>NW_010972886.1:12752531-13187996 GCF_000737465.1 Haliaeetus leucocephalus
CGGCGAGGCCGCCCCTGCGGCGGCGGGCGGGGGCTCCTCCCCAGCGGTGGATTCACGCCTCCCGTGGGGCCATCGCGCGTGGGGGCGCTGGCAGCGGTTTCTCCAGTCCGGCGGGGTTTTTTTGTTTGTTTTTCCCCTCAAAAACAAGGCCCCGCCCTATGAGAGGGCACCACCGGCCCTCGCCCAACGAGAGGCCAGTCAGAGCCTGGCCCTGCAGCCTGCCGAGGCGCTGGGGCTACAGGGGCCGCCTAGGGCCTGCAGGGTCCCAGCAGCAGCAAAGACTTCAGGTTTCGCCGCCAAAAATGGGGCTTTGGCACCAAAAAAATAGTTTAGAAAAGGTGGGAGACAAACTAACCACCTTTTCTTAAAATTAAAAATCCCACTAGTGCCTGAAATAGAAACACGTTCTTGGCTTATCGCATCCAACCTGTTTGAGGATTCACCCTCTAAAAAAGTGATTATTTTTTGTGTGCGCTGGTATCTGTGAGGAGAAGAGTTCACCGTTCCCTTTAGAGAACAGCTTTTTTTGATTTGCAAAGTTATAAGGACCAAATATTTTTTTCCATATAAAACATTGCATTTGTTCATCCACTCTTACTGCCCCCACCTCTAAGCAAGAAAGAAAATAAAAACAAACCCTACAGCAGAAACTCCTCTGACAGCAGCATCCATGTTTCATCCCAGTCCCAGCAACAGGCAGCCTGAGAATGAACCACCCTTCCCCCTCATATTTTTTTAGTTTTTTTCCAAATAAACCCAATCACACAATAAGAGATTAATGCTGTACATCCTTCCTTGCATGAGCTGTTCCCATCCTGCTGCTCATAGGATTGCAGGCTTAAAAAAACCCCCAAACAAACAACAACAACAACAACAACAAAAAAGGCAAAAAGCAGCAAAATGTTTTTTATTTTTGAGCTGCTGAAGAAATAATCAACAGGGATAGAAGCATTTCCAGGATCAGTGCCTGGGTTTATTCATGAGCTTCATAAATAAGGGATTTCTCATAACGCTGGTGTATCTAACCACGTGGGAAATTAAAATGTGTTGTTAGCATTTATTTTTAAAAGCATAGCAAAAGGCTTTATTTGAAGCTTTAGGGTGGGTTGTGGGTTCCTCCCCCCTCGAAGAAACAATTATTTCTGGAATCGCTGCTGTGTTCCAGCTTCAGTCTCCCATGAACATTCATTTTTTTATATATATATTCTATACATGTTATTTGAGCAGATACCTTCACAAGGTGAAATTAGGCATATCTGTGGATAATCAGTACTTTACTTTTCCCATTTTAATATTTTAGCTATTAAAATAGATGAGAAACTAAATAGCAACAATAATGCTGTATATATACACATACACTTTATAGCTCTTATGGATTTTACCGGCAGAGTACATGCTTTAATTCATAGCATGTAAATGATGATTTAACTGGGACTTGGGAAACCAAAAAAATATTCATTGTCTGAAGTGAACCTAAACATGCTGTATATAACCACTGTAACTTTCCATCCTATTTTCAGACTGAAGTTAAAAGGCCCTTTTGCAACTGGGGTAATCTAGATGGGCAAGTGGTGGGGAGAAGCCCTTTCCTTCCAGTTTAGAGAAGGTTATTTTGCAACCTGAATTTGAAATCCCATAGTGGGAAAATATTTTCTGGCCATAACCCCAGCACATCCAGGACATAGAAGGTCAAGTCCTGCGATATTTTCCACACATGCACTTCTGATTGAGAGGCAGCAGGGGCTGCCCAAATTAGGGGCTCCGCTCAATAACATTTGTTTTGCTGTTTTGGGCTCCTTAGAGCTCACCTGCATTTTCAGCCCAGCTTGTTCAGCTGTGCACAGGGGATTGGACCATGACTACCTAGCATCCCCCAAAGAGCTCCAGGCTCTGGTATAATACCGATATCAACACTGAATTAAACTGAAGCAGTTGTCACTACCACCCTGCAGCAGACTTTGCACACCCGTCTGAAGTTGCTCCACTACAGCCAGTGGTGCAGGAGGCCATACACAGCACCGGAGCACCAGTCCCACCCCATCCTCAGCCCTCTTCACTCATGGAGACTTACAGACATGGGATGAGAGGTTACACCTCGTCTGCATGGACGGTCCAGCTCAAACACATGCTCACAGCACTGCTGCTTGGCACCAAAGTGCTGACGTTCAGAGCTGCAGTCTCTCCTCTTCCTCCTGCAATTAAACACCCAGTATTAGTTACCCGCTTTGAAGAACGCAGACGTGTGGTTACCTGTCTGAGCTAAGCAGACCTCTGTGCAGCTCGCTGCATTTCTCAGGGATGTGTTTAGTTACCTAGCACTGCAGTTTGCTGACAAGTTTCAGCTCAACTCCAGAGCAAACAAGCTGCTAGAGCTGCAGTACTGGGCCACCAAAACCATCTTGCAACAGGGGACGAAAAGTGCAAAGCTCCTGGTGCTGTTGGGTGTTGATGTCTTCTCTCCTTGTGCTGTCACCCTCCAGGGTGACTATATATGAAACATGTATAAAAAAAGCTCATGAGGAAGAGGAGCCATAGCCCAAGAGCAGCTGTAGAGAAGGTCTTTGGGGTGCTCCTTCATGGCTTTGGGGTCTTGCCTGCTCCCAGTCCAAAGGCTGCACTATTGGGGAAGGTACAGGTGAACCGGCTGTGTGTTGGGGAGAGCTGATCAAAGTATTTTAGTTGGTGTCTGCAAAGCCATTTAACTGGGATAGGTTCTGCTCTGTGGTGGTAAAATAAAGCCCGATATTTGTGTTGAGTCACATTCAGACTCATCTGTTCTCATGTCACAGGCATATTTTCCAGGTATTGAGCAGTGCTTTCCAAAGACTTACTAACTTGAAGAGCCATTTAAATACTCATTTTCCAGTTCAACTTGCATGCTGGGTAGATTCTTCCAAGTGCTCCAGGGTATAATTAGTTTCTCCAAAAGCATCTTCCTACCAGGCACTTTGCTAGTGCTGACCACATTTCTCTTCCACATCTCCCCTCCTCCACAACCTCTTAAAGCTTCGCTGAATTTCTGCGCACAGCCTCCCGCAAAGGTTATCATCTTATGTTTAATAGGGGGGAAACAGACAGTGCAAGAGATTTACTGCAAATGGAAGCCATTACTGGAGCGGTTATCAAATGAAAGAACAATATAATAATGTCTAGTCATAAAGATATGAAGAGTTGCCTGTCAGAGGCAAACACCTGACTTGTAAAATTAGCTGGGGCAGCTGCTGCGAGCTTTTGGCAGGCAGGACAAAATCCTTGCAACACATGGTTAAACACCCAGGTGTTTTGCAGCTATACAGACTGGAAACTGGGCACCCAAACTGGGACCAGCCAGAGGAAGATGCACTGGCATCCCAAGGGAATGGGAGGTTTGCGTGAAGCAGAGCCATGGGGGTCAGCTCAGCGCAATCCCAAATGTCTTCAGGGCGTTACCACATGCCCTGGGTTTATTCAGGCATCAGATGCCTCCCAAAGCTAAACCCGTTATCTCCAGCACAGCTGTAGCTCACTAAGGCTGCCAACTCCAACTTTTGGGTTAAGTATTAGCTAACTAATAGCAGATGGCATTGAATTTTGTCTGCCCCTTCACCCATAAGGTCAGGTCACACAGGCTATGAAACTGCAGCTAGAAGACTGATTTCCAGTCTAATGTATTAGCACAGACATTTTTCCTCATCTCTCCCAGTTCTGCCCTCCTGCCAAGAGCTGGGGCAGAAACCCCTTCAGGCTTAACAAAATGGCTTTCCAAAATAAAAATACATGAACAAGTGGATACCAGTATCCGTCACAGTGGAGGAAAATGTTATATTAGCAGAAGAATCTTTGACAGCTGTCTGAGAGCCAACATCTCCCATCAAGGACTGTCCAGCCTCTCTCACCACAGGCACTACATGCTAGCACCATCACCTCAGCTCCACCCCCAATCACTTACTTTCAGCAGCACAGTCAGTTCTTACACCCCCTTTCCCACCAGACACATGCATTTTGTGTATCAAGGCTACACCAGAACCCATCTCCTACTCTCCATTTCAAGAGCTTGTGTTCCTCCTGCAGCCTTTTATAGCTGGAGCTCATCATCATTAGGCCCCAGGTGCCTTTGAACCTTTCCTTGCCTGTCTCAGGAGGGCCAGTGACACCAGTGGCAGCCACAGGTGCTGCCTTTCTATTTTGTGAGCACAGTGCTACTTGTTTTGGTGTCTGCATGTAAAAGTGTTGGCCACTGTGATTTGTAAAACAGTTTAAGACATGGAAAAAAGCATGACAGGAACCTTCCCAATGCTGGCCGCTAACTGAGGCAGTCAGCTTAGGCTGAATGCAGAGGAAAATCCCATCACAACCTTGCTAGCAATACCTGCTTTTAAACAGCCTGAAGACTGATTCCTGCTGTCTTTAGCCATAGCTTGAGAGCTTGGGAAAGAGCTAAAGCCCCTGTGGTATCTGCGGGAGCATCTGCTCTTCTGAAACATGCCAGAATAAGGCATTTGATGCAAGCCAAGGGATCCAAAACCCCCAAAAACTGCTCTTCAGCATTGTCTTTTGGAGACAGAGCTCAAGGGTTATCTCAGAGGGAGCCTTGACATCCCCAGAGACTGAAAGGTATGGAGGAAAATTTCCCTTAACTTGAAACTTTGGCTCAACTGTTCAAATTACAGAGACAGCATTGCCTGAATGCCAGGTGAACAACCTTCTGCTTGCATTGTTAAAAAATATAAATTGAAAAGTGAACCACGTTTTTTTTTGTAGCTAAGATCAAGGAACCACAGTCCATAGTCATGGTTTTTTCTTCTTCAAAAAAGGGGAAGATGGAAAGCTTAGGTTTTCCTAATAAAGGTGGGCTGCAGCTGGTGGTGGCTATGGCTGTGGCAGACCAGTGGTTTTCCTCCTGACCTTTGGAACAGAGAGTATTAAGAAACCTCCGCCATCGGGGAGGTGTTACCCAGATTTTTGGCTCTGTGCACCCGTGTGCTGGCACTGGGCTAGATACGGGTGCAACGCAGCTGTGGGCAGAGCCCTGCCCAGTATGTGGATGCCCACATCCCAGTAAGCTGTGCTGGTGGCGTGCTGAGAGGCTGCACGCTTCTGCCCTGTGTGCTAGGGAAGCAAGCCCTCCTCATCCAGGACTCTTGGCTTTGTATAGGGGCAATGTATGGAAAGGCAGTATATCTGCTGGATGCACATGCCTGCTGCATCTACCAGTGTGAAGTTAGGAAAAAATTATCCAGCAAAAGTAATAGGCCAACAGATGACTCTGGAAAGCCTGTTCCAGTGCTCAACTAATCAAGCCTCCCAAAATCTGTGGATATTAAAGCCTGCCTCAAAGTCCTCAGAGAGACTCTTATTAACTGGGAGGGTCTCTGAAAGCAGCTGCTTGTGGGACATGATGAAAGAACTGCCCAAGCTCCCCTGGTTTCTGGCTGGGCTGTTGGCCCCAAGTAGGGACAAGCGCTAAGAGCAGATGAATTTGCATGGAGGCTTAACTCGCTTCTGAGCTCTGATGGCGAAATAAGATGGTGCTTTAATAGAAAAATTAGAAAGGAAAATGGTTATTGAATTTTACTACAAAACCCCAAGGCAGGATGAGGAGTAGGATGTAACAATGTTCGAGGAAATTAAACTGGTAATAGGGAAGGTCAGAGTGTTAATAACAGCAGCCTTAATTATCCTAACTTACGATGGGTGCACCCTGTAATAATTTTCAAGTATCATTCAAGTGATTACAACAGGTTTGACCCACCGCTTCTTAAATAAACTGCTGTAATTATTAATATGTATGTGTTATCAGGAGCTGCTGGGAACAACATCTCGAGTCTGTTACTGTGGAGCAAAAGATGTGGGTACAAATCTCACCCTTGATAATTTTGTGTGCGTGGGTTACGGACCAAGCAGGAGGTAGAGGGTGTGCAAGAGGATGCACACAGCACGTACACAGCATGCCGGGAACGTGCGGGCAGGGGCCATGTACGAATCTTTACATCTTTCAGAGTGACTGAAGAGATCAAACGCACCTTGTTTCTGCTCCAGAGACATTAGCTTATTCTTCCCCATCCATCCTTTTGCATGTTTTTTGACAACAGTGTATGAAGCGGGTGGATAAGCTAACCTCAGCTCCGTGGGGAGAGCTGGTCATAGTGATATTCACCAGCTTTGCCTCCTGCTAAGTATGTATTTTTTAATCCTGTCCTTTCGGTGCCCAGAGGAAGAGGACAGGCTCACTCTGCTCCTTGCTTCTGCACAGCAGAGGGCACGGATTAGTCCTGAGTGAGGCATCCTGAGAGCTGCGACCATCTGGCTGTCATTAGTTTGATTTGTTTTGATGGAAATGGACAAATGTAACAATTAGTATAGCAAAAAATCCTACTTAAAAAAAAAAGATGATGGTGATTGAGGATGGATGGGTTTTTAATTTTGTGCATGAATAAAAGAACATGTTAATTAAAATCCAGGTTTTATTTATTTGTTAGTCTCGTTTTGTTGCACGCTGCTCCAAGTCCCTGAACCTGGCTGACAGCTCACATCTTTGTACTGAGGCCCTTGAAATCCTCCACACTGGATTTCCTCCCCTGCTCCTCTCCTCCATCCTTCCACTCATCTCCGCTCCTGCACCTCCTCCCTGACAGCCCACAGCCCCTCGCCGGAGTGCAGGTCGTTGCTGGCAGTGGGAACAGTGTGGGGCCACTAAGGTACAGGGAAGACCCTGGCACCATGGGGTATTTCAGGACTGTTATATTGAAGTGCCAACATTTGAACTACAAGTGTTGTGGAAGCAGGAGGCATTCAGCCCTTGACATTAACTGGCATTAGAGATGTCTGTGTTAGTGACTTAACTTTCAAACTCAATGGGTAGTCTAGAAGAAGCTTCAAATGGGAACTAAATATACTGCAGGATAATGACTACAACTCCCCAAATGCAGAAATAATGCCAGCAACAAATCCATCGGTGATTTATTCCCTGATGGCAGAGGATGCTTTGACCTGATTCAGGAAGCCACTGGATGGCAAATGCTTTGGATGTGATGGTCCCATCATAGCACCATTGGTGCATGGCAGATGATGGTGCCACCAGCCTGCTGGGTCTTGGGGGGAAGAGGGGTGACCACCTCTGGAGCGAGGTAGGCATAGCATCACTGCTTTAATAGTTTTTCCTCTGAAATGCTTTTGTTCTGAATAAATACTTTGCTTTAGGAAAGCTGGCTGGCCAGCAGGTAGCCTGGTAAGCACATCAGTCCCGGCCAAACCCTGCATGTTTCTAGGAGTCACGACTGGGAAGAATAGTCTCGTTTTATGAGTAAGTAATCACTCATAGGAAAGTTTCCCCAACATGGTCACATTAGTACCCTGAGAATCCACGGAGTCCAAAAATTCAGCATTTGTAAGAATAACAGTGTGAGAAGCGCAGTGTGATTACAGGGAAAAAAAGGTCATTTTGGTGTGTGTTGGCCTTGCATTTGTGCCTGCCCCAGTTCTGTCTGGCAAAACGCACATTCACAGCAGAAACAGTGCAGGTTTGCGCAGAAGTTACCCAAAAGCCTCACTGGAGGTATGCCCAAATGCTGTGTTTTCACCTTTCCCCCTCCACCTCCAAATTATCTATAGGAAATATCTGCATGAAACGTTTCAGGTTTTCATTTTGAAACTACATTTTTTTGCCCATTTCGTAATAAAAACTACAAAAAGAGTTTGAGAATGCCATGTAGCAAAGGGGATTAAAGAACCTGAAAATGAAACCAAACAGTTTACATGTTTTTTTTTTTTCCTTTAGTCTCCTCTGGTTCAGGCAGTGAACCAAAAAAAACCCCATTATTCATACAGTTGAAATGAGTTGTATCAGCATTCAAGAATTAAATGCAATTAAATATGTGCATGCAGTCTAACAGCAAGGTGGTTTCTCTGCAAATTGTCTAGCTGTGTATTAAGAGTTGCTGTTGGTGGGCTTGTCGCTGAGTTACATTATTTCCCCTGAGATCAAAACAAATCAACATTTCATTGTTCGGTGTTTCTGAAGATGACGTGATGACGTTTCAGTAACAGCTGAACAGCAGGGTCTGGAAGTGAACTGGATTGTAGACAGAAAGAATATTAAAGTGGAGGAAAAATTCAAAGACTATATGATCTCAAGGAGAGAAGATGGAAGAATTTTTTTTTTTTTAATTATTTGGGTTTTAATGATACAGTATGTGATTTCTCAAGCAGGCCACAAATTTAATGCAACTGCGCTGGTGCCCTTGCAAATTACCAATCCCGAAGTAATTTGATAAAGCCAGACCATAGTATGATCAAGAAAGGAGATGGGGAAACAAAAAAGTGCAAGGGTTTCAGAAATGAGGGAACCAACCTCTAAACATGCCAGACTTCCTGTTCTGGAGGAAAAAAAATCACAAGAAAAATACAACTGCAGGCTCTCAGAGTGGGAAACCTTGCAGTGTATACAGTACTCCCATTTAGGAAATAACCAGGACATTACATTGCTGGTTTTTCTTTGATTATACACACTTCCGTGCAAGGTCAACATCTTAAGATTATTTCTTTTGTACAATGTTCTGGGAGCTCTTTTGCTGTTTCTTTCCTCTGTCAATCTGCGTCTTTCCTCTCCTGACAGCTGCTGGCTTCGGTAAATGAAGGACAGTTTTTTCTGCAGTGAAAAATGCTTTTTTTCTTTGGAGGAAAAAAGGGGGTGAGGGGGATATAATTGTACTCATCACCTGCAGGCAGATATATTGCAATTTTTATTTGTTTTTTGAAGGATATGATGAAAAGCCTAGTTTGCTCATCTGGGTTTGGTGGAAGAAATTGAGCTGGTTTTCTGCAGAGGCATGAGAAACTGTATGAATAAATATCCCCACAGTCTTTGACTGGACCAATACTCACAGGGGACATCCCTTCTCAGTCAGGACAGTGTCCCATCACTTACACTACATGGTCCTCATAAGAGGTGTGCTCACAGGATTTTACAGGACTGATAACTGCCAGAGGTGATGGGGCAGACTCTTTGCTGGTGCAAACAGTGGGGTCCCGCTCAGTTTTGGGGGTGATCACTGCTCACACCACACAAATGACAGCCCTATTTGACCTCACTGGGAGCAGGACAGGTCAATAGGGTCAGTAACAGCCTGGGGATGCTGTGCTGACAATGCAAGCCTGATTTATTTTTTAATAATAAGTGGTTGTATGCATGACTTTTTGCCATCCTTAATGCTTCTGCTTGCAAATCTCTTTGTCAGAATTGATGTGAGACACAAATATCCTTTAATTTGATCAAATAAGCAATAAAACCCAGCTGGCTCAGCTGGCACAAGAGCCCTGCAGCCAGAGCAGCTGTACCACTTTACACCTGCAGAGATTTTGGCCCAAATTTTGCTATAGCTGAGCTCCAGCCAGTAAAACTAACATTGATTTTCAATTTTCCAAGTAAAACAAAAGGACTCTTTTTTTTTTTTTTTTTTTTCCTGCAGACAGGCAGAAGAACATTACCACCAGCACAGCTTTTCTTAGCATGAAACTGGGCTAAGCAACCTGTGGCAGCCTGCATGGTAAAGAACGTGCTTCCACAGAAGTATTTGTCTTGCTTTATTTTTAATAAAATAAAAGAAATAATAATAATAAATTATATAGTTCTTGAATAAATTATTATTTGTAATTGGAACTTTATAGTAGGAGAGAGACAAACCAGAAAAACACCCAATAAAGGACAACAAATGTCCTAAGTAAGTATAAAAACACCCATGGCAGTTTGGGAGTTCTCCTCCTAAATCAGGGGCCTCTTTTTTTTTGTCACCCCAGCATCACAGATGCATCTCTGCATCCTTTGCATCTGCTTGCTGCCAGGTCACCTCCACCTGAGCACATCACAGATTTTGAGACAATGTTTCTTAGTCTACAGAGAGACATAAATTGGAAAAACTGATGTGGAGGAAAAAAAAACCGCATGAATTTGAAAGAGCACATAAACAATTGCTAGAGATGGGGTGCTGGTCGATGCGCTTTCAGGTGTTACGTACTCGTAGCTGTAGTTGAATTTAAAAACCGTGGGTCGCTACCAGCCTGCACGAAGCAGCAGATGGCTGTGCTGTAGGAACCATCCATTCCTCTTGAAAACAATGGTGACTATTTATAAGAATAAAATTAAGCATTTGCTATAGGTAAGTGTGCTGACAAAAGGAGTGAAACTATAAGAGGAAAAAAAACCACTTTCAATGGAAATGTTTCCTCATACGTAGAAATGCTGTTGGTTTTTATCTTGGACTTGGCATGGCACTGGTGGGAAATGGTTCATCACAGGTGTTTAGCTTGCATGAAAGAGGCTGCATTTCAAGCTAGTTTCCACTATATAAGCATGATATAGGTGCACCTCCCCCCCACCCCTGGAACACATGAAAAGAGTTACCTGCCATTTCTTGTTTCTGTCAGAAGTACCTTAAATATTTTAAGGCTTACAGATGACCACGTTCCAGAACAATGGCAGGAACTACCAAATGAGGGCATTGGCATCTCCAGACTTACATTTTTGATGATGTTATAAACGATTCTGTTTAATTAAAGACCTCTCCTCATGCTCCCAGTACGAGGCTCTTTATACGTGAGGGAAGGAGAAGCTCCTCTAGCAATCTTGTGCATTTCTCTTGCTTTCTTCAGGATTTCCCCACAAGTTTTCATCCTACCGCATGCTGAAGTGGCCTATTTTTCTCTCTTCTGTTCTTATTAATTTATTTCAAAGAGTGTAATAAATAATAGTAATGAATGCCATCAGCTAGCATCTGCTGTACAGGAACCATGCCTGCAGTCACCAGATCCAGATTGAAACATCTCAGCTTTTCATCAGCTTCTGCAATTCTGCAATATGAGCGGAAAAATCTTGTCCCGTTGCAAGCAGGACTGGAGGGAGGCAGCACATGCATGTCTAAAGTAACCCATAAAACAGGGCACCAGTGCTGGGAAGCCTCATCACGCAGAAAACCCACCCAGATCTTCAGTGTCTGAGTCAGGAGGCAGCATGGTACATCTCGGGGTGGCCCCAGGGCTCCCCATCCCCAGCTCCTTGCCATGGGTTTTCCTTCCCAGGCTGGGCTGCAGCCACTCAGCTGGTGTTTTGCGAGTGGGAAACTGAGGTGGAAGATGATAAAAGGCAGTAGGAACAGGGAAGAAAGCAGAGCTGAAGGAAGCATTAAAACCTTGCCAACATAAGCCACTTCTGCCCGTGGGTGACAGTTCCAGCTGGCCAAGGTGTGCTTTCCTTCCTGGACAGTGTGGTATGGTATGAATTCAGAATAGAATTGCAGGTTTGGTATGAATTCAGATAGGAGAAAATCTGTGATGTAATGAGTAAAAGTGACTACTGTCTCCCTCATGCCAATTTGGCTTAGAGGTCTCCCGCCAGCTTACTGATCAGGTCCTTCTCTTTAATTAGCCAGATCTGAAAGGGGCAGAAAGCCATGTACAGCTGCCAGCACAGCAGGAGACTATGCATGCATCTCCAGGGAAGAATATTTGCATCATTAGGATAAACTTGAAATTGAATCTTATTCATGTAATCAAAACATCTTTGATGATTCACTTCCCATCATAGCTGTACAGTATTCAGGATATAAATAGCTGTGTTTTAGATTTATAAAAGACTTGCAAACCATCCTCCCTGTAGTCTTCAGTGTGACAGAACAACTCCAGCAGGGTTAATGGCTGCTGTTACAGGGTATGAAGGGAATATCAATCATCATTTGTTTGTCATCAGGTGTCTTGGCTGGACACATGCTCTGCAGAGCAGGATTGATGGACTTGTCAGGATGCGTGGGGGTCAGTTACCAGGAGGGACCCTTTCATCCACAGGTGAGACATTTAGGGTGAGCTGAGAATAACCATGTAATGACATGTAAAGCATTTCTTAGCTGGTCACCCAGGGACAAGTAGCATTAGAAGTGGAGCTGGAGCTTTCCTTGGCCAAATACTAATTAGAAGGAATGAAGAAAAATAGATGTGCAGTGAAAAGCCTTTCTAAAATGGTGATATAGCCTGCATAATCTTTATAAATGCACTGGCTAAAACCCCCTGATTTTCTCTACATATGTGATAATGGAAAAGTACCAGAGATTTCAAATGGAGGTCATGTGAATTCTGGTTCATGCAAAGATTAACTCCGTTCCAGCTGGGAGTCTTTCATGAAACATCTCCCATGAAAGATGGCAAATGCAGGGCTCAGCAGAAGCTTCACCATCCCAGCTGCTTCAGACATGAGTCCAAGCATGCAACGCAAAGCCTGGTTTCCCTTAGACAGCTCTTAATACATCTGCATCAATTGCATGGTCCTGTTGGCCAAGTCCTTTGTTAAAGAACTCTCTGCTGCGGAAGTTCTAGGGTAAAAGATGGCACCAAGATCCTGCTGCTTCCCAGTCAATAGCTGCATGTCTGGGACGACTAGAAAAAGCAAAGCTTCATGGAAGATTGTTGTGGTTTAACCCCAGCCAGCAACTAAGCATCATGCAGCTGCTCGCTCCCTTCCCCCACCCAGTGGGATGGGGGAGAGAATCGGGAAAAAAAAGGTAAAACTTGTGGGTTGAGATAAGAACAGTTCAATAGGTAAAGCAAAAGCCGCACGTGAAAGCAAAGCAAAACAAGGAATTCATTCACAACTTCCCATTGGCAGGCAGGTGTTCAGCCATCTCCAGGAAAGCAGGGCTCCATCACATGTGATAGTTACTTGGGAAGACAAACGCTGTAACTCTGAACGTCTCCCCCTTCCTCCTTCTTCCCCCAGGTTCATATTGCTGAGCATGACATCATATGGTCTGGAACATCGCTTTGGTCATCTGGGGTCAGCTGTCCCGGCTGTGTCCCCTCCCAACTTCTTGTGCCCCCCCAGCCTCCTCGCTGGTGGGGTGGGGTGAGAAGCAGAAAACGCCTTGACTCTGTGTAAGCACTGCTCAGCAATGATGAAAACATCTCAGCATTATCAACACTGTTTCCAGCACAAATCCAAAACACGGCCCCATACTAGCTACTATGAAGAAAATTAACTCTATCTCAGCCAAACCCAGCACAAGGGTCAAGGCATATGCCAACAACTGCTGACTGAAAATAGTTATGAGAGCCAGATATCCATTGTATCACCTAGCCCCAAGTATGCAAAACACAACTGCAACACTAATTAAGTCACGCTTTGAAGTAGAGGATGTGATACTGCAAAACATTGTGATCATTGTAGTGCCAGTATTAGATGTCTCATCATTATTTCCATGTATTGCTCGCCCTCTGTGAGTTTTGGCAGCTTGAGCCTTCAGAAGGAAAAAAAATCTGGGAGTTGAGCCCTAGGTGTAAGGTGAATTCTCTTCAGGGCTTAAGCAGAACCCAGCTGCAGCAAGCCAGTTTAGCCCAGTCCCCAGGAACTGGGTTGACTAGAAACACTGGGGTCATACAGAGCATGCATGGCATCCACAGGAGAGTGCACTGCTGGCCAGATTCTTAAATGCTTGCATTCTACTTTCGCTCTTAATTACTGGTGTTTTGAAGAAAACTGATGGATAAGGTAGCTGAAAGATTCATGTCTTCGGGGTGTGTGGGGGGGAATCAAAATCGCAATACAATTTGGATAATAGCAGCATTCAGGAAGACTTCAAAGACGTGGTCTCATGATGTCCGAGATGGAGGACATCATACGGAGAGAAAGTATGGAGCAACGTGGGCTGCACTGATGGTGTGGGCTATGCGTGGTTTATCATAGCCTTTAACGTGGATGTCCCATTGTCCCCTACCATCCTGGTCTCTTCTCACGCTGCTGACTCTTTCCCAAGATGCTGGGAAAGGCCATGGGCACCAAGCGAGTGCTTCCAAAGTGCCTAATGAATGGTCATCAGCAGAAGATTAATGCGAAGGAGAAATCTGCAGAGAGATTAGTGAACTGATTTGGACACCAGACAAGGCAACGTCAGTTGCTGTTTAAGGAATACATTTGTACATAAGCTAACAACTCTGCTACAGTTTCATACGTCATTACGTTAATGTTCTGTTTAAATAGTTATCAATCATTTTGTGTTTAAACCCTTTTGTGCCTGGCAACAAATTGGTGGGAAACAAAAGTATTAGTAGGTTATCTGAGGATTATATAACAGTACTTGTAAAGCTCCCATTGCTTTTGCATGAGGTGAAAAAGCGCAGAGGAGCTAATTGATTGTGCCAAAACAAGCCTTCAAAAGCCCTGTGCCTTAAATAGAAATAACGAATTGAGTTGCCTTTTTTTTTGTTCTGACATGCTTCAGCCTTCTAAGCATACATCTGGGTCACATTTTCAGCTTTTTTCCACAAGTCCTGAAACTTGTGTTTCTTTAAAAAAAAAAAAACTAAAAAGAAAAAGAAAAGGAAAGCTGAGAGTCTTGTGAAACCTGTAGTTCCAGCAGCTCGTACCTTAAGGAAGATGAGAACTGACACTAAACTACTTATTTTGGAAATAAAATGCTATACTCTTGCTCAGAAGTTACTAAAAATCTAAAAAAATCAATTTCAGAATTTGCTTTTGGATGTCTTTATTTTAGTAACTGGTTGCAGGGAGATACTGTAATAGTTCCCTGCTTAATTCTGTATTGAAGTTTTGCACTTAAACCATGAGTAAAACTCTTCCATTTCACAATCACATTGCTAAGTTTAACTTCCATATTATGGTCATGGGCTTTTCAGGGAAACCACATTTTGTGCATCACATCCTGTATGAAACACATTTTTACTTTTCCCAGGAAGCAGTTAAAAATTATGTTTATTAGCCCTGTCAACAGCAGCTGTTGAAATGCTATAGCTGTTCTTGTTCTTCATTTCCACAGCTATAGCTCCTCGAGGAGAACAATGAAGGGTCAAAGGCGATGGCAGCCCATTTTCCTGCACCAAGGTCTATGTCTTTCTCCGACCCTCATCAACTACAATACGAAAGCACAACCCCAAGTGTCACAGAGCAGGTGAAGAGACATCAGTTGTTTACTCTGTCTTCCAACACAAGGAAGAGGTGCCTCTGAAAGACACTAGTAAGAGCCACGTTCAAAAAGAGGAAAGGAGAGATGGTTCTTTGCATGACGGGGAGAAGATCTGGGGCCTCCCTGCCCAAGGATGCTGTGATGGCAGGTGTTCGCTTAGATTCAGGAGCAGCACTTGGGCTGCACAAGCACTTGGAAATCCCGTGAGGGTTAATGGACAGGCAAAACACTTCAGACTATAAACCTCTTAGGGGTGGGGGGAAGAGAGATCTGTTCCTGCCCACAGGCTGCAGTGCACGGATGAACTGCAAAGTGGGAGGAGACTCCTACCTTTTGCCAAGCAAATTTTAAATACCCATCACCTTGTGTTACTGACACTGACTGGTCCAAAAGCTGGTTGCATCTGCTTGCTGCCTATCAAGGGGCTTTTCTACTTACACAACAGCTAGAATTATAAATATGAATATGGGAAGAAAAAGGCTCTTGAATCTTGATTGCCTTGCTCCAGGATCACACCAGTGAGCGAGGAGCAACAGCAGACTCTTGTCTTCTTCCTAAGCCCGACCGAACTAATATCTTTTGCCCTCAGCTCCGATTCCCCTGCAGAGAGCGTGGCAGCAGCCACCTGGCAGAGTGCCTGGGGAGGGTTACAGCTGGTCACCTTGCCATGACATGGTTCAGACAGTGGCCTTGCAGAGCAGACAGACCTCCATTTCACACTGAGAGGGCAAAAGAGCAAATTGAAAGGCTCTGCAAAGCAACGCAGGCAACATAACTCTTCTGACCATCTACTGTATGCTCTGAAGACAAAACAGCTCCCTAAACCTTTAAATGTTATAAAAATGCCAAAAGCAGAAAAAAGAAGAGACAACTATTGCACCATTATCCATAACATTTTTATGTCTCAGAATCCTCTGTGTATGAATTTTTCATTTTTTCTTTAATAAGTACTGGCATACCAGCGAGTATCATAAAAGAGAAAGAGAGCGTAAGGGGTAATATAGTGTCGGGGAGAGGAATAAGCAATAGCAAGCAAGCCCCACAAAGTGGAAAGCGAGTTTGTTTTCAGATACTTAAGGCTGGAAACAACTTTTGTTTTAATTTTGTGATTGAAGCCAACAGCCTTAATTCTTCCTTCATCACAAATGAGACAAGTAACCATGACTAAGTCAATTTAGTTGGAGACTAAATAATGAAAGATAATAATCCCAAGTTAACATTTCCACTCGTAACATTATTTCAGGGTAGAATTAAGGTGGCTTGGGTACTTATTTTTGCATTTCTATGTCTTAACATCTTTGTGCTTCTCTTTAAAATGTTAGTAACTTAAATTTAGGTTTGAATTTAAATTTCTGAGTGTGTGTTTTCTTGGGGCTGGAGCAATCCCCATGGTGTGCTTTACCCGTAGAGCTCAACCCTAACTCCCTCTTCATGTTGTTTTCTAGAGCTGTGGCCAAATAGATGGCATTAATAATACATGTTCAGGCTGCATGCTGCGTGCCACTGTTGCATACTAACAGAAAAATCTTTTACTTTTAATGCATATAAGTACCATATCAAATTGAAACATTTGCCCATTTGTTTCAGTTTTGACACAAATACGGATTAGAGCTGCCTTTTCGGCACATGATGGAAGCAGATGCAGGAGCATTTACAGGAGCACATGGGACATTGGCTGGTTTAATCTGCCACAAAGTCACCGCTCGCTCACGTCCTCTGAAATATTGATTGGCTGCTGTGCTGGCAGTGGCATTGTTGCTTCCACGCCGAGCTCAGTCCTGCCCCAACCTCCTGTCCTCGTTTTGGCTGGGATAGAGTTAATTTTCTTTCTAGGAGCTCGTATAGTGCTGTGTTTTGGATTTAGTATGAGAAGAATGTTGATAACACACTGATGTTTTCAGTTGGTGCTAAGTAATGTTTATGCTAAGTCAAGGATTTTTCAGCTTCTCATGCCCAGCCAGCACGAAGGCTGGAGGGGCACAAGAAGCTGTGAGGGGACACAGCCAGGACAGCTGACCCACACTGGCCAAAGGGGTATTCCATGCCAGGTGACATCATGCCCAGTATATAAACTGGGGGGAGTGGGGCTTGGTGGGATCGCTGCTCGGGAACTAAGTCGACATCAGTCAGCGAGTGGTGAGCAATTGCATTGTGCATCACTTGTTTTGTATATTCCAATCCTTTTATTATTATTGTCATTTTATTATTGTTGTTATTATAATCATTAGTTTCTTCCTTTATGTTCTATTAAACTGTCTTTATCTCAACCCATGAGTTTTACTTTTTTTTCCCCGATTCTCTCCCTTATCCCACTGAGTAGGGGTGGGGAGCGAGCGAGCAGCTGCGTGGTGCTTAGTTGCTGGCTGGGATTAAACCATGACACACCTCCTCGAGGAGGTGGCAGTGCCCTGCAAGCACCAACAGACCAATTTCATAAAGGGGCGAACTGTGCCTGATGCTGAAGCAGATGGGAATTTATGGCCTTTTTTTTTTTTTGTGGAATCTTAAAGTTTGAATATAATTAGTTAAAAGCCTTTCTAATAACATCATCCCGAAAGGGTGCCTTTCCTGGAAGTTCAAGGTAAAGCCTTGGCTGATAAGGAACAGATGGTACAAGCTAGAGCAAAGCGTAGAGTGGGCAGATGCTACAGCAAACAACTACACCTTTCTCCCCTTCCCAGCTGTGCCCAAGCACTGCAGCCTGTGCCACTCCTGCACTCCCACGCTTGGGCTTTTTCCACGCTTTCCCAGACGTGGAACAACTCTGCAGTGGGGATACATAGTTACGGAACCGATTTTGAACCCACTCTGTGTGTGACATGGACAAGCATTAAATCCATGATTCTGGAAAAAAGGGCAGGGCTTTCAGCTCTGTGACAGCCTTGCGTTGCCGCCTCTGCCAGCGGTACTTTCATAATTCAACACTGCTAAAAGTCTTAGATTAGAGTAAAAAGGCAGGCATATACCATGGCTCTGTGGGCTGCTTTTAGCCAGACAGTTGAAGTCCTGACATGCTGGCACTATTATTTTTGTTAACAATATGAAAAATGATAATGTTAGAGCAGGGCCTGGGGCTAGTCTGCAAAAAGCACTACAGTCACTTGCAGGTGACTTATCTCTGTAAGGCAGCAAGTCAAACTTCTGGTGTATGTGCTTTCTATTAAAGATAGATGAGGAAAAGTCTCCTCAGAGTAGGACTGCCAGCAGCTAGCTCTCTGAATGGGCAGTCATCTAGTTAGCCAAGCTCCTCTACATGGAAGAGCCTTTTTTGTCTCTACAGACCTCCTCTGAGCTTGTTCCCCAGTCCCACACCTGCATCTCAACAGCATGGAGATCTCTAGGCAAAGGGACCAAGGTGGTTCCCTCAATAAGCAGGACACCTTTAGAAGCCTGTAGAGAGGACAGAAAGCTCCAGCAACCCAGCCCAGCCATCAGGTCATTGACCAGAGCAGGAGAGACCCCAGCAGAAACCCCCAGGGCACTTGCATCCACCACCCCAAGCTGCAGAACATTTGGGGTAGGAGAAGACTCTCCTGTTAGAGCTTTGGCACTCTTTATAGCATAGTTAAGGGCCTGTTAGACCAGAAAGAGAGGGCAAATATGCACAAGATACTGCAGCTTTCTGGCACCAGAGAGCGCTCTAAAATATGATACAATATAAATGAAGGTGCTTTCCATGAAGCAAGCCTGAGACCCTGGGCTTCTGAGTTTCTGGGGAGTGCTCAAACCATGTAGCAGCAGCAGCACCCCTGGACAGAAATGTGGAGGTATTGATAGGGCTCAGACACAAGATGGATCCTTTTCAGTGCCTCAAGGGCAGCAGCCCTTCAGGGCATTTGCACAGAGTTTTCTCATCCTCTGAAATTACTCCACTGCTTGCAAGCATAATAGAACAGAATTAAGACAAATACCTGAACATTACAAAGATGCTGTAGCAGCTCCAAACACAACTAGAGAAACCTGGTACAATAGGAACCCTCCACGACCACTGTTTCATGCACTAAAACCTCAGAATCAGCACAACTGCTTTAGCAGTGCCAAGGATAATTTAAAGAAGAAAAAGCAAAATAAAATAATCTCTTCTATTTTGTACCATAAAAAGCCTCTGAAACAATAAGTCATGATACCAAAAGGCATATTAAAATATTTTACAAAATACTGTGCCCTCAAAAGAATTATAGAAAATAAAGGACAATGGAATTCACTGCCTAATGAAGTCATTGCTGGAGATATCTTACAGCACACAGACCCAATTGCCTCATGTTCATTTTGCCAAATTTGGAAGGGAAAGTCTTCTGTTTTCTGCTATGACTAGTCTATAATTAGCTCCATCCTTAGCCTTTGACACTGCTCACATTAAACTTTTTTCAACAGCAAGGTTAAACAAGGAGAGACACCCCAAAGTGTCACATTTAAAAAGCCTGCAAATCAGTCATATTCAAACATAACTTTATAAAAATGCATGAGAGCAGTTCAGCAATTGGATAAATGAAAAGATAAGAGGCAGAATAAACAGCATGAGGGACATCTGTGGTGTTATAGGAAGAACTGACCTCTTTGAGGACTCAGGGCTTATATCTAATTGCAAATACCATTTTGCCTGCTGAAGCCCAAGGCCTTTAGAGCTGGAGGTGATGCTTGCCAATGCCATTAGGGCTACAGCATTTCATACGGCAGACAACAGGGTTGAAGCATCTATGTGCTCTGCAAAATACAGCTGCATATGATAATTCAATGAAATTACACCTTGCATCCACACAGCACTATTAGGAGCTTTTGCACAAAAGCTGCTTGTCCAAAGAAGCTGGGATTGGCCTAATTTATCCAATATCTATCAAAGCAGAAATTCTGGCAAACCCCATGAAATAAGGCTTCATTCCTAGCTGATAATCCAAAAAAAGTTAAACGTGCCACATACCAGAGAGCACCAGGCTTGTTGCTGTGAGCCCTCCTCACTATGGACCAGGTCCAGGAACAATATATGAGGGTTCCCAGACTGTCTTCAGGGGGGGTCTGAGCAACTCATCACTGAGGAAGGTTGTGCTTGACAGCAGAGAAGCAAACCAAGCCCCCATTACCTTGCTCTGCAGTGGAAACCTGCTGCAGTCTGCAAACTCTAGAGAAAGTTATTATTAAAATTAATTTAAAGTAGAAAAGTATTGAAAACACTTCTAGCAACTTGTGGAGACCTCTCAAACACCATTAAAGTCAGTGGGAAAATTGAGATCCATATTTTTATGACACTTGAGACAGAAAAGAAATCGGGCACCATCCCTCTGCTTGTCCTGCCACGATCAGGGTTTTCCATACATCCAACACTGCTCTGGGAGCCCCCAGCAGCTCCAGCTGGTGATGGAAAATGCCAGGAGGAGTTAAGAAATTACTCATCCAGCTGAATGTTTTAACAAGGGAGAGAGTGGTTTGGTTATGAAAAATATTTCTACCCATAGCCCTGGGCTGGGAAGAGTTAAACACCCCAAGTCTGCACAACAGCACAGGATTTTCCAATTCTTTGCTTTTTTTTCCCCCTTTGAATGGTTTGTTTGTTTCCCTTGGAGGCTAGCAGTCACACACAATAGGCAGATTTTTCAATTAAGCCATTTTTTCCACTTTTAGTCTTCAATGGAGCCCAGGTGCCAATTGTTTGCTGCTTGGTTTCTGCCTTCCCCTTCCTGCCTACAGTTTAACCCTTTTCTCTCATTCCTGCTTTTGGGGGTGTCATTTGATCAAATACACTCCTAATGCAGATGGCTGATAAAGGATTACCAAGTGTCTCATTAATGGTCTGTATCAGGTATGAGTGACACTGAACAAGGCAGTATATGGACCTTCCATCTACGAATGTAGCAACAGAAAGTCAAATATTAACTAGTCATTTATCTTTCCTTTGAAGTCTTCTTCATAGCATATTTATTTATAAAGTGAAAACATTTTGCTTTTATTAAAAAAACCAAATCACCAACAGCCACCTTAGGCGAGCCTCTCTTCCAATTTATTTAAGTAAGGCTAACAAAGACATTGTAATAGTTTTTCTTTTAAATCCACCATTGACCCGTCACTTACTGGGGAGGCAGCTCAGTAAGTTTTAGCACACAGCTGCCATCCCACACTCATCAAGAGCAACCTCTCCGACTGCCCCAGCCTCCGGAAAGCATACATAAATGTTTTACACAGATCAAGGATTAAGTTAGGCCTGGGCTAGGGCTCAGCTCAGTTGCAGTGTCACTGCTAGAGGTATTAAACCCTTCAATATATCAGATTGATTCTGGTTGTCATGTAGCCACTGTGTTGCTGTCAACATGCTCTGTTGCGGCTTTCCCTGACATCATGATCAAGTGCTTGGGCTTCTGCCTCATGTATTAAACATCAAACTAGGCGAGCAGATAAAATCCTCTCCCCGCCATGCGTTTCACCCATGTGTTGCTCTGTATCATTGTTATCAGAGAAGGGAAAAAGACATGGCCAGTTTTAACACTGTAAAGTCAGTTGCATCTTGGTGAAGAGCACCTGAATCACGTTGCCTGCAGCTATCGGCCGTCAGGCCAGTGGGGCAATGTTAGCAGGGAAAGGCTGGGAAAAAGGGGTGCGTTAATAAGGAAACAGCAGACAAACCAAGACTGGAGGACATGACCATAAATCTAAAACTATACTCTGAAGAGTTGAAAGAGCACATTTTTAAGACGAACAAGACATCCAACCTAGGATGAGGGACTTGCTGTCTTTCCAGATCCTCACAGTACCAAAATCCATCAAAAAGCCACCTGTGGAGACTGGATACTCCTTTCAGCCTTGCAAAGGGCCTTCTCCAGCACCATCCACCAGCCATCGCTCTTCCTATACCACACAGGGCTGAGCCACATGTGGCCATCTGCCCCCCACAGCCCCCCTTTTTTTAAACAAGAATTAAACACAAGAGGAATAATTAAATGTCAAAATTTAAATAAGAATCCCCAAAGATATGAGAAAAGTGAGGAAAAAAAATCCAAATAAAACAAGACAGAGCTACTAAGAGAGATTGTACTCTAGAGCAGCAGTGGTGTGGTGGGAAGGAAGAAATATAGAGGGACAAAGCTAATATCATTTAGGAGGATTTATACACAGTGTTTACATCCCAAGCAGCATTTGGAAGTGAAGATATAGTGATTTATCATATCACGATTCACTCCACCTCTGCAAAAGCGATAGGCAGAACCAGCAAAGTGTGTCTCTGAACATGTTATTTGCTAAAAGCCATCACCCACAAACCCAGAACAGCTTCACCCTTGGCAAACACTGTCCCCTTGGGGCTTTCTGAAGAGCTGGGATTTAGGAGGAAGCCTTGCAGGGGAACAGTTTCAAATGTCGAACGAGAGATTTAAAAATACACAAGGCTGTGAAACCTGATGGGACCTGGAAGAAATTGAAGGAGCAGGTGTCTCAGCAGAGGATCTTTGGCCAGTGAAGCCAAATAAGCCTCAAAATCAGTTAATGGAGGAGCTGAGAGTGAAGCCCAGCAGGAGATGCTGGCAACACGATCTCCTACCCCATGTGAGGGGGTCCCCAGGGAGCCCAAAAGCACATGCCCCCATGCCCAGTCAGATCATGCCTGCTGGGACCACAGCACCTGCCCTTTATTTTTAATGAACCACACAGAAACATGGTGTATTTATGGTTACTGCTCTCTAGTTAGACTTGGTTGAAATCAGCACTGGGTCCCAAAAACTGAAGCAGGAGGCATGTTTAGACAGATCCTTCTTCAATACTCAGGTCCAATACCAGGCTAAAAACCTGGCATACGTATGCATTCAGCAGGGATTATTAAATCAAGTGAAAGAACGTTTCAGGGTTTTTTTTTTCAGTTGATCTTTTAGGAACTTATTTGTAGGAAGCTTCCTCCCCAGGAGACATTTCAATTATACCCATGCACACAAAGGAGAAAAAAAAATTTATACTGTGTTAAGACAGCTCAGCACTGAGAGGAGCACACACAAGCTGAGCTGCTCCAGTTTTGCTGCAGTTGCTGCTCGGCAAGAGACAGCTTTCTCCAGCAGAGCAGCACCCCAGACACGGCTTTCACTAGAGAGAAAAAAAAAAAAAAAAAAAAGAAAAAAAAAACTT
The DNA here is from genome assembly GCF_000737465.1 of Haliaeetus leucocephalus. Lineage (NCBI taxonomy): Eukaryota > Metazoa > Chordata > Aves > Accipitriformes > Accipitridae > Haliaeetus > Haliaeetus leucocephalus. Next base: position 12,775,568 of record NW_010972886.1, read on the forward strand.
TTAGATGGAAAACAAAATTTGCAGAAAGCCACTGAATTTATGGCGAGACCCAAAACTAGGTATTAGTAATTTTTCAAGGACAAAGTTGTGAAGTTTCCAATGACAACTACAATCTCCCCCTGGCAAATTGGCCCAGTGGACACATGTTATGTCCCCCTGTGATGCAACTGTGTTGTAGGACAGGGGTCCTCACCCCCTTGGCAGGGTGACTGGAGAGCTGCTAGTGCCATCAAGGGACACGCTCACACTGGGTCCTCCCTGGGAGCTCTAAGTGACAGGAATTGTTTCTCCTTAAAGGAGCACTTTTAAGATTGCACTTTGCATAATAAAATAAAAACAAACAAACAAACAACTCTGGCACCATAAGAACAAGGTATATGCAGGTGAGAATTGCCCTCTGGCTTTGCTTTCCATGCAGGTTTCAGGCTGGCTTTGGCTGACCTGTTTTGCCTTCATGTTCCTGCCTTGTTCCAGGCATTACACAGCAGTACTGATTAATTACAGCATGTTACAACCAAGACTTAAGTAGCTTCTGTTAAATTTGTGAGCTTTTATGTACCCATGATCAACTTGTGTAATCCATGGACTTGGGAACCATCAGTAAAATGGTTCATAAAAATATTAAGGGTTCCACTTCCCAATGACATTGGTGGGACAGCTATGGGAACTGAACTGGTACCGGGGTATAACTAACACAGGGTAAATTTAGATCATTATGTTTTCAAGCAAAAGAGGGGGTGCATAATAGCTTTGGATCTTCAGTGGCCAATGTATTTTGGAAATAGGCTAACATATGTAGTCTTTCTGAAGAGTCTACATCCACAAATGGATTTGGAATCAATTTAATGCACAGTGCTTTATGCAATTATACCTACAGATGCCTAAGAATTTAAATTAGCATTAACTTGATAGCTTTTGCTAAGGGCAGACAAATGTGAATGGGTACTGGGCAGATTTTCCTGTAAAGCTCTACCAATCCCCATCAGTTCCCGAGGCACTGCTCCAAACGTAAACACTGGTGATCTTTTTAGCAGTTAGGCCCTCTCCAGCAAGAGCCTTTATGCCCAAGTGGATTCAGAAATGAGACCCTATCTCTGCACAAATCACATCTCCGCAGTGCAAAGTATCACCATTTGGTCAACAGAAGGAACAATGTTCAAACATAAGGACCCCACAGGTTCATAAGGATAATCCCTACCCAGAAATTCTTACAAATCCATATGTGCTGGTCTGGGGACCTAGACATTATATGTAAGCCAATGAAAAACATTTTGGAGTAAATTATTGACAGAAACCTGTATGAAGATTCACCCATAGCCTCCAAGAAACAGGGTATTTTGCTTCTGAGAACAGTGAAACTCACTGCAGAGGCATTTCACAGTTAGTCTGTGCACAGGTTGAATCTCAGGCATGTTGCACTTGCTCCATGTGGTTTGTTCCTGCAATACCTGCACCCAGAAAACTGGCTAACTGCTGTTCTTCTGTCCAGAAGCCCTAAATAAAACAACTCTAAATTAGCACAAGTAGGTCTCTCCTCCTCATTTCAGTTTATGTTGGGATTATGTTGGGATTGTGAAGAGTATGTTCCACCTCATGAGTAGGACAAGAGAGACCAAAAAGTCTCCTCAGATGTATAGTTGCAGGAGAATGACTGGAAAATAAGATTCAGCCTGTGCTCCTGCATTTCTCACTCTCCCCACCAAGTCCCTCTAATGTTTGAGTCAACATGAATAGGTGCAATAGCAGTTCCAACCACCTACCCAGAAACCTAGCTTACCAATGCAGTTTAACTTTCCTTCCATCACTTTGCATTCAGGTCCCCTATAGAAACAGGTCCCCTTTTATGAATCCCAATCCAGAGGAGTGAAAATTTGAGTTGTCATGCCACATTGAAAAAGTACCATTGACAATGCAATTAAGTTAGCAACATCAGCAACCTTATCTACAGTTATTTTAATGAATGACTTGTATGCAAATTCACAGTCACCCAGACACATTTATTAGGAGATACCTTCACATCTAGTACCAACTTAGTTCACCCAGAAAGATTTTGAGAACTAGGAGGCTTTGAGGGGTTCCCTCAATGCTGACATGACAAGCTACATTTGCAATCCTGTATTTTCATATTCTTTCAAAGTATGCATGTGGTTGTACTATTAGCATCTAGGAACTAGAAAAGAAGAGCAAAGTGTGCTCTCCTGCTCTGTGCCAGAAAGGTTCCAGAAGAGGCTGGATTACTCTGGAAATGGCAAGTGTCCAGATTTGAGGAGTCTTGAACATGGTTCCAGCTATTCTAATACTGAGCATGGAGGTGAGCTGCATCTTTACATGGTTTCCTCTAACATGGCAAATCCTCAAGTAACACATGGGCAAGAGCAGGAGAACCAGTGTCTCATGGTTCTTCTGCACTAGACCACAACTCATCACTTGCCTTTAATGCTTCTTGGATGGGCAACATCTGAAACCCAAGAAGATTAAAGGACTGCATAGGATGTCTCTTTTAAACACTGAGTTTTGCAGACATGGCTCATTGCAGCTTCAAAGCTAGCTATACCCCAAAAGCAACTTTTACTCTGTGATCTCAGGAAACCACTGAACTTGTCACCTACTCAGTCAAAAGGAATTTCTGATTTCTCCAAACCAAATAAGTAGTGGGTTTTGTCCAACTGTGTTAACTACAAAAGACTGTGGCGGCAGAAAGGTTTTTACCCTGTTACTAATGAATGGTAGGAGGGCTGGCTTCCTGATGAGCCAGAAGAGTTGGCAGCAAACACATAGCATAAAAATGATTCCGAAGCAGCCTGGTACCCTAATTTTATGAAAAAACAAAGCCACAAGGCACATAATCAGCTGCACTGGGGAAATTATCATCTAGGGAGAGCACCATTTGTTTGCTGCAGAAGCAGCAGCAGACTCAGATCCTTCCCTCCTGGAAGCAGGTGCAGGTAGAGCAAACCGAGATGTGCGAGGGCATTGCACCTCTTGGGGCACCTCCCTGCTGGTAGGAAGGCAGACTGACATCGGAGGATTGCACATCACCTGTTAAACAGCAGATTTCAGTTTCCCCACTCTGCTGCGAGGAATTGTCTCCTGATGAGTTGACTAAATCTGCAGCTGCTCATGTTGTCACCTTGGTAATCTGCTGCTTGGAGCAGTTTCTCCCTTCAGTAGCTCTCAGAATTGGCACTGAAAGGCTGATAGGTTTTTAAAACACCTGGGAAAATTTCTGGACCTCTCTTCTGTCTGAGGAAAGGCATGTCTAGATCAGCACACACCATTGCTCCTGGAATCTGGAGGCTGATTTTTCCTTGTTGGCACAGATAGGAAAAAGAGGCACAATTGCTTTGTATGAAAAACAGGTTGTAAGTGATTTTTAAAGGAGTGACATTAAGACGAGCCTTACAGCTGTATCCAGAGAGGGGACAGAGGGGATTCACTCCTTTCCTGGGGTCTCCTGCAGGATCCCCTGTCGCTGTAGGACCCTCTGCAGTTTGGGTGGGTCAAGCTATAGCTCCTGGACTCCTGCAGAGAAGTTCAAGCAGCAATAGTACAGCTACGTGTTCTTGAGCTGGGCTCTTGTCTCAAGGCATGGAAGTTCACATCCCAAAATGCACAACAGTAAATTCTCAAGCTCACTAAAATGCTTTATGCCTCTTCATTTTCCCCCCATAAACAAAGAACATGACCTTGGAGCACTGCTTTGTAGTTTGGTTTTCTTTTTTTGTTGTTTGAACAACAAAGTAACAGCTGTTGAGATTTTTTTGTTGTTGTCTTTCATTGCAACAATTTGTGTGCTGAATATTTGGGACACGGTCTCTGAAAGAAAAAATACTGTTGTTAAAGCAGCTCATGAGCAGACACATGATGTCTCAGCACCGCTCCATACAGGTAGTCTTGATGCTCTGGGACTTGCTACGCCGCCATCCACCGCTGCAGCTTCTTCTAGGTGTCAGTATGGCAGAGTTATCAATCCTAGCACTGTTTGGTTTTGCAGCTACAATTCTAATTCACATTGTGCTGTGACCAGGAAGGTGGGATGATGCTGGCTGGGCAGCATCAGGAAGAGAGATGCTTGTTGCAGGAAGGTGCTGCAGTGGTCAGCTGGACAGAAAAGCCCTGCTCAGACCCTGAAAGGCTGCAGCAGAAGTGACTCAATTTCCTTAACACTGGCATTGTCTGACAGCACAACCAATAGCTCACTTCAGTGTTCCACCAGCTAATACTAGTTTCCCTGAATATTTCATTTCTTTCATAATTAAACTCCCAGATAGGAAAGCATTAACAGTGAAATGGGCTTTTACCTCTTGACCCTGATCCTGACTCAACCTCATCTTTTTGTTTTGCTCTGTCCTTCAGCCCACCTCACCCTGTCTAAGGTGATTTGCTTAAGGACATATTCCTATAGCAGGAGAAACCGAGGATCCTGAAGGCAGAGAAAGCCTCACACTACAGCACGTCAGCTAAGACAAATCAAAACTCTTCTCCAAGTTCAGAAGGATTCATAACTGAGTTTTCAATGCCACGTGGTTTATTGCTAGCCAGAAGGAGGTACGTGCCCACAGGGCAACTCCTGGAAACTCCAGATAGTTTAAAAAGCAGACAAGCTTGTTCCCTTGTAAATACAATTAATTACAAGAAGGTACTTTTCTAAGAGTTATACTACATCTGTGGCCAAGAGGTCTCCCAAGTAACAAGCCACCAACCTCAGCCTAACCTTTGCTACCTAATTATAAGGTCCCTGGTCTCAGCTAGATGTCCCAGACCTCTTCAGCTGCCAACACAACTCACCCTCAGGAGCTGGACAAGAAGCTTGGTCTGAAAGGCTCCTGATACCAGAGTATTGCTGTTTGCTCATGTTCCTGCTGTTCTCCAGGTCTGTAACCAAAAGCAACCACCATCTGACAAGCTGTAGTTCCAACTACAAAATGTGTTGACTCTGTTGGAGGAAAGCAGGCAGCCAGAACTTGCACAGAAAGGACATCTGTACACTGAACTCTTATACAGCTTATAAATCAGGACTCAAAAAAAATGTGGTCAAAACACAAGGTCTGCCAATTATAGACAATGATTTAAATTTTTAAAATTATTATTGTAATGGAAACCTATAAAAGAAAAATTTAAAAGTTCAGGAACCCAAAAGATCTAATAATCAAACTAATAGGGGCTCAATGTATAAAATACTAATTTGTAACAATAAAGTGGAAAATTTGACTTCGTAAGATTCTCTGACATTTCCTTTAATTGTAATGGTATTATAATTAATAGAGTAGAAAAAATATAAGGTAATACAATCATTTCCTTACTGGATATGCTGTCAAGGCCATAACAAAAGCCAAACAAGGCACAATAGCCTGGAGCAATCCAGCCACTGCTCAGGCACATGGTGGCGGCTGACAACATTTCCCCAGGTGCTCAGCCTTTGCATGTACCCTATGGATCCCTAGGCTCCAACAGCTACTTGTGTGCATTAAAACATTTCTTGTGTATTTATCCAAGGTGAAACAGCAGCCAAAATGGAACAGACCAAATAAATGCTATGGATGAGATGGGAAAAGTTCAGAGCATCAAACACCACATGGTCTGAATTACCTTGTCTGAGAGTCCACAGCCTTAATCTTGGCCCAGCTTGTGTCTATTCAAATTAAGGATTTTATGCTCAATTTTTTATGCATACTCATTATTTGTTTTCTGCCAAACTTGCCTCTTTCAGAACCATTTGAGTCTTTTCTGTATTATATGGAACCTGCAGCAGAAATGACAAAAGAGGCTGGAGCTCACTAGCACCGCTCCGCAGTTCCTTGCTGAGATACTGTTTTGCACAACTATCCCGTACTGACAGCACCTGAAATGCACTTTGGACTTCCCACAACTCTTGGAGTGTCTTATCTGGAGTGACGGAAAGCAGAGGGAAGCTAAGGATGACTAGAAAATAGCAATCAAGTCTGTGGACAATTTGTGAGCCTGCATATGGTATAAGATCCTACAGTATTTAAAAAGCATGAGCAACTTCGCCTAACCTGGATTAGGTTAAAAAAACCCAAACGTTTTCTTCAGATATTTCCCTTCCATTTTTTTGGCACTCTGTTTGCAGCTGTGGGAATCACGTTGTGCTTAGCAGTACAGTGGATAGCAAGACAAATGCTACCCCTGGCTCTGCCACACTGTCCTGGTTTTGGCTGGGATAGAGTTAATTTTCTTCCTAATAGCTGGTATAGTTTTAAGTTTGGGGCTCAGTATGAGGAGAACATTGATAACACACTGATGTTTTCAGTTGTTGCTAAGCAGTGTTTAGACTAAGTCAAGGATTTTTTCAGCTTCTCACGCCCAGCCAGCACGAAGGCTGGAGGGGCACAAGAAGTTGGGAGGGGACACAGCCAGGGCACCTCACCCAAACTGGCCAAAGGGGTATTCCATACCAGGTGACGTCATGTCCAGTATATAAACTGGGGGGAGTGGTGCTGGGAGGGATCGCCACTCGGGAACTAACTGGGCATCAGTCAGTGGGTGCTGAACAATTGCATTGTGCATCACTTGTTTTGTATATTCCAATCCTTTTATTATTATTGTCACTTTATTATTGTTACTATTATCATTACTAGGTTCTTCCTTTCTGTTCTATTAAACTGCTCTTAGCTCAACCCACGAGCTGTACTTTTTTTTCCCCGATTCCCTCCTCCATCCCATGGGGTGGGGGGGAATGAATGAGCGGCTGCGTGGTGCTTAGTTGCCGGCTGGGGTTAAATCATGACACACCCCATCAGGAACCCTTGTCCCCTCTAAAATGGGAAAGGCTGTACCAGGATCTTCTGTAATGTGCAGTGAGAGTGATGCTGAGGAGCATGGTTGGGAACCGACCACCTACGTGTGTCCAGAGTCCTAGTGCTTTTACTGCACTGAGCAGCTGCTTATCAAGAGCTAGAAGAAACTCATTTTGAAACTTAGGTGTCAAGGTATTCAAGACAAACTGCTCTTCATTTCTCAGAATTTTTCACGGCTATTTTAAATCAATTAAAGCTGATCCTGATTTGAGTGACAGCTTAAGTCTCTCGGGAGATTTAAATTAAACAAAATCCACTTCCATTTTGTTTATCTCAGAAATGTCTGCAGTAGTTAGGGAGGATTTACACTCCAGTCAATAAAGGCTTGAATAAATCCTCCTGCTATTCAAAGCGTGTCAGACCAGGCCGTAACAGAGCATAAGCCAGGGATGGGGCCCCAGCGAGAGCTACAAGAAGAAAGTTGTCTGCAGTGAGCTGCAAGCTGCATTTTCATATTTGCTGCAATCCCATGGTTAGCTCCATCAGCTGTGCTGCGTGTAAGCAGAGCTGATATACACGGGCTTTAAGGAAGATGAAAGAAAAAAGCAATTTTCAAGAGGTGACGTTGCTGATGCTCTCCCTGAGTCAGCACTGAAGAGCGCTCTCCCCCTCCACGGGGTCCGCTTTGTTAGTTAGTACTGTAACACCACAGTGCACAATTAAACCCCAAAGTGCCTCACCCTGCAATTACAAAAATAAGAGTGCAGAACCCTGACTGTTGATTTGGTTCTGCTTTCTTTGATACCCTTCATTTCTATTTGATATACACCACTAAGAGCTGGGGAATGGCAGTCCAGAATTTTGAGGCAGCGGCAGAAGTTGCCCCAGCCTGAAGCATGCCGGACTTTGCTCTTTGATTTCACATGCAAAGGGCTGCACCTGAGCATGGGACAGCTTATAGCAGGGTGATGCCTAGCTCCTCTCCCAGCCTAGGTGGTTTTTCCTGACTCTAGTGCACAGCACCCTATTAGAGGAAAACATTTTTGCTGCCTTTTATCAAAGTGGAAACCCGAGTGCATTTTGCAAGGTGAGGGGAGAAGTGTTTCCCCCGTGGTTTTAGAAGCCTGCAAGCCTTGCCTGACCTTTGCCTCCTGTACGTGGCTGTGAGTTATCCAACCTGTCACAGGAGCTGGAGGCTGCAGCACAGCCTTGCCTCAGCCCCTAATGAAGGGAGCCCTCACATCTGAATAAGTGGCACAGAAAAGCTCAAAAATCCTTTGGAGAAAAAAAAAAAAAGAAGAGAAAAAGGCAGAGGGAGAGACATGCACAACAGGCGCTACCTGTGAGTGGGGTCAGAGCTCCCACTCCTCCTCCTTTGGAAAAGCTCTCCTCAAAAGGTGAAAAACAGGTTTCTGTATTTAACTCACTCACTGAGCAGCAAATATGCCCCTGACCCAGCCTTATTTACCCAGGACATCCTATTGAGGGAGTATTTAATCCAAACACTTCTGAAAATAGGATGGATGATTAAAATGCTGACATAGCACCCCATTTATGTCTCTAAGGTTGAGAGTAATTTTCTGCATTTCATAATTGCTCTGTCTAACCCTTTCTACCTTTTGCAGAGCATTTGCTCTTTCTCCTCTGGCCTCAGCTTTCTAAATAAAGCTTTTCATTGATTCTGGACTTTCTCTTCACTCTAGATGAACATCACTAAGGCAGAGAAATCGGTCAGCAGTGTTTTTTCCCTGCTGTCTTTTTTGCAGTTTTGACTAAATATACTGTAAGTACAGGATGGAAACATAAGACTTGCTGCCTTGCGCACAATGCCGGTAGCTCTGGTCTGATCCAAACAAAGAAGGACACCAAGAAATGGGTCCTGGCAACCTCCTGCATGGTGCAATGTTAAGCATCTTTAGAATAAAAACCAAGCCAGACTCTGAGGTTTGCTGGGACTACAGCCAAAGCTCAGCTCCCCTGAACAGCAGCTATTGGTAAGCTGTTGTGGGTTTAAGATTTAAGATCATTGCTGATGCAGTCACCTGGTGCTGTCCTGATATAAGATATGATTGTCCACCTCCATATTTCAGACTGCCCTCCCTTGGACTAGCTACACTGCACTTCTTAGTGACATCTTTGACCAAAGTCCCCATGGTTATTATAAAACACCATGCTGGGTGGATTTACAGACACACACACACTTTCACCAACAATGGCTTACAAGTTTTAGGCACCTTTTGCTCTTTCTAGCCAGGGTGCACCCTTGGGACCAAGCACACCCCACTGCAGCACCCCAATCTGAGCCATAAAAGGCAAAGGGGTCTCTGTGACCTCCATTCCTGTAGTTATGTCACCCAGAAGAGACCTTCCTAGCAGGTGACCAGGCCAGGATGAAGTGCCAACCTCAGCTAGGAGCTTCCTTGTTTACAGTCATTTATGTCTGTCCTGGTTTCAGCTGGGATAGAGTTAATTGTCTTCCCAGTAGCTGGTACAGTGCTATGTTTTGAGTTCAGTATGCGAAGAATGTTGATAACACTGATGTTTTCAGTTGTTGCTCAGTAGTGGTTAGACTAGAGTCAAGGATTTTTCAGCTTCTCAAGCCCAGCCAGCGAGAAAGCTGGAGGGGCACAAGAAGTTGGCACAGGACAGAGCCAGGGCAGCTGACCCAAAGTGGCCAACGGGGTATTCCATACCATGTGATGTCACATCACATCTAGTATATAAAGTGGGGGGAGTGGGGGCAGGGAATCACCACTCAAGGACTAGCTGGGTGTCGATCGGTGGGTGGTGAGCAATTGCACTGCGCATCATTTGTACATTCCAATCCTTTTATTGTTACTGTTGTCATTTTATTAGTGTTATTATTATTAGTTTCTTCTTTTCTGTTCTATTAAACCATTCTTATCTCAACCCATGAGTTTTACTTCTTTCCCTGATTTTCTCCCCCATCCCACTTGGGCAGCAGAGAGTGAGTGAGTGGCTGAGTGGTGCTTAGTTGCTGGCTGGGGTTAAACCGCAACAATGTCACAGCCTTGATGTTATTCAATGGGGTTTCTTGTCCATGAATAGTACCAGTACGCCTCGAACTGACTGTAGACTGTGCCTATGAGCAGCTTTGCTTTACAGGACAGGCTTTCTGCTTGCCGGTGTGCCTCCAGATGTTTACAACAAATTGCACATATGTTTCTATAGCCACTGGTTACTTGGTTCACACTTATTTTCATTGGGAGCATCTGTGCTGTCATGGGACCACGTTGGCCCCAAGTTAGACTTCCCTATTAGGGTAGAAGACCAGCAGAGGAGCAGCACCAGAGCCCCCACACATACTGAGCTCCTGCGTGGTACTTGAACTGAGTGTCATTGGACTTATTGGATCCATTCTTATTTCCCCCTCCCCAACGAGTCTATATTTGGCCAGTCTCCATATATGCACATATATAGATTAGACTAGCAAGCTTTACACAAAGGCTTTGTCCATACGGTTCACTCAATAATGGAAAGTTAAGGTTATTGATTACAACTTAGATTTAGCTTTGCTTTGTCCAACTCTTCAACAGGCAAGAGGTTAGCTTGTCTGCTTCAGAGCTACTTGCTTTTCACATATCCTTCTCCCCACAACCAAACCCTGAAGGACAGGTTCTCCATAAGGAGCTACTTACAGAGGGATTTGGGAATTCATGTGCAGTTGTTTTGTCACTAGTGAACAAACAAGGCCCTAGGTCTGTTCCTGATCAGCAGGCTTTAGTTTAAGAGGTTGCTATGGGAGGATGGAGAGCTCATAGCTGGCACAAGGCAGAAAGAGCTCTGCAGATCCTTACCAAAACAAAAATCAAATACTTTCCAAAGGCTTTAAGAGCTGAAGCTGCTTAAGCATCCACATAGCCCTACATACCAATCTCTAACAAAGCCAAAAGCAGATGCCTCAGGAAAAATATAAGACTAGAGCAAACATATAGCTACACTTCTTCCAAATACTCCTCCAGCCTTCAACTATTTGCTGTTTTCAGAGTTCATGAGAGGATGTTTCTGCATCTTGTGCTGGAAAAACCCATGAGTGCAATCTCTATGCACCCTCACCATGTTGCTGTACAAAGGTAGGTTTTCTGTCTCCCCAGTGTGATTGAGGAAGAATAAGTAAGACCTGCCCAGAGTGGTGGAACTAGTAAACAGCTGAAGAAGGGGCTCTATATCCATCAGGAATTGCAGACTCCAGACAAGCTGGGCTAATCCAATGTTTTAATGGAAGCACTGATCATAACCCCCCCAAAATTGCATAACTGAGTGATAGTGGTCAGCTTTGGTACAGCTTTCTCTCACAGACTGATGCCCTTGAAAGACAACTGCCTGAATAAGCTTAATTTCTGTACTTGATAAACTAGCATTTTGCATGTACAGCCAGGATACTCCTTGTTGTTCAAAGCAAACAAAACAGAGATGGGTTTTGCACCTTCATCATTCATACATCATCATCCATTTTCATCCTCGGCAATCTGGGATTTTGCAGATGTATCCAGGAGATTCCCTTTCCTTTGGCATCCATGAAAGAGCACCTTCATCCAAAAAAGGACTCCGAGCTCTTTTCCCTCTGCTTCCTTTAAATGTCCAGTGAAGGACAGGGTCTTTCTGCCAGTGAGACCATCACAGCAGTAACAAACAAAACACCTCACAGACACGTTGACACAAGCCCCAAGATGGACCACAACAACTGGACTGGCAAACTGCTACTACCTCTGCGTTAAAAGAGTGCTTTTAGCTTTCATATTAGAACATCATACAAGCTTTGCTTTGTCATCTGAGTCATTAATACATATGAAGCACAGAAACTAACTGACAAACATCTAAATAAAACCTCTCACACAGTAACAGGGCTTAGGAGCAAGCAGTTTCTTACACAAAACTGCAAAGCCCAGTGCCCAGAAGCATCCCACCCGGCACTGCTGTCATCGGGGAGGTCACCTTCACAGCCCTAATATTGCACATCAGCAAGAGCTGGATTTGTTGAAAGGTGAAAAGCAGTGCTGCAGCTTAGCACAATGAGGGGAAGAAGTTATCTCTTCTTCCTTTAACAGGAAGGGCCCCGCAATTGTCACTGTATGGCAAAGAATACCCTCAAGATGTGCTGGCAGCTTTGACCATCTGTGTGAAACCATTCCAAGCATCAAATGAAGAGGTTTTTTGTTTTTTTTTTAATTGCAAGTTTAAATGAATACCCTTTATCAGCTTTCTTCCAGTGTTGCACTGCTTTCAGTCATGGCACCGCCCAAGGAATTACAGCATTGCAAATATTTGCTGGCTTTAACTAGTTTTTACATAATTATTTAATTTCTTCACAGAAAGAAATCCTTACTGGGAGTGCTGATAGTGCCTAAAATTAAGCCTTTATAGGAGCAGTTCAACACCTTTCAAGAAATCAACGTCTTCTGGACTCAGCTTTGTGTCAATAATGGAGACATTTCTATCTGTTAGCAACGTGCTTTCCTCTTCCTTTCTGGTTAAAGCTGGGAAAGGATTTTCTCCTCCTCCCCCTCTACAGTGGTTTTATCTTCAAGTGGGGTAAATAAGCATCGCTGAGCAATGGCAGCAAGGATTCATTGCACACACACTGGCCTCTCATTTTGCATTTCAGCCTAGCAGCCCTTTCCCTGTGCAGTCCTAACCTGCAAAAAGCACTGGGAGACCTTGAATTAGCAAACCATGAAAGTCAGGATTAGGAAGTGGTCATTAACAATAGCTGCATGCCCTGAAAGCCTCTCGTTTAATGGAGTGGTAAGAGATTATTTACACTGTAACGTTAAGAATCCTGATATCCGAATGTCTATTGAGCTTAAGATGTGCCCTTTAATTCCTGTTACCTTGCTGAAACCTCATGTCAAACCTGCGTGGACTCTGCTCACAACAAAAATGAATCACTTCTAGCTGCTGGAAGCCGGTTTTTCCTGACTAGATTTATGTATTTGGGTAATGGGGTGTAACAGAAAGGTGGTTAGGATTCTCACGTCAGCTTTGATGAAAGGATTAGCACTTTAAAAGAGCAGATTAATCTTTGTGAGACCCAAACCCACCCCCGACTCCTACCACAGAAACCTGCTGCACCTAAATGACTTCCTTTAACACGTATAAAACTTAAGTGACTTAATTTATGAAACTAAAACCTGTTAAAAGAAACGGACATGTGGTACGACTCAGACGTGGACCCGTAGATCATCTCCACAAAACCGTGGACCTTGTGCTTAATTAGGCATTGAGAACATGAAGCCATGTACAAGACACACTTCGGTGCCTTTCAAAAATACTGAAGCAATTTTCGTGGCTGGGCATTGCCCAGACATGAGTGTGCCAGAGCATCGCCTCCACCTGCCTGCCTTCCCTGCCCATACACCAGGACACGGAGTACTGACTCACTTGACCCCATGTCGAGCAATTTTATTTCTTAAATGCATTAGTAATTTCATTAACTTTGATGCTTTGGGGATTTATTTTTTTTAAACCCAGTCTAAAGCCAAGAAGGGCTTATGGAGAAGATAATTACTCTCTACTCATACAGGAAGACAAATAGGCCAAAGAGGACCGTTCTGATCCTCTTGCCTGATCTCTTGCCATCTCCCAACAAGGTCTGAGCAGTCTGCAGTAAATAAAGGCTAATCTTAAACTCCTAAGAACGTCTGACCCTAAGACAACAAGACCTTGACAAGGGGCCACCTCCTTTCTGGTATGGATGTCCCAGGGATGGGAGTCAATGCCAGACAAGCAGTCTCTACGTTTTTTGTTGTTTTTTTGTTTTTTTGTTTTTTTTTTAAATATTAGTAGGCTTGAAAGGCCAACATTCAATATGCATCAAGTTCAGCTTCACAGATTCAATTATTTTTTATTTTTTTAAAGAAGTTAATCCCAGCTACCATTGAGTGGCTACAAGAAGGCAGGAACAACAGGGACCAAGGCCAGACTGTTGATGGAGCTGCAGCAGTTGTAGCTGAGAGCAGACTCGGCTATTATGAATACACTCTAGTAAATATCTTTCTGTCCCAGCCACTCCTGAATTTTTGTCCCTGTACTAGTTCTCCAGACTAAGTGCATGAACACCAGTTTTTACATTGCTTTCCCACTTCATCCCTCTACTTTTGGGACCATACCATACCTCCTTGCCTCTAATCTCAAAGCTGCCTCTTGTTTTCAGTGTTGTCCCCTCAACCCCTATTCAAGCCCCAGGCTGGGATTCTTAAAAATTATTTTATTATTTTTTAAATTATTTTTTGCCATGCAACACGTCTCTCCAGCCAACCATTGTTTGCTGGTGGCATTGCTTTCCCTTGCAGGGAGCTGACTGCCACCAAGGGAGCTCTGATACCACCAGAGATATGCCCTGGTCTCATTTCCTAGTGTCAAGCTCAGAAGTACACTGCAACAAATATGAGCTTCAAGTGAACTTTACAGAGATCTTTTGCTTCCTAGGTTACAGCATGTTTGGTAAGAAAATTTAGCAGACAAAAAGTCTGCTAAAACACAAAACAGGCCAGAATTGCAGGCCAAAGGGCTAAACCCTGGCACTTTATAAACAATGGCAAAAGGGTCTTACAGCTGGAAGATTTTAGTGTTCAGGACTTGGATGGCTCAGAATCCCTGGTAATACAGCTGTACTAATAAAGAAGCTGTTATCTTTTTTCTTTTGACTAAAATGTATGCAGATGACTTCATGTTGCAAACTGAAATAAATACAGAAATCTTGTACTCCTCTCCAATGAGTTATTTGCTAAACCATATCAGATGGCCAACCCCACACTCCGATAGATTGCTCCAGCCCTGACCCTGGAGCGTGCTTGTGGTAAGAATTGCAGATAATTCAATGATTCTTTGTGCTGGCTCAGCTCAAGGCTTCTCTTGAGCAGAGTTCAGCACTATGAAATTTGCATCCCAATAAAATAGGCCTATGATATAAATAATGCCCATTTCCTTCTGGCTGGAACCAACATGTTCATTAATCTCAGCACCTCAGGATGGACTCGGTCTGGCTCACCACAGAGGAAAGGTCACTGCTTTGTCAGCTTTGCTCCTCAGCCTCCTCTCATTAAATTTCCATCTAGATGCTGCATACTTTGCTTGTTAAGAAGCAAGGATTTTTAGGATTAACTTAATATTTGCCAGACCAAACAGCCTGACTGAGAGGCACAGGGCTGAATGGGACCGATGTGCATGCCCAGAGCATAACACTGCCAAACAGTTCAATTCAGTTGGGCATCTAGTGGGAGATGATACAAGATGATCTTTTTTTAGGTCTGGTGAGTACTGGCTGTTATTTTAGGGTTGGGTGAAGGAAGGAAGATGTGGCACTTGGATGTTTAACATGGCTAGAGCAAACCTGCCTCATTAGGTGCCATCCTGGGGGCTCCAGATCTGCTTCCCCATGACCTCTGAGCTAGAAATTCAGCTACAAACAGCAAGATAGAAGAAGGAAAAGTCTGAAAAGACACCAGAAAGAAAACATTGGGAAAGATATACCCTCATTATCAGCCAAAGCACATGCATGAGAGATCCCAGCAACTCATTTCTGGAAAGCAGCTTCCGAAGCAGGGATATAGGCAGGCTGGCAGCCTTGTTGTTTCTGGATCATTCCCTGCTTTTCAACCAGATGCTAGCACATCTCCCTGACCCAGCAGAGAAAGGTCATTTATGGACTCTGCTGTTATGTACTTCTGAGAGCTGGGGAGGGCACTGCCAACTTTGTGCCATCCCAGGTCTGCCCAAAGCAAGAGATGTGCCATTTTTGGGAGCACTAGGCTTTATAACCAGTTAAGCACTGCAAAGCCCATCCATTCCCTGCAAGCTTGACTTGCAAGAGCAACTCCAAGGTAGTATGGTAGAAATATGCCCCACCTGCCAATGTTTCTATCTATACAACAAGTACTAGGGATCCCAAGGCAATGAAGATGTGCCAGTGATATTTTTAGCTTTCTACCTCATAAGAAATGAGAAGTCAACAAGACATGCTCCAGAAATAGCCATTTCAAGCCTAAAGAAAAAACTATACTGTCCAAAATAAAACATTACATACATTTTTCTTCCTCCTCTCGAAAAGCATGTGAGAAGGTATCACATGCGAGAGGCACGAGTCACATTGCCAGTGGTAGAGAGGGACAGTTGATACCTCAGATGATTACATTTCTTTCATCACCAGATATGTTCAGCAGAGATGAAAAATTCATTTAATGATGATAATCCTTTGTCAAGCTCTCTCCCTTGCAGAGCAAGTACTATAACCCAATCTGCTTAGCACAGTGCATGCCTTAAAGTGACCACAGGAGATAGCCCTTGATGCGAGTTATAGTCTGCAAGCAGAATAGCACACAAACCGTGTTGTTCCGATTAACTTTTCCTTGCCCCTGGTTAAGATTCATTTTTTATTTTCAATCAAATAGATAGAGCCGAGCCCTCAGAAATGCAACCTTCCCACCATGCACATCCCATTACACTGTCACCAGTGGCACAGGCAATACCAGGAAAGCCAAGATTTAAGAAACAAGCTGGAGACTGGCTTCAACAGTTATTACTGTTAGACCCGTTTGTTCACACCCAAGCTTTGCAGTCTTTTCTTTCTGCTCTACGCTGCTCTGTATCTGCTGCAGACTCTCCCAGTTTGGGGTAATTTGGCATTCATAAAACACTAACTTCATGAATTTGCTGCTGCTGGCAGGTAGAAACACGCTTTGCAGCTGTTCACTGTACATCTACCAAAGCATTCAGAAGCCACGGGGGTAGGAGAATCATGAAAAACTACATTTCATCCTTTCCATTATTACTGCAGTGGGCCAAATCCACAGCAGGTGCAAATAAGCATGAGATCCTCCACCTTTTTACACCACCTGCTTTGCACTTTAGTCACACAATTCAGCCAAAATCATAATGAACATGTTATTTTAGGTTGCCCATGCAAATTCTACACATTTAAACAATCAAATTGAGATTTTTACTCTAGTGAAAATTCAAGAGGGCTTCCAGCTTCTCCATTGCCTTCTGCACTCAACCTGATCTAGATTTCATCACCACCCAAAGCAGCTAATCCATATCAGCCCCCCACATTTTTCAGGTACGTTGGTGCAAAGACGCAGGAATATTTGATGCCCCATCTGCACCCCGCCCCTCCGCAACCACCCTTCTGGCATGCTTTTGCCGCTGGCCAAACATGATCATAGAGCTGGTTTATGGAGACTCCTGTTACACAGGAGGAGGTGCTCAGGGGTAGAACTGGCACCGCACATTTACTTTATGGCCTCTTGCGTAAGTCCAATGTACTGAGGTTGAGGAGAGGGGAAAGCAAGCACTTACCCAACCATTTACTACACGCTGCAACCTTTCCTCTCTCCAAGGCAGCCATCTCCCCAAGGTAGCATTGAAGTAGAAGAAGTCACATAAGAAGCGGGCAATGAAACAGGCAAACAACTCCTTATGTCTGAGCCTGAGGATCCTGTGGGAAACTCCCCTCTAGGGCAGCAAGTGATGCTCCCCCAGGACCACGCTCCTGGTGGGCTTTGCAGGGAGGGCTGGGAAGCCTGAGCTCTCCTATGGCATCAGCTAGGGCAGGCCATCACCTCAAACTTCACCACCACGCCCCACTCCAAAGACAGGGCTAGATCCTTAGCTCTAGGGCTGCATTCAGAAACCATGAAAGATTTTGAAGGGTGGCTGGAGATGATGGGGAAAGGAACAGCAAAGAGCTGCACTGCAGTTTTCTTGAAAGTAAGCAGTACACAAGAGAAGATGCTCTATACCATCCAGCTGTACTGCTGAGGGAGTATTTATATCCCCTCTCTATATGCCCTCTGCCCACATTCATTAGCAGCATCACCTGAGCAAGCAAATCCCCCACCTGAAGGCAGGTGAGGACTGTGCTCTACCCAGCAGCAGCACAAATCCAGCTGGTATCATTTACACCTGAGATGTGTCCAGATCTCTGCAGAGAAAGAATTTTAGCGGTAGAAACAACAACTACAAAAATGACTATTTTATATTTAAACTAAGGCTGATGGTGCTGGGAGGAAGGTGACTCACATGCATCTTCCCTCCTCAGAGCTCATGCTTGCATCATCCTGCGTCAGCCATCAAACCGGCTCTGCTTTACTACTGCAGAAACCTGTTTTTCATGTCCTTATTTCCTGCCTGATGGATTCTCACGTAGGTGGCAGCAGAAAGTCTATGGCACAACATTGGAGGGCATGTCTGATGAGAGATGATTTCATTTGTATTTGAGCTGGTATTTATTACACTGGGGAGATGGGCAGTTTATCCCTCTGGTTTAGCCTGAATGGCTTTTTTTCAGCTCACATTCCAATATGATTGAAGAAAACAGCTCTAAGGCATTTCTAAAATAAAAAGATGTCAGCAGATTAACAGTGGCTTTAAGTTCATGCCTTATATTTCTGAAGGGTGAAATCTCCGTGTCAAGCCCTTAGGCTACCTTGGGCTCATCACTTGGGCTTCCCGTGTTTCTCACTGTCCCTCAGAAGCATACTATGAAAGTATAATTGACCCACCAAACCCGAATTTGTCTCAATCCTAGTTCCTGCATCATCTTTCAGGTATTTTTGCAAAATGAAATTCAAGTAGAAAGTGCTTTAGGAAATGCTTTGCAGCTCCTCCTTCCCCAAAGGCCCAATCTGCTTTAATTAGGAATGTACTCAAAGCACAAGATTTGGATGCAGCTAGTGAGACTCACATTTCAGAAGGGCCGTAACCAGTCTGATAAAGACATACCATTTTCAATCAGGCTACTGGGACTTAGAAAGGTATTTGAAATCTGTTGACATACAATTCTAGTAGTGGAAAATAAAATCTTATTAGACATGTCTGCTCTCAAAATCAGCTTTGCCTGGATCCATCTGGCCTGCAATACAGGCTTCTGCTTTTCACTTTACTGCGCTCTGCTCAGGATCAACCCAAATCCACTGTATTTAAGTTCCCATAAGACAAAGTGCAGCTGATGGACATCAGATGCGGTCTTCCCAAAGTGGCTGCCGGTGCCCCTGCTCCCAGGTAAAACTTCAGCAGGAGATGGCAGTTTCCTCAGTGGGTTTTCGTGTCCTCTCTGTGATGATGTGCAGGCAATGGCATGCATGGTATGGCTCCATTTTGGCAGTCAATCCCAAGGCAGGGCTGTGGTGAGGACATGCTGAAGCTCTCTCCTCCTTGTACTAATACCTGGGCTGGCAGCAATGAGATGGTGACCTCAGCAAGCCGGTGCTGCGTTTGCCATCATGTCATCTGCAGCTTGGAGCCAGTCTAGGCAGCACCATGGAAAAAGCTAACACAGCCTTGCTCTGCTCATAGGCTTAATGATACAATACTTTATACACAGCAGGAAGCTTTGGCTAAGAAGTCAGCACTGCCAAGGCCTGGGGGAACAGGTTCATGCTGACAGATACCCAGGCTTAAGCCTCAATCTCTAATAGGATTAGCACATAGGCATTTGTTTCCCTGGCCCAATTAGAAACCCCAGTTATGGGTTTTTTAGCAGCCTTCAGAGAGCTTCAGTCAAAACCAGAAAGCCTCCACCCTCCCGGTCTCACTTTGTACCACCTCCCATTAGGGTTAAATGCAAAACATTAAGAATAAAAATCACTCCTTGCCTCTCACTACTCAGTCTGTCCTGAAGGAGGCAGAGACTGAGACTGACAGGAGGAACCTTCTGGCCTCAGAAGTTTTGGAGAAGGTTTGTACCCCTACGAAAAGCTCCTTTTCTAACCCTGAAATTGGAACTATCAGAATCACACAAAAGGTTTACTTTTGTTTTTTTCTCAGTTTGACTCATTTCTAACATTAATGGGTTCTTAAATTCAGTATGGTTGGAAAGGTAGATGGATATGTCCCACCAGTAGACTGGGCCATCCTCAAGAGTTGCTGGTGGGCCCTTCTCAGCCAAGTGCAAGGGCACCAACGACCCATGGACACTATGCTGGGCCCATGGGGTCTTCTGGTTTGGGGGATTTTTTTTTTTTTTCTTTTTTTCCCCAGACACTCCCAACTTTTCCACATTTCCAAAAGGCTTTTTGCCAAGTCTTGCTCACATCTCCTTCCAGGAGGCACTGTCTTCTGCCTCTCCTCTCTTTGTAACTAAACTTCACAAAACTCTTATGAATGTAATTGCTGCCAAGAGCTCAATGCTTCCAGCACGCGTAGTTAGCATTGGCCAAAGGATACAGAAGTTTTTAAGGAGGATCTGAAAGGCAGAAAGGCAGGACAACCTTATATAAAAAGCCAATTGTTTTGTTTCAGGAAATAAGGCTAAAAAATGTCTATTTTTCTAACATATGTATTAAATACTACCATGCTGATGAGAACAAAGTCCATCCTGCCCTGCCCTGAATGCTGAGGCTCAGGGAAAGAGCCAATGAAGTTTTTTTTTAACTTCAAAGGATATGGGTAGACAAAAAGGGTTGTCTAAACTGTTGATTCCTGCTGTAGGCAGACAGATGTATAACAAAATAAGCAATGGATTAGCCCAGCACACTGCAAGGGGCAACATGGGTATTTTCCTTGCTAATGGCATCATTAGCTAACCCACCCTCAAAGTTAAAGGACTTGTGGTCAAATTGCTATTCTAATAATCAGTGATGTGATCTTTTTACAGCTCTGCAGAACAGGTCTCTTGGCCTCTTTTTGCCTCTGCTTTCCCATCTACAGAAGTGATAATTTTCTTTTTTTTCTAAGAAAACAGGAGGCTAACCTCAGGAAAACAACACTTTTTTTTTGATGGGAGGTAGCGCATCAGAACAAAATATTTGTAGGTATTAAATAAGGGAAACTTCAAGACATATGTGCCATTTTTCTTCTTCTTCTTCATCCAAAGGACAATGAATCCTCAGCTCCTTTTTTAAAGTTTATAAATAGGGTTTGGAAGTGCATTGAGCATGAGGGGAGTCATCATTCTAATATTGCTCTGCAGTGCCAAGCTAACGCACTGGTAAATTAAAACCCCTTTTATCGTTACAGGGGAGGGATCTGCCAGTGAGTTATCTCACATCCACTTTGTAGGACAGATTACAGATAGAAAAGGGCAGCCCGCCAGGGAGGATGGCTCTTGCTCTTTAAAATTGTAAGCGACCTGTCACCAATGTTTCTTTTTTTCCCATTTGCTCTAAATTTTGCGGTAGCTTCTTGACCTCATTAGAAGACTCCAAGGCCTGGCTTAGGACTGATGTTGGTAGAAAATTGAACCGGACCCAAGGAATATTCAATCAAACAATAAAATCATGGAAAAGCCCATCATATAGTTAAAAATGAAGATAACTCGGCTGCTGGCATTTGGCTGTGGGAAAGCCAGCAGTGTGGCAATGATGCAGCCATTACTACAGGCTGGTTTGGGGAGCACTGATTGACCAGGGATTCATTTTCCCTTTTTTATCCACATGACTTCTCCTTCTGGGTAACACTAGCTGTTGCTCCTGATGCACACGCACGTGAGCCATCCAGCAAGATCAGCTGTCAGAGCCTCTGAAGGGCCTGAAGGAAGGAGCAGCAAGGAGCCTGCACAATGGGGGAGTGGGGCAGCAAGAGCAGGAAAGCCAACACAGTCAGTGCCGAAGGGGTGCAGCTAAGCCACTTGTTACTTTCTCAGTATTTTATCTGCCCGCTGTGCCCATGAAATGGTCCAGCAACAGGCAAGCCGGGATTGACCCTGGTTGCTCTGGGCTGGTGCCATCGTAGTAGCTCTCTGAGTTGCCCCAAGAGGAGCTCCCATGCCAAGCTCTACTCCTGTGACTGGGAGATGACTCTCTTCCTTCCCGAAAATTCAGAAAGCAACAAGGCAGTGAGATATTTCTGTTGTTTAGCGCTGAAACTTGGATGTGACCAACCTGCCCTTCTCATGCTGCATATAGATGGAAGGCTTTGCAGCATACAGATTCCCCATGGCTCATCCTTATCTCCAAGATCACATCTGTGCTGAATATGCCCCGGGCCTGAGCACTCTCTGGGCATCCTCCAATGCTGTCTTTGTACTGAGCACACTCCTTGGCACGGCTTTTGGCTCTCAGACTGTGGTCAGACATTGGTAAGGCCACCCCAGTGGAGGGGTGAAGAGGTCTCAGACATAGGGATACAGGCTCTGTCACACTGCTTGCTCTTGGGGCTAGTGAGCAGCACTGGCCTGCTGTATTTACTGGTACAGCTGTACTCTCAGGTCAATGCAAAGGCTGTTTAAAATGTCAAACAGGCTAATTAATCCAGGTTTTCAGAAGTACTGAGCGCTTATTACTCCAGAGAAAATTGGTGAGAACTTCAACTTCAACTGCTCAGTGCCTCTAAAAACTGGGTATCTAAACATTTGCATGGCCGCTATCAACACCAAAGGCATCTCCCAAGTACATCCTGAACTCACAAAGCTGGTTAAAGGGCTGCTCACCTGCTGTGATCACTTCTTTCAGTGAAGCCATGGCAAATACAGTGAGTGGGATGGGCTCAGCACTGAGGGGTGCTTGGGAATGTCAGGAACCAGGTCATTTAGAGCTGACCATCTCCTGAGGGCACAACAGAGGCACTGCAGCACCACAACAGAGAAAACCCCACAGCAATACACCAGTCAGCTGGCAAAGCAGGGGCAATTTGTCACAAAAAGCCTTCTTTGCTGTGTCACTCAGGTGTGGCCAAGTGGATAAAGAGCAGCAAGGGAGGAAACACAGAACAAGTCATGAAGAGACTGTGAAAACAGCACTGGTTCCTGCTCTGTGGCTCTTGCCAGCTGAGATCTCTGAAGGACAGACTCTTATCTCTGGGAATTTTTTCAGACTGATGTTTTAGTTCCCCTCCACCACCATCAGCAATAAGCACAGATGAACTAGCACAGCCCATACAGGCCCCTATTAACGAACTGGTCCGCATGGGAAGTTTCAAGTTCTAACATCCGCTTTTAGGGTTCTTACACACACAGTCTTGGTACTGCAAACCCATAAACATCTATTTCTTGAAAAATGCCTCCAGCTTCCCTTCTTAGTGCCTAACCTCTTACTTGTAGTTCATGCAGAAAATTATTTGCCTCAGGTCTGTTTAGGCCACTTGAAGAGTCTTGGCTTCTTCGCTCGTCGCGTGCCATGGCTGGGATGGGTGTCTGCCTTGGAGGGGCTGACACCACTGCAGCATGAACTATATTTGTCAGCCTGTGCTGTGCTGCTCCCAAAGCAGTGACACGTTTCCATCCACCACTGCTCAAAAGTTAAAAGCTTGTCATAACATGTCAGATGGCAACGCTGAAACGCAAGTCTGATGAGACAACTTTCAGTCCCTCGCAGACAGCCTGCTCTGGATGCTGAAGAGATGGAGAATCGGCATCCGAGCTACTGAAAAAAAGGCTTCAGCTGCTTATGGCAGAATCTCTTCCCCTCCTCTTGCTAGAGGAATGTACCAGAGAAAGGAAGCCAGTTGGAAATTTGGAGAAATGGTCATTTTAAAAACTGTAACCATTCCTTTTGTTGGAAACTTAAAACATTTCTGTAAGCTTCAGAGTTGAGTGAACAGTGGGACAGGATTCCCATTAGTATTCCTAAAGAAAAAAAAAAAAAAGAAAGAAAAAGAAAAGAAACTGTGAACTCCTCAGTACAAGAAAAAAGCAAGAATTCTAGTGCTAGGCCAGAACATGAGGTAGTGGCATTTCCCACACCCAAAATAATGTGGCCCAAACCCAGATCCCTTAATATCTGGGAAAGGTTTAGGCTGGCATACAAATTATTAGTGCGCACTGGTTACAAAGAACAACATTGCTTTTGAATTCTAGCCCCTCATAAGGTGGCCAATTGCATAAAAGAGAGCAAGGTAGACGGCTATGGACATTACAGCAAAAGGTAAAGGAAGTCTTAAGAGGAGAATCAAGGCTGATGCACCTTTAGCTATAGCACCTTTGCTGACACTTTCCCCTTCACAGCCTTTCCAGGGCAGTGCTTGCGTCCTGAGGGAGGTGTTGGTGCACATCAAGCCTGAGATGAATGAAGACCCTGTTCAAGGCTCTCTTCTGTACGCTGCTTTGCCTGTGATCTTGGGTGACATGGTGCTTTCGGTTGTTCTCTGAGGGGAAAAAAAGGTAAATAAAGAAAACACTATAGTGTTAAATGCATTGCAGATCAAGAATTGCTTCAGTAGCACAGCCCAAATATGTGCCCTCAATAGATTATCCCAGTTTCATATCCTTTAGGCAACTGGTCTACATACCAGCACTGGCAAGGAAAAATCCTGTCAAAAGTGCTTTTTTCTATCTTTATCCTCTGAGTGTCCAACTCTCTTTGCTAAATCTCTACAGTCTGGAGCTCAAATTACCATTTCTGACCAGTGCAGAAAGAAATGATGAAATATTCATGAGTTGTTCATACTTTTCATCTTACAGAAATATCAGCTAGCGCTAAATTTGCATGATCTAACCAAAGAAGACATTTCAAGACAAAAGCACTTTATATAGTGATATTCAAAACTTCTATATATTGAAGCAAACCCAGCAAGTTTCTGCCCTTACTTCTGCAGTCACACATTGTTTGAAGAGCATCCCACTAAATTTTCTGAGGATGTGTGTCATCTGGACTACAGAAAATAAAGCAGGGTTAAAACACTGAACAAAACTGTGTTGAAGTTAACAAGCCCAAGGTTCATAAGCCTTGCGATAGAAGCTTGCAGAAGCCTTTCAAGGCTCATCCAATAAAGTCCCATGGCACTTTGTTCTCCCCTCCCCCCCACCAAATCTCCATCTGTCTGAGCCAGCATCAGCAGGAAATTTTGCATGGAAGCTTGCCAGATAAAATAGCTACTTCATCTGGCTTTCAACCGCCATTAGTTTTAGAGTGTTCTTCAAGGAATATGCTAAAAATCTCTATTATTTTTAAAGTATGTCCTAAGTTAGAGATGGGCCACATCTTGTCTCTATGTACTTGGTATCTGTCTTACAAAAAAGGTAATTCATGTGTGCTTTAATATTATATGTGCCATTATTTTCCCTCTGCATTCTGCCCTCTTTGCCTCGTCTTACACTGAAAGCTGAAAATGCTCCTGCTTCCTGGAAATGCTGAAAAGTTCTTTAATTTAATTAAATCCATCTCACTCCCCTCTGAATTGCCCCAAACCTTCCAGATACAGCTCTCACAAGACTAAGTGGACTTGACCCTCAACCCTTGGCATGGGTTAGACTTCAATATTCATGTTCACTTGCTGACAAAGAGGAGTTCATCACCATGAGCTGGGATGACAATCAACCTCAGGTCCTGGTGCCTTATTTTACAAATAGCCTCTTTGAAATTTCTTCCTTCCCACAGCATGGCACAGGTGACGTAATGGGCCCTTAAATGCTTCTGAAAGAAGTCCACTTAAATTTAGAACCTTGTAGATTATGTTTTTCCATGAGGACAGAGGAATCTGGTGGTATTACAGCATTTTTTGCAAGCTCTTCTTTTCCTTGAATAAAGTAGAAACAATCACATACAGTCTCCTTGTGAGCAGCAAGCTCAAAACACAGCATCTCTCTGCTTCTGCCAGGAGCTCACCCGTGGCTCTTCCACCTTGGCCTCCACCACCCCTTGTCTGCAACCAATACCCCAGCTCCCAGAATGTAAACCTCTCTTTAATAGGCAAAGATGTTCACAAACACCTTCTACTGAAATTACACACCCTTTACCAGGTGTTCTTGGGATCAAAACCCATCTGGTATGTCACTGACAGCCTTCAGAATAACCAGACCTCCTCAAACAAGGTTTGGCTGTGTGGGTGAAGGTGCATTTTTTCATTGTTGAGTTTTTTAGGAGATTTTGGCAGGTTCCTCTAGAGTGTCTTGGTAGTTCAGATGGAGTTACAAGGACTGTGCTCTATTACTGGAGTAGATCCCATGCAGAGGACTTTCAAAAGTGGAAGAAACTTAATGCTCACATGGTGAAATGTCTCATAACCCTGTTTGTTACTATCTGCTCCTCATCACATCTAGGGATAGGCTACATAGGTCCTTTTCTAAACTGCTTTTGTGCGGAGGCCTACATAGCTAGAGGAGCCCCAAAGGGAATTTCAGCTATAGCCATGCAGCAGCTGCTCCCAGGAGCAGAAGCTTATTGAATAGCTCAGGAGCCCCCCATGAGCTGCATGATGCGAGGGGCTTGTGTGGGGGTTCTGGGGAGCTCAGGACCCTCTTGGAGGGACCACTACCCAAGTTACTCAAACACAGACCATCACCTCTCACAGCCCATCCAGGGGATGCTGTGTCAGGGTCACACTAACAGTGGAACAGAGGTACTGGCCCCTCAAGGCTAGGATGGCGCTGGCCTTGTATCTTAGGGCTGCATATAAAGACCTGAATTTTCACTGCTTTCTAAAACTCACTTAAGCATTTTATCATGACAAGGACACACAGAATCACAGGAAATTTGCAGAGAAATGCAGGAAAATAAGATTTGTCATTTCTGGGGTTTACCAAACTTGACAGCATCTCCTTAAATTCGCAGAGCAATCATTTTCAGAGCAATGAATTTTAATTGGTGTTCTTTCTTTATTAGTACAGTGGAGACTTGTCTTTCTATATTTATAATAGTTGGGATATGTCATTTTTGATCTACATTTTAATAATAAATAGAATATCATTTCAAATGAAAAGTGCCAAAGAGGGTATGTATGTGATGCTGTTCTGCCTCGGGTGTTAATGAAGTATGATACTATGCAGCAGGCACAGTTGCGTTATGTGTAATGATACAAATTGAATGTAAGTAATATAATTATTTGTGGTGTAACACAACTGCTGCACAAATGGCGTTCCTGACAGTAAATACCGCTGTTATGATAGGAAGGTACTGCTAATGCCACTAAGCATTACAATCAATTCTTGATAACATCATGTGAACCAAGCTAATAAATTGGGAATTACATGCCTCCTGCACATTTCTGCCTATGTGAGCCAGGACTTGTTTGCTAACAGAGTAACAAATAATCCTGCTGGAAAAACAGTCAAGAAAGCTGGAAGTTAACAAAACAAAAAAAGTCCAAACATAGTACCTGCCATGGAGGAAAATTACTTTTCAGCGTTGCTTAATATGCAAGAATGATGCATAAGGCACATAAAAAGAAAAAAACCCACCTTTTGCAAAGATGGCTGCAAAGGAGAACCTCTGCCCCAGCCCCAATGGCAGCAAGAAACCCCCAGAAACAAGATGTAGACTTGCTGCCCCCCAGGAGCATCCTGAGCACTCGTCCCTGTGGAAAGCTCAGTGATGTGGAAAGCAGAACAGCTTTGGCTATCACGTGCAACATGGGGCCTGGGGCTTTGATCCTGCTGCTCACCCAGCTTGCCAGCTGCACCTCTGCAAAATACAGTGCTTCTATCAGCATGAGCAAGGGGTGCCCCATGCACCTTTGCCTGGACCAAAACATCCCACGGGAGGGAAGAGGAAGGCCAGGCTGCCTCCGCTTTGATGGAAAGTGGACTTCCAACCCCCCAAACACGAAATGGTTCAGAAGGTCTGGAAAAGACTGTGAAATATGAGTCACCAGAATGGAAAAACAGAAGAGAAATTATTCAGAGAAGTTGCGCAAGCTCCCAAATAAACTGCTGGTGCTCCCTGCAAAGGGAGTGTTAGAGGCTGTCCTGTGATAGGCTTAGAGGAGAGATGAGGGCTAACATAAGCCTCACCATTTGCTAAAAGAGAAATTGGAGAAATCACTCAAACAAGGCAGGGATTAAACTGGGGCTGAACTGTAGTGAGAGAGCTCAAGGAAATTTAGATTACAATGATGGAGAGGAGGAGAAGATTAAAACTCAAGGCTGAGTGAGTAATGCACAACAAATGTATTCAACTGAATCTCTTCCATCGAGGCACTTCCAGGGCTCCCATCACCTTGCAATCTTTAATGCACTTACTCTGCTGGAAGGAAGGCAGTGCTGCTATTTCTGTCTTTCGCTTGGGGAATGGACACACAGAGAGATTAAGTAACTTCCTCAAGGTGACCCAGAATATCTGTTCCAGGACAGGAGAATTTCAGGTCTCGGCATAGCCAGGGGACAATCACTCCCACCCACCTGTGAACAGCGGGTACATTTTGGGGGAAGCATTTGCTCCTCAGGTTTTTCCTCCAGCTTGTAAATGCAGACTGCAGATCCCTGGCCTGGGACACAACACCAAACAGCCCGTAGCCAGTGCCAGTAACTTCCCCAGGCTCCTCTTCTCTGCTCATCCATAGACTTCTGCTGAAGGCACCAGGAATTTCTTTTGGGGCATCAAGAGACGCAGTGTGAGGGTGACACATTCGGGCTGGCATGTTTGTGGCACCTTTAATGACTGCACCAGGAGATGCAAATGGTAGAGCTGCCTGCAGTAATGACAGTGCTGAGGCTGTGCTGTGGGAGGGAAAGAGGTACTGGGGGACTTGCCTGACAACTTGATTTGCAATTAAGTTGACTCCATTTGAATCCCACGCAGATGCACAGATCTTTTCACTGCAGAGCTGGATCCTCACCCATCAGGATCGGTGGTTAAAATAAGCTTCTGGGGAGTCTCTTCCTTGCGCCTTCTGAGCTTGACCTGGCAAAAATTTGTGAAATAGCTCCTGTGGCTATTTAATTTTAGTATAAGTGAATTTGCCCAGACCTGCTAGAAATTACACTGCTACTCTTTCCAATGCTACCAGACAATCCATTAGTACTCAAGAGTTTGCTGTAGAAAAATACATCACTATGGCAGACAAGAGACAAAATTCATTTTCAGACTCGCAGCTGTAGTGCGCATCTGTAAAACAGCAGATGAAGGGTCCAGGCAGCACAGACTGAAGTCAGCCAGGGGAATGGCCCAACCATTTGACCACAAGCCGCCTCCTCCTCCATCTTGTGGCTACTCCTGTTTGTTGTTGCTCACTGGTCCCACTCCAAGCAGGAGGATGAGTCGCTGCCATAGCCAGCAAAGCTGCTTTCCAGGGAGAAGAGGATGTGGCACTGGCTGCTTTTGAGCAGAAGACAGCTTGGAGCCCAGGTCCTGGTGAGTAGGCGATTCCTGGGCCTGATCCAGCAAAGGTCAGCTTGGCGCATTCGGAAAAGTGACCCCTGCTCTCAGAAGAACCTGCAGTCTCTTGCTTTCAGATAGGCAGGAGTGATAAAACGTGCAGAATGATTTCAAGGCCCCAGCTCTTGCAAGAGGTGCATACAATTTTTATTTTTTATTTAACTTTAAAAACAATAACTCAGGAATAGCTCAGTGCTCGGCATTTTGTAGCCAGCTGTCCATGGCTTCCCACCCAGCCTGGCAGTTTCTCTCCTTTGCTCTTCAGAAACACCTTCTTCTGGCCCCTGAGCCCAGAGCTGGCTCAGCCATCTGCCCCCATCCCTTTGGCCTCACTGAATGCCATCCAGGTGCCCATTCTTTTCTCTTTAACGAAAAGCTAATTGGATGCCTTTGGGTGCTTTTCAAGATCTTGCCATGTCTGCGCAGAGTGCACGTGAACGTGGGGGAGAGGGAGATCCACCCGCAGAGGAGCTCGCCAGACCTCCTCTGTGCCCTCCTGCAGACAGCAGGGATTTCTCACCACCCAATGCAGATGGGCTTGGCTGATTGATGATTGGCTTGGAAGAAAAAAGTGATGTTCCTGGTGGGAAAATCTTGGTTCTGCATGCAAATCTGGGAATAGCACTGTCCCCAAGGCTGGCAGCAATTTTAACCCTCATCTATATTTTGCCTGGGCTTTCACACTCCTGTCCAGTTGCCAAAACATATTTTCTGTTATTGCCTCATTTGCAAAAGGTTTTTCATTCCTCTTTTTCTGTTCTTCACACCAGCCCATTTGCCCCTAGCTCTGCTCCCAGACACACCACCTCCCAGTTGTTTTCTCCAGGCTGCAAGAGGTTAGGTGCAAGGCAGCTTGCTTTCACGCCTGCCATGAAATGCTCCACTGAACATATCTACAAAACTTCATCAAACGCTTGCAAGTTGCCCCCACTTTTGCTGGGTATCTCAGGGTGGCTGCAGGGCTGAGCCTGGCCAGCAAGAAGCAAGCAGAACTGCTTCCATCACTTCTCCTGGGAGTGTATTTTAATCCAGAGCTGAATCCCTTTACTGGACTCACTCTGGATCCAATCCCAAACTCTATTACAGTCCAGTGAAGTGTTTCCAACTATTTCAGTAAGCGATGGATGGGGTCACATCACTTCATAAATGGAGCTGTATGGTGGCTGGTTAATCTTTGTCCCCATCCATGACTTGAGTTACTTTAGCATCCATCACCATCCGTCCCACCCTTAGCTCCCCATCGACGGGGCTGTGCCCATCTGCGAGAGACCACCATCATCCCACCACCCTACGGGTGCTCATGGCTGTGTGTCCTCCTTTCCCAAGTGGTCCCTCGCAGCAGGCTCTCTGCACAGGCAAGTGGTTTGTGTGAATCCCCCTTCCCACCGCAGTCAGCACCAGTGGCCAAGTGAATGTGTTAGTAACTAATTTATATGGGCATGATTTACATGCTTAATTAGCTTTGCTTTTAATTGCAGTATTCACAAGGCAGAATATTTTACCACAAAGTGCTATGCCTAGAGCCTGTTTGATTAACTACAGAAAGGAAAGCATTCAGTAGCATAAAACTGAACCACCAGAAAGTCTATACATATTAAAGGATTTGAAGGGCTTTTTTTTCCCCCAACTAAACACATTTTACGAACAGCAGGGAAGACAAAATTCTGAATTCAGCACTAGTTATTACTTTTTTTTTCTTGCTGCTCTGCTGCAAACCAGCCTTGGGGTCTTGCAATCTTTTTTTTTTTCACTGAAGGATAAACAAGTGATGCAGAGCCTGGACTTTTTCTCAGTCTAACTTATTTGCCTTATATCAAACTTTGAAAAAGGGCCAAACTGGAGGCATGTAACCCCTTTGGCAAGGACTCTGTCCACACACCAGCAGTCCCAGGGGCTGGTTCTGCTCAGGGAAATTAAGGTAAAACCTATGGCTGTTTGCAGCAGCTCCCTCAAAAAAATATAGCATCGTAAAATGAAGAAAGCTTGCATGGCATTTTCAGAAGAAACCTGGAGTAACTGTATGTACGAGCACCATCTGTTGGCTGCGTTACTGCTTACAGGGTGCAAACTGCATCCCGTTTCCAAGAAAATTGCAGCTCCATTGCATGACATGAGCAACAGTCCCAGCTTAATGGAGCATTTTCTGAACAAACAGCTGGGCAGAGATCCGTGGGGATTGCCAAATAATCCAGCAATTTGCCCGAAGTCACCCAGGCTCTAGAAGGTGAACTTGGTGGCTTTCTACCTGGGGTTGCCATCCCAATGCCCTCTAGATCAGCCTGTCAGCTGCTACAGTTAAGGATGCTCCATCACCCCCTTTTCCTACACAAATACTATATTTTGGCCTCAGCAGCCTGAGAAAATTAATTCAGCCAAGGTCTTGGGAGCATTGGGGGTGTTTGGCCACTACTCCTGTTTGATCGTTTTAAGAACAAAGAGCTACAAATCTGCAGCAATTTACAATCTGACTTTCCAATTAAGGATTTGACATGTTTTTATGCCTTTTAAGTGATGATATTTGTCAGGCCGTTTGTTCAGTGCATTGTCTGCATGTGCAGTTACACAGGAATTGGTTTAATTAAGGTTAATTAGTGCATAATTAGAGCTGCTGCCAACACAAAAGAATGGCTGGAGACCAGGGAGAGAGTCGATTTCTATCCAGCTCCAAAGGACAAATAGCATAAAGTGGAGATTACAACTGAGTGGTAAAAACCTAAACTGCTTCATATTTTAGCTCTAATTTTTATAAAACAACATGTCTAACTGCTTTGTAGTGTTCTCCCCAGAGCACAGAGTCCTGTCCCAGTCAATGAAGCATTTTTAATGGTGGAGGTGTTTGCATTAGTAAATCTTTGCAGCTGGATATTCTCCTTGTTGTGCAGGATAGAATTCAGGGAAGCAAAATGGAGGAAAAAAGTGTGTGTGCGTGTGAAGATACTTTGAAAAAGCAGCTGTGATTTATTGCACAATAAAGTCACCTGGGATTGCAGGTCTGGCACAAACCCGGTGGGAGCAATGTTCCAGCCTTGGCCGCGAGGTTCCCAGGTGATGCCACCAGTGCTTGAAGGACAACTACAGGACCATTTTGGTGTCGGTGACTTATTACTGCAACAGTCCATCATGATGATCACCACAGAGCATTTGTTATGTTGCTTTTAACCCTCCCTCCCAGGGCACCCCATTTTCCAGTACTGAAAGTAAAGCTAAAGCAATTACTGCCCAGCTGCAAACTCGCCTGCTGCCTCTGTCCCGGCCCCACTTGCAGCACTCCAAGCCCAGGGCTCCCACTTATCCCAGTCCAGGGGTGCTGGGAGCAACCTCCCTCTCTCCTCCAAGGTGAAGGTGCCAGGGATGGGGGGGTCCTGGGCCACCACGCAACCTCCTACCCCAGCTGCTGCCATGGGCACGCCGCCCTGGCAGCCTTTCCAGATGGCAAACCTTGTGCCAGCAGTGTGTGGGGCCAGGCTGGAGGACAGATTTCAAAGTAATGAAGGAAAATGAGAAGAAGAAAATGAAAGATTATAAGATGAGGAGAACGGATAGACTGGAAACTAGGTGAAAACCCCACTAGGCAGTAAATAGGGTCTGACCACTCTGGTCCTATGCATGTGTGCGCTCCCTCAAAAGAGCCAGAGACAGCAAATTAAGAGGAGGGAGGGGATTTCCCCCAGCTCACAGGGGCAGCTACTTTCTCTGAGTTATTATTTTAGCACTGACAGAACCCTGAACCTGCTGAGGGAAGCACGATCCTGCTTCTGCCAAGCAAGGAATTGCAAGGATCTACCAAAAAGGCAATCTCCTCCTCCACTGTCCTTGACCAAAGAGTTTCCACAAGAAAAAGTCGTGTCCCTCCCCACTCCCAGTAAAATACTACAAACCTTCCCATCCCCATTGCATACAAATTCCTCCTCGTTACCATGGTGAAAGGAGAAGCTGCGGCTCTCCCAGTCAGATCAGCATCATCAACTCCCCCACTCCGCCCCCATGCACACACTCCACAGAAGAAAGCAAAATGGTCAGCAAGACAAGATTGGAAAGAAAAAAAACCTGTTCTTGGCACAATTCCTCCATATGTCACCCTGTCCACAGCAGTTCTCGAGAGCAGTCTTGGGAGCGAGCAGCATGTGCAGCTTTGTCAGGCACTGCTAGAGGCAAGTTATGCCCTTATTATTATTTTGAGAAAAGGCAGGGAAATGGCTGTATATATTACAGAAAGCCCCAGAGAGCCCTGCCAGGCTGGAAACGAGGTCAGTGCCTCACAGCCCAGCATTCCCACACCCACCCAGAGAAGCCCATTTTCAAAGTGGCCGTTGTCGAAACAGACTGATTGTTTGGGGAGAAAAGTTTAGAAGCAGTGGAGCAATTTTCCAAGCACAAGCATCTGAAGTTTCTTGACACGCAGAATTTCTTTTTGCCCTCATTGGAAAGTCTCCCTCTTTTCCACCTTGGTCACACTAAGACACGATGGCTGGTTGTGCCAGATCTGCTCCTCTGCCAGTGCAGCCCCTGTGAAGGTCCAGGCACTTCTTTGAAGAAGAAATATATAATTCTGTAATTGTAGACCTGCAGGTTGGAGCCTGTTGGCCTAAGCCTCTCTCCACTTTGTTCCTGGCACTGCTGCTGAGGGCATAATGAGGGCACGAAACCAGGTGTTTCAGCACTGAAGGCAACAGGGCTCCTTTGGTGCCTGATAACATACCCACAATTAAGTATCTTGCTTAAACTGACCCATGACCGCAGAGCGCCTGAAGCTCCGTGGTGCTTGCAATGGGATCCATTCTCCCTAATTTAGCTGTCTGGGAATTAGGTGCCTACTCTAGGATCCCTCTGTGGTCCCTGGGAGATACCGGGACCACCTGAGGGCAATTCTTCCTTCCTGAGAGGAACATCCCAGGCCAGAGAGCTGCCTGCTAAAGCAGCCATGTAACCTGCTGTAAGTGATGCAGGTCCCACCCCAGCTCTCTGATCTGTCTGACTTCAATGAGTCATGCCCTTCTAGAAAGCTATACATAGCATAGCCTTCCATATTAACCCCCTGATGTACATCAAGTCCAGTGCAAATCTAAAGGCAAAGCCAGTTTCAGACGAGTCCGAAGGAGTGGCCAAGGCTTAAACTTAAAAAAAAAATAAATTATGAATTAAAAATGAGCAAGGGGATTAGGGAAAAATTATACACCGGAGATAGGCTCACATTATACAGGTGGTTTCAGGTTGCTAAGCTGCAGGGAACAATTAAGGGAAAGCTTCCAAGGGTCAAAGCAATGAAATCACAGTGACATAGAAATCAAAGGGCTCAGTACATGCATGAACAGGAAAAGCAGCTTCGCTCAAGCTTCACACAGTAAAAATGTAAATAAGCAAATATTCCTTCACTATTGCACAAGTGCAGTAACAACCGTTGGTTTTTGTGTATTTTATCTTTGCACCATGATTTTCCAGATTAACTCTCTCCTTTTTAACTCCAAGCAGCTCCCTTGACCATGGAGTTGCAAAGTGCCGGCACCAAAGCCTAGGAAAACACCGTGAGAGTGCAACGTCTGGGTCTGTGGCGCAGGCAATGTGGTTCGGCACAAGCCATGGAGAACATCAGGTTGACAGAGTGAATTTGTCAAACCAAGAGCACAGCCATCCACACTGCTCAGCCCATCCCCAGACAGCCTTCCAAATGGTCTGATGATGCAGGGGATTTATGATTTCCACAGTACTGTTGTAAGAAACTACTTAGCACCTCGGCAAGTGAGAGATGAGCTTATTTCTCTAGTGAGTACCAGGGGAAGTCAGGAATGGCAGCTTCCTAGAGCTGGGAAAAAACCTTAAATAAAGATGAAAAAAGTGAAATTAGCTGCTTCTGAAGAGTTTCCTACATAGAAGCCAGATGACAAAGTGGCATAAGTCAGCACAGCTCCACTGATGAACTGGCTGATGCCAAGTCTGAACCCAAAAAGGAGTGGAAGTCCCCTCCACCTGTAACTTAAGGCAACAAAATGCTTTGAACTTCTTTCAAACACAATATACCTTATCCTGGGGAAGGAAGGACAGCTCAGAGGTCTCACATGTGATGTGGGATCCTCTCAGTAAGGTTGCCAGCCATTTCCCTATTATTATTACTATTAGTAGTAGTAATAATTTCAGGATTCAATGGACAACACAGCTGTGTAGATCACCTCCATTCCTGAAGGCCAGCTTACCTTTGCTATGACCCTAGTGGCTCTTCACTGAGGCCACGGATTATCATCAACATCATAATCAGTATTTTAGAAGGTATGAGGGTGCACATTCCTGTCAATAAAAGCTTTCTGCCACCTTTTTTGTCACCTCATTGTGCCCAAAAGGGCACATCTCATTGATTCAGGAAGACAACAGTTGTATTGGAGTGGATGTCCCGCTGAGAGATTGTGGAGATGATCCTAGCATTTGAAGGAACGGGAATTTGCTGCCTCTAAATTCATAAGGACCTTCATGCAGGAGTAGGACAAACATCCAGATCAGCCCTTGCTCCCCTACTTTACACCTGGATTTTTTCTCCCCTCTCCACAAAGCTGCTGAAAGGATTAGCACTCAGCAGCAAAATAGTGCTGCATTCAGTGGGCTAGTGGCTGTCAGGTGCTTGCTATTCTCTGCACACTTGCATTAGATGCAATTTTTCAAATGACATTTACGTTCTCACTTTCTAGATGAGTATTGGTATTTAATGTGTTCTGTTGACCAAACTCCATCCCAGGCAAGCTTCGTAGCAACAATTTTCATTCTCAGACTCAGATTCACAACTGAAAAAGTAATCCCTGGCTGACTGTGAAGTCTATTTGTTGATCCAGAGCATCCTCTTTAAAAGTTGCTGACGTATTGGTCATCCTGTTTATTGATTGTAGTCACTAATATACTCCTAGTGAATTTCTAAATATAAGGCCACGAAAGACTGCTCAGCTCTAATTCTCTTCTTACACAGCCTTGCTTCAAGCTCATACTAATAATATTCTGAATATCTTCTCTAGAATAAGCCAAATGAGCCTGATTTGAGAATCAGAAACAGCTCATTATACATTTATTCTTTGCTTGTTATAGTAGCCTTGCTGAGCGACCAATCCAGTCAGTTATGCAAGGGATTCTGCCCATTAGGTGCTTTTGCTCTGTTAATATGATGAACTTTGTTTTCTCATTAATAAGTGTGTTAAAAACAAAATGTACAATATATGGAAAGGTTATTATGACTTGTATAATGAAACGTGTTAGGCCATAATTTGGGCACCAGCTAAAAGTCACTTGCCTATTAAAAGAGAATTGTGCTTCAGTCCATTCAGTCAAGGCAGTGTACGTGGGAGAGGGAAAAGAAAATGAGAGCAGGACAAAAAAACAAGTGGAAAGGGATATTTAAGACACAGCTGCATAAATTGGCATTGTTTCGTGGCTTTAACCAAGCAGTGTGAAGAGTATTTTTTAAGTGTAGGGGTCAAAACCCAAAACCAACCCCCAAAACCTCCACCCACCACCCAGCAAGACCCATGACTGTAAGTATACTAGTAGTTTTTTCTTACATAGAATATTTTGGTATTTGGGAGCAATAGTCCCAGAGTATTTCCAGGCGCAGTGCTGTAGCACTATCCCAGCTCTGGGTGCAGTGCTCTCACAGCCTTGCTCTCCCCTCCCAAGCTTTGCCAAGGTGGGGATAAAACACTGTGCATAAGGCATTTCCACTCACATCCTAATTTTCTTCTCTGCTACCTGCAAAGGCTGGGAATCAAGGCGGTGCTCTCAGCCCTGTGCGCCCAGATGACTCCTCTGAAAGTCCGTCTGGACTGAACCAGGGCCAAAACTCTGCTGATGGCTAATGCAAAAACAGTTAGCAAGCACCCTTATGCTTCAGAGAATGGGCTGTTTTCAAGATGTGGCAGCCTGATTCCTTTTTAGCACGAAGCAAAACTAACCGTGATGCAGCAATTTTCGCTGGTTTGCACTATAATGTGCGCAGCAGGTTTTTTTCTTCTGTGCACCTTGATTTCTTGTTAGAGGATGCTGTTTGTTGCTTAGCTACTGGATGCTGCCACAGCTGAAAAGCGCTGCTTGCAGTGTTGACAAGAAGGAATTGTTTCTTCATGGGGAGGAGAGGGGAAAGGAATTATCTCCTGGAGACACTGCTGGTACAAAGCAGGCAATAATGTGGTGGGAAGGATGGGGTGACATCAAGGGATAATACTGCTACTTCACTGGTCTAGATTTGGTTAAAAAATAATAGTAAAGAATCTTGAGCCCTGTGAATGTCACCAGTCCCTAAAAAAAAAAAAAAAAAAAAAAAAGAACAATAAACAAGAGCACAAAACCACTGCCAGAAGCTGAACGTGCTTCTCCTGAAATGGATCCTGTTTGAGCAAGAAGAGCCCCTGCCCCTCCCTGGTCATAACAGTCCATTACCATTAATGGTGCTGCACCAGCTTTGTACCCGTAAGCAAATTTGCTTCTGTGCAATTTGCGCTTCTTTTCTATTAATGAAGTAATTGGGTTTTGGAATTATTTTTATTGCTAACTACATTAGTTTTATGTGCTTCTGGCTTGCTTCAATAAGCATTTAAGAAGAGAGATTTTAATAGAACATTAAGTAATATGGAGAATTAAACAAACAGCTTAGTGTAATGGAAGAGGTTTTAGCTTCAGTTTTGAACCGAATTACATTGGTTGCTGGATGAAATCTCACTTTTGTGCAAATGAAAGGAGGTCTGTTATCACAC
Organism: Haliaeetus leucocephalus; assembly: GCF_000737465.1. Taxonomy (NCBI): domain Eukaryota; kingdom Metazoa; phylum Chordata; class Aves; order Accipitriformes; family Accipitridae; genus Haliaeetus; species Haliaeetus leucocephalus. The sequence goes on from NW_010972886.1 coordinate 12,813,032, forward strand.
ATACAGTACTGTCATCTGCCAGGAACGCTGACCCTGCAGAATCACATGCAGTCTGATCATAGACAGTGCTTGGGCTACCCAACATACAGTACGAAGAGAGCCCGCGGAAAGCAATGACGGGCAGTCAGAGGCAGGGCTGATTTATGTGCTTGCTCCTGTGGCTAGGAAGTGAGTATGCACTTGAAAATCTCTGCTAAAACATAAGCTTCAGTCCCCATCTGCTTTTGCTCTTGCCTGAAGACCAGGCTGCTTGTTCCTGCATTTCACAGCATAGGCAGAGTGGGAAACTAAAGAGAATGAACTTCTTCAGGCTCTCATTGTTTCTTGAAACCAAAACCAGAAATGCTGTTCCAGTTACTGTTTTGCAAATGCTCTGTATGCACCAAACACACATGCTGATTATCTCCCAAACAGTAGCTTTGTTTCCCAAGCTCACACAATTTTTTAATCTAACTGGTACAAGGATGTGCAAAAACTCATTTGCATAAAACATATGGTGTACAAAACTCACTGTTTTCAAACAGCACCAAAACCTTGGGCTTTATTTTATGTATTTATTTACCTGGCTATATATTGGCTGAGTTGCCTAATGAGAAACATCCAACGTATTTTTAATTGTTAGTATGCATCTGCCCAGACAGAAAAGCACTATCGCAGTCCCCCAGCTCTTTCTGCACCAGCAGTTTTGCCTCCCTAAGCTGGTTTGAAAAAGGCTCGCATCTATACCCCCCAGAAACCTACCATGGAAATGGCCACACACGTCCACCTTTGGATCTGGAGCTGCGGTCTGTATACTGTAATTTGGAAGTCTCCAGGCCTGTGGATGTTTCATTTTTCCCTCCATCTACCCCCTTCACCCTGAGCTTCAAGTCTGCATTTACTGTCCGGTGCCAGAATTGACAAGACAGAAGCTTTCCTCTGGCTGTTGTGGGCATAAGGCCACACTTCATTTAACCCCTGCCTAACCTGATTTCCCCAAGGGAGGAGACCAATCTTCCTGAGCATAGGCAGGATGAACCAAGTACAAGGTCTATGTATGTACACAGAGGCGCGATTATTTGGTTTCTGGGCCCCTTGGTACGCGGATGGCCAAATGCATGAAAATCTTTTGACCGATCTTAGCACACGGGGGGATTTACTGCTAGGTAATGCTTCTGCCTCCGTAATCATAAGGCATTTTGCACACAAGGCAGCACTAAACAGAGCCCAACCAATGTCAATGAACTGGCTCCTACGGCCTTCGGTGTGACTGGGACAGTCCTTCAGTGACCCTGAAGGGAAGATGATTGACTGAAATACTATATACCATTGACTGACTGATAACTGCAGGGGAGAGTCAATGACAGATTTTATTAATGCTTAATTAAGACAGATAGAAGAAGTCTTCCCTTGGCTAATTTGCTCCCCTGAACTTGCTTGCACTCTCTCTATTTGAAAGTGAGCAAGACTTAGAAAGGCAAAGCTAGTGTGTTGAGCATTGCAACTAGCTCCATTTGCCTGGAGAAGTTAGCATAATCCTAGCTGGGCCTGGAGACTGGCTCTCCAAGGAATTCTGTCCTTACAAGAAGATAAGGCAGTTGGTGCACTGCCAGAGCACATTTATTATGAAGTTGAGAACAGCAGCTCTGCCTGGCTGACTGCCCAAACCACTCCAGAGCAAGCAGGTCCGACGGGCAGGCTTCATCTGAATAGCACCAAAACTTGAGCTGCTGTTCACGGCTGCTTTGCCCTCTTGTTCCCAGCAAGGTGTGGGGAAAGCAACTGCTTTCTGAGCCTATGCAACGATGCAAAGCGAGACAGAGCATCTTTAAATGGTCAGGGGAAGAAAAAGGTCTCCTATCACCTTCAAAACTGCGCATCCTTCTTGCCACCACCTGCACCATTCCCTGTGCAGCTGATACTTCTGTGATGGGACATTTACTTGCTGCTACAGACTGCCTCAGTCACTATGTCCATTATTATCTCTGAGAACTGAAGAAGTTAAAAAAAAAAAAAAAAAGGAAAAAAAAGAGCAATAGCCTTGTATCTTTGGGGCTGGCTGAAAGGCCAACATTTGCTGAGTGACTTTGGGGATTGACCTTCAAAACTGAGATTTTCTTCCTGTGCTTGGGCTGCCTAGGAGCTGCCTGGCACCAGTTTGGGCTTAAAGCAGAGCACAGAATCAAAGAATCATTTAGGCTGGAAAAGACCTTTAATATCATGAGTCCAACTGCTAACCTAACACTGCCAGGTTCACCACTAAGCCATGTCCCTAAATACCACATCTACATGTCTTTTGAATACCTCCAGGGATGGTAACTCAACCACTTCCCTGGGCAGCCCCTTCCAGTGCTTTGACAACCCTTTCGGGGGAGAAATCTTTCCTCATACCCAATCTAAATCTTCCCTGGCACAACTTGAGGCCATTTCCTCTTGTCCTATTGCTTGTTACCTGGTAAAAGAGACAGACACCCACCTCATTACAACCTCCCTTCAGGTAGTTGTAGAGCGCTATAAGGTCTCCCCTCAGCTTCCTTTTCTCCAGACTAAACAACCCCAGTTCCCTCAGCTGCTCCTCATAAGACTTGTAAGTCCTCATAGACTGGTGGAGTCCAAAACCTGGCAGAAACCTCTAGGCAATGCTGTAATGAATTTTATAGAACCAACAGTGCAAATTTCTATATATCGTGTATGCACTCAATTTAAAAGAGAAAAGATAAACCATTTCAGGGGAAAATCAATCAGTGGCACAGAGCCTGTGCATACCCAAACCGCAGGCAGCATCGGTTACGCCAACAAGCCCACCCCAGAACAAAGGCAGTCACACACAGGGAGGCGAGCCCTTCTTCCAGGAACATCAGGCAATGCAGGATATCAAGTCCTACAAAAACACTGTGTTCCCCCAAATCAGTTCCACGTGTAGGGAACGGAGCAGAGGGAAGATTATTTGCCGCAGCTTCTTTCCAAGGATTAAGTAAGAAACAGCAATAAAGATGTCTAAGAGGGAACATTTGTTCCCACGCTGCAAAAAACAGTAACCATGTCCAAATTCGGAAGGCCAGGTGTGGCCACACCATCTGATGAGTCAGACACAAATGTATAGAAGGACCCTCTAGCCACATTAAGGAATGCAATTCACCTTCCTTGAGAGCAATTGTAATGACTTTTTTTTTCTTAAAAGGAAAACATGCAAATGAAAACCAAACTGAAAAATATCAGAGAAATTACTGCTGGATCTGAAGATACCGCTGTACATCTTCCTAATCCCTTACCTATTGCTTGATTTGCCTATGTAAGCAAAGCACCATGCAGATGTGTCAGGGAAAAGTGAGCTGTTATGCGGGTGATTATAAATGGTCAGTGTACTGGCATTAATGCAAACTCTGTTCTGATTACTACCTGCTCACTACTGTGTGTGTCAAGAGGTTCAACCAAGGTCAAGATACCAGATTAGTTCCAGTATTTGGTGAAGCTGCCTATGTGCTGTTGCTGACGTGGTTGTTTCAAGTGTGACTGGCAAGAAGTAGACTGCTGGGGAAGGGTGAGCAACAAAGCAAAAGGCTTAGTGGTCCACATGGGCCAAGAGGTATTTCAGGGCACACCAATCTGGCCAGCCAGGATCTCCAGGGAGAAGCCAAACTACTTCTGTCCCAGGAGAAATCCTTGCTGGGGAGAAAGCAGCTTCTTATCTTTCTTTGGCCCTGTTTTGAACCTTGGTCCAATACTCCTATGCAAAGCAAATTAAGTACCTACCCGTTGCCCTCATGGAAGGCAAGACCCACCCTACCCCTGCTCTGCTGCAGCAGAGATCAGCTGAAACAGGGTCCAACCAAACCTACCATAACTGCTGTGTCAACCTCATCGAAGAAGAAAGAATGGAGGATATTGTCTGGCCTACAGCAGGACGTACTCCTACTTGTACCTGCTCCTGTGATCCCAGGACAGATGATCTCGGGGATAATGACCACCAGCTCATCAGCTGAGATACTTCTGATGGCATATTGCCAAGGGACAATCTTCTCAATATTCTTTCACTAATATTATGCTAAAAAATGAAGAGCATTTTTTCAACAGCATTTAGATTTCAAAACACTCCTAAATGCAATCAAGTATTATTCACCCAGGTTCCAAAGCCCTTATTCCTGTCAGTTGAGCAGTTTTTCATATATTCGATCGCATCAGTTATGCTTCATTAGTGAGTCTCTAAACATCCACTGCAAAACCAGTAGAGAAAATGCATTTGATTCTGTTACCATTACTGTGTTATGGGTAAAAAGCTTTCTCTAACACAACTCTCATGTAATTTGAAGCCAGTGGTTTTATTTTCATTCTGAATCATCAATCTCATGGGACATTTTTCTGTTAGTTTGCACCTAAAGATTATACTAAACTAGAGGTAAAATGAAACATTTCTCCTATCTGAACAAAGGTACATTTTACTCACGCACACACGCACTAGGGATTGAAACAACTGTGCAGTCATGGAGAGTTGGGAGCTCCCACCACCAAGAGCAGGGCAGAAAGCACCAGTCCACATGCTTTTTCAAGGCTCAAGAGGGTCTTCGTGGCATGGCTGAAACAACAGATTCGTATATATATGAAATTCACAATTCAACAGATATTCATCTGGAGACCAAACTAGGTCTCCTGTGTGAAGAAAAACTATGTGAATTGTCTTGAAGTTTCCTGAATGAAGCAAATAACCTGAAATAAAAAGTTGAAGATCAGCTCCAAATGAAGGCAAGAAGAGTGGGGGTGGGGGAAAAAGGAAGACAAGGGGGTTTAGCAAAACAAAAGTAGAAAAAGTTGTTTGAACAAAATTGCTTGTTTGAGCCAAAAGTAAGTGGCTTCATTGTAGCTTTTTAAAATAAATTCCATCTAGGCTCCTCTCTAAAGAAAATACTGCTTCAACATGAAAAGTTTCAAATGTTCTGCCTTAAAAATGTCTGAATGGGCTTTTTCAATTTTTCCAAGAGTCTTTTTCCTCCCTTTAAAACAGCTTAAAGACTTTGATGTGAATTTCTGACTGGTATCATCCACTCCAAAAGGCTTTTTGTGTAAAAAAGTATCAACAATTATTCCAGTTTGATCTTTTCCCCCCTGCCCTACTCCAAAATGTCCTAATCACTCCACCACCATCCTGCAGCAGAAGTTTTCCCAGTACATCTAACAGCAGGAATTGTTTCATATCCATTTCCCATACTCACTGTCCGCCTTACACATCCGGGCAGGGTCTGTACAGTACCTAACAGCAGGACACCTTATTCTTCTTTTCCCTTAGGCATTCTAATACTTAGCAAGATTAACATTTTTTAGTGTGATTAGCATGCCAAAAAAAGGAGGGCAGTTGTTATTGTAGCATTCATAAGGGTACAAATAAATCCATCCATTGAGTAGATCCAAACACAGCCGCTGCAAAACAAACCCTTTTCAGATAGTCTTCTTTCTTTTTCTCTACCTGTTTATGAGAGGTTCTTAAATACAACAAAACATGAATACCAATCCTTTTGCTTCCCTTCTACACTTCCAGTTATTGTTCTCGTACAGTTGCCTAACTAACAGCTTCTAGTTATGCACAAAAAACCACAACATGGCTGTTAATTATGGATATTGTATTGCCAGGATAAAATAAGAATTGGGGCAGGGGGGGGGAAGTTAAAGACCAGCCCCACTTATTTCAGTCACCTCGATGCTGTGCAAGCATGATGGTTTATATCCAAGAGTACTGGATTTTGTCAACACTCTTGAAAGGAATGAGACAGAAAATATTCTGCAAGCTGCAAGTTCACATAATGGCATTCACCCTTAGAGTTTGAAGTAGTGTTCAGAAATAAAAGGAGAATAGAGTCACAGTGAACCCGCTAAGCTGTGTCACCACACAAGCCAAGCCCTTCAGCCAGGCAGCTGGACTTCAGTCTATAATTTTACAGACACAGTCACTATATGACAGTTTTGAGGGATGCCCTAAGCCCAGATACTGGCTTTGGAGACAACAGACTTGGAAACAGCTTCTAAGACTGACCTTGAAGCAAGAGCCCACACGTGTGAGCACACAGCAGTCGGCTCAGCACCCCACTACCATGTGTGCCCGCAGTTTGGACGCTGTGGACATGCTCGGGGAGTATTTCTGCAGCTCACAGGACAAGAGATGGACAGGTCTGGCACTCACTGCTCTGAGGATCACTCATGAAGAGCAGAGGAGAGACAGCCAACGCCAGCCACTTTGGACAGTGCTTAGGACTCAGCCCTTAGACCAACAAGCTGACACTTTGCCCCACCTCCATGCCACGCTCTCCGCTGACCTATTTGCAAAGCTACTTGCTCAAGACTGTGTGAAACCCAGCAACATAGCATACATCTGCTCTCCGGTTTCTCATGATCTAATTCTCCAACCAGGAGGCACTACTCCCATTTTTCTTCCCTGCTATCAGCAAATAGTGTTTTATAAGAATAACAGTCCACCCCTATGTCAGAAGAATACTGTTTCCTTGAATCACTGTAATTAAAATGTAAACATCTGTATGTTGCAGCTCCACCGTGTATCTCGCACAAGTAGCCCTCACTGGTATTACATGGCAAATTCCACATAAACATGCCATAATTTTTGCAAAACACTGTCAGTCATGCTTGAATTTGCCAAATATTTCTTGATGCATCTCTATCTCTGGATAATACTGCTGTGCACATGACAACCACAACCAGGTAATTATTATTTTTGTGATGGTGTGAAGTTTATTGCTTACTGGGGTGGAATGAAACAGCAGTTGCTTGGTTCAGATTCTGTATATAGCATATTTAAATCTGAGTTTTATATGTTCTGCACCATTATGTCCTCCTAGGGCTGGCAACATCTGGAATCCAATGAAATGCTGAACCAGCATTACATTGCCCAGGACTCCCAGCTGGCTGATGGTATGAGCACTCCTCAGAGGGTCTTTAAAATGAGAAGTTTTGCAGCAGCAAATAGTCCCAAGTAGCAACTCGCTTCCAAAACCACAGTCTGGGATGCCCAATTCTTCAGCTCACCTCAATGTCTTAAAACACTTCTGCAATTATTTGTTTTGGTTTTTTTTAATTGGAGTTCAAACTGAACATTTTGGTTTGGATGGAGGGCAGCTAAACTAAAGCAGAGGTAAATTTTAAAATATAAGTGTATTTCACTTCAATGGCAATGGAAAACTTCATTTTGAAAGTGTTAAAATGAAATGCTACTTTGGTTTTGTTGTTTCCCCAAGCGAAGCAATACACAGAAATCCACCCAAAAGCTTAGGTATTTCCATTGCCCCTGAAATTATGGTTGTAAGCTGAGACAAGAAAAAAAAAATCCAGATATTCCTTGGCAGTAATATAGCAAGGGACACCAGGTAGAGCAGTATGTGCCCAGGAATCACTCGGGGCACTGTTTCAGAGTGAGTGGGACAAACAGTGACCATTATATTTCACCTTTCTTGTCTTCTCTCAGGTCACCAGCCAGGCACTGGCAGTCAGAGAGAGCAGCAGATTTCCAAGGCCAAGCTCCAGGTCTATGTCTGCAGTAACCATAGACGTTGGAACCTGTGATTCCCATGTTCAGCTGATTGCACGGCTGCTCACTTCTGGGAGGCGATTTGCTGCTAGCTGGTGTTATTACACATAGTTATGAGATTAGTGTATCTGAACATCAGTGTTCATGGTTCCAGTCGTTAGTGGTTTGAGATTATTTTCTACAAGTATTTGTGGCTTGGAGTCCTATACGCTGTTGTCATTTGGGTTATGACTTTTGTTAGCACACAGTCATTACTCAGCTCTGATAAAACTATGTAAGAAAAAGATCATCTCAGTAAAGCTGATAAGAAATTAGACCCTCTCATGTTCCAAGACAGCTGACATCTAGGACTGACGATGGAATAAAAAGTTATTTGCCTTAACCAAACTCTCTTTATAGGGAGAAACATAATTCACGAAGAAGAATACGTAGCAGATTGCTCCAAGTAACCATAAAACTAGATGGCTGGCAAACAATTATCTGACCAGCTTATCCTCACATTGTTTCCATTACTGTCACTGGTTAGGCAAGAAATATCATGAGACAACATGTTCTCTGTGAAAAGCTGAAGGTCCTAACCCATATGTCAGTTGCAATTATATAGATGTAGGGCTGGTTGCCATTTTGTAAAGGTTGATAAATTTTCAATGTTGCTGGTTTGGTTGCTGTTTGACTTTTTGAAATAAATTAGTAAAAAAAAAAGGAGGGTAACTCACTTTCTCCCATAATGAGGCAATCACAGCAAAAGCTGAGATACTGTTATTTAAGATGTTAAATTCTGGCAAAATTTACATGAATTTTAAATGTTGAAGAAAACTATAAAGTATATTTTTTTCCCTGAAATTCATTGCCACTTCTTAGTGCTATTGCTGTCTGGCAGAAGGAGAAGCAGCGCAGGAATGCAGAGTTGCACCCACACCGTTATTGTTCATTTTTGTGTTCTCGCATGTATAAGGCAGAATATAACCCAACATACTCGAACCTCAGTAAAAAGCTTCACATCGCATCCCTCCCTTTTCTTTGCATATTGTGTTTTGAAAACCAAATGGTGGATTATAAATTCAGGGCAGGGTTACTAAGCTATCCCGTAGCGCCTAGGGAGGGTGCGTGAATTCATTTTACACCTCCTCCAACAGCACGTTCTCCGTTGTCACTAACAACATGAGCACTGGACTGAAGTTCACCTTCACAGTGAGTGGTCAGAGCAAACTGCGATGCATCTCTTCCGTACTGCTTAGGTGACAGTGTGGCCCAACGCCTTTAGGTACAGTTTATCCTTGTGCTACTTGTGAGTCTGAGTTTCATATCAAGCATTCACACCTCATTTTTTATCAATTAAAGTAGGTTGAAAAGTTTAGGGAAAAAAGTATTCTTTTTAAAGGCTTTTTGAATTTGTGAAAAACACAGTTTAACTGCTTGCAGCTGTCTCCCCCCGATTTGTATTCCTCTGCACCTATGCTTACCTGGAAAAAGGTGGTTGAGACAGGTGGGGGAAAAAATAAAAGAAAAGAAAAGAAAAAAAAAGTAAAGAGGCTCAAAGTCTACTCTTCCAGTGATTTTCAAGTGGATATTTTTCACAAGATTGGAAACCAATAAACGTAAAGTTATTTTAATCTCTTCTGAAACAAATCCATTTCCAAAGTTTGGCTGGCAAATCCCAGCAAGCCAGTTTGCACCTAAAATCATTCACTCGCTCACTTTCATTTCACTTTGAGAACTGCAGTAGAAATTCAAGGTTGCCTGATGTATGAGTCTTTTTTTGGCATTGCTTGTTGTTACAGAATATAAAGTGTAGAGGACCCAGGCTTCCTTTTTTTCCCTTAATAACTGTATTATGTTGTCATTCAGCTTCACAGCAGGGATGCAAAACTCTCCTTTGAATTACTGACATGTCAGTAACTCACTTACCAAATGCTGCTTTCTGAAAGAAAAATACCCTCCAAAACCCATCAAAGTGTACATTTCTTTTGATATGGACAACATTTCCAGACCCTTATTTCAGTGACAGATTAAGTCATTTGTGCAATGAACTCTGACACAAGTATTAATGCCTTGGTCCTTGTTTTCTATATGCTTGTTTGCTCACTTTGCCACCAATGTTGATGACAGTATCCAAATATCTTGATGCATTAGAAAGCATCTTAGCTACGTAAGACTGCTGCTTCTGACTCACCTCCCTCCAACCTGTTCCTTTCAAAACATCTTTCCATGTGCTACCATATAAGCCTGGCCAGGTTTTACTCCGACTGTGAAACAGCTTGGATTGGGGCTGGAAGATGGGGAGTCACAGGGCAAAGCACACTCAGAGTGTATTCGCCCATCACGGGATTGAAACCATGTCTGTAAATCACAGTCACTTTTAATAAGCTCTTGAAAAATTAAATCCCGGGCATTCAGTCTCCTGGAGGGAGCTATACCTCCCACAGCAAAACAGGAATGTGCCATCTTTCCCTCTGCCAAGGAACAAGGAAACAGGATGACTCTCCTGAATGTACTACACAGTGCAAAGAAAACTGTACCTCTTTTCACATACAGCAGCCACACTGAGATTCACACGGGCTGGAAGAATGGCTCCACTATTTCTTCTCTCATTTATTCTCCAGAAAGTTGCTGTTAAAAATATTTTGCTTTTGATGTATCTGCATAGATTATACGCAGACAAGCTGCTGACCCCAAGGGTATACACACAGAGTTTGCCTGTTAACCGCTCACACTGCGTTTGTTCCAGATCCACAAAGATGTACAGCTCCAGAGCTGAACTTGGGGTAAGAGGTTCAAATAGAACCCAAATCTCCAAGCGGAACTCAGTCAAACTGCTCGGTTTCACCTTCCATATCAAAAGCATACATAATTGTGGAGACAAAGGTATACAGGAGCCTTGATGTACTCAGAAGGCTGGTGAACGCTAGCCTACACCTGGACATGATTCTCCTTTGCTTAGATCTGCTTGGGATTTATATGTTTGATTTTTTTAAATTTTTTTAAAATGAACATTCTTAGTGCTGTTGCTGTCTGGCAGGAGAAGCAGCACAGGAACGCAGAGTTGCACCCACACTGTTATTGTTCATTTTTGTGTTCTTGCATGTAGAAGGCAGAATATAGCCGTGACTGCATGGAGTTACTTTTGCAAACAGATTCATGTATCAGCATTTCCTGAAGAACCACTTTCACTGCTTTTCTGCCATGCAATACTACAGTTTGGAAAACGAAAGATGTACTATTCAAAAAAATAAAATTGCCTAGGCCACGCACTGTGTAACAACATTCCCCTACTAAAATTAGCAGTAGCTAAGGAATTCTTTTAAAGGGAAACAAAAATACTTAGAAATGTTATCCCATGAAACCTGCTGTGCAGCCACAGATCCGAGCTTTGAATTTGTGGCAGATGTCAAACCACTTTGGGGCCCAAACTATAGTCTCAAATTCTGCTGCAAACCTGTGTCAAAAGACATGGTACAGCCTCGTGTTCTTTACCTACAAGGTAGTCTTTCCCCCTACAAAAGACACCTGAACAGAGGAGAAGCAGTCTCAGGCCCCACTGAACCTACAGGGATGGGGATAACCTTGGTGTGGTCCTTGAGAGGGTTTTTCTGAGGCAAGTTGCTCCACCTCTCCACTTTTCCTGGTGGTAAAACAAGGTGAGCAAGCCCATGATCCTTCAGTAAAGCACTGCATTCAATCTGTAACTTCAAAATTAAGGGCCAAAGAAAGTAACTTCACTGGACTTTCAGTATACTTCAAGTTATGAAATAAAAATTTTGCCAACCTGAGGCTGAAGTAATTTCCTTACCTCAGATATATATTTTCTTTTTGAAGGAAATAGTTTGTAAAACATTCTGACTGCAGGGGAAGAGAAAGATATGCAGCTCCACAGCTGCTTTACTGCTGCCCTGGTACCTCTGCAGCACTTGGCAGACTGTGGTAGGGCAAGCACTCTTTTACTGGGTTTGGTTTGGTCTCCTGTTAGCAATAGGAATACGTCTCAGAAGTGAAACAACAACAGGTTTGGTGTAATTTAGGGCTCCTTGGAGAATATTTTTTTGCTGTGTAAGGATAGTCAATACAACATTTTAATTACAGTTGTCACATCAACTAAATGTGAGGTGTCAGAACATTTCTCACAATACAAGCACCCTTAATTCATCAGTGTGACTTGCAGAGAGCTACCCAAGCCCCTCATCAGGAAAGACACACAAGTCCCTGAACACAGCACCCGGCCCAGAGTGAAGCTGAGTCCTGTTCCTACACAGCCTAAAGAACACATACCTCCAGGCACCGGACTGTGACATATGGCAAACGCTGAGCTGTGACAGCAGCAAGGTGTTTGGGAGAAGACACACGACAAACTCTACAGCCAGAAACAACGATGAAGCTGTGCAGGTGTTGGTCAATGCAAATTCTGCACGCTTCAGCTGTTAAACAACCAGAGCCACACTATCCCGTGGTGCCAAGCACAGCCAGCACCTGACTTGCAGCACTACCCAACTCACCAGCAAATCCACTGATAAAAGCAGAGGAGCAGCCTTTGCTAACTGCCCCACATGCATTAATGGAGGGGGTGGTATTACATTAGTTTTTTTAATAAACATATGAAATCAGATTTTCTCATCTAAAAGCTAGCAATCACACTGAACACCCAAAGCAGCAAAATAACAAATTTTACCTTTCATTTACTGGCTGAAGTACAGTCTGAAAAAGAGCAGAGCCCCCCAAAAAGACCTCTCAGCAAAATCTTGGCAGCTACTACTTGCAGGCACACTGCAGCTCTGCACCGGGGGTGCTGACCTCAGCCAGCTACAAGCCCATCAAGCCAGGTGCCTGGCCAACTGTGACCAGAGCTCTTGCAGAGCTTTTCCCACCAGGCTTTCTAATTAAAATGAAAAGAAAAAGAATTCAGCAATAGCACAACATCACAGACGTAACTCTTATCACATACAAGAGATGCTAAGCACTTGCTTGCACCACTGGCTCCACGCACCTCTGAGCTGGCCATGCTGCTGAATGCCTGTTTCAGCTTGTGATATAACCCCCTCAAGTGATTTGGCTTGGTTAATATCTGTGCCTCAGTTTCCCCACCTGTGAAAAAGAGGTACCATTTCTCCTGTAAGGGCTGTGAAGAACCAAGTGGGAAAGGAGAAAAGGTGCTTAGCTGTAATAACACAGTTAACCCAGAAATGCTCAGGCAAAATCCCTACTGTGCCTGTCCTGCAATCTGGGCCCGGCTGGGCTCATCCCCAAACCATCGGAGCCTAATGAAGCCAGGCAGCTGCTGCTGCTTCTGAGGCTTTGCATTGGCAGCCACAATGAGATGTTCAGCCCTCATGGCATTGCTTGATGTTCATGAGCAAACAGAAATGTAACAGATACTCTCTGGTATTTATGCTGCTAATCGCTCCCACTTCTTTATAGGAGCTCTCTTAGCATGCCAAAACACTAATTAAACTTTGTGACCCCCTCTGAAAAGTCCTGCCTGGCTAGTAGGGACAGCCAAGCATCACTCAGATTAGTGGTCCCATTCCCACCATGCTCTTTGCAGAGAGGCCTGAGCTGCTTGTGAATCAGCTGCTGAACCACCCCACTGGGCATGGTGGCTGTTTAAAGGCCAAGGGTTTACTGTAAAATGCTGCACAGTGGGTCTGCCATAGCTGTGCCACCTCCTGTACTCCTAGCAGAGGGCTGCATGTGGCTCTCCCTGTATTTATAAAATTCCTGTGTTCTCCACAGCCCCTTCAGAAGCCAACATGGTTACACTACAGGCAAACTGTGCCTGACAAACTTGGTGGCTTTTTAAGATGGGGTTACAGCATTAGTGGATAAGGGAAGAGCAATGGACATCACCTACCTGGACTTGTGCAAAGCATTTGACACCGTCCCACACGACATCCTTGCCTCTAAATTGGAGAGACATGGTTTTTACAGATGGACCACTCGGTAGATAAGGAATTGGCTGGATGGTCACACTCAAAGAGTTGCAGTCAATGGCTTGATGTCCAAGTGGAGAGCAGTCATGAGTGGTGTTCCTCAGGGGTTGGTACTGGGACTGGCGCTGTTTAACATCTTTGTCAGCATCATGGACAGTGGGATTGAGTGCACCCTCAGCAAGTCTGCCGACGACACCAAGCTGTGTGGTGCGGTCGACACGCTGGAGGGAAGGGATGCCATCCAGAGGGTCCTTGACAGGCTTGAGAGGTGGGCCTGTGCGAGCTTCATGAAGTTCAACAAGACCAGGTGCAAGGTCCTGTACATGGGTCGGGGCAATCTCAAACACAAATACAGGCTGGGCGATGAGTGGATTGAGAGCAGCCCCGAGGAAAAGGACTTGGGGGTGTTGGTTGACAAGAAGCTCAACATGACCCGGCAATGTGCATTTGCAGCCCAGAAAGCCAACCGTATCTTGGGCTGCATCAAAAGAAGAGTGACCAGCAGTTAAAGGGAGGTGATTCTGCCCCTCTACTCTGCTCTCATGAGACCCCACCTGGAGTACTGTGTTCAGTTCTGGAGCCCCCAACATAAGAAGGACATAGACCTGTGGAGGCAAGTCCAGAGGAGGGCCACAAAGGTGATGAGGGGGCTGGAGCACCTCTCCTATGAAGACAGGCTGAGAGAGTTGGGGTTGTTCAGCCTGGAGTAGAGAAGGCTCCAGCTAGACCTTATAGAAGCCTTCCAGTAAGTAAAGGGGGCCTACAGGAAAGCTGGAGAATGACTTTTTACAAGGGCATGTAGTGATAGGACAAGGGTAATGGCTTTAAACCGAAAGAGGGTAGATTTAGATGAGATGTAAGGAAGAAGTTCTTCACTGTGGGGTGGTGAGACACTGGAACAGGTTGCCCAAAGAAGTTGTGAATGCCCCATCTCTGGAAGTGTTCAAGGCCAGGTTGGATGGGGCTTTGAGCAACCTGGTCTAGTGGAAGGGGTCCCTGCCCATAGCAGGGGGCTTGGAACTAGATGATCTTTAAGGTCCCTTCCAACCCAAACCATTCTATGGCCATATGGAGCGTACATCTCTTCTGAAGGGCACTCAGGTGAGAGGCTTCAGGGCAAATATGAAAACATCAAGGGGGGGCTGGTAGAAGAAAAGCAAACTGCTGATGCAGAGGGATCTTAAGTTAAGTGGGGATTTCAACAGAAAGCAATTCAGCCTGCCCTTGATACATGCACACTTTAAGGGACAGAAAGTATTGGCAATCGTATGTCAGCCGTGACTCTAAACCAGGCTTATGCTGACATCTCTGTGATGGCAGCAGACCTGCCCTGATCAGGCTGCCCAACATTCCTCCATCCATCCCTCTCTCTGTGCCTGCCCCAACCTCTGAAGCCCAAACTCCAACCCCATTGAGATGTGTTTTAACACAGTGCTGCTGCAATCTGCTGAAATGCTGAGTTACAGCTGCATAAAGCCTGCAGTCTGCTGAGCCAGGCCCCACAAACTCACATTTTTCTCTTTTAATACATGAAAGAAAATGGCTAAGGCAATGCCTTCACTAAATGGACTAGACATATTAATGCGTTTGACATATAGTGAACAAAAAGTGGCTAAAATTGAAGGTCTCAGGTTTTTTTCATTACAAACTGTATATTGAGAGCTTTATTTCTCAGCTGCAAATAGCTGTAGGCTGGAACTTGGCAACATGATTTCTGACAAAAAGTGCATTTTTATTTTATTTTCTGAACCTTTTTTTGGTGCCCATTTTTGTATTATGCATACATAAAGAAACAGTGGTCTGCTGCTGGAGATGCTTTCGCCATCCTTATGTAACGGAGAAGAGCCAACAGCCTGTATTTAAAGGTGAACTGTCTTAGTAGCGCAGGCTTGTGGCTGACTCCTCGATGATTTTAACATAGCTTTAGGAATGTGAAAATAGAGCTATGGGCTAAACTTATACTGTCAAAGGAAAAGAGCAATGAATTCCTCCTCAACGTGACACATACACGCGGTGGCTAGATACGGCATGTTTTTTTCTCTGATTTTACAGCGCTGTCTTTGTTAAACTGACAAGCTGTTCTGTGGAAATAAACACACCCAGCACAGCTGTCTGTCTGTCCAGGGCACTGAGCTTCCCAGGAGGATTCTCAGCTGCACTGGTACCTGCAAAACTCTGACATGCGAAATTACACGTGGGAGATAAGTGTGTGTGTGTTTGTGGGGGAGGAAGGTTTATGGCAGAAAGCACTAACGCAAATCACGTTACTGACTTTGTTGTTACTCTTACCCTAGACTATTTCTGTCCTCTAGTGGGAAATCTCTCCCTCAGAACTGGATTTCAGCCTGACTGTGAAGAGCTCCTCACTTTCCTGTACCATATATAAATTTATTTTCTCCCCCTTTATTCTGGCAGAGGGGATTCTTTGATGCTTTTTTCTCCTATGGAGTCTGTTTTCCGGTTGCTATGGCCATGCACAGCCAGGGAAGCAGGGTTCCCAGGAACTGGAGAAAAACGCAGTCAATGATAGCTTAGCACAGTACTTACTTCAAAGGAATAAATCAATTGTTCTGACTAATAGATTACACAGGCTCTGACATAAAGTTCAGGTCTCAGACTTCAAGCCTGGCTGTAAATAGTTGGAATTTGGTAAAAGGACAGTTTTTCCTCCGGGATTACCTCAGTTGGTCCAGGCTGGTGAGAAATCTGCAGTCAATTTAAGAAGTTTGTCATGGTCAAAACTAAAAAAAACATAACAAAACATCATAGAAGATAGAGATTTTAGCAGATCTTTGCTTTTTCCTGACAATTTCTTTAATGTTCTTCCAGGAGGTGTGGTAGACCATTCTGCTCAAAGGAACATTTGCCAGGAACTTAAATCACCTTCACGAGCCCTGTCTGAGATCTGGAGGCTGTTCCCTGGCAGCAGATTCAGGGCTGGGGTGGATTTTCTCAGGGAAGTTTATTTTGATGTTCAATGCCTGAATTGAACCTGGGGACTCTTGTGAGAGCTGTGACCAAAAGCTGCCAAAAGAAGTGACAAATTAGAGGGACCCAGGAGTTGCCTTGTTAGCCCTCAAGGACTGTTACAGCACAGCCTTGGGGTGCATGGGAATTGGCAGATGGGAATGGAGACAAGGATATTTTACATCCAATTCCTCATTTCTGAAGGTAGCCAACTTCAGAGAATGATGAAAGGCATTTTCCTAAGGCAGAGCAAACACATCCTTGTAACAGTTTAACTTAATTCCCAACTGTTAAAGCTTGGGGCAATCCAACAGCCCTTGCTATTTTGTATTTTTCCCTTCAATATGATAAAGCTGTACTGAAGACAAATGGAACTTTTGAGTCTGGAAAATGTTGATTTACTTCAGTTGAACCAATGCACAAGCTCACATCAAATTCCTTAGTTAGAAAAAATGCACTCAACAACCAAATAGGAGAGACCCTACATTCTTGAAATGAAACACTCTGACTTGCTGTTCTGAAACCATTTCACCTTGAAGTTCACCTAGCTTTCATTTTCAAAGTTAAAAAGACTTTCACCATCTCCTTCCCATATTCCATAAGCTTTGAGTTTAAACCAAAGCCAGCAAACTAAAAAAACAACCATTTGTGCACTGTTGCATTGGATGTGCTACTCCTCTGTGAGCTTCTCCATTTCTCTGTGTCTTATTACACTTTTGGTCTTAATGCTGTCCTGCAGCGATGCGTTCCACAGTTGAATTGCACATGTGTTAAGAAAGGATTCTCCTCCCTCACTCCCAACTAAGAGCCTGCCTTGAACTTCAAAGCTGGTTTCCTCAGTGTATTTAAATAAACTGCAAGCTTGCAAGGGAATACATGCACCCATTTAACTTAAGGTGCATAATAAAGATGTAACAGCTCAAACTTACTTAGTTCTGTGGGTCTGTGCTTTAGATAGCTGGCAAAACTTCTGCTTACTCTTTGTTCACATAAATTGAAATTTAAACGTCAGCTCAAAGAGAAAACAAAAAACCCAGAGCCTCAATATGAAGCAGGGAGCACATTGACCTGACCCACAAAAATCCCTTCTTGGCACACTGCACTGTACTCAAAAAGTGAAATATTTTCCAGTGAACAGCAGCTCAGAGATAATTATTTTATAATGTTACCTGCTCTACTTGGGTGCATTTTCTGCTCGTTTCCTTCTACTGTGTAAATGCCTCTGATACACCATGGTCTGGTTACTGCTTAGGGAGCAGTGGGAATCTTGCATAGCTATTTGTGCAAAGCTGAATTTGGATGTCAGCAATTTGTTATTGTTACCTCCTGCTGCATGATAGGGACATTTCCTGCAGAGTGACAGCTGGGTAATCTCTCACAGCATGTACCTGAGATTAAAAAACCTGATTAAAAAAAACCCTGAAAATCTCCTGTCTCTAAAGACTGCCAGGCAAGCAAGCATAAGGAGACAACAATCAGCTTGGACTCTAGAGATAAACTAAATAATTACCTGATGGTTATTAGTAGCTTATTAACACAAATCTAGTTTTATCAATGCAGGTAGAATTTTGTATGAAAGTATTTGATAAGCAGCAACAAAGGTTTCACTCCCTGCCACAGTAGCCTGCAACACCCTTGAGAGAACATGGCAGTAAAAAAAATCACAGAAACTCGGGGCACATGAATGGGTAAAAGATAACTGTGGAAAGCGTGTGAAAAGAAGGGCATTGGTCCTATACATGCACAGACATTTGCTTCCAGAAGCCCAAAGCTAAGCATCCACTCTAGGAAGCCAGAGCTAGCACAATATTCTTGAGACCTTCTTTTGCATTAAAGGAAATACATATCTACGCACACATATACATGTGTGTATACGTATGTTGGATTTTTTTTTTCTAAGTTACAAGAATGATTTCCCATTTTCAGTTATTTAAGGAGAAATTATCGCAGTGACTCGGAACATAAGGGCTGCCTGCTTTTTAATCAGCACAGCTTCTGGGTTTCCCACGAAAGCAGCAGCAGCCAGAGCTGACCCTCAGTGCAGACTGACCCAGGCCAGCCCCTTCCTCACTTCCCCACATCACCATGGCTTTCGGCAGAAAAGTGCAAAGTATTTTCTTTTCTTTTTTTTTTTTTTTTTTTTTAGTGTGAATAGGCAAAATATTTAAGCTTTGAAATAACTAATTACACTCCCTTTGAGCTATCCCAAGGACAGTTTCAAACAAAATGACAGAGGATTGCTGATAACTCCATATATTTTTTAGGTAACAAGGAGGGAAGCAGCGAGGCTTTGATGAGGGTGCCTGTGGCAGGCTGAGCAGGAGCCTGCCAGAAAGTGTCACGTCCCTGCCACCTTGTGACAAGGTGCTACAACTGCAAAACCCCGAAGCCTGCAAGCCCTGGAGCTTTTGGAGACAGCTGGCTCTCCTCCAGGATGCCCAGAGGGAAACACAAGGGCAGGTGTCCACCCTCAAGGGTTCATGCAGAGCCCAAGGCAGGGATGGAGTCACTGCCATGCTGTTTGGGGACTAGACCCTTCCTGCAGGTGACAGTGGCTTGCCCTCTCCCTGGGGTAGGGAGACCTCCAATGTCCATTGCAAGCCCTGCTTTGCCAACATCCAGGTGCTGTATTAGATGCTGGCAGGGGTCGAGGCTTTTTAGAAGATCTCTGGACTGCCTGGACAAGAGGCAAAATCCTCCCATCACAGGGAACGGGACCTCAGAAGTTCCCACACTGAGGCAGCGAGAGTGGTGGTCCTTAGCGGAGAGCCCAGATATCAGTTTTCAGTGGTTGGCTCTGCTTTTCCTCCTAGACAGAGCTCTGCAGAGAGCTTCAAACTTGGCTGTTTAAGAGAGGGGAAAAATAGGTTAGCCAAGTTTTTTATCCAGACTTATCTGATGTTTTTGCCTGCTTTGCCTCTTCCTGACTTCCTTGTCCTAAGAAAACAGCTGCCTTTGGCCTTCTAAGGGGAACTTTTATGTAATGCTTGAAAAAACAACAAAAAAGTGAGTTTCTTATTTTTAAAGCCTCAGCCAAGGAGATACGTTATCGCAGCTTCTCCATCCCCACTGCATGCAGAGCTGTGGCACTGAGCCAGCACTGCTCCTCCTCCATTTCGTTCCCAAATCTGCTGGGAGAACTGAAGGTTACTTTGGTTTTCCATTGTTCTGGTTTTCCTGCAAAAGATCTTTTAGTGCCATTAGCCCTTGATGGAAAGGGCCTTCCTGCCTCACACGCTATGTGACAGGTTACACAAGCTGCAGCAGCCTTTGCTCCAGCTGGGGAGGGGTTTCTTCTTCCACTGGTGCCTGGCTGTCCCAGAGGAAACCTAGCTCTGCTGTGTGGTGGCTACACACATGCTGGGAAGAAGTCATTGCGGCCATGCAGAGCTTACATATAGTTTTTCAATGGTATTTAGGCACCTAATTTGGCTCCCACTGAACTTGGTAGAGCTGGACACACAAACAGATTTGTGGCACTGATGCTGTAAAGGATGAGGGGTCATCTGTGGGAGAGAGGTACATTAGCTTTAATATTTGCTTTGCAGAGATGTAAACACCTGAAGGAAGAATTTTTCATTGCAAGAGTTTTCCAATGGTAATTACATGCTACAAAATTCCAGTGCAGGGAAACAGAGTCATCAGAGGCATTCTGGTTCAGCGTGCAGACAAAAATTATGATGACCATAGCCAACTGTTGTCCCAATTTAGGTAAAGCAGATACCCACTACCTTGGCCAGGTCACTGGCGACTCCACAGGACATCAACAAGGCCACTGGGAATATAGCCAAAGAAAGGGACTGGCAAATCTAAGCAACGAATGATAAAATGCAATTGAAAGAATTTACTTTGCTCAAAACCATGATGATCAGCTTTCCACAGATTTTGTAACAGGTTGGTTTCACCATCAACGAAAAGACAAGATGTCTGGTTATATAGTCCTAACAGTAATCAGCTGAGTAAAGGAACAAAGAGGAAAGCCAAGAGGTTCACCATCATTGCTAATGTAAGAACAAGGGGTAGCAAGTCAGGGTATCAGAGTTCAAAACAACAAAAGGAGACGGTTACTTATGAAATGGCTTGGAGGCCTATGGAATTCATTGCTGGAGTATGGTTTGGACACAAAGAGCTTAAATAGGCTCAAGGGGAGGTTCAAAAACCATGTGGAGAAGAAATCCTTTAAGGGTCACTAAATACATAAAATCACATCCCCACCAGGAAGTTCTTGAATGAAAAGTAATTATACAAAGAGGGAGCAGTGTCACACATGCTTGCCCTTTTCTTTCTATCTTTCAGGCACAATTTTAGATACCTTTTAAAGCTTTAAAAAACTATTTTAAAAATAATATTAAGTAGTATTAAAAGTAGTATTTGTACACTACTGCAGAAATAAGAATTGCCAACAATGGGGCCATACCAGTCTTTATGGAGCAGAGCCACAGAAACCTGTAACAGAAATGTGATGGGCTAAGTCACCGCACAGTGAGTGCAAACTTCCATATGAGTTGGCAATTCAGCTCCTCTACATCAGAAATCTAACTAGGAGAAGCCAATCTTGGGCATCACAAATGGCAAGATAAAACAACACACACTGAGGATGTGCCTTAAGAATATCACCAGTACAACTTCCCCATCAAGTAATAGTACAGATGCAGCCTTAAAAAGCACTACACAAAACAGCAGACAAGTCGTCCAAATCTTACATAGTGATAATCAAAAGCTTAAACAGAATAGGACACAACTAAAACAACTAGAAGACGGTGCCAAATAGCCTATATATTTGAGACTGAGGAACGACAAGGGGGAAGAGGTGGTGACCAGTCCCTGCACTTTTCAGTGGGGCAGGTTCCATGAATTACATTCCTACAGCCCAGTGCATGTTTCTTACCTGACCTGTGTTCAATACATACTGGGAGTCACCAGATTCTGGGTGGATTTTTTGGATACATAGCCCAGACAGTTCTGGATACAAAGTCCAAAATAAAAGCACATTAGATAGTTTATTTAGCTGTATTGCTTACATCACTTGAATCACAGTCCCCTTGAACAACTGCATTGTGTCAGGTAGTCAGTGGGTTTTGGATCAAATCTTAGTAGCACATGCTAACTTACAACAGTTTACTGACCCATTGTAAATTGTTTTACACCTGCATACCTCAATCACCAAGACTTTCAGTGCAAGAATCTACAGGAAATGAGAACCTGAAGAAACATGTCTGCAGCTCTTTCATCTAGCTGGGCCAGCACTGCCAGGCTGGAAAGTAGGATTTTGTTGGGGTGGGAGCATTGCAATTTTGGAGGAACAAAACTATGATTACTTACCCTTTTCCATCCTCATCTTTTAGGGGATAGATTTCTTTTGTAGAGAAAGAAGTTCTTACATCTGGGTAAAAGGATTGTATCTTTTCAGAGGTCATCTTGAGACAGCCTAAATAACTAGTCAGTGGTAGAAGTAGAGATAGGCAGATTCAGTGGAAATAGTGCTCTTGTCCAACACAACAGGAATTAAAGGATATCAGGCAATGAAAATAGCATGCTTAAAACGCAGACCTAATGAATATACCTTATGAAAATTTTTATTTAGCTATGTGGTCTCTCTCTGAGCAGCTGGCTTGATCAAAGAGCTAAATCTTTGTAAGTGGAAGCAATATTCGCTTGTTCATGTAGACCCTCGCTTATGGATTTATTGCTTATGCACAAGAACAGTTAGATTTCCTGTAACAGGATCAAGACATCAGGCACAGTTTTTATGTGTGTATATATATATTTAATATATATTTCATCCTACGTATTACAAAAATCTAGTTGGATAAATCAGTGCAGACAACAGCGCTGAGGAAAGAACCATTCCTCCTAAAGTCTATCCAGTGTTAATTTCCTTTTGTAGATTTGTACCACCTGACACCTTTGCAGTAATGGCCTGATGTATCAAAGCAGGCACACAATTAGCTCTAAGGACATTTTTAGACTGTCCATTCATATTCAGCAAACATGGCAGCACCAAGGTTTAAATGGTGAGTTCTTAACAGTGGTACAATGACCTCCTGAGGGACTTCCCACTCATAGAAGCTGGCAGGCCACTTTCCACTTAAACAGTTAAGCACCTCCATGCTAGGAGTACTTTTGAAAGTCTCCTTTAACCAGAACAGACCTGCTTGGAGAGATGATGTTTGAAAGCCTGTCAGAATCCATTTGAGCACACTGTTATCCCAGCACAAAGTAGGAGCTTGAAAACAGCAAACAGGCTGACACTTCTAAGCCTTCCCTACACATCTTAGCTATGTCAAGATAGGCATCTGAGGAGAAATACGTATGCCCTGAAGATTTAGTTTGAGAGCTTTTGGATGGATAATTGATTAAAATAGTCCTTGCATGGAGGGTAAAAGCAGGTCACAGGTGCTTCTTCTGAACTGAGCAGCAAGTATCCATTCATTAGCTTTCTTGGTAGGATCAAATAACGAAAGTGTTGGTGCAGTGTTTGATATCTACAGGAAAAGCAGCAGTAAAAAAGAAAAAAGGAATGGGGATCAGAGGAAGGGCATGACACAGGGAGGTTGCAGACCCTTTGCTATTTCATAGGAGAAGTCCTACAGTCCACAGTAGATGCTTGAGGTCTGTGTATGTTAGTTTGAAATCAGTGGATCAGCATAATTGAAGACACTTAGTTCTACCAGTGAAGGTTAATAGAGATTCTTTAAATACACTTGTAAAGGTACAAGTTGTCTCTGTCCCGATGCTGAGCCAACTAGAGGCCAATGAACATAGCCAATACTGTCTTTGGTCTGGGCTAACTTGCCTTGCCTTTAAACCTTCTCCACCTGGTAAAGTAGCAGTGACAATTCCCTACGCTACCTGAAAAAGTCCATAGCACTTCTGGTCAGGGTTTAAGCTTTAAATATCCCTTGTTCTGGAATTCAAAAGCACATTACAGTGTAGCGTTCGCTACATATCAAGGTGCCGCGATTAGATCACTGGTCGGCCCGGACCAGGGAAAGAGACAGATAACACACACAGTGTGAGCGCCAACTTCCACCTTTTATTGCGCAGTTAATGCCTTTTATACTAACAAGGGTAGGCGGGATTACAGATACGTCATAGGGCTGCAACTAACCCTCCATCTTTCCGTGACAGCGTGAGATCTTCCGAACGCCAAACCCTACATTACAGGACAGTTTATATGTAGCATAAGTGGAGCTTAGAGACAGAACAGTCATAGGTCCTGTTATTCTCAGCTTTGGTGTGGGTGTATTCACACCCCATTGAGTTCTACTTTGAGTACGAGACTTTAAAACCCTGTCAACAGCAGAGACGTTTTCTAAAACCTTCCTGCCTTTGTTTGCACCAGCTCAGATTCATGCAAGCCTGCAAGCTGGAGGTGATCAGCCACCAGCAACGGATTTAACACCATGGCAACCTCATAGATTAGATTGGGGCCTAATGACATGATGTTAAGAATGCCTGTGGCAGCCAGCAACCTGTCTGTCTTAAGGCTGCTTGCAAGCAGGAAGCGATATTGCCTGTCCCACAATATTATGTGCTCTTACATTTTACAGAATGATTAGCCACGGAATCTTTAAGAAAAGGAAAGGATTTTTGAAGACTCCTACTGTAAAAGCAATCCAAGGGAGAAGAATGTTATATCCAGTGCCTCTGAAAGTCCCATGAAGGTGGAGTGCAGAACTATTTCCCTGGGCATGATAGTTTAAGAAAGAAATAAGTGAAAGCATAGTGTAGAAAAAGAAATAAATTCTAGGTTTAATGTGCTGGGATGGACAGGATCCTTAGGCCTCTTCCTTGTGTAAGAGAGCGTGTAGTCTCTGTGTAAACATGTGCAGAACAAGCATTGCACAGCTCAGGTAACAGGCCTGTGGGCATAGTACAGCAATGAGGGGAACGGAAGAGCTGCAAGAAAAAGGAAGGATAATTTCCTTTGGAAAGATAATATTTTTGTTCCCTAGTAGCAGGCATTTCAGGGAGGAATGGTTTTGCTCTTACCTTGATCTTGGCTGAAGGTGTTTTAACTGTGCAGAGTGCAGTAAGAGTACACGAGAATTCCAACTGACCCCAGAGCTGTGCAGTTCCTGCCCAGACACCATGCGTTCAGCGTACCTGTGTACATATGTCTGCATATGTAGTTCTTTGGCAGCTCATACAGGACCTGCAGGGAAAAAGCCTATCTTAAAAAGCACAAAAAGACATAAGTATTTCCGTAACAAGAACATACGCTCCTCCTCACCACTCATCCTTGACTACATGAGGATTTTTCCAGCAGATGGCAACAGCAGACCAGTTTGTAGTGCAAGGCCAGCGTTTGCAGGCTGCAAAAAAGCTCTGTGCTGTACTGTACCCAGCACACCTTCCACAGATCGGCTTCTTCCACTCCCTGTAACATGCCCGCTTAGTACCCCCGGGCACAGTTAGTAACAAGAGCAGAAGTCAGCGCTGCGGATAACTGTGGTACAAACTCTGGAGCCCTCAGTTTCTGACCTAGTTGTGTTTACAGGCCTTAAAATGTACCCTCTCCTTTTTAAACAGCTTAAAAATATGGCTCTCCCTGGATAAGCATAATTTATCTCCTATATGTCCTTTGGAAAATAATCGTGCAAAGGGCAGTTAGATTAGGAACACAGATGAACATGAATCACAAGAAATTCAAAGTGTCTGACCGGTGTTTTGTCAAAAGGTGTCTCTTCCCTGCCATGCATAGAAGCTGGACACAAGGCCCAAAGTTTTAACCACATTCTTGTCATTGCTTCTGAGCCATCTTAAGCAGCTGCTCTTAGGAAGTGCTTGTTATTGCCTCGGAAAGTTGATTACCCTGGTTGAAACTGTAGACTCAGCTCTTGGCCTCTGAAGGAAACAGTTTTGCCGTGGACCCCAGGTGCTGCAGATATCCATGGAAAGATCAGGGAGACTTTGCAGCCAAGCTCCACCTCACTCTACCCAGGCCCTGGGGAAGACGTGGGAGTTATATTTACTAATCATCACCCCTGCACCATTGTTTTTGCATCAAAATTATGAAAGCACTATTGTTTTTAATAAATCACTATGTTTTGTCATTTGCAAAGTATAATATGAATGAACCTTGAAGACATATAACACAAGATAAGTTTACAGCTGAAGGCTCCAGTCTCTTTCTCCAAAACTCAATCAATGTGTAGCTTTCCCTTAAGCTGAAGTACAGGCCAGATTCAGGCCGTTCAGATGTAACACAAAGCCTGGGGAGCACTGGAGAGGATGTGAATGTCAACTGACTTGGAAATAAAAAAGTGGAAAGAATTAATTGATAATGAATCCCCTGCAGAAATTATACAAGGGATGCACAGGGGAGAAATGCCTGAAAGCCAAAGCCATGCTTCACTGGGATCTAAGCTAGCAATTTTGCAGTGTCGCTGCACGCAATTTAGTTTTTACTGAAATTAGTAAGCAGTGGCCATCCCGGGGCAGGCGTCACATCAGAGCCTTACCAAGCTGTAAGAAATTTCAAGCCCCTGCAGGTTATTGTCCCCAAACTCTATTCAGTTCTCAGGAAAAGGGTGATATTGGTTGTCATTATTACTGTGTTTGCTAAATGGAAGAGCTGCTGCAGTGCTCCGTCCTCTTCACTTGATTGATGCTCTCAGTTGTGTTGCAAGTGAATGCCACAATTCAGCTATGTTTCACTTCCCCATGTATTTTCTGTGCAGGGGACTGCAATGCTATTTTAACTCTTTCCTGTTCTCACATACTTCAAGAATACATCTTCAGGAAAAAACAGTATGTTGAAGAGCAAACTGCCTTCTAACTGCCTTAAGATCTTTTATCACTCATGGTAACTCATGACACACTCGCTGCATGTGTGGTCTTTATATTAACGCTGTTTACAAATTATGTGAATAAATCCAAATCTAATGGAGAAAGTTTCCTTTTGCTCACATTTCAATACAGGGGCAGAATGATCACCTTGAAAAGAACTTTCCTCTACCATTGGTAGATGCAAAAGAAAAAATCCAACATACAAACACTTGCCACACCACAGCACACAAAACTACTGCTTTTAATTAGTGAGGCTGAGGACTTTTCAGTCGTTCTTTTGCTCTTCTAATGAGGAGAATTGCGAGGTGTCTTTGAACTAGCTACAGACTTGAAAGATGTAGTAAACAAGGATTCTTTATACCATTTCTGGTAAAAGCTTGTCCTGACAGATGCTGCCTTCCTCCTGAGGTTTAGACCAGTTTGATTTTTTTTTTTTTCTTTAACCTCTGAAGCATTTCATAACATGATGGGCAAAGGCCCAGCAGTAATTATACTGATTGTGCGTTGGAAGTGTAGACAGAAGAAATGGTTGGAAATCATTGCTGTTCTCAAACCTGACACTGCTGGGTCCTTAGGTCTCAATCATTACAGCCCACATTTCTAGGAGGCTCTGCCCAGCAGTCCTGGTGCATACAGACCTTGGATCCCTCTGGAGCTTGGAGACTGCTTGCTGAGATACCTATGCAAGCTGAGCTCTCTGCCACAACCCCCAGGACAAATCAGATCCTCCCTACTGCTGCTCCAGGGTTGTGCCTACAGAAGTAGGGAGGGAAGGAGAGGAGTACAGGTTAGCACGATGGCAGTGTACAAACTGCCACGTGTCACTCATGTCTGCTGAAGAGGAAATCTTATTTTTCAAAAGTTTCCATTGTGACATACAAAACACTGAATGCTTCCAAATCCGGAAGTGATAGCCTGGCACGGTGCCCTGGGTCATGTCTTACATAAGAGTTAGTTGTCTCCTGTACAGTGCTCTTTATCCTACTTTTACAGTTGGTCGCCAAAGCTACCTTAAATCATAACAGTGAGGCCTCTGTATGACTGTGCTTGCTCTTGCTTAGCTCCCTTCCTGTTCCTCAGGCTTCAGAAACTACCAAACCCCTCAGGTTTTCCTGCTGGCTACCTACTTGCAGCCCTCTTCACACCGACTGGGTTACCAGTCAGGTTTTCTAATGCACATGGCATGACAGCCAGGGACCTCCAAGAGGTGCGTTGTCTGTGTGAGAGACAATTATATGCCTGTGAAAAAAGTTGAGTGATGTTGGAGCTATGAAGGTGCAAAATAATTAGCCCTGAAGGTTGGAAGACCTTCTGATTATGTCAAGCACACACTCATTAGCCTCTGGACAATTTACCTGACTGTTAAGAGAGGACTATTTCTGTGTGTTAGGGTTGGTTTAGTCTCCATCCATGCTGTGTTCATCTGGTTCTGGGTTGATACCACTGCCCTGGTCCACAGAGGCTTGTGCACATCCACCCATCAGCACAGGCAGTCTTTGATGCCGTACCAGCCCGGAAGAGATTTGAGTGAGCCATTTTGACTGTGTCAGCACTGCCATTGAAGCCTGCATTTGAATCCCAAATTTTGACAGAGCAGTTTTACCCAAGTTTTCTGCTGATAGCTACACAGTCCAGCTTCTCTGCTGTTTCCAAAAGAGGAAGGCTTCAGGTGTGTCCATCCCATAGAGACCCGAGGGAGGGACTCTGGGGGAGCCCTCTGCACTGACTTGAGGGGACCAAAGGGGGTCTGATCCTGAATTTAAGGGCTGCTCTTCCCAGGAGACCAGTCGGGGCCAGGATTCAAGCTGATTGTGCAGTGTAACATCCCCTCAGAGAGAAGACGCTCTGAATCCTTTTAGTTACCTTGTTCCCTGAGGTTTGTCTTAAAGAAACCTAGTTACGGTCATCCCTGCTCTGCTTAAAGATTGATGGAGTAGGTTCAGATGGCCAGTTACTGTGAGCTTTTCACTGGTGCAGACTAGTAGTTTCCAGGAAACTTTACAAGACAAAACTTATATCCCCAATGTCATTTTAAGTCATTCTGAACTTCAGAGAAGTTCAATTGCAAAAGTCAAAGGAAAACTAAAATGTACAGACTGATGCACAACCGCAAGGGACAGGAAAGGTGGACACTAATATTGAAATAGCTATAAGCTTCAACTGTTTCTCAGCAATGTTATATTTCTAACGGGAGAAGGAAATAAAGCAGCATACAGCCACTTAGTCCAAATTAAAGCAATACAGAGTAATTAAACTTCCATTTATCAACACAGATGGCCAGCACAAAAATATCAGTGTCTCTTCCTCAACATCTATCCGATAAAGGCTTTTTGGCTGTAATATTGACATTTTTGTGACTATTACCTCATTGGAGACTTGCCTACACTAAAATAGAAAAAATTGCTGCTTTAAAGCACTAAATTCTCTTTACTGCAGCCAGTGTTTTACTGCTATATATTGGAGCATACTGGGCGGCTTATTTTCATTCAGAAAAATCAAATAAGCTTTACCAGTACAAGGACCCTCTACCAGTAGCAGAACTGCATCTGCCATTATGCTAGCACTAGTGTAATTAAAGAGGTCAGAAATCAGGTACCAACAACAACATAACTTTTTTTTTAGTGCTAGGTAAAGCAAAGTACATGCCTCTAAAAAGTTAAATCTGCTGAGGTTAATGCATTAGGGATTTTGGGTGGTTTTTATTTGTGCTGTGCTCTTGCACCCTGTGCCAGGTACTTCATTAACATAGCAAACCATGATTTTTTGCCTGGAATTCATGAATATTCATTTATGGGCAGCTTTAAGCACCAAATTGAATTGGGACACAGTACATGGCAGTATAATTTGTTGGAATAAACTGGTCTACCGGAGAACAATATTTTGAAAGATTTTAAGTGTTTGGGGAAAGAGCTGGCAAAGCCTGCAATCCATTTCACTCTTCCCAGCGTGAGGTAAACCTATCATCAGACACTGGCTTCTAAAACAAAATCTGGCAGATTTGAAGTTTACCACATTATGTCTCCCAATCTGCTTTCTTAGACTTTTTCTTCCTCAAACACTGAGGCTGCATTGCATTTTCCCTACTATTCTGAGAAAACAGAACACTTTGCCAATATGCTCCTTACTTTAGGTTATTTTAAATCTCTGCAGAAACTCACACTTTCTTCTGTAGCCAATGCCTATTGTTTATGGAAGCAGTTCCAGTTTACTTTCTATAAGAAAAAAAATAAAAATTAATCTACTGCCTCGAAAGCACTGCAAGTATTTGCATTGTTCTCCCACATTGTTTTGCTTACAAAAAGGAATTCTTTGGAACCATGGAGGCATTAAGTCTCCTTTGCTCACACTTTTTCACCCCCCTGCTCTCAAATAGTGGCTTTCAAGCTGTGACCTTTCTTTCATGGAGGCCAGCTTGTTATTTTGGGTTGGATTTCCCTGCCGATTGTTCTGTGTTTCCTCCCGCACTGCTCTGCGGTGAGGTTGCTGCTGCCGTTCCTGGCGGGGTGACCACCCCGCGCTCATAACCCAATCGAGCACAAAGCCCTGGCACTCTTGGGTTGCTGCATGTAACCATGGGAAGAATCAGACCACTGGCAGCCTTTCCTATCTTCACGGGGATGGCCAAAAAACTCCTCAGTTGCTCATAACAGCCACAAATTATAAAAAACTGGCAAAAGCAGTCATTAGCCACCTTGTACAAATAGTATATAACCATCATTCCGATGCTAAGAAATGCAAGAGCAGCTTTCTAGAACCACCTTCAGAGAGCTTCGTCCATGAGTGTCATAGTAAGACCCACATAAAAGCCTGATCTTGTGTGCCTAACAGCTGATACACTTCTCTGCACATCACCCAATAGGAATAAATACTTGCCATCAGATGCACACTCTTTCTCTTAAAAAAGTTTTTTTCCTTAATATTAAAAAACTTTTGGAAGGACAGGCAGAATTCATCCCTTTTTGCATAGTACCTCTACAGGACATGAACTAGTTTCTGTCACTATAAAACAGTGGATCCACACACAAAAACCAAAAGCATAAGACACATGTAGGCTTCAGTGCGAGCCTTGAGATTAGTCAAAGCGTCTAATATAATCTTTAAACAAATATCTTTGCTCCTGGTTTTTTAGAATAGCCAAGTCCAGCCACTCCATTTTTTTTTTTTTTTTGGAGGAAAGCAAAGTTAGGTTGTAAAATACAGATTTACTGTGCTGAAGGAGCTCATCTTGAATTCTATACACTGCTGCTGAGCCTGGCAACAAATTCTGTCAAAAAATAAACTGGTACATCTCAAATACACTTAGCAGCAGAACATGTACATCTTGATTCCTTGAGGACTGCTGCAGGCCTAGGAATCTGGAGCTCAGAGGGAACAGGCTTTATTTTAGAAGCAACATGTTCTGGTGTATTCATAAGAAAATGTTCTCAGAAATTCCAGTTCACCAGGAATTTGAAAGCTACTCATTTCAGTCTGAGTCAGTATGTAGCCCAACTGCGAAGAGACAGGTTTCCTGGTTTCTTGTGAACTTGAAACCCTGCTTTTCAGCCAAAGCCTGTCAAGACCCTGCTCTCAACTTGCGTGTACAAGGCACAGAGATAATTAGCGGAGTCTTCTAAAGACTCATCTCATTTTGAAGTTGTTTATGTTTCAGAGTTCAAATTGGGACAAAGTGCATTCTTTCACCCAAAATATTTGTACAATTTTTCACTTTTGTTTCTTTCCCAATAATAGTTTCCATCTGCTACTGACTGCAAGAAAAATCCCAATGTCCAAGTTTTAAAAAAACATTTACCTATTTTTACATCCATTTTGTAATTCTGCAAGCTTCAGAAAACTGACAGAGCAGGTAAAGATGATTCTAATATAAGCTTTTAATTGCCTTGTACTTACTTCATGGGGAGGTGTGGTAGGATGCTGAGAACCCGTGCTAGTCAAACTCTGAACACACTTCACTAGCAGTATAGGTATAGGTACAGCTTTAAGTAATTACAAAGTGGAAAAAAAAAGAGAAAATGAACCCCACTCCCCACCCCAAATCCTCCAACCTTGGCAAACATCTACTGTGTCAGAAACAGAGTGTGAGACAGAAGGAAGGTGACGAAAAGGAGAAAAAACAACATCTGAAATTTCAAAATGTTTTCTAAAAATTGAAACAAGATGAAAATTTAAATTTAAGGGAAATATTTTGCAGCACTAAATACTTTTTATACAAAAGTCTATATTTTGCAAGATAAATGTTTAAGACACAAATGTTGGCCGTCTGTAACTGCAGCAGTGAGCTAGGTGGCAAGATGGAAAAGGTGTCATGGCAAATTGCCTTTCCTCCATTTCTTGACCGCCGCATTTAAATGAGCTGGCCTGTGTCCCAGAAGCAGCAATGCCATATTTGTGTTGTGAAAAACGCAAGGTGCTTGGCCTGAGAAAAGTGGCTTCCCAGCAGCACAGCCATACCATTTCTTGTGTCCACATTAGCTGTTCCAGAACTACTTCAATAATATACTTGTCATTGCATCCGGAGTGAAAAACTTCCTCATCTGTATATCTGCTCATACACAAATCACTTTTTCTTCTTGCAAGTAATTTGAGCTGCAAATATAGGAATATGCTATCTAGAAGTAAAAAGGGAAATAGATATTTATTAGTGGCTCTCATGCAATTGTATGCGTGCTATCTGTGTGTGCTTGTGTGCGTCTGAGTGCAGGCAAGTATAAATGCACACACATCTTATATCTACAGAATGTTTGTGCATGGTCAGTGGCTCAGTTTCAGTACACCTATATAGTCCAATGCTCATTATGTGAAAAATATGTGGTTCTTATTTTGAAACTCTACGAAATCTCTGAAAACATAAAAGCACCTGCCTCACTTCAGAGACTAAACATGAGACATCTTCCCTGAACTCATTTTATCTAGAAATGTGTATACTCAGAATGTATGTAACACTGTTCATGTGAGACACTGTTATCCAGAAGTACTCCAAAGTTTATTCTGAACTATCTGAAAAGTATTAACTTCCTTCTTCAGTCCTTGTTCTAATCAATTCTTAACACATCTTCTCACCCTTTCATCGATCCCTCTCCCCAGCATACTTCTAGTCATCTCACTAATGAGAGACAGATCGATTGATTTCTATCATTTCACCTTCAGTTGCCTTATCGATGCAGTGACTGTCTAGAGAGAGGACAACTACCACTCAGTGGCAGTGGCAGAGAAGCTCAGTTAGAGGACAGATATGTACACCGGAGTATTTGATGCTCACTTGCAGTCTGAGTGGCAAGGAAGTTGTGGAAATCGGCATAGCTTCAAGTTGAATATCTTTTGCCTGAATTATGAGGATTTTTTTGAGCACTAAAACTAAACTATAAACTGGTCAGAGCTTCATGGCAACAGTAAGTTTGGTCTTTGATTTAAAATGAATGACTGTCTTTTAAAAATTGGAGATTATCTGCTAAATTATTACATACCTATACACATGACAAAAGATTACCACCTTCCATACACACCTTCCCATCAGTGTTATTCTTATATACCCAGTCACCTCTGCTGGTCCACTCTGAGACGTGAGCTGTGAGAAATGCAGCTGTTGAAATATAGGGGAAGTTAAGAAAGTGATTTGCAGGGCACATCTTTCCAGCAGTTCAAAGTCTGTTCAAACAGTTTTAATACTGTTTCTTCTTTCTCTCTTTTTTTTTTTTTTTTTAATTCAGTCTTTGGTGTCTTTTTCTCTTTTCCCAGGAGTAGACATTAAAGGGAGTTCAACCAATCATCAGGCTGTCTCCTGTTTTCCATGTTAATCCAGCCTTACATGAAGAGTTTATATATTTGACAGATTCTAGCTTGGCACTATCACTCTGCATTTCTCCCTTTTTTTTCCCTCTGCACTTACGATTTGTGATGGGTAAACCTCAAATATTAGAAGTTTGGCTTGGATAAGCAACTATGTTTGAAGTTTACTTTTCAATTTTAAGAGATCAGTGTCACTGCGAAAAGCATAGGAATTGTATGCCTTGAATTCATGGGATTTGAATGACCAAAGACTTTGGCATGCTTGGAAGAGGAACAGCTAATAACTGTATTTTCCAGGAGCAACCAACATGGTTACAGTACCCCAAAATTAAACAGGCTAAGGAGATTAATTGATTTTCAATTGCATCAGGAGAAATGAGAGCTGAAGGCACCAGTGGATTGTTCTACTTTGGAGCAGGACTCAAATGCTGTATCCTGTCTAAAGCTTAAAGGCTTTACCCTTTGGATGCTCTGGCCAGCCATGGGGTAGGGAATAGAGCTGAAGACTGTGGATGCTATACAGACGGTGTCCTTACAGAAACAAAAATGCGTATACTCCCTGAACAGACCAGTAACTGGAAGGCTTCTATATTGTCCTCTGGGCTGCAGAGTGCACTCTTAGCTCATCCTCCCTATGAGACAATGTTATTCTTAGTGTGGAAACCTTAACCGTGATTCTTCACTGACATTTGGCACCACTTTAAAATCAACTTTCCATAGAGACAGATCAACTCCAGAATTGGCCTTGACTGTATTTGCTCACTGAGAAAGCAGACAGGAGATGAAAATCAAAGTTTAATCCTGTTGCATGCTTTACCAAAGCAAAATACAATGCCTATCTGGAATGTAGCATCTCTCTTTTTATTTATCTACTATATGTCTGAGTATAACTGACAAGTATGTTCTTGCTCTGTTTCCAAATATAATAGCATCACAGAAAAGAGTTCCGATGAACAAAACAAGTATCTACTTCTCTTGTAATGTTTTACATTAGCTAAAAAAATGGCTACAGACAACAGAAAGGCCTGACTAAAACTAGGGTCGTTTTGATGAAATTTTGCTTTGTCACAAAAATTCTCATCAGGAGGCTCATGAGGGTCCCTTTGGGTTATAAGCAGGAGACAAGCAGTTTACAAGTGTTTGAGCTTTATATGTGCACATGTGCAGAAGTCCAGGATGTAAGCATTTTGGGGTAGGAGTTGGGTAGACATTACTGATATTGGCCACAGGTATCTAAAGTGGCAAC
Source organism: Haliaeetus leucocephalus (assembly GCF_000737465.1). Taxonomy (NCBI): domain Eukaryota; kingdom Metazoa; phylum Chordata; class Aves; order Accipitriformes; family Accipitridae; genus Haliaeetus; species Haliaeetus leucocephalus. Next base: position 12,847,251 of record NW_010972886.1, read on the forward strand.
CCAGATACTGCAGTTCTTTCATGCAAAGAGAATAATTTCTCTAGTGTGGGCAAAATGGGTGCTGAGCTCTTTGGAAGACCTGGCCTATAAAAGCGGTACAATAAAAAATATTGTTTCCTCAAATGGGTGGTATGAGGCTTGTGGAATGAGTGTTTGTGGAGCACTCAGACCCTGGTATGAAAAGGTGCTGTAAAAGTTCAAAGTATTATTGTTATGGCATACTTACTCAGCAAGGCAGGGAAATATCAAAGGCTTTCTTCTCCCAGCTGGCTCAGTCTTATCTCAAGGAACTGTTGGTGGGTGGTGAATGCTCTCAGGGACTGGTGATGACAGAGGAGTGAAGGCACTCACCTCGCTTGCAGAGCTGTGCTGGGCACCCTCCTGGATCCACCAAGGCCTCAGTTCCTCCTCAGTGCTTTTCAGTGCGCACACACCCTGTTCCCAGAGAAAAGCCTGACATGAAAACAGAGAGCTCTGACACCTGGCTAATGGAGGCACTCAGGCAAGGGCTTTCACTTGTGACTGGTACATTGGGAAATAATTGATACAAATTGCCTCAGACACTCAAGGCTGCTGGTCCTCCTTCCCACAGGCTATTTTTAGGCCCAATTAGGCAGATAAAATGACATCAGAATTAATTTTTTGTACGTTCTAATGTTTGGGCTTGCTTTTTTTTTTTTTTTTTTAAAAATGCTTCTCTCTAGATACATGGTAAATGTCTCAATTACAAAAAGCAGATAAAGGGATTTCTTCTCCCCTCTCTAATAAGAGATGTTCAAGCACTGAAAGACTTGCTCACTGGAAAACCACTTAGAGCCGATTGCAGGGGAATTTGCTTTCACCACCTTAAACCCAAAGCAAATAACAGAATATGAAATAACACATATTCTTGGCATCAGACTGCATGAGAGCTCCCTCGGGTCTGCTCCAATGCAAAGGCTAGCAACCCACCCATCAGAAGAAGATAAAATACAATTAACTAATTCATTATATAAATATTTTGGGTGAGGAGATATGAATCGGCTTATCTCTATTATTGTTATCATTATTATCAGCTGCTGTTTGCTAAGATTGAGTTTTTCAAAGCCTTCTTTCACATTAAGAAGTCCAAATCCCCATGCTAAATCCCACCCTAAATTTGATGTTGATTGCTTTTGCAAGCTACTGGGGAACAAAAGCAGGGAGAGGAATACAACTGGTGAGATAATATTAGTCACGGCTGTTATTACCAGAATTTATGGACAAGCCATTCCCATGCTATTTGAACATAATTCATACATTTGGACTAAAGGGAGATCCATAAATGCTCTCCAGTAAAGCCCCTACCTGCGTAATGCTTTCTAAACTAAGTAGCTATTGTGACTGCAATGGAAAATGCAAAACCTGACTGCTGGCCTCCATGGTTATTGCACTGCCACAAATGCCTCCAAAATCTTAAAGCTCCCCAATCCTCTGGAATAGGCAAGTCATGAACTGCACCTTCTGCATCCAGGCTTGCAGGCTCCGAGGCCAGCGATCAGAAGGGTGAAATGTTGGCTGTGTCAAAGCCAACAGCAGTTCTGCCACTGACTTCAGTGGGGGCAGCATTTTGCCTTTGTAGTATAAGCCGATGAAAAGCTCTGCCTCATAATCACATTCCTGTGGCTTAACATGTAAGTGCATGTTGGCTGTGCGGTGGTGACTGCTCATGTGCATATTTCTCAGCCTGCAGGACATGCCAGCAATGCCACTTGCGTTCCTGCACAAGGGAAAGAGGTAAAGAAGTTGGTTTTTTGCATTTGCAATGCACAGGGCTTGTAGGATCAGCTACCGCAGCATCTGATGCACAGTAGCTTGATTGCAACTGAGCCCTCAGTAACCTGAATCTGATGCTTGATGGTAGACAGTAATGAAATGGCATGTGTTTATGAGATAGGAGACTGATGGTCCCAGGCTGGGCTGAAATGGGGTCCTGGGCCATGGGCAGGGTGGGGGGAGCCCTGGGGAGACTGAGCAGGAACATTACAGCCTGTTAGTGCCCTCAGGGCAGTGACAAAAGCATCCTAATCCCAGGAGAACAAGTACATCATTTTCTGATGTAAAGGCATCACTAGTTCATAGCATTTCGAGTGGAAGTAAGCCACGAGCTCCCCTTATTCTGGTATCTTATGTCACAGGCCCGACATTTCACTGTGCAACCTCACAGTAAGTACAATAATTCAAGCCTGACTACAGTGTACCTTCACATAAACCAAGCTTTAAAAAGTATCTGATACTTAGGAAAAAAAATCTCTAAGTCAGCAGGTTTAAAATTTTTTTCTGCATTAGTACTACCTTTTGTGGTATCACACATACTACTTCTCCCTTAATTTCTTTTTTGAAGGCAACACGTACATAACCTTTGGGTTTGAGTTTCTTCTCCCTTCTATCTCCTAAACATGTCTCAGTACTAGGATGGCTGGTGACAGAGGCATAATTAGGGCTTCCCAATAATGAACTACAAATCTGGGGTGTAAAACCCTTAAGATATCACCAGATGCTCAATATTAACTGCACTGAGGTGCATTTATTTTAGACAATCCATGCCATAACCTTACCAGGAAATATTGGATCATAACAACTACTTACATGAACAAAAGTGAATAGGTCCTGATCCATTGAAAAGTCCTTTAAAGTCTAGTTTTCATACATAAAGACTCCATAAGGTACCTGCCCTATTTCATCTTCTAGAAGGGTTCATAGTTATTGTGAATGCCTGCCTCATCACCTACTTCCTTGACTGACACCTAAGCACAACATTAGCCTTTATATCTCTGCCTGTATTGAACGCTGCTTTGTGGTAAAGCTTACCATGCTACCTCTTTGTTCAATCCCAGCTGATGGTGCAGAGACCCAGTAACACAAAGATCTTCTGTCTGAAGAAAAATAAAAAAGAAAAAAAAAGAACAAACCACAATATTTTTTAATAATATGTTCCCAAATGCTTGCAGGAAACACTGGCAGCTGGTCTTCAGCAAGGACTCTACCAAGATGATGAGCCATCGGGGAAATACTGAACTTCCAAAGCAGCAAAAATGATACTCATAGACACAACACTGAGATAGATCTGTCTGTCATTTGCTTGGTCATTGCTTGAACACAGCACCAAGCCCATGTGTCATACCTCTGAGAAGGGAGCTGAGGTTGAGCATAGGGATTGCTTAGCTGCACTTAGCCTTGGGTTTTGGTGTCAGTCCAGATTCAGCACTAAAAGCTGAATGTCACAGAGGAAAGTCACTTCTCCATAGTCTTTCAAGAAGCCTTTGTAAGAAGGGACAATGGAGAGGAGAGGAAAAAGGAAAAGCTGCTGTAAACATCTGAAATGTTAACCAATAAAAGAAAGTACAAGTTTATCTTTAATAGCGTTGCGTTGACACTATATATTTACGCATGCAAGCTTTCTTGACTTTCCTAATACAAAAGACTCCAAAGGAGCAAACGCTTTGCTTCTCATTTTGTTTCATTTTGTAATGCCCATAAACATACCAGACATGAAAGGTACCTGGTTGAATTTGGGTAAAAATAGATGGGATTTTGAAAAGCAGTAAGAAATGCCTGGGAAAAAGTGACCTACATATGGTCTTAATCATGCCAATGGATAACCCCCACATTACCCTTTAAAAGGTCATCTGATAAACATCAACATTGGGCTTTTCTCACAAACCCAACACCTAAAATTGCTTCAGGCTACTGTAATACAGCATGAGAAGTTAAATTAGAAGCATATATTTGGTAATAACACCTCTGAGAGGCAGTCTTCAAAAGCCTGTGCCCCCATTAAAGGATTAGAAGACCAGCACACATATCAGCAACTATACTCCACCCAAAAAGAAACAGAACAGGAGACAGAAATCAGCATTTTGTTCTGATTAGCTGCTTTGGTTGATGTAAATTTCTTAATTTTTTTTTTTTTTTAACATTGCTGCAAGCCTGCTATTGGGGAATACTATAAAGAATACCACTATGAAGTAGTACTTTCACGCTTTCCCCTATCTCTTGTGGGTCCAGCAGTGATCTTACTAGAATACATATTGATGAGGCACACAAAATAAAGCAGTCTCCAAGGAGCTGATAGTCTAGGATTCAATTGTTTTCAGGAGTACCCAGAATACAAGTTACGACCTTGGAGATAAAACCATTCAAGAATAAGAATAGGGTCATTAAATATTTCTGGAAATGTGATAATTCTGTATGAAACAATGGAAGAAATATTAAAAAAGAAGCAGGGATAATTAGAGTCAGTACATTCAAAAGCACTTTTTTTATCTGAGCATCTTCCCTTCTGGAAGCAGATCCATCCAGTTTTCCTGAATGCTAATATTTTGAGGTTATCTGCCCCAAAGGCACACAAGAAATAGGTCTGATTGTCCAAGAAATGAGGATGAAGGCAAAGGGCACATCCTGAGGATTGAAGGCTGGCTGAGAAATGGGAGGGCTTAAGGTGAAAGAAATTCTCTGTAATCAAGGTCATTGATGAGGTTAGGATATTTTTAAACTGGGGTAAGGAAACCCCTAACCAAGTGTTTTTATACTTTTAGTGTTGGTTTTTTTCTTTCACCTGATTCAAAGCGGGACAAGTTCAGTGAATCTCTCCACTCACCTACATAGAGGTCTGAATTACCTAGCACTTGTAGGCTTTATGAAAGACTAGCTGGAAATGGAAATTTGCTCCCATTTTGATAGCATCTTGCAGATAGTCAGAAAGTTCTCTGCATATAGGTTTTCATGGTATTTCCTATTTATTTCATCCCCACTTCATCTTTTCAGCTCACACATCAGGAAACACGATTTCCTCAGTGCTGGCTCTACAACTATTGCCCAAGAACAGAAGATCAAGCTGTGCTCCTTCTCCTTCAGATTTCATTCCCACCATGGAGGATTTGGGGGCATATAGGCTTAATTTCCAAGTCTGTCCAAGGTGAGCAGGTCATGACAAAAGTGGCCCTGCTCTTTCACAAACACAGTGGTGCTCTGAATTCCTAAATTATCTATCTCTGAAGTCCTAAGTCATCCCCATGGGTTTTCTCTCCTGGACTCATGAGGGGGTAAAGTAGTTCAATTAAATTTTCTTTTCCAGCTCCTGCTGAAGAAGAAACGTTTCTGAACCCATTTCTCCCAGTGTCTCTGTATTTAACAGGTCCTGCCCCCACAAACTCCTATTGTAAGAGCATACAAGCAGAAGGAGGCCGCTGCGGCAGGAATCCAGAAGCTGGAGCTGTCAAACTGAGTCTTATTAGATACCAAAGGGGCTAATAAAAGAATAGGTGTTTGCTGTATTTCTGGCAGGGATGGTTGCTGAAAAGCCTAGAGAGAAGGATCCTAAGACACCTCAGCTCTTAAGTTCCGATGGATGTATTTCTAGTTGATCAATCTCTATGTCTTTGTGGCTGAACTAACTTCCCACTTCAGGCTTTTGACAGCTGGACAAAGCAGGGTTTGAGCTGTGCCTTGCTTTAAGTAAGTGTGGAGAGATGTTTTCAGTCTGACCTTGCCAAATCAGTCCCTGGCTTGGGGCGTTTGCTGAGATCCAGGAAAGATTTTCCCACTGAATAGCAAGTGGGAAAAACTAATTCTATCCACAGAAATTTGATGGACTATTGAAGTGACAAGTGTTTTGGGAGATATGAATCTACCTTATGATCTGCAGAGCCTCTAGCTTCATAAAGCAGAAGAATATACTTATACATGTTGATTTGGTGGTGGTGGAGATAGTTAAAAGCCGATTATGAAGTATAATTTTCAGAGACAGAAGGAATATTTTTAACCACGCTGTGGCTGTGTTCACAATTAACCTTCTATATTAAAGAGATAAGATTTGGCAAGAGCAAGTGTGGGCTTTGTTTGGCTTTTTGTTCTGAAGTGCACATATTTTGTTAAAGTACATCAGATAATGAGATGTAAAAGCACACATAGAGATATAACAGGGAGCAGCAGACTAGCACAGAAGCAATGAACAGAATACAAATGCATTTTCACAGATAGCAAAAGTGAATCTTCTGCATTTAAACACTTACATGTATTTTTCCTCCTCTACTTGTTTACTCTTGTTCTTAAAACAATTAAAAACCAATTCAAATCAATAGAAAAACTGGCATTCAGGATTTTACCCTGGATCGCCATGCCATATAGCAATAGTTCCTCTGCCTCACTTGCTGCCCTGATCTCTGTTTCTTCCCTCTAGTCAGTCATTGCTGTGCTAAATAATTAAAATATCACTGGGCTTTATAAGATCACTTTTGAGACCTAGGTCTGTTTTATTTCATTATTACTTTGAGTATTTTTACTGTCATCAGTGCTGTCCTGAGAAAATATTTTGCATAAGTATGTCACATGTTAGTGGTAAATACTCTAGTACTTCTTAGAGACATTACTGAGCTTTTTAACATATTGCAGGAAATTTCTGTTCTACTTTTAAATATCAACTCTTCCATAATTTCCATAATAATAATAATAATAATAATGAGATTCTCAGGCCTCTACCAAATGTACCAACTTTTGCCAGAGCCAGAGAGATGCCACGTAGGGAGCTGACTTCATCATACTCATGTCTTCCTTCTCCTCTCCATTTTGGATGGTATTGCCCTGGGGGAGACACACAGGTAACACTGGCTAATGGTGCGATGGCTGCTGTTTTGGTCAATCCATTAAGGACCAAAAAAAGGGTCTTAATGAGCTGAAAAGCATAAGCTAGGAAAATAAGGAAAATAGGTATCCTGTCAGGTCCTCACAGGCCTGAATCTGTGGCCTTTCTCCACAGGAGTAGAAAGGTGTAAATGACAGCAAAACATGCTTAAAGGCTTTCTATTGAGCCCTCTTTTCACCTGGCAATAGCTAACATTTGGGCCTAGAACAGGGCAAGTATCAGCCACAGCTATGCAGTGGGCAAGCAGCCATGCACCTTACCTTATCCTTGTACTGCTCTGTACCAGTCTGGTTCCACAATTCTGCACTTACTGGTAGCGTTCAATCAGGCATGATTGCAAAGACAAGCCTGGAACAAGTAAGAGAAAAATGAGTTGTCAAATATTGCATTTAGAGAACTTAGCAAAGCATGTAAATAAGTTATGGTATTGATATCCTGACAGACTGCTCAGCCAGGGGACTGGAAATGGAAAAAGAAGCCTATTGATCAAACAATTTTTAAATCTAAAAGTGGTTTTAATAAATTAATAGCCCCTTACACTGAATCCAAGTTTGCTCCCCTAGGCAACTCCTCAACTTGTACATATGCTGAAATTTCTCCACCTAAGCCAGTCAAGCCTTTCTGTTTTACATGGGGGGGAAGCGGTGACCCCCTGATTTCAACAACCATACTGTGTGTCAAAGGCCAGGAATCCTGGATTATCTCACAGAAGTCAGTTCCCAAACTCCCTACTGGCATATTAAACAACAACATGTTCAAACAAAACAGTGCAAGAGAAAAGCAAAACTAACTCATGTTGGTTGAGCACACCCTTAAATACGTTTCTACCAGCTTCTGTGAGCAGCCTTTTCTGATGCTAACCTTCTTTGGCTCCCAGAGAATTGGATATTTCATACTGATATAATAAACCTGCTGCCACAAACAGCATTTATTTGCCAGATTTCTATTAAGCTACCAAGAAACAGCAGCCATTACTGTGACTTCTCACTACAGCAGATAACCAAGAATAATATTCAGTAGCTAGAAATGTGGGCTCAAAAGATGCAGGTTCCATGCCAAGGTCTGCTGTTGACCTCCCGCACAACGTCAGGCAAGTCATTTCATGCCTCCCTGTTGCAGTTCCTACAGCTATATAATGTAGATAATGATGCTGAACTCCTCTGTAAAGTGCTTTGAGACCTGCTGTGAGAAAAAGTCCCAAAATATTTCATTAATAACTAACTGCAAAGATGATAATAGATGAAATGCATCACAAAAAGCCATTTAAAAGCTCAGGGCATTTCAAGTTAATGAAACATTGGTGAACTGGAAGTTCAATTCTCGTAATTTTCCCTCTCATCTAATAAAATTTCTAAGATGGCTTTTTGGAGTCAGGACAATTGAAAATGGGATTACTAATTGCATCTCACTCATTTCTAGCTGGAAACATTAATCACAGAAGCCAGATGTTTTTTTCTGGCCCTTGACTGACTTATTCTCTCTATGTGGTCAGAGAGGTTAATAGGACGTATTAGTGGGAATAACTCAGCAATATCAGGTCTGTCTGAATCGGACAAGAAAAAAAAATTAGTCCTTTGCTCTTTGAGCTTGATTCTTTTGCTCATTCACTGCTTCAGATATGGAGCAGGTTGATTCAAAGTCCACTGTGCTGTATTTAATTCCTACTAGAGCCACTTTTTCTACCTAATGACTTAAGATATGGGAGTGGGTCTGTCCAGTGCGTCGTTGGATGGAGTTGCTCAGACATTGGGTGGGAGAGAAGGTGACTTGTGCAAAGGGAGTCTCCGCAGCCTTGAGGTATTCCAATAAACATGCAAACCTCAACTGTTCTCCATCACAGATTTATATACAATTTAGCTATGTGGAGGGTGGTTTTCAGCATGCTTTTACATGTGGTTTGGCGATGTTGAGTCTGTTTCACAGCTTGCTTTTACATGTGGTTTGGCTGCAGTGAGGCTGATTTACTGTGAGTTTTTACATGGAGCTTGGCTATGTTAATACTAGGGCCTCCATGTTTGCGATTTTACTACTTCTGTGGTAAGACAATGCAGGTCATAATACTGAAGAACAATTTAGATAAAGTGAGAAGTCAAAAACAACCTGGCACTGCTCCCTGTAACACCAGAATAAAATACTCAAGCACTATTATGCCCCAGCTTCCGCCATCACGAGCAGAGAGCTGCTGCCCTGACTCCTGATTTGAAGTTGTATGTTTTCTGTTTCAAATGCAGGGGATTATATATAAATCCTTACCTCAATTTCAGAAGTAGGATCCAAATGGCTTCCAGCCATGTCAGCTGTTCTACCTTTGTGTGGGTTTAATGTATAGTCAATAATATATTGCAAAGAGAATGTGAATTATTAAACCTTTTCTTACCCAGCCCAAATCACCAAATATAGCTATCTACAACGAATAATTTCTCCACGGAGTTTCAGCTACATAAGTTTTAAAGTGGCAAAACTCACATGAGAGGCACTATTTTTCCCAGCTAGACCGTAACAGTCTCACAGAAGTTGTTACTCACAACCCACACAAAACACGCTGGCAAACTTTAATGACTACCTGAAGTATAAACATGGAAGTGTTATTTTGATGCAAAGATTAATGCATGGCTTTTGTATAACATTAGCTCCTTTTGAAGCTTCTGTCTACAGATTGACCCATGCTAACTGTAATAACCTTTGTCTGTATAATGTTAATCAAGTTCATTCCTTTCAGAGAAAAAAGTTATTGACCAATTTTTCATTCTGGCTCTTCTCACCCCTAGAACAGAGCTCTACATCCCTGGTTTTCATTGCCTGGATCAAGATTCCCATTACCTCCAATTTTATTCTGTGCTTCAAATGCAAGATGGAACAAAAACCTTCCAAGATTTCCCATCACATAACTCCCAGTACTGTTCTAATTTTGCTTTTACTTCCTTTTATATGCACTAACTTAGATTTACATATACACAGGTTTTATATCAATTGTCTCATAACTTGTCTTTATTTTTCCCTGTCAGCTCTCAAAGGAGGGAAGATAAGGCTGGGAAGGAAGGTAAAGGGGGAATTACAGTTAAAGTGAATTTTCTTCCAAGAATCCACCTAGAGAGACAGATATAGTTTCCAGATGCTATTGTAGGACTTAGCAACTTAGCAGAGCACTAGGTGTCACTTAAAACTTTTAATCACATATCAGGGGCTGAGCTGCAAAAGAAAGACCAACAAGCAGAATATAGTAGTAAAGAACAGTAAATGCTATTTAATGTGCAAGTTGTCTAGAAATAAACATGCTTAGCAGATGAATTAAAAAAGGCAGAACAAATCCTTTCACCTTTGCTCAGTTCTTGAAGCAGTAATCTGAGTGAGTCACCGTAAGAAACAAATACTTTATCGGTGAAAATCCAAAGGAAACACTCCACCCATGGATGCTTTGATACAAAGAGAGCATTTCATATTAGCAAGTTTTAAATGCTCATCTGTATTAGCTCTTCATAATTTCTGCTCTTTGGTAAATGTTCTGCATCCAGTTACACTGCTGTGACCTGGATGATAGCTGCAGCTTTCAAAGAAGTTGCGTGACCGAGCACAGAGTCTTCTGGATGATGCTATATTTTACCTTTTGCATTTTCCTCCAGCACAACAAGTTTGCTAGTACCTCCCTTTCCTGAGTTCAGAGTTGGTTTGCAGAATTTCCTCTTCTAGAACGGGAGGACAGATGATAAAAAAAAAATAAGTTTAGAGGAGGGTCTTGCTTTGCTGTCGTTATTTGTTCTGGGGTTTTTTTTTGCTGGTTTTTTTTTTTTTAAACTTTAATTCTGAATTCCATGAAATAGAATTTTTGATTATATGAAACCAAAAGAAACAGATATTTAGAACCAAGCTATCTTGTTTCAGTTAGCATTTATAGAATCACAATTTCAGTTGAGTTTTCATAAACAGATGCAAAACCATAAGAACTTGTAACAGAAGGTATTTATTGAAATTATGATATGCCCTTATAAGAAGAGATGCACTTTAGATCACTTTTCTTTCCAAATATATTTTGTTCGGTAGAGGTCATGACTTGCTGTGCAATGAGGGGACACTGGAATTTAACAGCTTTAACCATGTTTGATTTATCTTTGTAATCATGCTGTAAACAGCCCGTATGAAGACACACAGGTCATCACATGCACTCATAAAACAGAGCAAGTAATGCTGGCAATGGAAAATGCACAGTCTTCTCTTGGACCAAATTCCTGTTTAAGCCTCTGAAGATAAGAGTCAAATTAAGCTGCTTCTCATGTTAAAAAATGGCACATGGCACCACTGGAAGTAGAAAGGCTTAATATTACTTGGGGGCTCAAACTACAAGCTTTTCAAAACTTTCCGCATGTTGGCTGAAATGAACTCAGGGTTTCTTTACCACTGTTATCATATCAGTTCATACCAGAGTCCAACATCTGAAGTGCAAGGATTTGTTTTCAAATTAACCACGTTTTGCATGTATTTGATCTGAATTTTTTACTGCCACTCACCACTCCATTTATTGGACCCCTCATGAGATGGATCTGGAAGTTGTAAGATTTCCAAATCAATAGTTTCAGAGCTCTCTCCCCAAATTTAGAACTTCTTATTTTCAGGTTTCTCTCCCAAATAAGACAAGTTAGAAGCCTTCTTAATTTGTTTTGGGACAAAAGTTAAGATTTGCCCCTCAAAAGCATGATTCCCATCTACACTTGCAGGAAAAGTGGTTGTTCCAAGTTTGTGATACAGTGGGAAAAGCTGCCAAAATCAGAGGCAAAGTTTCTTCAGCTTTGCACATTGTGGGTTCTGGTGTTTTCACTGCAGGTTTTCAGAGACAATGAATAAAAACCTGGGCCCTTGTCCTCAAAGGTAATATGACCTCAGACATGCTTATCAACACGTCATATCCCACAGGGCAGAAGACATTTTTACCTTCAAAACGAGTGGAGTATGATCTTACCCACGGTATGTCTATGTCAGTATTTCTGTTACTAGTAGCACCAGACAGCAGGAGGATGTACTACGCACAGAATAATGCTATATAAATGCCTTGCAGCTACACAGCATGAACAGCTTTTCCCGCAGGAAGTTAGCACTGAACTTTGCTCTTCCAAGGCTTGTTCCCATCCATCCAGATGACCTGTGCTGGAGTGGCAGCCTTCATGACACAGCCAGTTGGGTCTTCCTGAATTCTTTCTTTAAATTATTCTTTCTGCCAGCCCTCCTTCCCCATCATTATATCACCTGCATAGTCACATTGGCAGCCACTGGGAAAATGCTAGCACACATTGACCACCAACATTTCTGCTGAGGGCAGATATAGGCAGCTATATAAAAGGCGGCACTGTTTCCAGTATCTACTGTGAGCAGACACCTCTGCAGAATTGCTCAGGCAGTACTGAAACACAGAGATGTTTCCAGACTTCTCAGTGAAAGACAAGATGAAAAAAGGTGGAAAGTTTTGAGAATATTGTAATGAAGAATAATGTTGTTCTCCTTTTACTAGCAATTCTCATTACCTTTCTTTTAAAAAAAAAAAAAAAACACAAAAAAAAACCCACAGAAAAAAGGGTAGCTGAATGACTACTGAAAAACTACCTCCTCCATTTTGTTGCATCGTGAAGGACCTCAGGCTGGTGTCAGGGTTCTGCCATTCCATACTTTTGCTAGCAAAGTATGCAGGAAATATGGGTACCACAAACAATGCTGAATGGCTCAAGATAAGGAAAGGAAAAAGAAGAGGAGAAAGAGCAAATTCCAGCTAGATATAGTTTTAGAAGCATGTAGCAACCCTAGGAGAATGGATACTGCCAACCCCCCAACAGTAATATATGATGTTAATGCATTTTCCACCCATTGCTGCAATTAATAAAGGCTGCTGCTAGACACACAGGCTAAGCTCGCTGCTATGGCATTTCTCCAGGCAGCCACTGCTCTATAAATAAAAAATCTTATCCAGTCAGGGTGAGCCAGTTATGGAAGTTTGCCAGAGGCATAAGAGGAGTATGCTTTCCTCTCCTTCTACGCAGACAACCCTTCTGCCAAACACAATGTCTCTACACATTCACATACAAATATATATTGCTGCTAATATAACATATCATTGAATTTCAGAAACCTAACATCTACAGCATCAGAAAAGCTGTTAAGCATTAGCTAGTGTTTTGCATCTACCACTCAGCATGCTGTGAAGACACGGAGTTCCATGAGCTCAAAAAAAAAAAAAAAAAAGGAAGCCACATCCATAGGTGAACTCAAACTTTAAAAGTTATTCCTATTATTTTTCTACTCATAGATGACTTCTGACTCTGTCTATATGAAAATTACTTCTTTCCTAAGTGCTAAATCCTGCACTGGACCCTGATGTTGGATGACTTTGAAGAAATCTGTCTTCCCTCATTTCTCCTTTGCCTACAGATCTTCAATTTGGTCCCAAGACTACTTCTCATGTTGAAATGAAGTTCTTCACATTTCTTAGAATTGTTTCAGAGTGAATGCAGCATTGAAAGGGGATGCCTCTGTCTGTAGGGGTGATTAGTCTAGATTGGTTCCTAACATATAACCATGAGAAGAAAGACTTTGTCACCAAATAATGCAAGATATAAATATTTGAATAGAGGAAGGAATCAAGGTAGAAGACCCAATTTCTGGAGATTCCAGAATTATAATTCATTCATTGCTGGGGATAAGTCACACTGAAGGTGCCTATATCTGTAAATTTTGACTAAAGTTTCTAAAACTCTCCAAAAATTATCTAGGCATTATCCTCATTTTATTTGTATTGAGGAAATAGGGACCCAGGAGCTGCAGAGTTATAAGGACTGAGTAGGATCCAAGCTGTTACAAACATAAATGCCAAAAAAAGGCTACTGAGCTGTAGACAATCTCAGACTCTGTCCTTTCCCCTGCTACCTCCACACTCATGCGCACTATAAATTAGCAGTTAATGGAATTGTTACTCAATACCACAACACCTGGAGAACATGTAATGTGCCACTGGTCAGACTTTCCAAGTGAAATGATGTACCTTGGCTTTATAACCAAAGAAATGTCACAGGCTCTCTTGCAATGCACAAGAAAATCCCACTTATAGAATTTGCTTGCAAGCCACCCTGTTTCCAGAACTGGAATGTTATTTACCTGAACAGTTAGAGTGATTTTAATGTTCCTGAGATACAAATCCACTAGAACCAAATTCTTTGTTTCCTCTGTTTCCCTCCTTCTCTAGGTTTTCTTTTTTTCCTTGGATATTTAACAGCAGCCATTACTCTATTTTAAAGTTTTTCATCAATACTTAAGCCTCAGCTCTGCAATCTGAATAGGCAATAATCTACAGAGAGAAAACCCCATACATACAGAAACACGGGGACCTGCCTAAGCCAACTGGAAAACTCGTGAGGCAAAGGAAAGAGGGAAACTAGGTGAAAAGACTGTCTGCAGCAGTACATCCCATTGGAAAGTTCTGGTCTCACAGCTGCCTTAGTTCACCTTTAAGAGGGCTTACAATAACAACAATTCAACTGTTGGCCATCCTCATGTCTTATCTAGTCTCTTATGTTAGAAATTTAGCAGCATTAATAGAGAGTTTATTTGATTGCTGAAGAAAATGTCTTTCCCAGGACTTATGCTGGTGTACATTCAAATGAGAATGCTGAACACAGTCCATGTTTGAGGCAAAGAGAAAAATGTAAGTGCTTTAAATCAAAGCACAGAATGGCTGTGCTTTGATTTAAAATTCATATGTAAATAGATTTTTAATTTGTGAAAGCCCTAGACAAGACGCAACCTGACCCTCCACAAAATTGTTCCTAGGCTTCAGTGGTAAAGTCCTGATTATGACAGTTCCCATGCTGCATCCAATTTCAGTGCAATTTTGAGTGTGGTTTTCCAACAAAAATCAGCATTTCAGCATGTTATCCTAGAAATATAGCTTAATAAAATCACAGTCAGTACTGAGATTAAGGGGGGGGGGGGAACTTCTCACCAAGTTGTAACCAGTAGCCTTTGAAAATGAAATATTCTTGCTAAAATCCCACCAATTTTTCTCCTGTGAGCATACTATATTAAGCCTTGTAGATAACTGAATCATTGTTTCAAATAGACCAAACAGTTGCATCAAATTTGATTTAAAATCTGAAGAGCTAAAGAAAATGGCTTTTTTTTTTTATTAGCCATACAACAGAAGTAGATTTCTCAGTTGGACTACCTACCTTCCTCACTCCTCAACAATATAGTCCTAATATATCATCCCCACCTACTTCTTAGACTTAATTTCAATCATTAATCAATTTAATCATTAAATGGTTGTTAATCATGCACATAATCTCTGTATTGAGAAAGACAACCATCTTCTGAAACAATTTAGGCTTTACCATAGCCTTGGAGAAGCATACTTTTTTTCCCCTTCACAAGAAGCAGGATAGTCTAAGTAGTTTTTCTGTCATTGTGGAAGTGAAGTTGAATAAATGCACAAAGGTTTAAAAATGTACTCTTTCAGCTGTGTTTAAGTCAAAGAAGGCATGGAGCTTTCCGCACACTGCTATCATCCAGCCATTCTTCATTTCTGACCCATAGGTGGCTACAACAATCAAGGGTTGAGCATGAAATATATTCATCTAGATTAGGAGTAATTTTTTTTTTTAATCATTGCTAAAAGCTGGTGCCAAATCCTTTTCAAAGCCCAAAACACTCTTTCTCTTAGTTATGCCACGCTGGGAGAAGGTTGGCTCTATAGCCTTCGATGATGGGAGACTTGGTGTGTCTGACCAAAAATAGTGAAGTAAGGCAAATGGTCTGGGTGAAAATGCTCTGGGTGAGGGAGAAAAGGAAAAACATCCAAGCATGGGACAGATAAGTTTATAGCCCTCACCTCAGGAAAAAAAAAAAAAAAATCACTTAAAGGAACATGGAGGCTGGGGAGGGAAGACATAAACTTAGAGAAAAACGCCCTTATGATTAGCTGCTGCAGACAGACAAGAATCCAAGCACTCACAATGCACATAAAGTCAGCCCAGATAAAGCTTATGGTAATGATATTTGAGAACCTGAACATGTAACAGCCAACAAGGCCTTTGGTCTGCAAGCTGCTGAGCTACCGGAGATCTTGCTAAACTCCTGGAAGATGCTGAAAGCTGAGGTCTTTTCAGAACTTGTCCTTAAGTGAACATTTTATATTGTCAAGTGACCTACATAGAAATAATTGCCTTCACACAGCGAGCACAAGTGTATATGTATTCTCAGAACTGACATGTATTGCTTGCAGTGCTTTTTGATTTGCACTCTGGTAGAAATCCCCCAAGTTTGGTCTTCAAAGTTGGCCTTTTTTATGAAGAGACTCCTAGACTGCAATGGATTCTAGTTATCCCGGAGATGGCCTTTCCAATGTCAGAACTGAAAAGGGCAGAAACGTGTGAAGAAAAGTCTTTACTGAGCTTTTCCAAAGTTTGCTTATATAGAGATTGTTTCAAGTGTAGTAGTCCAGAGAGAAGCCAAACCACCACTTTGATTTTTTAATAGCTATGACCTTGTGCATCTGTAAGCATTCTCCAGACTTGCACAGGAGTCTGGAGCTGGGGCACCTTGTTCTCTTGCCCATGTTAACTGCACAGTCACACATCAAACATTGCCAGCAACACTATTTACAGCTGTGGACGTGATCACATAGTGCATGACAAAGCTCACAAATATTTCTCATCCTAAATACCTTCCAGGTTTTCCTAATACCATGATAATGTTCATCATGTCAAAGGAGGAAACAGGTCTTCGAAAATCTCAAACTGCCTTTCAGCTTACCTACCCCCCTAACCTTTCTCCCACTCAAACAGGGTGATGAGTATATTAGCATGTAGCGGATCTTCAGCATGACCCTCCTGTTTATCCTGTAGCTTTTTTGCTCCACTTAAGAGTACCACACATCTGATCTATCACTGCTGTAAGCCCTATGAGAGTCCCAGCAAAACAGATCACCTCTACTATTTACACGAATTAAATATCACCACTGTCCATTTTAGAACAGGGACGGACTGAAAGGTTCTGCATACTCCCCACCCAACAGCTTTAGGAGAGTACTGACCCAGTCTAAAAATTTCTGTGTTTATAGCAAAATTTATAGCAAGAGAATATAGAGCCGTACATGCTGACAAATTCAAGACAAAAGAGAGCATAGTCACTAGGTTCAAACACCTAGTATGAAATGCCAAAAAACCTACTCTACACCATGAGTAAAGTTTTTCATAAGCTTTGTGCTGCAGTAACTGGAAGCCATGGTTATGAGGATCACCTTCTACCCCAGCTGGAGACACATTCAAGGCTCCCATCAGGTTCAGAAAAGCAGTTTGCTTTGTGGTCCCTACAACCCCTTGCCAACAAGATGCTTGTTATGATACAAGTCACTTTTCTTTCCTAACTAACACTCTTTGTTGCAATGATTTTTCCTGTTTTGGTAACCTGTGAGGCAATGGCCTGGAGTTGTCAGTACCACAAGCCCTTGGACACCATCCTCCTTGCATGCTGCTTCTCAGTACCTGGTAATAGTCCTGGACCTCCAGCTCTGAAACACGCCCATTGCTCTTAGTGCTCCCCTAACTGTGGTATCCAAGAGCACGTGTCATCAGGCTGCATCCCAACGTCTAAGTCTTGCTGCTTTCACAGTGATCTTGGTCTAACAGACCACTCTTGACAGCATGCTCACTCTTCTGCCTCTGCGGCATTAAATTAAGGATAAGAAAACGAAGTAAAGATGGAATTTTGTGATGGCCTTAGGGGTAGTTGTAAGGTCCCCCAGGACAGTACACAAACAGCTTGCCTTACAAACTAAACTCCCTGCATAACATGTGCCTTGAAATAATAGTTTCCAATTCTAGGGCCCAGGGTTCTTCTGGTTCACATGCTCATGGTTTTTTGAAATCTTCTAGGGCAAGACAGAGTAGCAAGTGACCTATCTCTTCAAAGCAGATTTGGTCATCTCTCAAGAACATAGGGCCACTTTTAGCATTAGAGAGACATCCATCTTCAGTACAGCTTCTGCAAGGACTGCTTACCCAAGCCTGAGATTAAATGCATCCCCAGACCAATGAGGAGAAGGTGTGTAGGTAGGGCCCCTCAGGTGTGGCTAGTCGCCCCAGGTGGGGTTGGGTCAGGGCAATCTAATGCACTCAGGGCCCTGACAAGTTTTCCCTATTTCTACAGATCCCTTTGGGGAGGAGGGTGTGTTTGTTGTTTATGGGGTTAAGCAATCAGTTTGCCTTCCTTCGTAGCTGATCTACAGTCTATAAACAGAGTTTGGGGTTGGGATCAGGAAACCAATGCTTAAATAAATAGGAGTTTGCTAATACATTACACTCCACACACCAATGGGGGGAAAAGGACTGTACAGAACTTGTTCTTAGAAAAAGCCAAAGCCTGCATTCACAGGAGGGTGAAAGTAGCACCTCTTTCTCTCTCCCACTTTTCTTCACTGCATAACCTCCTCTAGATTTGTATATATAAATAAGTATATAAGATATATATTCTTTTATGTTGCCAAAATCTGTAAACAAAGGTCCATTGTGTGAGTAAATATCATATCTTTTAAGATCTTCCATTCATCATTTCCAGGAGGTAATAAATTAGGAAAAGAAAAAGGTTGCTTTTCACAAGCAAAGACTAGAAGACACAAAATGATTTGCTAATGCTAAGGAGAGAGGGGAGCCCACGTAAGTCTGATGTCAGAAGGCCCAACATTAGGAGTAGGTCTCAATTCTTACATTATAGACTTAAAAAGTTGCATCGATAAACAACTCAAAATGTACATAGTTAGAATGTAAATGCCAAAAATAATCCCTGGAAGTTCTAGCCCCTGAACCAGTATAGAGTCCAGGCTGTCAAAAAGATTCACGATGCATCCCAGATTGCATATAACAGGCACAAACTGGGTCTATTAACTTGGATCCAGAGCCAACAGCAGAGGCCAGAATATGTAGGTGGCCTGTTTTGATGGAAACATTTTCCCCACTGCTGCCACGTTAACAATCTGTTCTTGAGTCAGAAAGAAACCTCCCTCCCTTCCTGCCCCATCCAGTCTCCTGGGCTGAATTGTCCTTGCTGGCATGGTCCTTGCTGCCCACCTGCCCTGACTTCTGAAATGACTGGCCACTTCCTCCATGCTATAGTTTTGAATTCTAAAGAACCATTTGAAATTAAGTCAAACACTCAACTAGAGACAATTATGCTGACTATATGGAGCTTTTTTAACATCAGAAACAACTCAAGTTAATGTTTTTTTTCATTCTTCCTCCCTGGACATGAGCCATTCCAGAACTTGTATCTGAATATTTGGTTCTCACGTATATTTATTTAGTTAGCAGTGACATTCCTATTTTTATAGCTTTGAACTTTCTTGTTAGCAACATTAACAAGGTTTATGGCATATAAAGTGAGCTGTGGCATTTAAAAAATGTTGGCCTAATGTAACACCAGCTTTTTTTTATATACATGTTCAATGGCAAACTCCTACTGACAGGCAGAATGCATTTCTATGTCTGGGCAAATTTATAGATGGTGTTCCCACCTCTGGGCCATAAGGTCACAAATTTGTTTCTGATTCTATTAAAGAAACACTCAACAATGGTAAGTTTGTGTGCTTCTCCTTTTTTTTTTCCTTCTCCTTTTTTTTTTTTTATGAGAGGGGACTGTTTTATGTGATACAAGATCTTAAAGATACTCCAAGGAATCTCTGTTGAATGCTGGGTTTTTCACCCCCACGCCCTGACCAAATAATGCTGGCTGTAGATTTGAGAAGCTTTGTCTGGCAGTTAGATAAAACAGATTTCAGGGAAATCTGACGTGACTGAAGAAAAGAACAGGCAATGTCTCATCTGTCCATGTGTAGTTACGCTGCCTTCAGTGGGATTTGATTCTGCATCAAGAGGATGTATGGGAGTTAAAGATTCATCACACCTGTTCTCAGTTCCTATTTCCTCAGCAGATCCTCTGTGTGACTCTGAGGACCTCCCCCTAAAGCTTTGCTGCCTGGCCCTCCATGCCTGTGGGATGGAGGGAACAATATTCCTCCCTTGCCTGCCTTCATCTGTTTTGCAAGATTTTAGAGGCAAGACACTGCTAAATCAAGGTACCTACCTCAGTGAAGGCCTTTACACTCTATACATTAATCAGAATATTTACTGAACTCATGTCAAAGACAAATAAAAAGATGAATACATCAGAGATGGCTCCTATGGCCCTATGAAACACCAATCTTATTCTTTCTGGAATTAATTTAGCTAGGATTTTCTCCTTTATGTCTTGCGATGGTTCCAGCTGCAGCTTCCTCACCGTAAGTATTTACTGTACAATGCCTAGCCTCATTTAATAAGAGGGGAGGCAGTATGCAGGCTGGTCTCAGCCGTCACCGACCTGAAATCCCTTCATGCTGGAACACATTGTGCTCTGGGAATTTGTGGCTACGAATATACAGGCTTTGGCTTGAGAAATGAGTGGGGGCCAGCAGAAGGACTGAGCTGATGGGGTAAAATTACGAGCACAGGAGAGAGAAAACCAGCATATGAAGGAGGGAGGATAAGCTTGTACGTCTGTTGAAAGAATTTCAGCATCATCTATTACTGTCCAGAAGGCAATCACGAAAATGCAGAAGGGCAAGAAGTGCAGCCCTTTTTGTGGGATGCTTTGGCTTGCTGTGGTTAGGAGGATCAAGGCTAGGTATCACATGCCTCTACTGAAGTGAGATCGGCTGGAATAAAGCAAGAAGCCAGAATTTCTAGGCTAGGAAAAAGGCTGATCATGTTGCAACAGAGCACAGGAAAGAGAATTTGGCTGCAATGTCTGACTGGAGGCCTTTTAGCTACATGAGAGGACTCCAGGTCTATTTTTTCCTCTAATTTCCTCATGCCCCCAAGGAAGCTTTTGGTGGAAATTCGCTTCCATTTATGGGAGGACTGGAAGAATGAGGGCCAGACTGTGACTGAGCATCTGGCAAGAAGAAAGAGGGTTCAAAGGAGAGGAAACTGCTCAAGCAGGACTTGAGAGTGCTATTTGGCACTGAAAATTGACCAGTGCAAGTGTCAGACTGCCACTGCTGGTCATTACAAGTAGATATTTTTGAAAAGCGCCAGTTCAAGAAACCCTCTGAGGCTTGGATCCAGTGAGATGACTTTGCTGTCTGAAAATTGTCATCATCACACAGATTCTTGTGGCCCAATGAAGTACTAAGTGATGTTTTGTGCAATATCACCTGCTTCAGATTCTCTCCTCCATGGTGACTATAGGTTTGGCTATTTAAAGGCAGTATAACAATAACACACAAAACTATTACTAAACATCCTTGCTCAGAGGAGACATTTCTTCCTCACCATTATTTTTGTTTTTCTATTCTGTCGTTGGTTACCTCATAGATAATGGTTTATGATCACCATGCAATACCTTTTCTAAAACAGGTTGCAACTTGTCTTGCTCCTCCTAGAGAATGGCAAGTTTTCTTTTGACTTTGGAGAAGTTTGCAATTTTCTCATGTTTTTAAAAAATCCCTACAGAAATTCCCTTAAATAAAAATCTGCATGTAGGCAGCGGGTATGTATCTCTCTACAATGCACAGGCAGTTCTTCACTAAAGCAAACAATCTACTTCAGTTACTGTTGTCTCTATCCATTTAGTTACTGTTACAAACCACTTGGCCAGTTCACAGCATCAATTCTGTGAGAAAAAATGTGGTTTTAATGTGTTTGTATATTTATCAAAAAAGAATCCAGACGGGTTGGGGTGGCTTGTCCATGAGAGACATGATTAATAAAGAAGGAATGATCAATTGCTTTGCACTACATTCAGGCTTTCTGCTCTGTTAAATAATATGGATATTTTGATTGTTCCGGGAATGTTGGTGAAATGCATTCAGGCAATGGGGAGTCCTTGACTTTTTCACTGTTTGTTGGCATCGCGATGCCAAGAGAGAAGTTGATGAGAATTTTCTATGTAGAAAAATAGCAGATATTTACCTTTCATGTTTATACCCACCTACAAGACCTTCTTGTGAGATAGTTTTCCATAGCTCCACTGTCCCATTAGGCATATAGAACAAAATACTTCAAAGCACTCTAACTCTCATGTTTGTGCTGAGGAGTTTCCCCTCCTGCAATGTTTTTCATATGTGAAATCAGTTCTAAAACAACAAGGTACAGTGAGAAATACCGAAACTTATTTTGTTCAGCAGCATTCCCTACAAAGAAGTATTTATGTGACAGTCCTGGAAGACTAAGAGCTTACTCCTGGGAGAGAAGGATGAGTAGCCAGGGCTGCTGTGCACATCTGGTTTGGTTTGGATCCATCAGCCTCTGCAACACACACTGCAAACATCACAGAAGTGGCCATTCTCCTGAAGTACAGTAGCAGATCTTGAGTGCATATTGAACTAGATCCTCTATGGGTATACATCAAAGTAACTACACTGAAATCAATCCGGCTGCTGCTCTTTGCACATGTGTTACATCTGATGTGAGACTCCCAAGTACCAAAATCACCACTCCAACGTCTTCTTATAACCAACCACTATCATGGCACAATATACCTGGCTCCTCCAATAGCTACCCCCTGCCATGCGCTTTCAGTACTGTCTCCCTTCCCTCTGTCCTTCCCTCCCTTCTTCCCCCAGAACTGGCACCACTCAACATTTTGAATAGGAGACCAATTCGCCGAACTGAAAACATCAAAGCATATCTCTGGTTAGATCTCATCCCAGCCCTCCGAGTTTGTTGACTTGGAAAGTGAATAACTAATAAGGCAGCATGCCATTGTTTTCTGTTTATTATAATGGAAATAAATTGTTGGCTCTAAATCAGGCACTGATTGTTCCTTTGATATCAATGCCAGGAAGCAAAATAAAATGGCTTTTTAAAAATCACCTTTCACAGGGAGTGCCACAGGCATTTGAAAGATGAGCCTTTTTCCATGTCAAAGGCTCTACTAGAAGTGCCAAACACACTAGAAGAAAAAAACCCAAATCCTTCCCTATTAAAACAAAAAAAAGTGCAAGAGAGAATGCGAGAGCAGGATCACCTGGGCAGCAGGATTGCCTGGGAAGGCTGGCACACCATGGATGTCCTGCGAGTGCTCATGAGACTGCAGCAGAGCTGGCTCCACAGTGAGGAGCACTTCCTGAAGAATATGGAACACATCCTTTGCATTTTTTTTCCCCTCAAAAAAAGCACAGGTGGGCTGAATGTATTCCTCTGTCTGCCTGGCAGCTCTTAAACTAATAATAAGAGACTTTAGGAGCCAAAAAGACAGAGGGGGTGCTTTGCCTCAGAACTTGAACCACCTGTAAATCTTGCTTGTGTGTTTCTTTCGTGGTTTTTTTTTTAAGCTACATGGAGTGGCAATTTCATTGCACCCCCGATGCCTTCTCAGTGTTTTAGCATTTTCCCTATAGACTTTTAGGTGCAGACTTTCAGCTGTTTGAATTTCTCTCTGAGTGCTACCACCCCTAGCTAACAAGGGAATATGTTGCACATCGGCATCACTGTAACATGCATAGAGAGGAGCTTCCTCATTGGAGTTTATAGCTGGATCCAGATCTTAAGTGATCCAGAGCACAGTGGTGTTTGGTTTTCATGACGTGGTGCAGTTTGATTTGGCTCAGAGCAGAGGATAAAGTGGAGTGCCAGATTCAGATCTCAGGCCAAACTTGGATTTTGTATTTCGGCTACCAAACTTCTTCATGGTTTGGCAAAGTCATGCTCTCACCTGCTCACGCCATGTGGAGAACACCTGTGATTTGCTGGAAAGTTTGTTGATCATGCTGTGAGAAACTCCGTTTGAAAGCCAGCCTATGAGAGACTGTTTCGGCTGACTCTGGCTGCTGCAGGTGATGTGCACTGAGAGTGCAGAACCACTGAAACATGCTTAGGCTCAAACTGCAAAAAAAAAAAAGTGGTGTAAAGAAAAGCCGTCAGGACCAGACTGCAGCTTTGTGCCTTTCTTTGTTGTCATGACTCTTGGAACCAGTGCAACCTTTTATTTGTAAGATTGGGACTCAGATGCACAGCAGCAGCATGACCTGAGAGTAAACTGGGAGACCTTCATAACTATATCACTTTCTACGACAGCCTGCTTTTGAAAGAGTCCATCATACTACCTCTAGCTAGCGTTCTTAGATACCATTTTTTGAAGAACATGCTGGAAGACCCTAAATCAAACCAATACCCATCGCTTAGATGGCAAAAGATCTGCGTGCAGCAAACAGCGTGGTCTGCTAAATATTAAGGCCTTTTTTGACGCAGATCTTATCCCTATACTTGGCTTGAAATGCATCCTTATTCTGCAAAGTATTTAAGCATATTATTAACTTCAAGGTTGTAGCTATGATGTCCCACAAAATGGGTCAGTATAACTGGGACCTTATAAAGTGCTTATGACATAGGTGCTTTTTGGAATTGAAAGGTTTGAAGGGCTCCCACCAAAGTGCCCTGGGATTAAGTACAGACTTTCCATTGGCTTCAGCAAACATTCAGCCAGGTCCTAATTTTTATACTTATTACTACTACCTTATAACAAGATATTTGGAAAGGAAAAGGAAGGATCTTCTTCTCCAGATAATACCATCTACTCTAAATTATTTCTGAAAATTAAGGGTGTGATTACTGACCTGTAAGTACTTGATGATCACACTTTGGTTTGAACTTTATGAGTGTATGTAGGTTTACTAACTCTAGCACTGCCCAGTAATTTATTTCCCAGGTGGGCTATGAAAGTCATCTGGAAAAAGGAAAACAGTGTCTAAGGGCTTGCTGTGCAAATGGATGATTGTGCTAGATGGATTAGCATATGTTTTTGGGAACAGTTTTCAGAGGAGAGGTAGACTATACCTTCCTAATAAAATAAAATCTTCTTCTTTAACCCAGGTGTAGTGCTTCAAATTCTTGCTTATTTTATTAAAAGATCAGTGATCACTATCTCCTGCTCTTAGGTGTGGACAGAAACCGGGTTCAGAGACAACAACAAGCTATTCAAACCCCAACAGCTGCTGCGACAGAGGTGTGAAGAAGCTCTGAATGACTCAACAGTCTTTGCAACCATGTTGCCCCTTCCCAGGACATCCTTATTTCCCCAGAAGACAACCAAGCTCAGGGGCTTTGTGCAAACTTTCATGCACTGAATAGCATGATCCAGAGCCATGGTACCCCCAAGGGCAGTACAAAAGTCTCAGGTGCCAAGGGCAGCTTCTTTGTACTCCGTAAGTGCCCGTTTGCTGGCAAGCAAAGCTGTACTGTGAAGCTCACCTGAGGAAGCTGGCAGACACTGTGAGACTTGGCAGGTTGACCCTTTTGTGCTGTTTGAACCCTAAAGGACCATGGTTTGGTGGACAGTTACTGGTACATCTGTAAATCACTTGATGTATCTTGATCTGTCCTATCTGAAGAGACAAAAGTAAATGTCAGACCTGAAAATCCTGTTGGCATTGATATTTTGGCACATGAACCGTTACATGATAATTGCAGGTCCTCCTTGGAGACTGTGGAAACATTATACTGTGGCACGCAAACCCAATATTAAACAAAACTTCTGCTTCTACAGCCAATGTGGCCTCTACTCATTCCACCCAGCAAGTTACTGGGAATACTTCAATGCAAAGAAAGGTCTTTATTGCTAAGTCTACTTCTGTTCTTTTTAAAAAACTCTCTTTGGCAATATCCATGAAACTTTAGGAAACTGATTCCCAAGGAATCACCTCCTGGACACAGCACAGTTAAGATGGGTACAACGCTCATGCTAAAGTTATCTCGGTTTAAGTTTAAAGCAGCACCTCCCTGAGGACCTCTCAATTCTGGAACAAGCGACGTGTTTCTGCATTCTGTGAGAACCTGGATTATTTTTAATCTTCTGGACATATTACAAAGATCAATTTATAGTCTCACAGAGACGGTAAGGACAAGGGTTTGGGGGCAGGCAAAAAGGGAATTGGCTGTTGTTGATTACTGAATGTTGTTAGTTCTGAAAAGAAGAAACTTTTCAGGACAACTTCTACTTTCTTGCACTGCTTGCTTCATTTCAGAGAAACTGTAGTGTGAACTGGCACAGATGCATGGACTGCAGGAGGCCCGTTCCCTTAGGCCAGCAGAGATTTTTGATCAATACATTACAAGTTGTGCAAGCCCTCACAGCTCTGTACGGGTGCTGTGTACTTAAAACATACAGAAGATGATGAGAAGAAAGCTTTCTTTTACTCTACCCATTACAGTTTTATATATACTACAATGGATTATGCCAATGACTTTGTTCCCAAATTACCTTAACCTGGAACAGCATCTTGCTTGTAATTTTGAGAGATACAATTTGTTAGCACCTCCAATATTATGCAAGGCTTCCAGTGAAAATAACAGGCAGGCTAGAGTTTGAGCAAACCTACGGTATGTGCTTCCCATAATATTCAGCAATATATGTTTTAAAATTCTCTATTCGTTCAAGTTACAGACCCATCACTTCAAATATTTACCAGAAGTCATCACAAAATTATAGCAGAGACACACATACTGAATCTGTATACATTTCAAAAGTCATAAAAACCCGTGAGTAGAATTTTCTAGATCTACTTAAAACTTACTTGAGCCTTACTTAGTAAAGTGCAATTCCTAACACTTACAAGGAGCGGAGTACAATTGTTTCCTTAATTTTGGCAGATGAAAAGTAAGAACCACAGAGTTTTGTATTATTTCCAACCCAAAGAGTCCAATGGCCTAAGTTTACCCAAAGTTTTGCAATCACTTTTGCAAGAACCCATGTCAGGGCATTTTTACAAAATGCTGGTAATGTCCAGAATTTCATACTCCTGAATTTAAAGCTTTTCCAAGTTTTTTGTTTGTTTTACATAACTTCCACAATGACTGTTTTCTTACCCCTGTAAGCACCACCAGGATTTTTTTGACTGCATCACTTCTCAGGAATTACAATGAAGAATTTTAACTCTTGGAGCAGAGAAAGGGCTTTTTTTTTTGGAAAATGTCATTCCCAGAAGTGCCTTTCACTGAAGTGCTCCTTCCTGGCGAGTCCCTAGGGACCAGTCACAGGAAGGACTGAGAAGAGGTGATGCTCAACAGGTTGCTCCCAGGGCAGGTCCCCCGGCTGTCGTTTCAGACCATGTGGGTCCCTTGTGGTTCTTGAAAAGGCTTCAGTGACACAAAAGATATTTAAAGATGTGGCCTGTCGCCAGGCTACACTCGACTTTCTGTGGGCATTTACTCAAGCTCTCCAGCCCCACCTTGGCCAGTCCCTGTCCCCACGGAGGTGCCCAGTGCCTGGGGTGGTGGGACAAGGCTCTGCCCTGCTCTGCCTGTGAACCCAGGCACTGTAAGCAGGGGTGATGGGAAGTTCACCTCCAAAGCGTGCTCCTGATCTGAACTAACCCCTTCTGTGAGCCTATGAAAATGCTCATGGAGATGTGCCCTTAGTGGGAAGATCTGCTACAAATGCAAACCAGATGCTAAAGGCTTGAGAAACATGTATACAAAGGAGAAAAGTGACATTTTCAAAACCTTGGGCAGAAGCAGAAGCCGAACCAGGATTTGCTAACTTCCTCTCCATTGTTTTATCTATACTGCCACTTCTTGAATTTAATCTTAAATCTTGACAATTCATAGCCTTTCCTGGACATCTTTTATCCCATGGTTAGCACTCTGCAATGCTAAAGGTTTGAATATTAAAATAACCTCCCAGTAACAGACAGTTATTTGACATCAGTGGAATAGTGAAGTTCCTATTCCCTGAACACCTGTAAAGCTTTCATTTTCCCTCTCCAACAAAACCAAGATGACCTTCTCTTCCCCTTCCCCTGGTACTTCTCTTCCTAGGGCCCTTGTGGCTTTCTTGGCCTGCCTTAGCCTCAAATCAGAAGACAGATGGATTTTCAATATGAGCTTTATAGTTAGTAGTACCCCCTTCCCACTAAAAAGTTGTCAGAACTATGCAAAAGCCAGGCTTGTTACATGTGGACGCAATTTAAATGGGTAACAATCCAATAGGGAGTTATTTTTTATAAAGGCAGAGTTTTACTGAGATATGGTATGGTCCAGAATCAGAACCTCCTACAAATGTGTGTGTTTTCTCTTGTAGAGGTCAGTATGTTCTTAGGACACTGAAAGCAATAGCTCTTAATCTCTTACCCCATCTTTAATAGCTCAGTTATTGCTAGTCATATTTTAATTCCCTCACTGACAGCTCTGACAAGAGCACTCAGTGACTTTGACTTCAGCCTGGTCCAGAAAACTTTCTTTGAATGATATTTTACACATTTCATAGACCGGACATTTCAAGGATCTGTGGCTGCAGCAAACAGCTGCAGGCTTGATGTTAACTAATCAGAGTGAAAACCCCATCTCCACAAGCTGACACGTCACCTCAGAAGCTTGTTGGTCCCTGTCAGATGAATCATTGTTCCCCCAGATCTCCAGAAAAATTATCATCCCTTGCTAGCACAGATCCATGTAGACCCAAGTTTCTCTACCTGCCCTCCAAGTTACCCAGCATCTAAACTGCACACCTGTATTAGCTCAGTCCTACACCTGATGCCAAGGCATATATATATTTTGGCACTGTAGGCTACATCACCTAGCTGTGTGGGTCCCACTATAAAACCAGCATGCCACTGCGGGAGCTGGGTGGGAGGAATCTGTGCAAACAGCATTTCCCAGTTGAGAACTTTTGCATCAAAGGAGCCTGTCCAAGAGTCCAGAGATGATGGCTGGAGCCTACCTGTACTTAGACTCATGCTTGTCCCAGCCCCATCTCCTGCTGCTCCTGGCTGGCCCCCCAGGGTGGACCCTGGACTTAGTTTATCCACTTGGCATGTCTGCACCAGCTGTGCTCATATACTGCTTGTATGAGGGTCCCCCTGGGGTGCCGGCTTGGCCCCCATCTGGGCACAGCCCTGCTCTCGCTGCTCCCTGGCAGCAAGGCTCAAGGATATTGTTGAGAAAGGATGTTTCAGATTCTGGTTAAAAAAACAATCCATTTGCCTTCTGTCCTGGCAATGGTGTTGCTCTTCATCGCTCTACACGTATGAGCTGCAAGGATGACAGTCTGTAATTTTCTTATAAAGCAAACATGCTTCATTTTCCCCCTGACAGCAGGCAATCCAGGGTGAGTATATGACTGGTAAATGTCTTCTGTATTAATCTCTTCATGTGTTTTGGCTTTTCTTTATTTTTAATTTGCCTGGAGGCAGACATTTGAGATAACAGCTGTTATGGCAATATTATCAGTCATCTGCATGTCAGAGAATGCCAGGAAAATGCCTGTGGAGTAGTCCTCTTGGGTTTTTGGTTTTAACTGCTCTGGGGCAAATTCACTCCTTTGTCAAAGCTCTGCTCAAAACATGAGAAGAGAATATAATGGAACTGGTTTCTACCCTCTGATTATGAAGAAATGTATTTTCCTGCTGATAGAGCACAAGTTCCCTACTTGCTCTTTGATGTTCCTCAAAGACAAGTGTCCTAGAGCAGTCCTCTGCCAGACCCTGTCACATTTTTGTTGCTGGTAAGTAATGTCAGAGCACATCACTTCCAGGAAACATCCCTGTGATTCTCTGGAGAGAGATGTGATTTTCTTGCTCTTGAGTAACTCGTTGAGGCCCTAATAAACCCCGTTAGAAGGGATCTTTGCCCTCCCATGAAAGGGACTGCTTAGCTTTCTTGGGTTCAGTTATAAAGTCTTCTGGGGAAGAAAGTTTCTTTTCTTACTGAGGGGGAGGGCCCAATGTCAAGAATCATCAATGAGTAGGTCCAGAGCTCTATCTCACAGAGCTGAACCACCTGCAGGAAGGCCAAGTAGATTTATTGGTTCTTTAGAGAAGGTGCCACCAGGAAGGTGTTGGCTTGAGAATTATTACTCTTCATTCATTTGTTTTTCCAGAGAAATACAAGATGGAAAAACAAAATGTAGCTTTGGAAACAAACTGGGATGTGCCCCTATTCAGTATATTGATGATGATAGACCAGTTTGTCCAGTTAACTTAATGAAACTTAACATCCTTTGTACTAGAGAAGCTTATTCATTATACTTTGACCGAAAATAATTCATATCTGAGGATCTTGAACTACTTTAGTGACATTAGGCCTGTGGGAAAATATATAGTTACACCTATGAAATGACCATTATTCCAAAGGAGATATGTAGATATACGCATTTTGTGTATCTGCAGTCCTGATGGATCCGAGCACAGAAGGCTTCTGCATGCATATTTACTGTTTTCCCATAATTTCCTAACATCTCTTAATAATGTGGTAGCAGAGATTTCTCTCTTCCATTACCTTGACATTACAGAAGGCTATTTTGCTAGAAATTAAGAGCTCAGTTCTTGTTTGCACCACACAACTCTCGACCAGCCGTGGGCAAGGTATCTAGACTACTGTGGTCTGTTTTCCCACTTGGAAAACAAGCATACTTCCTAAAAATATAGTTAAGCATTCAGATACCACAGAGACAGAGCTCATGCAGATACCTGTGCAGTAGAAGAAATACATGTGAAAGAGAAAGCTGACCTAGAAGGTAAGATCCCAAAGGTTAACCATCTAAGTAAACTGTTACCAAGTAAATCTCCTGGTTTTTTTCCCAAAGGTAGCTTTTTCAGCTTTGACACACCTGTTTCTAAGTATAGTCAGTTTACAAAAACAAGCAAGCATTTTTGCAAGCTTCGAAGAAGAAGCACAAATTACTTCTTCTACCACTGCAAACAGCATTTCCTTATCCCTGTTTCCAGTAGGCATGTGAAACTTATTTTCACCCATGGTATTCAGGTGCAGCTGTTTGGAACCATGTTAAATGACTACACTGGAGAACATCCTTCATGTTCCAAAAATTTTCACTGAGCTCAAAGAAAGTGTTAACAGTGGAATAAAAAGCCTTTCTTTTTGAATATTCCAAAGACAAGAAGAATATGCTGCCTGCTTAAACATGGTGGAACCAAAAAAGGTAAGCTATATGACATAGTAATTTGTTAAGCACAGCTTTGCCTACGTGCTTTCATCATCGCTGATGTGGTAACATAAAGGATTTGTTCAGTGTAGGGGAACTCCCTCTTCCAAATGACTCCAGGCTTTTGAGCAATTTTAGTTTCTGGAGTTGAAGTGTATCTGTCTCACAGTGAGTAAGCTTTGAGGGCTGGGAATGTAATTGTGTATTTTCTACATCATTGTAGCAGTATTGTTGGGGCTAAATACACTGGCTGAAAAATGCTTTTCTTTGATTTCTAGGGAGGTTGAACCAACAAGAAAAAATTGAAATATGTACCTTATTTAAACTGTGAAAGTTTGCATTTCTTGTCAAAATCTGGGTAGAGGTTTGGTCCATTGGAGAGTGTTACAGTTCAGGTACCAAGATACAATTTCTAACTAAAATGAATTCTAATTGAAGATTTTGTTTCCCTTTTTACATAAAACCAGAAAATACATTAAAAATCTGTTCCGATAAGCAATTTTTCATGTAGAAAAGTTTGTCTCAAAATATCATCTGACTTTAGGTCTAGGCAAAAAGAGAAAAAGAAACAGCTTTCAGTTGTAAATCACTGTGGTGAGAAGAAAGTTGTCTTTTGCCACTGCTGAGATTTGCAATATCACCTAGATACATGCTGCCAATAGGGCAGGGTTATACTTTCCTGCTACGCATCAGATATTGACCATTGCTGAAAACAGAGATTGGTCTTAAAGAACTAACATCTGATAAAGACAACACATTCTTGGAACTGAGTTGCTAGAAACAAAGGTAAGAAGAAAGTCAAGGTTTCATTACTCTAAAGCTACTGGTTATTACTTGTGGTTTCCTTTGGACACTTTCTCTTTGATATTATAGTATCAAATACCCTCAAAGCAACCTCCCACTAAGATGTGGTTCATTAGATAATAAACAGTGCCTTCCTCTGGACTTATCACCTGGAATTTAGAAAAAAAGTCTATGCAAAGCTGCAGTGAGGAAAAATAAGGGAGACAAACAAGGAAATGTCAATTAAGATTAATAAGATAATACCTGGAGTGACTGGCTTGGCAGTCATGTGTTTCCTCTAGCATTTTCTGTGTAATTCATTTCTGTGAGATGAATACAGTGATGGAAGTTAAGGGGGAATGACTGATGAAACAGAAATTTTCATAGAAACGGTCTCTTTCATGCTTTTGGAGATTTTTTAATTAGCAGTAACTTATTCTTTGTTAGTCACGATGACTGACAAGTATCCCACGCCCTGTAAAAGAGGTTGGGGTGAAAATTCAAACATCCAAGAGGGTCCTTGTTAGCTATGTACAAGTAATGTCTGTTGGTAGCACCTGCGATCTTCTTTCTGAGGTTTTTGGGCTGTACAGGAAGGAAGGGAGGTCTCATGGAGAAGAGAAGGGAATCCGGGAATGACTCTAGCTGCCTGGAGAGGAAAGGTCCCTTCTTTAGAAAATGATTATGAATTTCAAACATAATCATCTTCAGACAAAATATGGAAGCAGTCTGAGAGAAGAAACAAAAACAAGGTGTCTCCTGCACCTCCTTTCCCAGACAGCATCCCTCATCACCCATGATTACTTTCCCCTTTCGGCTCTATTCATCTCTTTCAGCACAATGGCACAGCTCATGATGGAGCTGGGAAAAACACCCATCCTAGCCTAGCCCATAACCTGGGATGAGATGTGGGTTTGAACCCCTGAGGCAAGGAAGCCACAGATCCGGGGCTCCCAGGTCTCTGAGTTGGCTCACCACAGGGTTATTATATGCAAAAGGCAGCACTCAGTTTCACCATTTTTTCCATTGAAAAAGCTGCCTGCCAGAAGGGCTAGCTGGGAGCACGGCAGGATGCATGCAGGCAGATGGAGGCTAAGCCCTAATGTCGTAAGACAAATGTGATGGGAATTCAGGTGTCTAAATTCTCTGTATGAAAAGAGGAACACCCCTATTCCCTCCTATCTGATCTATGATGTGTGCACGTTGTTTTCAGGGAGGCAGTAGGGAAACATACATTTTAAAGGCTAAGCAGCTAGATGCCACTCTTCCGGATGCTTAGAATTAAAATGAGGGGCCTTATCTGCTCCAAACTGTGCTAAGCAATGGGGCAGAGAAGGTGAAAATATGCTATTTCAGCTCCTTTTTCCTCCTTTCATTAATTGATATTTAAACTGCAGCATTTTTGCCTGATGCTTGTAGCTGTATTCTTGCATGCAGACACAACTGCATACAGGACTACAGCTACAAATGTTAAAGAAATAAACCTGTGAGGGTCTAGGAGACTGGAAGGGAGATATGTAGAAGGTCGATAGCATTAACTAAGAAATCTCGCTATTAGGATGGTAGCCAGAGGAGATGTTGGCCAAGTGAAATAAAGGGCTTACCATTCAATTAAGTCATGGAGCCAGACATACTATAGCTTTGTTCTGGAAACCTGAGTCAGGGACTGGGAGAGAAATGCAGACTATTGCTACCCTAGAGAGACCACCAACCCTCCTCAAGGAACACTAGAGCACTATGAACTTTAACATGGGCCTATGTGCCAAAATTTGAGAGCCTTCCTGTAAGGCAGGCTGACACCTCAGACCTCTTATCTCATACACTGCTTCAAATGTTTCCCTTACAGAGGTGCTGGGTCTTGCTCAGATCCTTTTTCGAGCATGACTGCTTTGCACAGCACTGGTGTGGGGGACCTACACCATGCTACTCAGAAAGATCTTCAAGAGCTTGTGGGGTTACCAGTGCTTACGTGGGGGTCTTGTCAGTCTTGGGTCTGTGAAGGGAAGAGACAAGTAGCCTCTGGGCACTTCCTTTCCTTTTGAATTCAGTCTGATTCTCTTTTTTTCTTGCCCAGAGAAACAGTAAGGCTGAAGGGCCAGCTCATAGGAGAAAGGAGATGCATGTTGGAGTGGCTATCAGCATGGGATGGGGCCCTACTACTTGCGCCATGCTACAAGGAGGCTGGTTGGCACACTAAACTGGGATACTTCTCTGCCATTCCTTTTGATGCAAGAAATTCATGTAACCTGTGACCGCTTGTCTTTATTGCCAGAGACCATGTCTTTCTGTCTTGCTTCATCTAAACCAGCCTATTATTTTTGAGTTCCTCTCTCTGAAGACATTGTCTACAGTGAGTGACCCACTGCTTGTTTTTGCAGAACACCGCAGGGAAGAGGGCCAAGGATACCTCAATGTTTACATACCAGGATGTAATAGCCTCATGTTGCCTGCAGACATATTCATATCAGTGCAAGTCCAAGGTCAGATCCTGTTGATGAGTGGTATTTGTGAGCTCTTGTTATACACACATACACTTCCAAACTGTGCTAGACTTGCCATAAGGTGTTTACAAGAGATTGAGCCCATGGTGAATCAGCCCTGGCATGCAAGTCCTGCTCTGCTCCCCCATTCTGGCTGATGCTTCTTGGCAGCTTATTCTGTGTGGGGCAGGAACACCACTGGACAGGGGCAGTGCTTAACAGCAAAACCCATTATCTAGCAAAACACTGGCTGCACGGGACTTATGGACAGTGACTTGCAGAGATCTACTCACACCCGTGGGCTGGCCCAAGTGTTTGAAGACAAACATGTGCTCAAGTGATGTGTTGGAAGGTGATCGGCAAGGCTGATCCTCTAAATTACTACCAGTGACTTCATATTGATCTTAATAGTAGGAACACTCAAATACTTGAAGGCCTAGGAGTACAATGTAGCATTTTAAACAACTGTTTTTTTCTTAAGGTATTTGACCTGTAAGTGGTAAAATCAGAGCCTCAGCTCTTGACTTGGAACATATGCCTGAGGCATTCACTGAGAGGCATGATAAAGAAACTATGCAATTCATATGTTTTAATTTTAAATAAATCAATGCGATAATCTGGGATCAGGTGGGATTTTGCAGCTGGAAGAAAAGAACAAAGGGATGTCATTAGTTATACTTTTAATAAATCAATTTGTTAATTAGGGATCAGGTGGGATTTTCCAGCATGAGGCAGAGGACAAAGAAAGCTCATTAGTTATATTTCAAATAAATCAATGTTTTAGTTGGTGTGGGATTCTCCAGGAAATACAGGACAGGGCAAAATGGAACAGATACTACAAACTGTCACTTGAAAATATTCTTGATGTAAGAAATAAAAAATGTTTCATACTTACTTAGTGCATCTATATTTTCTAGGCAACCCTTGGTACGAAACCAGTGTGGTCAGGCTGGAACTCTTGGAAGATTCAAGGAAATAAAGAGAGAAGACCTGTAATATATTCAAAGAAATAAAGGGGAAAGGTCATTTCAGAATTGCGTGGCTCACCACATCTGGCAAATTGATTTCAAAACATTACAGCATTCAGAACCACTGGACATGTCTGAAGACTTGGGTCCTAGCCTTTTATCTGACCCTGCCACAGGAAGATGTCATTTATGATAACTTCTGCCAGGTTCTCCACTACAATAAAGTTCACTAGGCACTGAGGTGTTCTCCCCTGTGGCATATCAGGACAACATTTGCTTGTTCTACAGATCTTCCTGTACACAGTCCATCTCTCACTCACGCAAGGTCATGCAACACTGGTGACCACCGTTGGCAAGTACCTGACTCCATGCAGGTCCTGCTGAGGCTGATGTGACTCTATGGTAAGCATCATTTGTTTGTGGACTTGGGTTGATGCAGCATCTGAAAGCAAAACATTCTCTGAGTAAGAAAGGGAGACAGGCAGGTTAAAAAGGATGATGTTCAAATGGCAAACCTGGCAACATTCAGCCTATTTACTCTTTGATGCTGCAATGGAGGAGAGCAATTCAAAGCCATCAATACATGTTAAGGAATGCCAAGCACTACAGGAAGCAAAAGATTTCATCATAATCAGTACCCATTTGTTCCCTGGTGTGCTGCACATTAGAAGGAGCTCTTTGAGACAGCTTTTCTTCTGTTGCTTTTCTTCTTGCCTTGTTTCAGTTTTGTCCTACCTGCACTCCACAGATGGAGTCTTGCTTACTGCTGACAGACAATAATGCATCTTGCAAGGCTAATATTTCCTGAGGATGCATCTTCTCGTGTTGCCTCCTGCCTGCACAACGAGATGCACATGATAATTACCTCTCAGGAAGGCAACGGCTCATCTGTGTCACTGTCACATCTGCCCATGGCTAATAGGTGTGCAGCATTTGCTGTGAATTTAAAACCCATCCCTTTTCAAAGGTCAGAAGATCAAAAGTTCAAATTTCATTGGAAATTGCCAAGAGAGCCCATACTGCTGCTCACTGCCCCAGCAGGCTCCTCATATGCGATAGCAAGGAATCAGCAGCAGCTCACTTGCTGGTGTTGTTTCAACCAACATATAAAACCAGAGACCCAGTCAGCTGTAGTAAGAAATAATAAAGACATTGAGTTTACATACAGTCTTCAAAAATTTCCTCAAAGCATCTTCAGTTTATTTTCTGACCTCAGTGTGAGGCTCAGTTTTAACAATATGGCTGCCAAAAGGGTGATTTACCCTATGGCTTAGACAGGCTGTTGTGATGGATAGTGGATACTATTTCAACAAAGAACCAGCGCCTCGAGTTTTAATCAGCTATGTAAACTAATAGAACCTGGCTCAAAATATTTTTGGCCCTTCCTTTGCAAGCAGATTCTCAATAGCGAATAGAAAAACACATCGTGTATATGACTTACAATACTATTCTTCATATGGGAGGAGAGTCATGTGGAGTCCAAGCACAGCAGCATCTTCAGAGGTTCAAAAGTCAGCAGTAAGATTCAGTCTGTGCTGAAACCTGATCCATAAGGTCTAAGACAAAAAGCAGTTTTATTTTCCAGATTTTTCAATATAAAGTCATTTTAAGTTTCAAGAATGCAAATAAAGAGCATAAGATCAGTATTTCAAGACAGGTTTTTATTTTCTTGCAGCAGTAACTTAAACAACACTTCAGTTTTTCAACTGAAGATCCACAATCCGTTGCCCAATCACAAAAGGTTTTTTTATGAAAAATATCTGTGGCTTATTTAAAAATCATTTTCTGTACATAACCTTAAAAAAAAGAAAAGAAGAGGAAAAGAGGGGCCTTTAGACCTCAAGAGAAGGCCAGTTTCTTGAAAGTACCAAACAGGATTTAACAAATGTAAACAATCCTGTAGTTCCTACTCAGCCACTTTATCTTGCTCTCCTCCTCCAGGGGAAGTATAACACCCCTGAAAATGGGAGACATGGAATTGCAGTCGCAATTCAGAAGAACATCAGTCAGTGAAACACTCAAGTATGTACTTGAGTGCTATTAGCATAATTGGGACACAAGTGTGTGATTGAAGTTAAGTATGATCTAAGTTAAGTTTCTTTAAGATAAATGGATTAATGCAGATGTTTATGTAATTTTGAGTATCAAGGACAGCAAGTTTAAGCAATTTGTCTAAATTTACATGTGAGTTTTATAGGAAACCACCATTTCTGATCTCACACGTCCCAATCTCATCCCTTCAAATGCCTAAAAGCTTGTCATTCCACTCGCTTCAGTATTGACACTCTGCCTATTTTCTCCATGTTCCCATGATGCCTTTTGGAAACCCAATCAGGGGAGCAACGGAGCTGCTTAGGCTAAGCGTGAGGAGGGGGCTGGGCTGAATTGGCCAAAACCTTCTTTACTGAGAACTGTTGGTCAAAGCGATTTCTGAACACTGGCAAGCTTAGTCACCAAAGTTGTGTGCCTGGCTGTGCTACGAAGTCATAGGAGAATCAGGGACTGAACTTATGTACCATTTGCTCTGCATACACAGTGCCTAATCCAATGCTGACTGCAAAAGGTAGGAAGCTCCCACAACAACTAACCAAACCCCCACAGAAAATCCCAACCCAAATGGTCCTGTTAATTATTTCACAATAATTTCCTCCTCTTTGCAGTCTGTGATTAGGATTTGAAAATCAAAGCCATTAACCTTCAAAACGCTAAAATGGCAGACACCTTATAAGCAAGCATCCAGTTTCACTCCCTTCAAAATCCACCAGAGACAAACAGACTCTGGGCCTCAGCCCAACTTTATCATAGTCTTCAACTTGATATCCACTTTAGTGACATGAAGCTCTGCTGGATGGCTTTAAATTTGCCTCCAGACTGTTGTTAATTGGGAGAACTGTTTTTCTTTGTTCTTTCTGCAGTGTTAGCAGAGGCACACTGGCAGTGGAAGCTGCCACTTTGGGAAGAGTTTTGATTAAAATATACATTGCTTTGATCAGTGGCTTCCCTGTAGTGTAAGATAAACATGATCAGCAGTTTTGGTTGGTGTTCATTCCTAAGGCACATGCTGTGAAGTTACTGCACTACATTAAGCAAAAGCTTAAAAGGGAATTATTGTAGCCAACTGGGACTTGGAATTGTCCTAAGACTAGAAATCTTAAAATCTAAGCACTGCCTTTCCCCCTCTGCTAGTAGGGTTTTCCATAATGACAAGTCCAAGATGTTAGTGTTGAGATCTTTTATAACAAGGCATGTATGTCAGAGGAGGAAAGGTATCAGAGTGTGTTCCATAACTAATTTAATGCTTTATGTCTTTTCATTCAACACCAGAAATATCACAGAAGCACACTTCCCTTCAGTTGGTGAAGCTTGTTTGAATATCACAGCTGGGGCCTGGAAGAGTTGTCTGAAGTGTAGCCATGGTCTTTATGTCAAGAAATTTTAATGCTACTTTTTCCTTTTTTTTTTTCCCCTTTTTTCTTCCAAAGCCAAAATGGTATTTATTACAGGAAACTAGTATAGCTATTAGTACAAATAGCTTTCATGGAAATTGTTTGTTTTCTGCACTACAGCTTTGTCTGCAAAATTAAACTTCAGGAATTTGTTTTAAGATTTCTAATGCTTAAGGCTCTACATTTCTAGGGAAGAGAATGCAAAAAAATTACATGATTAAATAAAGATTTGTTCAGAGAATGGCAATTACATTAATGATGTTACTTATAAGCTCATAAAAGAAACACAGGCATAAGAGGAAAACTTAGTGTTATGCTTTGGTTTTTTAAGCTGGACTTTTAATGACACCTTATTATTTCCTTGGGAAAGGGTAATTTCTCTGATTGGGGTAGGAACCAGCCTGCCCTTCCTTTTGCCATCCCCAAGAGTGGGCCAGATCCTGAGTAAACCCAGAAAGGTTGAGCATCACCAAAATCAATAAAGTTGCCCCACAATGAGATCCAGGTGACCGATTCTTCCACTACCTGCAAGGGCGAGGGGCAGCGGGTGGGTGCTGCTCTCGAGTAGAAATGGCCTGCTGGCACCGGCAGCTCCCCTGCGTTATGTGCTATTCTGCTTTGTCTGTTCGAAGGCCTTTTCTGATAAAGTAATAAACATACTAGAAAACCGTTTTACAAGCCAGGTCTCACTCTGCTCTCCAGCTTTTTCTCATTAAGAGCATTGCTGCTTCAAGGAAGTTCAAGCTGCAGCACATTTAACATCTGCATTCCTTTGACGTGTTTTGAAATTATTTTAAACAATTGGGAGAGGAGGACCAGGTTTGGGGGGACTAAGCGCTTCAAAGAGAAAGCAGATCAACATGTAAGCCCCAAATTACATAACTAGCCCCACCAAGGAAATAAATTAATTTGTTTCCCAATGGCTTATTTATATAACCCTTTAATTATAGCTAACCATATCACCAGTATTATACCATGGGAAAATGTAAAACTGTTAAGCAACCTACCACTCCGCCCTCTCCAGACCGACAACACAATCATTAAGCAACAACTACATGTTAAGACATTGCCTGCTCTTTTGTCTTTCAAAGGTATAGTTCAATAATGTGGGTATGAAAATGAGACCTCAAATGTAACTCTTTTTCTAGGGCTTTTCTGTGTTCCTAAACTCCATCTCCCTGTTGGATTGTAAAAACGGGACAGCGTTTGACTTGCTTGCAACACAAAAAGGGATATTGTTTAAAAATTCGCTATTTTCCCAGTCTGCACATGAGTCATAATCAGCAGTTGAGTCCTGTTAACTGCAAGTGCTGCTCAGTCTATGCTGGCTTTTCAAATGGGGTAAGTTTAGGTAGCTCTGTTGACTTCAATTAAAGCATTTCTAATTGCTTCTAATTCAGTAGACACCAGCTGAGACCCTAGCTTTTGCCCTACAAAAGGCACTCTGTGTTAAACCAGCTTGCTGCAGCTCCTTGAGGCCTAATGAATGCTACGTATTACAATTTATTAGACCAAACCGCTGTGATGAACAGGATGGCAACAGTAACAGGAAAGATTTTGCACATGAGAATATCAGAATTTTCTGAAACTCAAATTGTCAAAGCAGCTGTTTCAAACCATGTTCAGTCCACTTCAGAAGGCAATACATAAATATTTCTAAGAAAAATAATCTGATGATACGAGATAAAGCTGATTGTGGCATGTGGAGAATGCTATAACTTCAACTATGGGGTTGCAAGAAGGGTTTCATTATAAATCATGGAAATTCTTACTAATGTTTTTATGTTTGGATTGGCTTTCAATACTCAAATTAGTGGAATCTTTCTGGTGCAATGACTTTCTTCTCTGTGAAGGGGCAAGTCTTGGTAGCTTAGCCGCACTACAATATGAACAAAGATAATGCATCTTAATGCTACAATAGCCAATGTAGCTGGATATTAACAGCCTTATATATGACCAAATTAGAACAGATTATCAGGGATGCTTTGGAATCTCCATCAGTCAGACTCTGTCCATCAAGCTGGGTATCCTACAAGATAGGCATCATGTCCACCACATCTTAATAGGTTCGGTGCAAGAGCTGGGTTAGATATTTTGGGAAGGCCTTGAAACCAACCCTGCAGATTAGAAGAGAGTCATTCCAGGTTCTGTATTCAAGAATCTGTAATACTCTGTCTAAAGTTCAAAAACAGCTAAAGAGAAAGCACAGTATACACAGGAATTGCCCACAGGAAAATTCTTCAATTAGCTTGCTAAATAATCCATCTTTTGTATTTATTTTTAATTTAAAGATGGCATAAAGTGAGTTTTAGCAAACCATTCCTGAATAACTCAGTGTATAGAGAGATGAAGCAATGCTATAATTCTATCTTCTACATCCTTTGAAGCAGTATTTTGTTGGTCATGTCTGCGATGCCTGAGGATGGCCTCTAGACCAAGTTCTGTACTCTTAAAAACAGATCAAAAGAAATTTGGTCATCACCTTCAAAAGGCAGCTATTCTCCTCCCCTTTTGCACAGAGCTGCAGCATGAAACAAACCTTCATGTTGAGGAAAGTCTTCTGTAATTCAGTATAGATGTTTTGACTCACAGTCTCAGTTTTTTAGATGGGAATAGAAAGTTAGCTCTCTTCAAGGGAGCTAAATTAATTTAATCTCAGTTCTGAACTAAGAGAGGAAAAACTGAAGTTTTCAAGAAAATTGTTGCCTTTGTATTAAGCAAAGAATTAAAATGTTGAGCCTCATGTTAGCTGCTAATATACCAATGGCATTTTATCTCAGGATTTTATTATGACTAAGCAGAGATACAATATTATTTAAAAATTTTAGCTATGACTGCAATAAATAAATACATTTCCAGCCCTTACGATGGTAGAATAATGCTGTCAAGTGTGACCAATGTCTATCTACCCCAAAAGCCTGACAACAAGAAAAATAACAAGAAAGCAGGGTTCTTGAATAGCATGCTATAATTCTGTGATTTCTCATGCAGACTTGATTTTTAATCAAAAAGTAAGGCTTGCAATGGTATGATCTATACAGATCCATACACCTCTTGCTGACATTTCAGATGCCATTCTGAGTTACACAGAATAGAGAATAACTATGATGAGATGTAGAGGACAAGATTGGTCTAGAGAAAACACAAACTGGTCAAAATCCAAAAGCCAGATTCCTGAATCTTTAAAAAATTTTAGTTAATATATGTTTATATATTTTTCCCACAAAGTATCATTTCCTGATTTTGGCTGGAGATAGTAAAGTACCTTGAAAAAGACTATTCGCATGTTGTACTTTACTCAGCAGAAGACAAGACCTACAAGAAATCAGGGAAAAAGGGAAAACAGACTTTCCTCCTTTTACTGATTGGTTGACTGTCAGTATTCTCCAGGATTCCCTGATGATTCAACATGGAGTTAGAAAGCAACATAAAATCATTCCCTATACTTCAAAGTCTTTTTTTAAAACTAATTTTCTCATTCAGAAATGCAAGAACTGAAAGCTGGTCCTTTGTGAAATCTGGTGAGTGATGTACATAGCATTAAAAAAAAAAAAATCTTCATGAGTTTCTGCTGCAGCATCTCAGAGCACTGTGCAGCACAGTAGAGGCTCTCCAATCCTCCCTGATCAGACTGTCTAGACTCAGCTGACTCGAGCTCTGCAGCTCTGGGAGCTGGACTTCAGTGGGGACAGGCTGCTGGTGACCCCTGGTCTACATGAGCATTTATTTCTGCTCTGCGACTCAGTTGCTTCATTGCACCTTGCAATAACTAGAACTGCATTTGAGTGGGAGCTATGACTGGGTAATTGGCAGGCAGATGTGGCTTCTAATAATCTGCTCTTCTTTTGGGAAAAGCAAGGAAAATATCAGGTAGCCAAAAAAAGAAGTTTTCTAGCTACCCATGATCTATCAGAAGACCTGGAGAGACACTATCACCCAGAAAATAAGGGTATGATCTGGAACTGATTCCCATTCTTCCTAATATTCCTTGGTAGAACAAAACATCTGTGAGCTGGATAGCTGCAGACAGCTGGTTCTGGAGAAAGGCTGGATTTTACTCCACCAAGACATAACCTTCTCTAATGGGAATAATACCACTACAAATGCACATCAAACCTGAATAGTTCTTGCAACTGTTCACAGTTCAGGAAATCAGTGTGCTGCATTGCTATTTGTAACCAATATAATTTTATCTCCACTCTGTGCCCACTTTCTGGTAATGCAACATAGTCACATTGCTGACAAAATGTGTGGAAATGGGAATTTGTGGTCCACTATGCTACAGCTAATGAAGTTAACAGGGAAAAACAAAACCAAACCCAAATCCTATATTGTAACCGTTTGGATTATGCAGCTGCACAAGTGATACCTGGAAAAAAACCTGAGTGTTTTAACTTTTGTTAACAAGAAAAAATTTGAATAATGTTTTCATTGACTGAAAAACATTCAGTTAAATTCTGCCAGAAGAACATTTTCAGTGGACAGGAGCCAGAATCAGATCCCTGTGGACAAAATTTACCAATAAGTGGATTTTTTTCAGTTTTCAGAGAAAACTTTTGAGATTTTCAGTTATCTCATGAAAAGTTTAAAAAAAAAAGTATTCAATGAGCACAGGCTCTTTCCTGCGAACATCCTTCTTCAGCTGAAAACTCCTTCTGACAATAGTAACTGCTGACAAAGAAGTTTTGATCAGCCTAGGAAACATTGTCACCCTGTGTATAAATGATGCACCACCGATGGTCTTATCCTGTGGGTGGCTTCTTTGTGTAGGACAGTGTCCAAAGGGAGAGACCATCAGGAGCTACTGGGAAGCCAGAGGGACATGTACTTCCATCTAACGAGGCTGTCCTTGGTGGAACATTTGCTAAAATGCTCAAGTTTGCTTTTTCTCCCGAACCTTCATTGATCCTATGGTAGAAGTGTTTACACTGACAGCACATTTCTACTAGCTGAGGATCTGGCCCTATTTTAGCCTTCTTGACTTATTTTTTGGCGTGTTGCTGCAAGTGGGTTGGGATCCTGCCAGGGCGGGGGTGAACAGAACAGCATTCCTGGGCTCTTAGTAGTGTTGACAATTGTACTGATGTGAATACATAAAAACCTTCAAAGGCAGAAAGGTGACTCCCTGTCATATGCAATCGTCCTTCTAGTCCTTTCAAGCCACAGATCATCAGCATAGTCTGTACTCGAACCCAGGACATGCTGCTTTCTCCAGTGAATGAGTGATGGAGATTATTGCAGTGAATAGTAACAGTAGATGAGGTGCTATCTCCCCCTTTAAATTGAGCCATTCAATTTGTCATGAATGGCTGAGTATTTCTTCCTGGCATTTGGGACTTAGATTTCAGCGCTGGGAATAGAGTGAATAGAATCAATGATGAAGCTGAAGTACAAAAAGAAGGAGCAAAAAAGGGCAAAGGACTAAAACCGATAGAGACAAGCAATTACAAGGGGTATTAATGTACGCTGGGCTAGGCTGGAAAGAAGGAAGAACTTATTGTTATTCTGGGGGATTTTTTTTCATGAAAGATAAAGGGGAGGGAAGTGAATATTTGTTATTTGGGCAATTGCAAAGCTGTGGCTGCAAAGAATAAAGACACCTTTTAGAACATGGCAGCTGCCTCTGAGCTTCGAGCGTGGTACTTGATACTACAATCTACCCTCCTAGTGCTTTTTGGCCAGCTTTTGAGAACAGCGAGGAGGGCATTCAGAAGGAAGACAATGACAAATGTCAAGAAAGAGAGAGGAAATCTGGAGTTTAAAGGAGTATTGAGTGACAGGCGGGTTAGATCAAAGGCAGACTTTTACCAGGTATTTATAATTGCGATGCTAATAGAGGTTAATCATAGAAAACAGAGCCGAAGGGTGGATATCTAGCCAATTGTAAAGCATACATATATATATTTAATACACACATACACATAACCATGCACATGTGTGTATGTATATATTGTACTCCAAAAGCCAGCTGGTCATTTGACCAGTCACTGTCACCCATTCTGGTTTTCTCTGGGTTGTTAATGGAAAGGAAGATTTTGCAGGCAGAGCATTTGAACCCCTTTGCTCTCAGAGCCAGTGAGATGTTTTGGAGAGAACACACAAGATGGGGCTCCTGTATAAATCACTGGAAAAGCAGAGTCAGAATTTGTTTCTTTATAAAAAGGAAACAAACCCCCAAATCTGTGCCCAGCAAGACTGTGTTTGTTTTCATAGCTTTTAACACAGAGAAAGGAGAATCCTTATTAAAGGATTTTTAAAACTGAGTTTCTTATCTTGCTAATTTTGAGGGCTGGATTTTCCAGGACCTCAGTACCAGTTACACAATTAAATGAGCATCAGCTTTTCTAAAGGCTGCACAATTTTGCAAACATGGGCTCAACTTTGAGCACTTTTGCTTACCAGCCCTTT
This sequence comes from Haliaeetus leucocephalus, assembly GCF_000737465.1. NCBI lineage: Eukaryota > Metazoa > Chordata > Aves > Accipitriformes > Accipitridae > Haliaeetus > Haliaeetus leucocephalus. The sequence continues at coordinate 12,891,937 of NW_010972886.1, forward strand.
TCAATCTTATCTCTCTCACAGACATGCTCTCTCTTGTTATCATTCTTCCACCCATTCCTTTCCTATGCCACACACAGATTTCAAAAAACAAAACAAAAACATTTCCTATGGGAGTCTCTCCATACTCATTTTAAGGAAAAGCCGTTCTTGTTCGCCCTCTGTGGCGCGTAGCAGTCCCAGCTGTGTATTGCAGCAAGTACAGCTACAAGAAGACTTAACTATGTCTAGAATAATTCCTAATACCACAGCTATGTCTGATTTAACCAGCAAAACCATTCTGATGTCATGTACTCCCAAATCTAAAAAAAGAAATGTTACATATGACAAAATACCACACACAAATTATTAATGAAAGGCCATAGCAACACTAAGTGAATAACTTTGTGTACTTATCCAACTCTCTTCACCCAAAGACTGCCAATGACTTTTTTTTTCCCCCACAACCAACCACAGAAGAACTAGGTCTTATTACGTGTCTGGACTAATTCCTGAAATTATAGGGTCTCTGTCAGGAGTTTTAGGAAGATGTAATACAAATAAAAGCAACTTTCAAAAATGCATGATTTATCCATGAGGTATCTTGTCTATATGGAAAGGTGCTTCGGCTCTTGGGCAATAAACTACCTAGTTAACTGCCATCAGAAAGCAGTTTCTCCATGCATAATGATTACATTCATTCTTTAATAACATGAATTTTGCCTCCTTTGTGCTAGGTCCTGTATGCAGAAAGGAAAAGGATGGTAGGCACGAGAAAAGAGTATTAATGTACAGCTACGGTAGACAGGTATATATTCACCTTATGGGCAAAGGATGCTCACGTTGACAGCGAATCAGTTATGTTGATGCTTATGCTGCAGCGGGCAGCCTTGTCCCTGCAGCCAAGAGCTGGGAGCAGTTTCTGGGCTGGGGCTTGCTGTCCTCTTCAGCAGGGCTGGCAGGGCAGGCTGGCCAACTTCTCCACCCTGCCTTTGGGATTTGAGACCCAGACAGCAGGATAGGCAACCTGGCAAAGAGCAAGAGAAGGATGGGGTTCAGGCACTGACCTGGGCTCCGAGGCATGGTGGGGACCAATGGCCTGGTGGCTGTGTGGGTAGGAGAGCACTGTCACACATATTTTGGGCAAGTCTGAACAACTGCTGCAGAAATGCTCATCTTGATACTTCCTTTTGCAGAACTGGAAGGAAGAGGAACAATGGGGGATGGGGGAAGGGCAGAGAAAGACGCACACCCACACACAAGCCAAAATTAATTCCTGGCATTTACTGTGAAATCACAGCAAAGGTCCTGTGGGCTCCCTTATTACCTCTAGCCAAGGACAAATGCAAGGTATCACTTTCTGTCTCGCTGTCATCTTTGTACACTATTTTTCGCAGGTGTTTCATCAAGCACAGAGAACAGAAAATACAAATACCAAAACCTGAATATTAGGGTCTGCTTGAAAGTCTTTCTGAATTAGTGCAGCTAAGACATGTTTCTAAATGTCTTTGCTAAATGAAGGCCTGTGGCATCATTACATTGAGAATGAAGCAGCATTTTAAAATGTTAAAAATGGGCCAAAACCATAATATACCATTTTCTGTCTGGAATAGGATTCGGTTAAAATTCAGAGGTTCAGGTCCAAGGCTGGAGCCAGACTAAGGTTTGGGTCTGTCAGCACAAGCATCCCATGAACAACCGAGCCAACATTCAGCCCCAACAGTGGAAAGCTTGTAAGTTCATTTGGAAGCAGTCTGGTCTTGCAAGAGCTCTGCCATTTTGGACAGCACTCAAAAAGCAAGAAAAAAGGGGCCCCTGGATGGTTTTTTTAGTATTATTATTATTTGAATAAACCCATTCTGCGTTCTAAACAAGTTCAAATCTGGGCAGACATGCTAAAACAAAACCACCCATCATTCTGGGAGTAGGGAAGATATGAAACTCCAGTTTGGTCCCATCTCTACTTTAGCAATACCTATCTTAAAGCATACTCCTTCTAAAAATGAATTAAGAATTACAGCAGCTTCTTACCAAGGCTCCTCCCAGCAATAAACAAAAATATTGCTTGGATTATTTTGCAATAGCTGCAAAGTTAAAAGCCTTTGTTAACAATTAACATTTTCCATAACAAGCACTCATCACTATTTTGCCATCCCATCCCATCTGAGATTGGTGATCTGCTGGAGCACAGATCCTTGCATGTGCATCCTTACTGCTGGCTGGAAACCCTTCTTGCCCCCTGAACCACTCTTCATAAAGGAGCTACTCCTGGGATAAGGTTTCAGTTTCTGTCAGCTGACATCAGTGTCTCCCTGGAAAAGCAGTGTTCCTGGGTGTTTGAATCTCATTGCAAATAGTTGTCAAGCCTTTTTTGTCTTGAAGTTAATTTGACTTTTAGTCACTCTTCTGGTCATTTTCAAGTATTTGTATTAATGAAAGAGTGAGAATGTGCTTTATCTTACATCACTTTTGGAAGGAAAAAAAGTGCTGTTCTAGCTTGAGGCTGCAGAGTATAGGAAAAAAATCTGGAGCTAAGCAGACATTGCAATTTTATTTCCCATCTCGGCCACAAGGTAGGATATATATATATACTCCTGACCCACCTTCCTGAGCACTGTCTCATGTATTATTCTGGTAGAAGGTTGCCTAGCTTCCAAACAACTTCCATATATTAGCCACTGCTCAGTTGTAGGGTGGTGAAGGGCCACTGAAACCTCAAGCAATAATTGATTTCAACTCCCTTTTGTTTCTGTAATAGGTTTTTATATGGAACAGTTATATCCACTGGGCAGAAAACTAAAGCTTCCTAATAAAGAGCAGGACAGTGAAAACTTACATCAGTGCTTTCCCCCTCCAGAATCTGCACGCATAGTAAGGACTAGAGGGAAAATTTTCTCTGTACTTGAGTGCTCTCTCACACTCTCACTTCTATTCCCCCCTCTATTGCTGTTATTCCCACATGTACTTATTTGTTACCGCCTCAGTAGTTCTTTCTTCATTGCACAGATGGAAATGAGGTGGCCTAATGGGTAGGATGCTAATCAGCCTTTCTATTCAGATATCAACTCTGTGAACTCTGCAGGTCACTGCAACTCAAAGGCATGACTGCACATCAGACAGACATCCCTGATCCAGCTTGTTCAGAGGTGACCGTGTCCGTGTGGCTCTCTATGAATGGGTTAGTGGTATTTAGCCAAAAAACTCTGCAGCTCCCAATAAACCTCTCCCCAAATATCAGTTCCCCTCTCACCACACCCAAGCAAGGCAATGTGAAGCCTGTGCAGGTGTGGCAACTCCTGCCAATATCTTGACTGCAGTGCAAAGCATTACAACTGTCCATCTGCTCTAATAGACACAGAACTTTAAAATTCATGAGATCTGAGTATGATTGAATAGTCTCTTAAGTGTTTTTGACAAAAGAGAAGATCCAGATAGTGAGGAAAGAGGAAATTACTTAATTCTGAGGTATTTCAAATCTAGAAGAAACTTCTGGTTTGTTTTAAGATCAACACCATCCCATTTTAACAGCCAAACAAATTCCTCAATCCGTATGTTACAAAGAGGGGATATTTCACTCAGCCTTGGCTTATCTTGCTCTGCCTTCCTCATAACCATCACCACCACCACTATGGCTGCATGTTGTTTCAACAGGAACTGTGGGAGACAAGATCCTGAGTGATCAGAGATATATGGCGGGGTCAGTGGGCAAGGAGGAGGATAAACACACGGGTACTGGGAATCTGGAGAGCAAGTGGAAGTGGAGGAGTGAGCTGTAGCTGTGAGTGAGACTAGAAACCCAGCTAGATAGCTGCTGTCTGACCAAGGGCCACCAAACCTTAGAAATTTCCATTCTCTGAACCAGTGGTAAACAGACTGTCTGATTTAATTAACTTTTCTGTCATTAGTATACATCAGCGAGGGAGGAGGAACACACACTCTGCTGTGTAATAGATTCCCGTTGTGCCCTTTGCTACATGGTATGCACAAACATAAAGCTGTTGGCTCCCTAAGAGGTAAGACAGAAAAGTCCCATCATACCCACATAGTTTTGAAAAGTGGGAAAGACAAGTCCTATTTTTTATTTGCTTTTTATTTTGTATTTATTTGCTTTTGCTTCTTTCCCAGGCACTTTCTTCCTTCTAGGTCAGCCAGTTTAAATTGGAGCCTGTAGCAAAAGATCCATTTCTCACCAAACAAACTCCTCTACAGGAAAGCTCATGAGTTTAAATATATTTTTGAGCACATTTTCCCTCTCCTCCCCCTTTCTGAATGTGGTTGTTTTATTTGTCAGCTGATAATATGGACAAAATAGTGCCTCTCCCCTACACGGGAAAGTCAGTATAAGAGCTTCTCAGGAGTGACTGGAGCAGCTTGGGAATTTGTCTACCTTGGCAGGAAAGTTCCAATTCCTCCACTTTTCTAGGCTTAATAAATTCCTGCTCTCTTCAGCAATAATAAAACAAAATCAGTCTCCTGGGGAAGAATTCACTCCAACACACTGCGCTATTTCAGCCATTCTGAGCTTTCATTGGTGGGAGATATAAAAAATGGGATGATAAACTCTTCCAAAAAAGATAAAAATAAACCCATCCTAAAAATGGGCTTCATCCTTCTCCCCAGTCCTTGTATGGAGTTTCTTTAATGGATGCTTAGTGTGTGGATGGAAAGCAGTGCTCAGTTAAGAGCAGTTAGCATCTTCTGTCTTCAAGGCTCTCCAAGGCTTTCCAAGTACAAAACGTAGAGATTATATGTGAGTATTGTATACCAGGTTTACAGAAGGTATACATCTGATTTATACCTCCCATGCATCATTCATGGTGCTTTCTAAACAGGTGAGTCTGGGTAGGAAACGGAAGGAAGGTGCTACACTGCACATAGACCAAGGATGATTTTATGTCTAAAAGCCCACATTGTTCTCATCTGTGCTAGTGAAAAATCTCCATTAGCTTGAAAAAATCAGTAGTTCTTTCATCATAGAAGCCCTGGCACTTTGTAAAGGCCTCCACACTTACAATGTTAATGAAGCACTTTACAGAATAGGCAATTATTGTTGCTGGGCAAGTAACTGATACTTTTCATTCACTGGCAACTTACAAACTATTTTGAGTTAGCTTGAAATAGAAATACAGAATTTTTTTTAATTTTTTTTTTTTAATTTGAGGCAAACAGGAAAATGGAAGGAAAAAAGTTCAGCTCAGAACAAATGAAATGTTACAGTCAACCTAAAGTTAAATACTACATTTTAGAGGTAGGTCTTTTACAAAGAAATTTTAAAATGCAGTTGAAAGAACTGTGGTGCAATTTTTCTGGAAAATAAGTTTTAGTTAAATATATTAGTCACTCCTTATGTTCAAATAGGGAAAACATGTCAGAAATTACTTTTTCCCAGCACCAGAAAGAGCCACTTTTCATGCAGGTAAGGGTACGGGCAATGCACTTCCTGTTCAGCTGCAGGATCTTGTGCAACCCCACACCCACCAGGCATAGAGGACCTGAACCACTGGCCATACATTACAAAAGTACCTTTGGAGCTACACGAAATTTGACCCTAAGTTTCAAAACTGGAAGTTTTGTCTCAGAAACTATCACCTACCTGTATGACTAAGAAGTTTACAAACAGGACAACTTTCCTACTCATAAATTCCAGCACATAAATTTATTTGAATCAAAATTTGAATACAACAGCCAACGTTTAAAAGAACTGAAGGATACTCAGGAGCACTACTTAATCTCAGTTTGGCTGTTTAGCTTTCTAAATTTTGCATGTTTGTGTATGAACAACTGGTAAGTTTAAAAATAACTGAATATATGTTGAGAAGAAGGAGTACAGCTGCCTTGTTAGGTAAAGTCAGTATTATGAGTACATTTAGTAATGAAAGACTGAAGCTAATGCTATTAATAATTGTTTCAAATCCAGACAAAATCCTAAAATAATAAAGGAAGCAAAGATCTCCATCATAAACACATTTATTATTTCCACATGGTGTTTGTGTGTGTGTGTTTGTACAGTATATGCAACTAAGCTTGCCCTCACACAAATCAGAAATGTTTCTCATTCCATATACACAATGATTGCTCACATAAGAGGTCTCAAGGTTTTTTTTTTCTGACACACTGGAGAATCCAGGAACCTTGAGAAAATCAGTGTGATCTGCTTAACACTCTCTCCTTGGAGCTGGGTGACTAGCACAGTATGTTTTCTGCAAATGTTCATAAGCCTGAGTCAAAGCCCACTGAAGGCAGTGAGGTCAGGCCCCTGCAAAAGTATATGAATGTCTCTGTTGTCATCCACTGTTGTCAACATTTCCAGGATGGCTCTTATGGACACTGACAGAAGTTGAGAGTTTAAGCTGAACAGAAACCAGGACAACCAAAGTCTAAACCCAAAGTTATTGATCCATTTGATCCAAGAGGGCTACTAAAGCTCAGAAGTTGACTTCTAATGCCTAATGAAAGAACTCAGGCCAAGATTTTATCTGCTTTTAAACAATAATACCTCATTAGTTCTACTTCAACTTTAGCTGCCTAAATACCTTTAACAATCTTGACACACTACAAGGAAAAAGTATGGATTACCCCAACCCATTAACATGGAATAATCAGTGGTGAGTAGTATGCTTTTGGTGATGAAAGACCTAATTTTTGTTTATAAAGAGATGTCTTAATGGTGTTTAAGTGATGTAAAGTATAACTCTCTTTACTACTATACCCACGTGTATTGTAGCCCCTTGTATTCTTGGATCTGCCTTAGCTGCGTGGCCCTACACATATTATTCCTCAGCTTGCCCAGTAGGCACAAGCAGAATAACAGTAATAATCTACTTGGCTAAATGCTCCAAGATCAGCTTCCACATGAGAAGGGCTGTATAAGAGCAATAAATGTTTTTAAAGTAGATATTTAACCTCAGTCATACAGAACCAGCAAAGAGCAGTATGATGGCATCCCTTCAAACTCTTAAGACAGAATGCACCATCATGGTGCTCTTTTAATCTCTTCTGGGGCCAAATAAAATATTTTTTTGGCTATTAAATTTAGGCCCTAACTACTTTCTAAACTCTGCACAGTCCTAAATATTGTCTGGTACAGTATTTTCTATGTGTGTGTGCAGAGTTGTGAATGCAAAGCAATCAACCTCCTTTCTGAATGTGTAAACAAGCAAAGTAGCTTTGGAGGACTTTCTTGTAACTCTTTTCTTCACTTGCCTCTGGTTCCTTTCTCCTTTATTACCTGAACATCCCTCTAGGGCAGAACTTTGCAATTGCCAGTTTTTCTTGAGGAAGGAAGGTTTTAATGAATCAGGAAATGAACCATTTAACTCCAAGGCCTAACACATCATTTCTTTTATACAGTTAGCCTTGTATTTTAATGATTTGGTTGTTTTTTCAATAACTAATCTTACTGTTTCTTTTTCTTTTTGTTATTTTTTTCTCCTACCAGTCACAGTGCTCACTTTTAAACATTTACTTAAATTTAAAATGAAGCAGTAAGGTCTTTTAGAATTTTTTTGGTTTTAAAAGATTGTTTTAACCATTTTGTCACTGCTCTTGCTCTGCACCTGCTGCTCTACCCACATATTACAATACTGGAACCAGTGGAAACTTAGAACATGTGCCTGATATGTTCAGCACCACAGCAGGCAATGACACCTTTTTGAGTGCAAGCATTAATTCAAATACTGTCTTGTGACCAGTAAAATAAAAAAATTCCAGTAACACATCCATAAATGCACACTTTAAAATCAAAAGCAAAGGCATCACTCAAGGGCTACTGACCATGTTTACATGAGTCTCTCAGAGCTATCAGGGAGAAATAATGTACAACTTCAGTTAAAGTCTCTGTCATCACCTTCCTACATGACCCTGGAAAACTCTGTAAACACTCCATTTTTTTCCAAAAGGATTCAAGTGGAAAATTCACAGAAAATAAGACTTTGATGACCATTAAAATGCAACCTCTGTCTCAGCAATCCACTGACCTACCAACTGGAAGATGCCACAAGAATTTATCCCAGAAGGTTCACTCTGTATTTGTTTGCCATCACTGAAGGAAAGACTTGAGGTGAGATTGACCCACTACAGCAGCTCTTCCAAACCTTGCAAGAGAGTAACAAATCTATTACTGTTTCTGAAGCCCTCCAATTTAAAGCGATGGAGATCATGCACACCCCAAAAAGCCCTACTCAAGTCAGTGCAGAGAAGCCAGATAAATTCTTTTTCCTACGAGATCCCTGAGAAGGATGAGTTTGAAAAGAAAGTACAGAACATGCAGGTCCACCTTGAGTTGATCTGCCAATGTTTTCTGAAAAACAGCAGGATAAATTTCATAACTCCTATGCTTCAGGCCAGTTCTGAGATGATGACAGACTTCTGATGGCATAAATGATCAGCTAAGGTGGAGAGAGAATACAAGAGTGATGCCTGTGCAGAAGTTCAGTCATAGTTGACCTGACAAAACCATCTTGTCTCAGTATAGCTTGCTCCACTTCAGAGACTATAAGTGAGACTGGAAGAATGGTCTATACTACATAGGTTTGCATAAAATGCTACAGTGGATAGGTATATGGGGAAAAAAATCCAGCTTTTAAGCACTGTCTCTGTGTGAGTAGCTCTTCATATAAATGCACGTTATACTGTTAAAATATTTCCTTTGCCAAAATAACTTCTGCTATTCAGGACCATGTTTCTAAGTTCTGCCACCCGTGGAGCTCCTTTTGTCCATACAAGCTCCATCTTCATTGGGTCTGCTTGTAAGAGTAACCAAAAGGATCAAACAAAACCTACTCTTTAAGGCCTTCAAAGGTTATGAGGGAACTAGTAATACTAACTCATATATTTTACTTTTCTGCAAATGGGACCTACTACAAGTCCATTTCGTACTTCCATAAATCAGAACAGTTTCAAAATTTGCTCTCGTTTATACTGGCTATTGAACTAGCATAAGTTTTTTTAACTGTTCCTTTTGGAAAACTTTAACCCAAATACTCTTGAAGCCAGTCCCTATCCTCTGGAGATATCATTGTCAATTCTTTTGAAGGTATAGTTAGAAATTTAATGTTTTGGTAATCCCTGCTTCCAGGGAAGAGGGTTTTTTTAGTTAAATGGTGTTTCCTTAGGCCAGGCTTAAAGCCAATTTTGTGCACCATCGTTCCAAGAACAGAGGGTACCTATACCTTTATCCTGTGCTAGGGTCTGATACAAGTAGATGGCTTTCATTTTCAAAAGAGCCTATGGAGTCAGGCACTCAATTTGCAACAAGTTGGAAATAGTGTTGTAAATCCCATAGTGCCTCTGAACACCCCAGCCAAAATATTTTCCCAAATAGTTCTTGTGACAAAAGGGAAGTTTCACTTCCTGCTAAAAAGCTGTGTATTGTTTAGACACTTTGGTCTCTGAAGGTAGAGAAACCTGAAATTAATTTGATTTTAATCAGCAAAACTGTGGCATCAGAAAGGCCTTGCTCTGCACAGTCAGCACTGATACTGGTGATGCTCTGACCCAGAAGGTGCAGCTCTGGCAACTGTAATGGGTGCCATGGGACTATTACTTGTGTCTTCAAAAAAGTAGTTGATCTGTACTTCTGTCATTCTGAACTGATTGCCACATCCCCTTAGGGTCTTCCTACATTGACCCTCTTGCTTAAAAGTGAATAGGTATAGCTTAAGGCAGCCAAGTCAGTCCAGTACAAAGTTCTCAATTCTGACACCTTTAACTCAAGAAGTATCTTAATCCAAAAAAACTCACTGAAATCAAGAGATGTGCCTACACTAGAAGTGGCAAGCTATTCCCAATGTTTATTCAAGGGTTTAATCTGGCTCCTACTGAAACCTCAAGGAGTTTTCCCACAGATTTGAAGAGGGTAAAGCCAAGCATTTGAGTGGTGTCACAAGATCAGGTGTAATTTAGAAACCAGATGTTCATGGATGTGTCTGTATGTCTGTGTTCTCGTTCCTTTGGAAACTGCTTGCATGCTCCACAGAGCAAAATCTAGCCTAGAGTTTTTCCCCACCTAAAAGAGAAAGCTTTTACTCCAGGAGCTGATAGGAAGCTTCCCTGCCTCTGCAGCTGCCCATGCGATAGATCTCTGACCATCAGAAATGGGTGCCAGGGATGAGGTTCATGAATATGAGGGGCTTGCTTCAAAATTTTTTTTAAAAATACAATTGTAAATCAAGTGCTGTTGCCCAAAGACGTATTAATGAGAAAGGCTGCTAGATACTAATGCTGTACTGCAAGTGCAGTGCCAGCTTGTAAAAAAAATAAAACTAGACAGACTTCCTTGGAACAAAGTCCTCTTGGTACACTGGTACCCTGTGATCAAGCACACTGTAAACAGAGAAGGAAATTTCATTTTGCATTGGCCAAGCTTTTGAGGAAAAAAAGAACGCTGATACTCGAGGAAGAGAAATTGTACAGTTGTATAAGTACTGTTGTATGTAAAGAGTTGTCCTCAGAAGCAAAAATTAAGTAATAATCTTCCACCTTTGTTAATTAATCAGAGTGGATTACTGCTTCAAGATTTATTTAACAGAAGTTGCTACTTAAGGTAATTTGTGCACTGTGTGGGTGGATAAGTGCACGCAGAAGTTACAAACACTGAGCAAAGGGGTTGTGAAGAGGCATAAGTGTGGCCCTGGCTGGTTTGGCAGGTACATATAGGGGAATATGTACATGCATTGCTGGATGAAGAAACAGGGGTTCGGAGAACTGCTACAATATGTTGTAAGATACAAATACGTGTGAAGTTTTACAACACTGACTTGAATATCTTGGGTGATAGGTATGGTGTACACATGTATGGACTATGGGAGTAGGTGCTGTTGAAGGGACAAGGACTAGTGAGGCTGTAAAATACATGTACTGAGGTGATGAGGTTAATGGTGGATGATCAGATTTCATTACCAACAGCAGTAGTGCTTGGAAATTGCTGTCTATAAAGGGGTGATTGTATAAGAGAGCATGTTATGTTTCCCATTTGATGCAGCTTCGGCACAGTGGGTGCATTATTATCTCTTGTGCCAACGGTATGAAGTTCAGAAGAAAGTTAAGATGCATGCCTATCCCAGTTGCATAGCAGATGTACACTCCACTTCTAGTTTTATTCTTTCATTCTTATGATTTGATTTCTTTAGTGTGAAATACAGTATAGTGTTGGGGGCAGTCAAAAGACAAAACAGAGCCTGCATTTCAAAAGGAGAGAGATGTTTTGGCTACCACCTGACACAAGTACTTGCAACTAATACCACCTGGCTGCTCAGACACGCATATCAGCACTGCAGCAGGGCTGGTCATCAGCTTTGCATCACTTGGTAAGACTGCATTTGCTCAAATGATGACTGAATTAGTGCCTGAGTGACACTGTGGCACCAGTCTCAAATCCCACAGTCCGTGGCCAGAAACATCAGGCAGAGGAGAATGAGTGTGCCTACTTAGTTCCAGGACAAAAGAAATATGAACTAATTCTGACCTTTTTCCCATACTTGTGACTCACAAACACCCACCCAGCTTCTGCTCATAATAGTTTATTTCTTACTAACCAGAGACTCTGCTTTTTGGGCAGCTCTATGCTACATACAGTGCTAGGTAAAAATAAAAAATACAAAACAGTCCCTGCCCCAGGATGCTCCTCCTGTGGCAATCTGGAAATGATTTCTTGGCACTTTAAAACTCATCACCATCATGCAGGGCATTTCTTGCTCTGAAATGTGACTCCCTCTGGATAACACATGAAGAACTGGAGAGTCAAAGCACTAGGCAAAGATTTAAGACTCTCTGTGGGTTTATTATCAGAGTGAGTAAACAGCAGTATCATGCATTTACAGATGAGGAAACCTAACACAGAGACAGGGTTAACACATGCCACCAGGGACTTGCAGAGTTGACGAGGAACCTGATTCACCTCTAATGGCAGAGAAATAGAACAAGGGAGATGCTACTTTCTCTTTTTCCTTACTTACATTTAAATATTAGATGAAAACAAATGATTGTACCATTTTTAATACAAGAAATAGCAACAGTGCTGAAGTAATTGTCTGGGCCAGAACTGATCCATACAGAGACCTACAGAAACTGTTTGCCATCTTTATAGCACCCATGAAGCATAACTCCAGCTCTTGCCAAAACCCCTATCAAAATTCCTATCTCTGCAATATTCCCAAAATATTAGCAAATTCATACTTACTTTGAGCAAACACAAAACCCAGATTCCAACAGTAAAATTGGACAGTTTGTGAGTGTGGGTCAGAGTTAAGTTTGTTCTCACACAGAAGCAGATTCTCACCTGAAATTATGGAGCACGGATGCTGAGAAAGAAGGCACAAAGACACTGAACGACTGAATTCATAAAGTAGGCTCTTGTGAGCGGTCTGGACTTTAGGACCTCTCGTCATCAGCGGAGGCTACACCATGGATACTTTTATGATTATAATGGTAAAATAGCTGAGACCTCAGACAGTTTAAAACTTCCGTCCTTCAACCTTTACATTCATAAAATTCTAAGGACTGAAATGCTAAACTGGAACACAATGTGGTTGCTTTACAAGCATAACATCTAAAGGGCTTGTCAGAGCCAGGTCCACTAACTTCCACTGGGCTCCTCAGCCGGACCACACAGCTCTCGCTGCCCACCACGGCTGCCAGGCTCCACACGGCTCCCCCATCTCACTGGTGTAAGGACAGGACTGGTCCCGTCTGAAAATCAAGGGTAATGACTCCCAATAAGGAAATTTGCACCCAAATAGCTATATTGATGCCTGCATTCCCAGGTTACTATTTTGATAAAATTGTAGCAGAGCTCATTTCCTTCATGTAAACAGGGTCTCACTCTTTCCATGGCAGCATCAGCACTTGGAATTTCATCTGAAGTGGTGAAAAGTGCTAATATCTTTGTGGTTTAGGGTGGAAAAGAGTCAGAGTCACTGCATGCTTACACACAGCTATTTCTATGTGAATGCTGAAGTTCCTAGTGAATTTCCTGAATGAAAAGGATGCCAAAGACTCAGGAAATGCTGCCTTTTCATGTAAGAAAACTCCTGTGATTTGAAAAGTGCAGATGAGATTATTTTGGAGAAAAAAAAATCCAGATTTCTTTTTTTTCTCCTACACTGCAATTAGCTTCATAGGAAAATCTTACTGCTTTGAAAAAACTGGAAGGGTGAAAGATGAGTTTGGATTGAAGTGTTTGTGGACTTAACTCTGGATACATTATTGATGCTTCCATCCTAGATTTGCTGAGGTGGCTGAGATGAATGTGCAATGCTGATTGCCAGCCTCCTGTCTTAACTTTATTATGCAGAGTGATCACAAAGTGCTAACTAGAGCCTATTATTCAGTCCATTCAGCTCACACCTGGTTCTTAGTGAGATGTTACACTACTTTAACACAATGAACTATGGCTTTATTGCTCTCTGCTATTTCCTCCTCCCTCCAGCCTGAAAAACCACACTTCAATCAATGGCTAATGTCAGCATGGGAGTAATAACCTTCATTTATAGCAGCAAGTAGGGACATCTGGACAGGCCAGGGAAAGAGGCAGGGAGTAAAGCCATGAGGATGTGCAGATTACACTGTTATCATAAGAGTGCTTGGTTTCAGGAAAGCTTTTTCGTGTGGAAACATTCAAAACACTCCTTTCTTCAGCTGAGGGTTTTTCCTCTGAAGGATACAGAAAGGTCAAGAGAACTGGGACTGACAGCATAGCATAGGTAGGTAGTATGTTTGTAAGTTGCAGAAACAATAATACAAAGCATAATGTAGCTGTTCAGGCTAATTCTTAAGGAAGAACAGATGGTACAACAAAATCCAGGGTCAAATACAAGGAGTCTAACCTTAGATTCAGGTGGCACCTCAGTAATCCATGGCCAATTCTGCCTTCTGGACAAACCAATAAAGCTTTTGGTGCTCCCTTTCCCCTCCCACCTACACCCTGATAACAGCGATACTTTCTTTTTCCTGTTATTTATCTGCCTTGTTACTCTGCCAGGTTTTTAGGGGACAAGGACCATTTGTATGTTACCTATTACTACTTGGAGCTTTTCAGGCCAGCTGTAATGCTATTAATAATTGGTAGAGGAAGGGTACTGAAGGGTACATCCTCCTTGTACTGAAGCCCCTTGTAGGATCCCGGCACATTCCCATCGATGTGTTCTTTGTTAACAATGAGGATGGAGGCTATACCGGTTCAGAATTTGCCTTTTTTTCACACTTTCTAAAAAAATTAAATCTCTGAAGAATTCATGACATAGATTGATGTGAACAGGCACTTAAAGCCTCCTTGAACTGGGCGGTTGGTTTTATGTCAGGAACAACTGTGAGTTTTACTCAGGGCTCCGTTCAGCTTTCTGTGGTGAAAACTTAATGCCAAAAACCTTTTTGCATGGAAGGTGGTATAATTCCAGCCACTGGACTAAACTGTCATTTTTCTTTGCTAAATTACTTTTGAAGGGAAATTCCATTTTCATGGAGAAACTTAAGCATTTCCACAGCAAAGATGACATTTCCTGGCGAAAATAATATTTTTTTTCCCTTTACCATGCCTGCTGTTCATTTAGAAGCAGAAAAATAATTTGATTCTTTTGCAAGAATTAAAAAGAAATAAAGGACAGCAGTTACATTTTGTTTTTAGTTGACTGAAATGAAAATTAAAATTATATTGCAGAATTCTAGATTAACAAGCAGCTTCTCATGATCCAGAGATACTCAGCTTTTGGCTGCTACGAATTAGTTTTTTTCATCCGCAAAAAAATGAGCATTCCCTTGTTTAAATACCTATCCCTTTAGGCACTTGGATCCCTTCTCTAATATGTCAGAAATCAATTATCTGGTTATCCTCTAATTTATTAAACCTCATGTCTCGGATTCTGAAAATATTTGGATGCTGCTGTAATGCATTTTGTACTGGCAGAGTGATTTGTACTAATACATTTTGCACAACTCAGCCGAGGCATCTTGGCATTCTGAATCAATCTGAACTGTATTGAATACAGTTTAATTAATGTCCAATGTACCGTGCCTTGGTGAAGCGGACAGCTGGCGGCTTATCTTGCGTGACCTTGGGTGACAGACACAATCTGGGATAATGCTAATGTGTGTCTTTTGTCAGTTGATACTGGGGGAGCCAAAAAGTCAGGGCTTCAACAACCAGATGATTAGTACATATCCATGGGGATAAAGATGGGAGAGAAGATATGTCTACCATGAAAATGTCTCAGTACCTTGTGATTCACAGACAGGCTAATGCCAGATGCAAGGCAATAACTTTTCATTTTACAAAGTATCTTACTCTGCTTTCAACAAAATAATTATTACAAACAGGGAATGTGGGCTGGGGCAAAAGGCTGGAAACAGCAAAGGATTTTGAGGAAACGAGCAGCTCTGCTCACTAGCTCTAGGTGCTGTCACAGCTGGCAGATCTGGGCAGTCCTTTTCTTAAAGAGGTGCCAGTAAGGCAGTCAGGTGCCTGGAAGGAGTCTGGGTACTGCACAGAGCTCGTGTGGAGTTGTAGGACCACCGCACACCAAAGAAGAGAATAAAGAGAGGGCCAATATTTCTGGTCAAAACTCACTGAGACATGGAGTCAAACTCATGGAGAAAAGGCTAAGAAGACAGGAAAGACTTGTAAAGCCAAGAAGTAACGAGAGAAGTAACAGAGGAGCTTTCGGATCAGCTCCTGATTGCTCATGTTTGTATGTAGGGAATTGTAAAATGTTCATAAAAACAGATTAACTTGTTGTTCAGAAATTCTAATAAAGAAAACCTAGAAGCATTAAAAAGTCATTCCAGTTGGACAGATGTGGAGAAATTATGGAGGAATCATTTCCCCAAATGGTAGGGAGAATTTGCTAAAAATCATTTTTCCTTGTCCAAATACAGAACCCAAATTGGAGGCAAAAACTAGATGACCAGAAATGGAAAACTGAGGTCAATGGATCACTATTCACACTTATTTGCACAGATGAAGATATAAAGTTTCAGGAGACTTTCCCCATGAGAGTACAACATACTGAAGATGGAGAAGCCCTTCTGCATCTTAAGAAATACTAATAGTCGTTTCTAGTAAGGACTATTAGAAATGGAGAAATAGTCAAGAATATTCTCTTAAGTATGTTCACAGCTTATTCTTTTAACTTCTAAACATCTTGTAAAACTATTTCTGATGTTCCTCTGGCAATTGAAAAAAAAAGCTAATGGGAAAAATAGTGCAATATCTCACTTAACATAATTGCCAGCAATTGCTGATGCCCTAATTTCTGTGGATCACAGAATTTTTCTCCACCAACTTTCTAACCAGGCTCATGCTGGTAGCGTGCCATGGCTGGTGTGGAGCAGTAACCATAGGAGGGCTTTGCCAAAGGCTCTGATCCAGGTTTCTATATGCTGCTAATATACAAATAATAATAAAACAACCAAGCCTTTGCTCAAAAAATAAATCTGGGTTTGGTTTGCCAAATGTTTTCTCCATGCAAATTATTTTCAAGTTTCTGTTTTCCTTCCATGCCCTTCATATAGTTCTATTCTGGACTAATACCTCATTGCTGCCAGTTGTTGCAAGCTTTATAACATGGAAAAGTGTAGCACAATCATTTTTTAATGGATATAAGTTAATAAAAGCTGGTTAGAAAACCTTAGGAGCATTTGCAGTAGGAGAGGAAATTCAGTTTATTTTGAAACATTTCATGTTAATGAAATTTTGTTCCACAGTATGAATTGCAGGGGATTCTGATAATGTCAAAATACCTTCTTTTTCGTGCTGTGGTATGGAATATCTTAGGTTAATTTGGAAAGAAAAATAGTAAACCTTATTTAACATACATAGGAATACATATGTATGCATGAAAAGACATAGCAACATTAAAGAACACAGTGTAGGTAGCTATTTGCGTTCCCTAAGTGTGCCTCTTTAACCTTCAAGACCAGAAGAAAACTATCATTTTCTTCTTCTTCTTTTTTTTTTATCATAGGGTTATGCCATTAATATATAGACCCTTTATCACAACAAAGAGCTTGAAACCTACAACCAAAGCTGACCTCAAATCACTGTGTATGCTTAAAATAACTTGACAAACCTTCCAAAATCTTCCGAAATACCCTGACCAGAAACTGTCAAACCTGTAAATGTTGCGCACAGTATTCTGAAAACAACAAGCCCAGCTCAGAGAAAGCAGTAATCTTCCCTTGCTCCTGAACTTTCAGGTAAAATGGAAATTTGCTTGAAATGAGCCTTTATCATGTCCTCATCTCTCTACTTTAGATTAGGATAAAGAAAAGTTTTGAAAAATTAACCAGTTTTTTGGTTTTCCTTCAATCAGGTACAATTAATCAAAACTTGATTTTCTACATTCTCACTAGAGCTCCTCTGTCTGACCTAACTCGGCAGTCTGAAATCACACTCTGGACAAGACTGGCTCAAGCTCCTTAATAATATTATAGCTCAATTGTGCCTGAAAACTACGACGCGCAGATGTTTTCCATTTTCCCTGCTTATCAGTTGAGCAACAAACACTTGCATTAAGTGGGATATTTAGCTCTGTTCCCATCTGGCTACAGGTGTCTGTACCACCTCTCCAGACTTCAACATCTCCTATCTTATCACTGCATCCTTTTGATCAAGAAACATCTTTGCGCAGGTCTATTCTTCACCTCACAGACAGCATAACCTGACTAATCTCTCCCCTCCTGCTCTCATGCAGGAGCTGGGAGATGGACTCAGGCAGGTGATTTGGGAAATCTGGATGACAGGCTCAGAAATACTTCATCTTGAACTTTTTTTCTGTTTCTTCCAAACAACTGGTTTAAAGTAGCAACTGGGCAGGTATATACAGGCACCTCCTAATCTCCTTCTCCAAGGATATGTCATATCCAGCAACAGCTGTAGCATAAGAAAGCCTACTGTTTCAGGAAGAAAATCTGTCAGTCCCGTTATGTGCCACCATTCAGTAAGGTACTTAAGTCACTCCTGATCTTAATAACAGAAATAGCTCCATTGACTTCAATGGGACAACTCAAGTGCCCTGAGCAGGGCATGCATACCTCTCTGAACTGGGGCTGCATCCGGCACTCTTATCTGTGTGCTCATGCGAAGCTGCTCTGCAGGGCAGCTGTAACCATTATCGATGGCCTAAGTCTCAGGCTGAGCAAAAGTGCTTCATTTTCAGTGCTGAAAAGAACCAACTGGCCTTCCTTTTCAAGCTACTCATAGTGAAACGATAAACAAGCAAAGGTCAGATTTCAGACTGCCAAACTCTTATCAGGCCACCATCCACAGCAACTCTTCAGGAAAATGCATAATGCAGAACTAATGAGTCATCTGTATACTGCACAATTACCACAGCAGCCCATGTAATCATAGTAATTGCATATAACAAAGCATGGATGGGAGTACCCACAACATAGCAAGGCCTAGAAATCAAGGCCAATCAGTTACAGCTGAACACACACATAAATACGCACACAGTTTTCAAATAGATGACTCGAATAAATGTATGTGCAAACCTATTAACCACACTCTTGCGTACCCTGTATGTAGCCAACACTGATTTTAGCAGTTCAAAATGGCTGGAGGAGACAGCAGGGAGGGCAATCTAAAATATGCAGAAGTGAAGCATGGAAGATGGAGATGTGATGGAAAGGAGTGAAGGAAGGTATGGGAAAGAAGCAGTGAATGAAAGCCAAGAGATATGTATGTATGTATGTATGTTTGTATGAAAAGACACAGCAACATCAAAGAACACTGTGCAGATAGCAGGCTGTGCTCCCTCAGTTTGCCTATTTCTCCTCCCAAAACAAGGAAAAAAGAAACAAGAGAGGGAAAATAAAGAACAGACAATGACAAACAAAAGAGCATGAAGGTAGAGTGAGTCAGGACAGAGAGAAAAACAGATAAAGCAGTAGGACTAGAGGAGAGGGCACTGTAAGCTTTGATGGCATTTTATTTCATTTAATCATTTTATTTCATTTAATATATTTAAGCTTCTTTATTGTTGTATGACTTTGGCAGACGTCCTAAATCTCTGCAAGTGTGAGAAAAAGACACATGTCAGCTATTTGGAACTCCTGGGGATTTCACTGTTGCTGGCTACTTAGTGAGTTTTGTAATTAAAGGCAATTTAGAAAAGGTAGAAAGAGAACCTACTGTTCACCAAAAGCCACAGCCCCTCCCAGAGTAAACCGCCAACTCCACAGGAAAACTGATCTTTAATTATTACTGGAGTCATAGATTCAAAGACCAGGAGGGTAGTCTCAAGATTTTTAAGTTAGTCTTCACAATCGAGGCCAAGGAGTTCACCTGGATCCCTACATGGACTCCAATACACTGCAGGCAAGCTAAAGTAGGTGTTTTAAAAAGATGTCAAAATCCTGATTTAGAGAATTCATGTGACAGCAACATGGCAACATGCTAAAACAGCAGCTGGTCATGAGGAGCATGCACAAAACCATCAGCCTCTTGGCTTGGACACACCACATGGCAAAATCCCCCAGCCCCTTGGGGCTGGAAGGCTGACCCCTCGGCAGGGAATCCCCCCGACCCTGAGGCACTCAGCGTGCGGGCGAGAACAACATTTGCACACTGAGGCTGTGGGGTTTTAAGTCAGGGAGATTTTTTCAGGCAGAGCTGAAAAGCCTTCTCCAGCTGCAATCCTGACTGGTTAAGCCGACCTTCCTTTAACCTCAGCCACAATGTCGCTTCTTTTTCTGCATCAGAAAGAAATCAACCCAAGCTCCCTGGATTCAGTAGATTTGCATTTAAACCTGACCACTGTTTAAATATTTTTTATACCATTTAACAGTATGTGCTGTTGGGCTACTAATATGGCCTGCACTGGGAGAAAAAGTGAATAAAGGATTTAATTACAGTTGAGATGTCCCTGGTATAGCTTACTGTTGTCCTGTAAATCCTTCTTCTTCACTTATCTCCAGCACAAAGAGGCATCTTTTCCATGGTGAGAAGGGGGAGGCAGGGGAATGCGGTGCACAGCAGTGCAAGGATCCCTTTGTTGGCCAGGCTTTGTGTGGGAATGCACCCTTGATGAATGACAGCCAGGCCTGAAAATTAGCTTTAGCTTTTGTGAGCTCAGTTTTCCTTCTAAATTACTGCATTGCTGTAACTTCAGAAGCCAGGTATTTCCCTTGACAGGGAACATTGCAATCTTGTGGGCCAGGGTGCACAGATCTGAATGCCAGGCATGATTCGCAGGTAACTAGCCGTTATTTTACAGAGCTCTGAAAGGAGACCACTAGCATCAGGCAATTTTAACTTTGCTCTGAACCACAGACACTGAAAAACTCCTACTGACACTCTCACTGGTTTTGCCTCTATTAGTGCTGCAGTGTCAGAATTTATTATTTTTTTTAAATTTAATTCCCCACTAGATTCAGCTACTGTAAAGCTCTGGAGGTCTGCGTAACACAGACGATAATGCTTTCATCAAATGTTGGCCAAAGAAAAAGCCTCTAGGATAGAATTGTGAATGCAATAAAGACTTTTCCCTGACTTCAGTATTTACATAATATTATATTCACTGTTATGCCCCAAGTTCCCAGTCAGGAGTGAAGCCTTCTGCACAAGGACATACTGAGGTGGTCATTACCCTAAACAGATCACAGGCTAAACTTACAAGGCAAGAGGTTGAAGAAAGGCAGTTTAATAATCACACTGCTACAGGTGAGGAAACCAAGGTTACCCAAGTCATGCAAGGGAGCTGCAGTGCAGCTGATAGCTAGACCAGGCATCATAATTCCTCTTCTTGCCTCTTAAATTCATGCTGGGGGGGCCACACATGCTCCAAAAATATGGGTAGGTCTAGTCAGTCATCCACACACATATTTCTGGGCTTCCATGATTTGAAATCAATTTTTAAAAGGAAAAATAACATTATTGCTACAAAATATTTGACTGTAAAAGGCATCATCTTTGCTCCTTCTTTCATTAGTGCTTCCAAAGACCTGCTTCCCATTGGGATGAATTCTAAGCAAAATGCCCCAGGATTGGCTGCTGTGACTGAAAAATCTAAAGGATAGGGCTAACTTGGCAGGGAAGAGGCTTTCTGACTTCTTGTAAGCAAGCCTGTCTGTTTAAGTTCAAGTAGGCTGTCTTTATCCACACATTTGCTATTACAGTAACTTATCGCTCTTACCCTAAGATGTACAAATTGCAGTCAAGTCCTGGACCCTGCTGGAAGCAAAATGACATCCCCAAGGTTGCCCAATATGTGAGGGGCAGAGGTGGGGCTCCTGCACCACATCCACCAATGGGATGGGGCAGTGCCATTCCTCATCATCTATGTACCCCACAGACACTCAGACAACCCCTGATGAAGGTGTAACCTTAGTGAAAGAAGTAATGTTCAGAGGAAAAGAATGGGTGCCTAAGAATGTTCTGCCCAAGAACAGGTGAGATGGAGTGAGAACATCTTCCTGGTTCAAGCAGGTCCTGGTCAGCAACTAGTGTACCCGTGGGCACCTTGGGGAATTTCTAGCATCCATTTCCATCACTCAAACACAAAGATAGCCTGCTACCAAACTGCACTTTCAAAAGGCCCTGCAGGTTTACAGGGCTCTTTGCCCTGTAAAGGCAAAAAAGCTCTTTGCTTTGCTTTTAATGATTTCCTCATGGCTTTCAACTCCTGGGCAACGTCTAGCTTTTGATGGAGAAAAGAAATCTGTTCTGCCCATTTTCAAAATGAAAAGTGTATCTTATAACAAAATCCATTTTATTTATCTGTGTTTTAAAATGCTGTAAGCAAAACTAAAAAAAAAAGCAAAGACTTCAGGCAGGAGCATTGTGTTTACCTTACAGCAATTTTTCCCAGTTTAATTGTAATGAGAAAACCTTTCTGTGCTTTGTAAAAACCTGAAACTGTATCCCTGTTTTCCACTATTTTCAGCTCAGGTGATTTTCTGAGCCTCATGTTGTTTTTCAGTGTAGGAATCCCCAAAGGATCTGTCTTGCAAATACTTGTCCAATCTGCTCTTGAATTCAAGTAAACATTTTGCATTTACGGCATCCTGTGGCAAGGAGTTCTCCAAACTGCTACCCCCTCCAAAATGCCTGATTTCCAAGCTGAGCAGCACTAGTTTATTCAGTCCTTCCTTACATGGAAACTGTTCAAAACATTCATTGTACTTGCTGCCTTTCTCTAATTTTGTTTGTTCTGCTATACTCTTGTTGAGCTAAGAGTCCGGGACATGCAAGCTGTATTTCAGATGTAGCTAAACTGATGGTAAACCGATGCTTTCTGGTTTGTACCTCATTCCTTTCATTTGATTTGCTTTTCTGAATGCAGTCAAGCACTGAGCTGATGTGCTGATGGAACTAGCTATCATAACCCCAAGGGCTTGCTCCAGAGTGGTCATCGTCAGCTCAGAGCCCACCATTTTGTATGCAAAACTAGGACTGTATCTCCCTGCACATACTATTTTTCATTTATCTGCACTGAATTTCATCTGCCTGTTTACTGCCCAGTCACTTGCTTCTATGAGAACCTTCTCTTGTTCTACAGAGTCCTTCCTCTTCCTTATCAACATGATAACTTTATAGCATCACCAAACTGTCACCTCAAAGCTCCAGCACAGACCCCTGCAGAACCTTACTACAGACCTCCTCTGCAAGAACACCCATTTACACCAATGTGCTGTTTCTTCTTTTTCAGCCAATTATATATCCTTACCAGCAGCATCCCTTTCATGCTTTGTTTCTCTTAAAAACCTTTTGTGAAGAACATTATCAAAAGCGATCTGAGAATCCATGCAGAGTATATTATTTGGACCACTCATACCCACATGCTTTTTAGCCTCTTCAAAAGATGTCAAGAGCTCTAACTTCAAATGGAATAATTTTGTCAAATTAAAATACATTCAGATGTTTTTGAAAAGCCAGAGCTGAGTGTTTCCCTGAACAATTTAGTCAAAAAATGCAGTCCTGTTTTATTGTTAATTATCCATGATCAGATATTTACTAATTACTTTATAGGTGCATTACTCAACAATTAGCTGCACATTTTGTGAGAGCACCATTCCCTACAGCATCTTCTGCTAAGAAACAAGCTCTCCCTGCATAAAAGTGAGAACCACTGAAGCAGCTTGGTGGATTTCATTCCTATTAGCCTTCCTTCCGGCTTATTAGATAACTATCAAAAAGGTTACGAGATCTATAACACTATTTTCCCTTGATGGTATATGGCTGATATATTTACAGGTTCAGGTTGTGTGTATTAAGGAGGCTGAACTGCCAGACTTTTATTAGGAATGGAACATAAGATACCTTCATGCGTGAGAGGTGCTGGAAGCACTGGCAAGAACGAAGAAACTTTACTAGGCCTTTTCCCTCTTCCTGTGAAACACATTTTATGAAGTTCTCAACTAACTGTTGCTTATTTCTTCTACCATGCTAATAGGCAGATGTTTACAATTTAATGATACACTTTATGACTACACCAAATTACTTAAGTGAGACACAGTGTCTGGGTTTGGCTATTTGCCTATGAGGTGCAGTCAACCCACAGTTAAGAGCAGGCAGTGCTCATTTTACCTTCCACTCCCATTTGCAGACAATTCCCAATTTGTTGGGATTCTCGAGGTAACATGGTGAACCAGCACAATTACCTGGTGTCCTGGCCATGACCCTGCCTCTGACGTTACCAGTCTGAAAAGTCATAGCTAGTTTCTGTTGCAGCAGCTACTTCTGCCAGGCAGCCCTGTATGCTGGCATAAACCACTGCAGAACTGGCCACAATCTGATGTTCTGCACATATGTGAGGGTGTATGTTTAAATACGTACAGGGTTTGTTCCCACTTCACATGTTCTTCACAGTGGCCTGGAGGATAATTTGAAACTGTTTGCGTGTCAATGAAGACAGGAAAATTTGGTCCATAAGCCCATGACAGACAGGGAAATGTCAATACTGTGCACACCTTAAGGACAGGTAGAGAGAGACAAAGCTGAGGACCAAATGATTAAAACATGAAACAACCTTAAAGAAATACTAATAATGGATATATATATCTCCATTTGTGAGCCACCATCTGCCCTTGATTTGCCATTTGCCATATGGCAGATCAAATATGTATAGAACCGGAAAGACTTAGTATCTTTCCTCCACATGAGCTGAAGTTCAGCCAGATGAGTAGAAAAACAACACCGTAGCTGCTAACAGCCACAATCGCATACCGCTAAAGACAGGTACATTATTCTTTAAAGCTATAGCAAGTCCAAGGATATAAATTTGTCAGAGTGGAAATTGGCTTATATGCAACACCCAAAAATGCCAGTGGAAATACCCTGGAAAGGAGGCATCAGGAATTACTAGCTGAGCTCCTCATCCTCTGTGTCCTGTTGGCTACTTGTGCCACAGCCAAAAATGCTTTTTTTTTCCTTGAAATCTGTTTTCTTGTCTTTTCCCTATGCTTTAATTCTCTTCTGCTTCTCTCTATTATCATTCGAGTGATGCGCAAGCAATTTTCCTATGTGCCTCCCAAATTTTTATGAAGGTCCTAAAAGCTTCATTCTCCTGCCCTTCTGCTATCACAGAGTCATCAGCAAATGCAAGCATGGTTGCCATCCCCATGTTGGTAGTCCCTGATCTAGCCTGATTCCACGCCTATCTTCTCTCAATTGACACCTCCCTGGAGGTGGTGAGCCATAATGTCAAGCTCTACAGGAGCTAAAGCAGAGATTTTAACCCCCTCTCCCAGCCGACACCTCTACACAGTCCAGGGTATATATCAAGCCTGACCCATCTTCTACGGCAATAATTTTCTGTGAATTGTTCTGGATACTCTTTGGGGCCACACTGGCTGATGACGTTACAGTTCAGTAATGAGGTGCAACACCATTACTGCGGTGGGTGCTACCCTCCAATCCAAAACCACTGTGCTGTACAATTTTAGTCCTTAGTATAAAACATTTCAACTTACTACGCCTTACTATCATCATGTGGGGGAATTCATAAACAAAATTCTAAAACCTAAGTTAAATGCTCTTAGGGTACTTCTAATACTTGCCTTACTGGGCAGGGGTGCAAGGAGATTCTTAACACAGAATTTCTAAAGCTATTTATTCTTCAGCAGGTCAGTAGCAGTCAGATGTCATGTTTATGGATCAGAGCAATCAGATTACAATATTACAGGTTCTGGTAAGCAAGGCCACTACTAAGGTAGATACAGTTCACAGTTTGGGTTTTTTTAAATTGAAACCTGACTTTGAGTGCTACTAAAACTATATACATTAAAAAGTGACCTACACAGGAGTGTCTGAATTCTTGCAGTGCTATTGTTGACCACTATTACTGGTGACATTTTACAGATGAGAACACTAAACTTTTCTGTTTCAGAAGGAAATTCTCCTAACACTTATTCTTGCAATCAGACCTCTATTATTAAATGAGGTTGTTCATTTAAGAAGAGCAGAAATTAGTTTTAAATTAATTGTCCAAAGTTATCCAGGACTCACTGCTATAGCTAGGATCAGAATTCAGGAACTGCTGAGCAACTTGACACTGAGCCATCTCTTTCCATACCTGTACTAATATTAAGGCCATAGGACTAGTCCAAACCCTTTCATATAGGGAAATTAAATATAACACAAATGACACATGACAATGACAGCAAAGCCTATGTAAGGAAGAAATTCAGGCTTGGTCACTTACATATTCGCATTAGTCAAATTGCAATCAGTACATTACAATGCAAAGCTTTAGAAGAGTTTATTCAAAGAAGTAAGTTTAAAGATTAACATACTTTTAAAGCTTGAAATGTGATGCTTATCAAACTTGTAGGCATGTAGAGGTTGAAAAGAGGTGACAGTTTGTAACATCAAATATGTGTTGCTCTGTATCACCAAAATAATGTAAAGTGCAAAGGTTTATCACCTGGAATCCAGACCACAAAAATCTTGAGCCTTAACCCAGTCATGTTAGAGATTACCTCTTTTTAATTAACAAAGGCTTTTTATTTTGTGATATGGTACCTTTGCAAATCCCGTGATACCATGTTGAAATGTGTGAAGAAGATCTCAGTGAAGACATAGAGCAATTTTTACAAGATCACTATATACATTTGGTAATATAATTTCTCCAGCGCCAATTTTGGCCTCATTGTTCTCTTTTTCATTCATTCCAGTTAATGGACTGACATGGTATGGGTTGAAAAATACAATTTATAAAGTAGAATTGAAAAGTACTCTGTCCAAACTTTTGAAAGCAGAAGCAAAGCAAAATTATGTACTTCTATCTTTATATAGCTTACTAAGTTCTGCTGTTTTTTTAAAAAAGATAGTAAAACCAAAGTCAGCTAGTCTTCTTCATCATAGCAACATTTTATTTCCATTGATATATTATCTTTTCCTCAATTGTTTCCCTCCTTCAGTATCTTCATCAGTTTCTTGAAGAAGCTGAACAGCACAAAACTCTGAACAAGTGCAGCCTTACTGATCTGACAGCAAAGAAACCCTGAAAGATTTTTACTTACATGCTTCCTCACTAACATCCTCCAGAGCTCAGATTGCTTCATCTTATGTCCTTTCTCAGATGCAATAAATATGATAATCCACAACTTGAGCCAGTGAAAAAAGTAGAGAAAACAAAAATAATGGAATAGTATCTTAAGTAGAATGATGTGAACTGATTTTTTTAAAAAAGTTTTTTCCTTCTAAAACTGAGCTAAAATGTTACTCGTTGAGGCAAATCTATCACAGACTTAAATTGGACCACGACCTGGCCCACAACACATCACTATACACACATGCATGAACACAGAGCAAATAAAGCTGAAATACTGCAAAAATTGTGATAAACTGAAAGAAATCACTAACATCACAAAACAAGTTTTAAGGGAAGGACACTGTAAATTTAATTCCCAAGTCTTCAAGGCAAAATGAAGGCCTAATTAAGATGTTTGGCCAAGGTTTAGTAGTTATATGAAGAAGGCACATATACATTCTCCTCCCTGAAGATAAATCAGTGTGTAATTACTGCAAAACCAGCAGACTGGGAAATTAAGAGGAAACCCCCCTGTGTAACAGGCCCCAACTTGCCTGTTACCTGTATTCCTGCTGATTATCTAGATCGTTGGTCTCTGCCAAAAATCAAGATGAAATTTTAATGTAATGCAGTTTCCTTGTTTTCAAGAATGAACATGTGAACACAGAATGATAATCCTGCCCCATTGCACCTTTCATTTGTATAGCCTCTGACTCCTAAACAGTCTTAGCAACCTGACTGAAGAGGAAATCCAATGGTCCTTTCAGTCACAGCTTCTACAAATGAGATGCAAAGATGGCAAAAGTTCACCATTTTATAGTAAACCTATAAATATAAAAAATATTTTTTTTTCAAAAAATACAAAATATAAAATATTGTTTTATAGCAATACTATAAAATCAAGTACCGAACACTATAACCTGTGCTTCAGCTAAACTGAACTGTTACATGCTTCACTGGGAAATGAAGTGGTTTTAAGGCAGAGAATAAAAATTAACTGAAATTAATTTGATATAAACGTGTTTTAGATGTCTTTATATCTGTGGGATTTGGGTTATGGCCCTCCACCCAAGTGCACATACTCTAACAGATAATCAGTAAACATCAGCAGAAAACAGTACAAGTTTTATTCTCCAGGGTGAACAACGTGAACAGTATTTATCTTAGGAAATGCATTCAGGTTTCACTGAACTACTGGCTTACAAAATCCTACTGGGGAGAAGAGAACAAAGGACTGAACTCCATAACCAGAGCTATAAGTCTTATGTTATTTTGGGGTGCAGGAGAAATGTATTGCACGTACCCTGAAATGCTCCCCTTCTCAGAGGAATTTTGAAATACTTTCTGCTCTTCCTTTTGAGTAGCCCATCTTCTGTTCCAAATTATTTAGCTAAAGCTCATCTGAGAATGTAAACCTGGTTGCATGATTTTAATTCCTGGCTTGGGATTTATATCCATAATTACTGTTGTTGTTTCTCACCAACATGAGTCACCATCTGGCAATGAACTACAGTCTAGGAAACTTCTATAACTTCCCCTTAATTTAATTCTTCAGGTTTCTCACCCTCGTTCAGCATGATATTACCAGAAACCGATCCAGATGTTACAGGGAAAGGCAGGAGATAAGTAGCTACTAACGGGCTTAGATAATTCTCTGTAAGGGTTGGATTCTCAACAGTTACTTTCAGACACAACTGCAAGCAATCACGAAAAACTTAAGAGTTCTTTTAACTGGAGAATAATTAAATGAATAATTTATACAGGTCATGATTCAGCCAAGCATTTAACTACACAGTTAACTTTAAGCGTATATTGACATCAACTGCAACTGGCTATTAGCACATATGTTAAATTAAGTCACGTTTCAGAATTTTGTGAAATCGGTGCCTACCATGTGAGGGAGAAAACACATCTGTGACATATAGATAGCTGCTGAACTGTAAGTTGAGTCCATGTGGTCTCAGGTAGGTTTGAGCTGGGATTTAAATTAGGTTTGAATAAACTGCACCAATGCTAAGCTGAAGTATCCTAGAGCCCACTTAAAAAAACACATTTCTATTAAATATGGTTAAAGACAGTAATTTTTCCCCCAGAAATACAGAAAATGAAAAAAAAAGTAGAAGAAAAAAAAGAAGAAAAAGGCAAAAAAAATTCAGGACATATTTAAAATTAAACATCAACTTCAATGTGTTTCCAAGCACCTCCACTCTCCAGTGAGGGCAACTCTCCAATCTGAGAAGCAAGTATGTTTGCAAAGGCCTTGAATTCTTTGAATTCTGGCAACTGAAGTTCAGAGGTGATCTCTTCAGTCAAACAGAAGACTCTCATGAGCCCTTCTATCTTGGAAGACACTTGGCACCTCTATAGGCTATTAAAAATTTCTGTGATTGATTCTGGCTTTCTCTAGTGGCTGGAGTCATCTTTCTCCTTTTCTCAGTGTCTACTGCCAGGGTCATGCTGGAGCAAGAAAATGATGGCAACATTTACAAGCTTCTTCAGGCTCCCTGGGCTTAGGGCACTTCCCCTATAATCCAACAGGCTTTTCTGATGAATGCTAGACATCCACAACCCCCTCTTTTGTAGTGATCCTTACATACGAACTCCTAAGCTGACCAGTACAGCTCAGGGAGGTGCATCTAATACATTTTTGAGAAATGCATCAGGGTGTTGGGCCGTACGCGTACAATATGGTCACCCAGGGCTGAAAGGGACACAGTGCCCTGTGTTTGTCAGATTATTCAAAGTCACTGCTATTGCTAGAAAAGTCTTAGGCATAAAAAAAAAAACTTATTTAGAAAGTACAGATCTGCAATAATAGGACCAAGTTAGAGAAGAACCACATGCATTATTTAGACCCTTAACAATAATGGTTGTCTTTAGCTGTTCCTGCATCTCAGCTTGTGAATTTGTCTAATTGCCCCCTCCTAGTCACTTGGGGCTGGCTTTCCCTGGGGCGTTCATAGCGTGAGGCATTTCTTAGACTTATGTGTAGAGACATACTGGGAGCTCATCAGGCTTCGATCATTAAAGCTGGCTTTTAAACCTGCTCAGAGCCGCTGGCTTTAGCTTAAGTAGAACTGCCTCTTTTTTCCTGCTTTCCTGGCTCTCTTTTTCTGTGAATGGGCACAGGGATATCACACGATAACATAGGGCACAGAGCTTCCCCTCCCTTCTCTCTCCTTAGAGTGTTTTAATTAACATTTCTATTATATGCACTCATTACCACATTCCTGGCTTCAGCTTTAAACTGGTCATTCTTGTTACAATCCCTCTAGGACATAGTGGTAAAACTTTACACATCTTATATTATAGTAATTATTAATCACAGGTACATTTCAGTGATTGAACTACAGCAATTGCTACCAGTCTAAACATAATACTTAAACA
The DNA here is from genome assembly GCF_000737465.1 of Haliaeetus leucocephalus. Lineage (NCBI taxonomy): Eukaryota > Metazoa > Chordata > Aves > Accipitriformes > Accipitridae > Haliaeetus > Haliaeetus leucocephalus. Next base: position 12,921,768 of record NW_010972886.1, read on the forward strand.
GAAACAAATGACAACACTGGGAATGGCGGTACCTGCATAGGGCGACACTCTCTTGACCCCATTAGTTTTATAGGACCCTTTGGGAGCTTTATCACAACTGCAACTATTCCACAGCCCCACTGTGTCTGCGCAAGTAAAGTGCTTCTGTGGCAGAGCAGGTGTGTTGGATGCACTTATTAAGGAGAGCTACTAAATCAACTGATGACCAAAGTCTACAATTTGGATGCTGGTTGTTAGGAAATACTCCTCTAAAAAGCATGAAGTAAATCAGAAAATATTTATTGGCAAGATGGAGATGGCCAGCATGATTTCTCTTTAAAGCCTACAAGGCTAACACCTGCAGTAGATTTTGGACACACAAAAGAAGAGCTGAACTTGTGTAAATCCTTGCAGTGGGGCTCTACTGATGCTTTTAGCCAAGAAAAGAACAAGCAGCCACTAAAAGAAGGGATTATATCTTCCAGCTGGACTTTGGCTCTCCTGCCCGTCCCCTGCACTGACCTGGTACAGCCAGGAAAACTATCTGGCTAAAAAGTACCTTTGTTGGTATTACTGGTTAGCTTTCAGCTGGATCCATTCCCTCTCCAGACCGCCGGTGTGGGTGGAAGAAAGGCCTTTTCTGTACTTGTATCAGCTTAAAGTGACTGTAGGAACATATTGCTAGCCTAACTACGTGCTGGTGGTGGTTCAATATTTTTTTCTGATAGCACTTCACCCTTTTTGTGTTTGCCTGAGCTTAAAGGGTGATTAGTAGGCGTTTTATAAGAATGTGGAACAACTGAAATAGGAAGCCGAAAGGGAGGCTTTATATGCAGGCTTAGCCTAGTGGGGATAAGTTCTTTCTTAGATCCCTCTAATTGCTTTAATAATTAAGAAACAATTTTGCTAAACTATATTATACTTGATTTTAATAAAATCACTCATGTATAGCCAAGAATTTAAGCAGCACTTCGTGTCCAAACAAAGAAAAACATATCCCTCTTCAGTTATGCCTTCAGGAGAAATTAATAAAATGTACATGAATATCTAAACTGAGTTTTACAAATCTCCTCTATGTTTATGAATTCCTTCTATGCTGACAAAATGAATGACATTGGTCAATAAGTGCCCTAACCAAGCTGCTTTAGGCACTTACGGCTCTGATACAGAAAAACACTTGACAGCGTACTTCACTTTAAACAGTTAAGTGATCACATAAACTCAATGGAACTACATTTAGATGTAAAATAAAGCATGTTCTCAAGCAATTTTCTTCTGGGGGCCTCTACTTTCCATTGCTTATATAAGTCAATAAATTTTCATTCTTAGTTAAAATTAGCCAGGATTTTCAAATTCAAGACAATAGGAGATCTCTGATTTGCAAGGGGTGGAGGCTTGGCAGCTTTGTATCCCAGACTTGACATTCTAGAAATAAGGGTTGAAAATCACCCGTATGTATCTTGACATGAAAGGGAAAAAACCTCTGATCTCAGTCTGGCTGCCATGAAAACCCAGGGTGACTCCACTGAAAAAAAGAAAAACTCTCTCGACTGATCTCACTGGATTTTCTATGCTTTGGGTTTTGTCTTTACATTTCCTTTTCTCCATACATTCCCAGGGTCAGCGACACCTGTCAGTGCATTCCTGAACTCCAGACCTGGTTCGGTTAGGAAGCCTTTATGGAATATGAGATGTTTGCATGGTGAAAATAAGTAACCATGTGAAAAGCATCTACTAAGGACAAAATGAAGTGCCATTTATCTAAACAGGTCTGATGCAGAGAGGTACCATCTCAGAATACATGGGTATTCCAGCCACGACTAAGGGAGCAAAGAATATATATATGAAAAGCATGGGGTTTAATTTTTGTTTTAAAATCTTCATGCTTAAAAAGCATTTTAAAAGCATTAAGTTTTTTAAAGGACTATTAAAAGAGTTTCCTCATCAACCTACATTTGGAAGGATTTCCTTTTAGCTGCATGATAACTCAAACAATAAACTCATTCCCTATGTCTAGTTATCCAGCTGCTGGGGGTACAGTAACATTAGAAATAATGTGGGGGGAAAAAAGCCCAACAAATACTGCCACAAATGGCACCTGGAATAAAAAATACCTTTTGAACCACATCAAGGTAAGACTGTAAAGTTAGTCTCTATATTTGCAGCCAGCTGCTAGAAGGTTAAACATTAACCTGACAAAGTAGGAATTTCTGTGCCTTTTTAAAAACCACACCAGTCTCAGGGAACTGCCAAAGTCAAGAATATTTGTCCTGTAGCTGTAACTACAGCTGTACAGATGACAGTGCTGGGCAAAATGTCCTGCAGACAGCTTTTCACTTCTATTTTCTTTGTCACTAGATGTCACTGTACACACAAGTGTGTGCCTGGGACTCCAGGCAATCTGGGCACTGAAGGCGTGAGGACCTGGGAAGAAGTAGCATCGTATTCGAGCACTGCTGTTTGGCTTTCACTTTTGCCATCTGGACTTGCACCCATTTCAGTTTTCACTTCATTTTGGAGCAGGAGCAGGTTTATTCACTTTTGCAGCAAACGTTTCACAGTTGATTTGAGGAATAATTTCTTTTTTTTTTTTCTAACTTTAAAACTTCCATTAATGACACACTTCAGTATATTCCAGCTCAAGCTTGACAAGCAGAGGAGCTGGCATTTGAGCTGCTGCAGAAAGGGAGTTCCTGCTCACACCCTAGATGGGCCAACCAGGCTGAGTTTAAAGGACACCTTTCCATGAGCTACCACTCAGTGTGCAGCCAAGAAGCAAAACCTAAATTGCAGGTCAAGTTAATAACAACCATAACTGAACTACGGGTGCAGTGAAGACACCCACAGCAGCCTCCCTAGCTCGGTCTGCAGTCACAAGTGAGCTCAGTCCCTCCATGTGCAGTTTGCTGGTGACCAGGATTCACCCTGCTAAAACATATGTCTTCCCACAAGGCTGAAACTGGGCCTAAAGAGAAAGCCAGCTTAAGACCCATCTATCACAGTGTATCATTGAAGCCCTTTATCCTTAATGAATTATCCAGCAACATATGTTCATATCTATTCATATATATGAATATCTATTGTCCATACGCACATTAGAAAGCAGTTGACAATATCATAAATGTCTTTCAAACAGAGACTTTTCTGTAAGTATCTTGTGAGGTTTTTTTTTACTAAGTCACATAATTTGTACACTGTCATTGGAGACTGAAGAAATAAGAACAAGAAAGTGAAAATCAAAGTGATTTCAAGACAGCCGCACCAATTTCTCATTAAAAGATACTTGAAAATAGCTGTGTGATTTTTACTTTTTGGCAAACTTCCTTTTGGACAAAATTCATTTACTTAAACATTCACAGATATTAAATTACACGAGTCACACAAGGAATTAAAGTGAATGCACAGGGATAGATATTAACTGTTGTAAAACAACACTACTCCAGAGACTTCTGATTTACATCACTTAGGAATTTGGCGAGCAGGTTTTATTTGGTTCTATGTTCATAGATGATTTCCCATTCATCCAGATTTACTAGAGCTTGTTAAAATTCTCTTTAACAATTTTAGATAGGAAGCTCTATAAACCACTGACTTTATTTTTTTATATAAGAGATGATACATTTGCAAAGAGTTTTTTATGACTTCAAGATAGGGTCAAGTGTGGGAAATACACTGAATGGCAAAGGTAGGTTAAAGTATCTTGATCCTCAGCATCCACTCAGTGAAAGAGGAATAAAGGACCACATTATAGGTCCACATCCTTTACTCTAAGAGGTACTTAAGATATTATACTGGATTTGATAAATAACTAGAATAAAGGTGCACAAGGGATAGAAAGACTGCAGGAAAAAATAGTGTCTTCTCTTCACACAGAAAATTCCCAATGATAAAATCCAAATTTGCATTTTGTTTGCACTAAGAAAAAAATTGGCAATATCTCCGTCCTGTGACTGGAGGAGCGTCTGAGCATTTCCAGCTTCCTGCAAATGCATGTAAATTTACAATGCAGTCTACAAAAACATTTATGCATGTGATTTTGACATTTGCTTTCGAGAAATATTTATACATGGCTAATTTGAAATATTGAGTACTCAGAGAGAACAGGAATGAGAAGCAGTTATTGCAAAAGGCATTCATGTAGAAATTCCAACATAATACCAATATTTATGCATTACTTGCCCAGCTATAGAGTACCAAATTGCTGGCTAGGATGAACTAATGTCATCCTATTACTTATGGCAGAAGACAAGTGATAGTGCCCACCTTTCATTTCTCTCTATCTCTAGATATTCCATAGTTTTTTTATTTTTAAAAGAAAAAGATCTCTATAAACTTTTGCTGGAGAGAGAAAAGTCCACAGTGCCTACCAAGGCTTACCCAGACCTCCACAGACAAACTGTTTCACATACTTTGCAGGTTTCTTTTTAGCACAATTCACTAGTGACTTTTTGCAATGCTCATCTTGTTCTACATCCCAAATTTGATAACCTTTGTTCTTCTTAGTAGTCATTTGAATAATCCATTTTATGCTAGTACAGATAGAGCCAGCATCTGACATAGTCTACTCTCTTCCTTGCACACCAACTTCACTCTGCCATGGCTTAGTTCAGAAAGCAATTAATTTTCCTGTGGCAGCCAATCACCTCAGTTCAGCAATGGAATCATTTCAATTTCAGCAGTATGTAAAATCAAATGAGAACAGTGGAGCAGAATAAATTCTTCAGTAAATTAAATCCTGTCTGAGTATTACTAAAAGTGTTTCAGAAGTTTTGTCTAATATCTAAGGCATCACTGCAGGCTACCACTTCGAATCAGCTCCAAAATAATATGGGCAACTCTGTTGTGTTAATTTTCTAGCTACACAATTACCAACAGAAATAAGAGCACTGGAAAGAAATAGACCTAACAGGCCACTTGCAAAAACACCATAGTTCTCCTGGAAATACAAAAATTCTTCAAAATTATTCTTCACATGAAAAAAAGCATTGTATAATTACAAATTTGGTGATTTCCAAAAAAGGCTTTGAAAATCTGAAGAAGTGAAAAAACATGAAACGGTGAGAAGGCTGCCCTGGGCTCTCTCCCTGGCAATCTCCACATCTCAATCCTGTCTTGTGGCAGGTACCTACCCACAAGTAACATCCAGTCCCTCAGCAGACCAGCCCCAGCACAACGTGTCCACAGCTTTTGGGGAGCTAACTCTTGGCTGGCCAGATGGTTAACAATAATTGGGCTTTGGAACTGACTGCGTCCCCTCCCCAGTGTCTTGTAACCAAGGCGCATGCAGTTCCACAGAAAAATGGTCCCACTGGATGTCCTTATGAGACTTTCAACAGTTACAAATTGTCTGCATATAATAATATATCCTCTCACATTCATCTGCAAAGTGCTGGATGGATACATGAAAGGACAAATCCTGACCTGTCCTTTTCCTCTAGGGCACTGCAAAGCCCTCAACAAAAGTGTTACCTTTGGAGTCCCACCATCGGAGGGCAGGCCAGGAAGAGACACATGTAAAGGTCTGCTTCAGGCACTACAGAGCAATAGGCAGTAGAGGTGTAATTAAGACAGGCAAGGAGGGGGGATTCAGTGACAGAGTGAAGACAGGAAGGCTCCAGGTGGTGGAACTACAGACCAAAGAGATACGCACATCCAGATCTTGCACATAAAACCTGTACTGAGGTGTGTACTAATTGCACGTAGTGCTACAGCTTAGTAACTAAGGTATTGATTCTAACAGTAATCAGACAGTTGCGTATGCCAATGCTCCACTCTGATGTCACCCACACAAGACCTGTTTACTCCAGTGTCATTTAAAAGCTTATTTTTGGAGCTTACAGGTTGCTACTTTTCTATGCAGGAAGAGTGTCAAAGCCCATTGCTATTCACAACCTCAACAGGGAGAGAGACATCAGGAGTACATGCAGACAGACCAGCTTTCTCGCTCTACTGCATCTGAGGCTCATTTGTCTCACACTCTTGTCATGATCTCAGGCCCTAATGCAAATGCAAACAATGAACACAGTGGACTGTTCCTTGATACTGGGCCCTGTTCTGTGCATGAAAGCCTTCTTCCCTCCTCTGTATTGGTTTTAGGCTAATAGTTTTCATGATTCAAGTCTGGAAACTGAAGTATCACTTCAATAGTCAGTGTATTGCATCGGCTGCTGTACTGGGGAAAAAAATCAAAGGTGAGCAAACTGAACGAGGACTTTGTATGGACAGTTTGAAGGCTGGGAAATCTCTTCCGTTAACCAACTTTTAAAACAAGTTTGCTCTCTCCGGCTTCAAAACACCTCCTTTAGCATGTTTGCTGATGACTGCTGATGAGTAATCAAGGCAGTGGCTTGTGTTTAGGCCTGGGGGAAGGAAATAAAGGGTTGGGATCCAGAAATAGAAGAGAGGAATAAGACTTCTGATGTTGCTCTGAGTAGTGGCAGTCTCAGTGAGGTCAAAATTTGGCCCTACAACTTTATCTTTATTAGAAAATACCATGATACTGGGATCCCAGATATTTTTGCATGATTTGTTGAATTCACATAACCAGGCAGTGACTGCTTACTTGTCCAGTAAATCAGTGGAAAGATTTCTCAGCTGGTTTGGATATGCTTTTGTCAGGCCAAGGTCAGCTCTTGTAAGACTGAGTTTGGTTTGCTGGGACATCCTTGGATTTTGTCATTGACGTTACTGGGATCTTGCTGAAGCTGTTTGCCATGTTCCACCAACTAATACTCTTACAACTGCTTTTCTCAGAAGGGAAAAAAGCTCACATTATCTTTAAAACAGGTGCCAGCAAAGCCCATTTTTGATGACTGTTTTTCCCATCTAGGCATACTGTAGGCTAGGTGACGATTCACCTGCCATCAACACATCGGGAACTCATTCAGCTGTTACACTGCCTTCTTTTATTGTACTGTAACTGCCCTGTGGCGCATATAATCATCTCCGAGCAGTTGGCCTGAGGCAATTAGTGGAATCCCTGCCCCTCAGGTAGGGAATAAATAAAGGATCTGTCACCACCAAATAAGCTGTGAAACAAAGCTCCAAGGACATTTGCTGAAGCAGGTGACCAAGAAACCAAAGTTGCTGAGCCACTAATGTACCGTGATGGAAATAAATGTATGATACAACTTGGCTGCCAGCATCCTTAATTACAGGACATGGCATCATTTGATTCACAATGGAATAAATGGATATATTTATATATTTGGAGGTTTGAATGAGGATTTCCTGATTTCCTGATGAAGTCATTCCTTTATTACAACAGCACCTTTCGTGCCTCTCTACGGCTAAGGTCAAGTCAGCATTTCCATTAAAAATTTCAAACTTATTTTCAGGGCTTTATTATTACTCATTTATAGAAAAACTCTGTACCGGATGAGACTTGGCATACAGGGCCTCAGTCCAGGGCAGAGAAAGGGAGAGGTGGAGATTTTTCTCCCTTCTTTGCTTTAAATACACAAATAAATACACAATTGATGAGTAGTAGCAAACGATGTCTTTTAAAGACTAATAAATCCTGCATAAGCTTTTTCCTATAAATCCTAAACACAGACTTCTGCTCTCGAGTACATGGGGGAGAATATTAAAAACTATTAAGCGTTTTTGTCTGGGAAAGCAACTGCTTCCCACGTGCAGCGACTTCTTTTCCAAGAGTAATTTTACAATGCATTTTATTAACTGAAGACTCTGCACAATTAATACAACAGACTGCAGACAAGGGCTTAGCACAGTAAACAAGTTTTGAGAGTTTTGTTCCAGCATCACTCTTGTATTGATGTAAATGCAGATAGCTCTCCCAGAAGCAGCAGACCTGCCTGGGTGTAAGACCTCTGCCAGGGAGAGGAGGAGTCAGGCCCTGTGCGCTCTGCCCCAGGAGCCCTCGAACAGGAGTCTGTAATGACTTCAAAGGAGCTGTTGTGCTGTTTCATGGGAATAATCAATGTACAATGCAACCTTGTTTATCCAAAGAGCTTAGGTGACACTTAGGACCTCCTGATAAAAGGTGGTGGGGATGAAGGAGGGAAAGGTCCAGACGGGCGTGATGAGATCACCCTCCGGGCTTCAGGATTGCCTGCGCCTGCTGAAAATTGGGAGGATCCCCAAAGCCCTTTGGCCAGCCCTCTCTCTGTGGCATACACTTTTTGGAACTCAACCTAGTCTTGAAAGAAAGCTCCTGCCACAGCTCGCAGCAGCCATGCAGAGACAGCATCACAATGATGAGATTTACTCCTGACACACACAGCATCAGTGCAAAAAGTATGCTTGTCCAGGACTTCTGCAATGCAGCACTGATCCTGCCATGTCCCAGTATGCCCAATCACACCCACTTAATCATTTGGTCTCTTCCATTTTGTGGGAGGAGGCTGCACATGGAGCCTCTCTGCAGCCTGCCACACCCTCAGCCTTGTTCAAAAGGCCATGCTTTGAGAGTCACAGTCCTGCGTTTGCAATACCCAGGAAGGGTGGAGGAACTTGAGCTGTCAGGAGGCTTGCTGGTTGATTATTTAGTTTCTTTCTGCTTTGTACTTTCTTTTATCTGCCGCGCTTGAGACCAGAGCCCTGGGTCAGACTCAAGCTTGATTACGATGGTGCTCTGCAAACACCCCCTAAAAGCTTTTTCCCAAAAAGCAGACCACCTGAAAAGAGACCTACTTGGATAAAATTGCACACCCTCACACTGGAATTTTAGATTTCCTAACAGCTTGCCCATTACCTGATTATCCTGTGCACACTGCTGGTAATGGCCTGGCCCCATGTTTGCCTGTACCGTATTCCTTTTGGTACCTCCACGTGGCTCTTCTGGTGTTTCCATTGATTGAAACTGAAGGGGAAGCCCCGAGCAATACACTGTTCCTAGAAGATGGCAGATGGGATGGATTTTGGACTCCAGTGTTGCTGTGTAAAAGGGAGCAGGGATTACAAAGGATGTATTTACAGACAGGGTGACAGTAAATTTGCCACCTATACTTTAAATTTTGGCACTGTTCTGTTTTTACGTTTTGCAGAGCCCATGAAAATGGAAGGTGCTGCAGCAGCTGGGTCTTCAGTCTTATGGTGACATAGAGGTCACTGTAATTTAAGAAGATGTGTTTTGTTATTTTGCTTTGGAGAGTGAAACTCCTGAGCTGGGGAAAAAAAAAGAAACACAACAACAACAACAACAGCAAAACCCCAAACAAAAAAAAAACCAGCAAAATATATGGTGTTTTTCTCTTCTTATTTAGTGACATGAAGGTGGTAGGGTGTTTGGCAATAAGGAGCGAGATGGAGGAAGGATTAGATGAACACTGGCTTGTCTTCTGTGTCGCTGTCACTCACAAAGATGAGCTCACAGGCATTTCACTCACAAAAGGAGAAACTTTCTAATATGACTCTCCTTTTGGCACTAAGGTGGTATCCACAAGATCTAATATACTCCTGGGGTGTGATGAGCTCAGACATACTGAAAATGGGTCTGATGGAAATGGTGGTTTCAAACCCTGTACATCAACGGGGACCATTTCAGAATGTCTCCATGGCATGCAGTACAGATGTCCCAGAAGAAACTACAAGATGATTAGCCTCCAAAACATTTCTAATGCAGGCAGAGTCTAGGGTAATTCCTTTCCTTGTAGCATATTCATTACTGCCTGGCTAGGGATACTGTCTTTTCATCCAGAATGGTCCCATATAGCACAACCAAACATGAGAAACAAGAACGGGTAAAACAGCTGTTACTCCCCCGCCCCCCCCCCCCCAAATTCTGCTGAAGTCTTAAATACCATAGCTGTTGCTTATTCAGAGCCCCATATTCAAGAGAAGAAACCAAAGCCAACAGAGTTACTAAAAAATGGGTTTGCATAATGATATTAGGCTCACAGCAAAGTGGGAATACATCCCTGATCTGCTCAGGTTTGAAATGATGTTCTGTGCTATCGGAGTCACTTCTATGGCCAACATCAGAAGCTGGTGATTGCCTTCCCTTAGGTCATCACCTAATACTCTGGCAGATTTTGTGCTCTAGCTCTAATGCACAGAAATCCTTGACTTTTTTTGTGCAAATCTGCTTGTCTAAGTGGAATGGAAGACTGTAAAACATTGAGTGTCTGTAACAAATGTTTGATGCTCGCTAAGGTGGACCAGAAGCCAACAACTGATGGACTTAATAACATTCTTGCATTGCACTAACAGTTTATAAATGCAAATCAATTACTGCAGCCCCTTCTACCTTAAACACACACACTGCTAAGTACAGGACCTCTCCAGAAAAGAGTCTTTTAAAAACACAGGGACAGCCACGCTGGGGCAGGATCCCACCCAGCCCCAGAACTAATCCTGTCTCCAACAACAACCAGTAGCACAGACCTAGAGACGGACTATGAAAAATAGAGTGATAACCTGAGTGCACTCTAGCAATATGCCTGACATATGCAGGCTTTAGGTAGACAGAGAAAACTGAAGACGCTGTTTGCTATTTGCACTTTGGAAACTTTACGAGCTCTTGGTGCAGTGACCTACAGAATAAGGAATCCCTAAGAACTCATTAATAGGTGGTGTCTCATATAGCTGCACTGAGACTGAAAATGAGAAATAAAACACAGACTATTTGGGAGAGTTGCCTGTATATTTCACTGAAACATTTTAGATTTCCAAATGTTTCCTATTATTTATCATTTTATATATTTGCTCTTTTGAATTCCAAGGTAATGGGCCAAGTCTAGGAAGACTAGAACAGGATCCAACCAAACCAGAAAAGAAAATGAAATCGTCACTTTGCTAAACTTGACTCAAACCCACTAAAGAAAGAAAAATCAGCGTTAAGGCTCAAATGCCATCCTTGCCTTTGTCTGCTGCCTTTCGGGGAGTCTCCAAAGCAGGGGTGATTTCACAGGTCACACGCAATGCCCAGGCACCACAAGATAGGTTAAGGAGGGAGTCCCAGCCTTAACTCTGTGTGTCGCTCCTTCTGTGGTTTCAAGTCAGACTCTCAATGTTAGTACAACCTATTTTTTGTGGTTTAATAAATCACATACTTTAGCTTATGTAATGACTCAGAGTGAGTGATTGTATTCTCTTCTGGCCCAGAGGTGGTGTGATCATATCCCAGCTCTGTAAGGCAATGGAAATCAATGGTTGCTGCTGGATTCATTTCAGGCAGGCTGGGGTGTGTGGAGGTGGTGAGGGGCTGGCTCGAACTTTGAAAGTTTACTAGTTCCAGATGGAGTTGTTTACAAAAAATAAAACATTTTTGAATCAGCTTGTGGTTCAAATCTCCTTCCTGACCTTCCCTTACCAAAACATACTAAAAAGGCATGGCTGAGTTCTGCTGCTGACTGACAGCCCATTATATACAATCGAGTTTTCTCCTTGTTTCAAAACATTTTGCGAGTCCAACTACCTGCTGAAGTTTAAACATCCTTAAGAGCTGCACGGGGATGTGAAGTCACATGCTGCTCAGCGCCAAGGTTTGCTCTCCTGCACATCTAGCAGTGAAATCTGAAGCTGTTCACTGCTGCACACATCCTCCTCATTAAAAGGCTTTCCCATTACACAGAACTCTCTTGCATGAAGTACTTTGGCACCCTGATTGATTAAATCCCTTTGAAATCATCTCCATTACAACACATCTATGTTGCTGTGAGGAAGGGGGAGGAGTGGAGGGAGACTTGCCTGCATTATAAACTTTTGGGCTGCCCTGCAAAGCAGCAGAATGAGCAGAGAATAAGTGAAGGGCAGTCATGGATGGGGCCTGACTCTGCTGGTACAAATAGCAACAGCAGAGTCAGATTCAGGCCTGAGACCAAGCCAGACTGTTGCTCAACTCCACCTCCCCCTGGCACCCAAGGGTCAGACCTTGCCCATCTGGAGGTTGAGGCCAGCTGGAGTATCGCACTGGTAAGGGCATGAAAAGCAGCAGAGCAAGATGCCTGCCAGCAGAAAGCCCAGCCAGAGCAATAGCACCCCACATTTTTGTTACTCCAGCCGCCGCTCTGCCATCAGCCCTGCTGTCTTCAAGTGCTGGGGGCAGCAACTGAGAAAGGAACCTGCTTTGACAGATGTGTGGCAGACTTCCTCCATGATTAACTAGTATAAGGGACAACCCATTGCCGCTGCAACTTTGTTGAAAGCTCTTTCTCCCAGCAAACCTCGAGGACTTGGGACTCAGCCATGTACATTTACAGAAGTCACTAGTTTCTCATAAATAAGACTGAAGAGAATTTGTTGAGGAACCGTGTCTGAAAAGTGTAACCTAGTTTACAATTTGAAGGGGTTTTATTACTGTGGTTTTTTTTTTTTTAAATGAATCAAATCCATACATCATGTGTCTGGCATTGTTTGTACTCTGTGGGCAGCTTATAAGAAGCCAGCAAGAATGGCTGGTTTTCCATATACAGTTGCCCTGCTGTGATCCACAGAAACCCCCCTGCCCTCTTCAGAAGGCATCCCTCCCCTTTGAAAATGTGGTGCGCACAGTTTCCTCTCACGTAACGCAATCAAACAGACCCTCATCACATCCATTTTCAGGGGTTTATATTCAGAACATGTGCAAAGATGCTGGAGAGAAAACTGGTTTGGTGGGGTCAAAAGCGAAGACACAGGATATCTGCCTATAAGCATTTCTGGGGGACTGAGGCTTGCACGACAAATGTAATGTGCATACAGCAACGCTTTCTGAGAAAGAAAAAACGTTGGAAGAGTCTTCTGAAGAGGAGAGGGAATTAATGTATTTGCCCCATGTAGTTTGTGTTGACTTTCCCACTTGGAAACATGTGACTTTTCTGCCTGAAGACAGAGAGAAATACAGGGTGAAAGCTGTTTCCTTACCCACATCCCACATCTCAAGAGTCCAAGACACAAAGACTCCAAGAAATAAAGTTTTAAAGTGAAAATAGTTCTCTTCAACTCCACAGCATACAAAAATACTGCTCTAAGTGCTCAGAGACTCTGCATGAAACAAAAATGAGAGTTCATTTTTCTGAAGAATAATGGAAAGAGAAAAAAAAAGAAAACTTCTAAGCTGCCTTTGCTCCAGCATCCTCTAACCAGCACTTCACATGTATCTTTCAGCTGTAGTGTTTCACACATCTGATTTTGAAGAGCATTTTCATATTTCCCTTTGAATTATTATGTTTTTCTTGGTTCTCATTACAGCAATGAGGGGACCCAACACCCCTCATAATGAAAGGCAGAGCAAAGATGAACAATAAGAATTGGAACTTCCCACCAAAGTCTGTGAAAAACCAATTACTCTTCTATCTGAGAAATCGGAGTGCGGCACAGGGGGGCCTGCAGCCACACCAACTTACAGAGTTTGTGCCCACCCCATGTGCTGGTTCCCGCGCTGAACTCAGCCTGCAGCCTCTTGGCTGTGACAAGGCAGCAGTTTATGGGGCTGCGCTGTAAACCATGGCAGTGAGCGGATCCAGGTTTAAAAATAAACCTGGAAAATAATAAACCCAGATCAATTCACTGATTTGATTTAAATAAGGCCACGTGAATGGCTGTCAGGACAACACTGAGTAGCTCAGCAGGGTAAGAATGAGAACCTGAAAGAGAAGCTCCTTAAACCACTATTGCTGCCACAGCTACAGCCTGGTAAGCTGGGTTTCATGGTGACTTTTGGGGTAAGGAGCAAAGGATCTGCAGTGCAAAACCACTAAAATTCCTCCAGTGGGAGCAGTAGAAGAATGGCTGAGTTTCACCCAGCTCTAACCATTGCCTTGCCTCTCCAGGCATCGTAATTTGATTGAAGTACTCTGGAGCCAGTATGGACCCTCTACTAGTCCCTCTGCCCTGGGCTGAGGCTCCTCTTCCCTACTTGCATCAATTATTCCCCAGCTTCCCTCCCTGGTACCCCCTGGACTCCTCTGGATTTCAACATTCTCTCTCTTAATTTTCCTTTGGAGTTAAAATAAACCTTTTGAAGAGATATTTCCTTTCCAGTGTCATACTACAATGAAGACCAGGTCTGCATTTGATTAGTAAATTCATCCCATGCTGGTGTTTTTGTATCCTCAATGTCATGTACATTTAATAAAATTCTATTCCCCTCTCTGTCCCCACTTCTTTTTTAAAGGGAAGATGTATGTTAAAGTGATAGGAATATTCTTGATGGAGAAAGGAAAAGGAATTCCAAACTAGTTAAAGTTAATAACCAGAAGATTCTAAGAGCCAGCAGAAGTAGCAGGCAGCAAGTTCATGGGTCACTGAGGACTTCCAAGTCTTCCAGCCATATTTGAAAGCAACAAGCACCTTTGAAAACAGCTGGGATGCTTCCAGCTGCCTCTGAAAACTGGGACGAGGCACTACTGCCGGTGCCTCCGCTCCAGGAGCCTTTCCTAGAGCCCAGAGCCATCAGTAACCCAGAGTCTGCTGGCCAAGAACAGGAGGGGAGTCAGGAGCCAACACTGGTAACAGAGAAGAGCCAGGAGAAAAGCAGTGCTTCTGCAGAGAAGGGAAAATGATAGCAAAATGGCATATCCAGAGGTGCAAGGAGTAGTAAGGACCATACACCTGAACAACATGTGCAGAAAACAACAAAAAGTAGTAAAGAAGGCATAGAAATAAGTGCCCAAGAGTAAGGGCAGGTGCTGCGGAAAGATTGGGGTGTGGGGGTGCAAAAGGCAGTAAGAAAAGATGTGGGGACAACAAGGGAAGAAGCTGACAAAGAAGCAGAAATGGGAAGAGTAGAGAGAACTGTTGGCAGGCTGTGGCTCACCGGTTTCTATGCTAAAGCTAGTGTACCTAGTGCCTGTAAAAGCTTGGAGGACAAAGGATGGAGAGTCACCTCTGGCACAGCAAACTCCTTTTGGCTGCTATTGGCATATGTTCAGAATAAAGGTGGCATTGCAAAAAAGGGAGGAAGTGCTTTTGCCTTCAGCTGGTAACCCAGCTGCTACCTTTTATCCTCGGAAAACAGCAGTGAGCAGCCCAGGGCAGCACAGAGCACTAAGGCATCTTACACCTCATGTGAAATGCAGCTCAGTAGTCCCTCCCTTCAGACTGGGTTGTGCCCACCCCTCTACACTTGTGTCCTACTGGCATAGATGAAGCTTAGTGCAAATCTTTACAGGATATATCACCATAAATATCACCAGCACAAATTCAGAAATATCCAGGCCCTAGAGGTAAAATGCTTTGCAGTTATGTTCATGGATGGGGTATACTGGGGAAGACAGGAACAGGAGTTGCGTGGCCGAGAGGATAAAAAGTCGGGGGGGGGGAGGGGGTCCTTAGTTTAGTCAAATTAGATATTCTATCAGGATCTGTCAGCATCCTTTCCCCACGTTTCCCGCAGCTCCCAGAATCAGCCCAGAGCTCAGATGTGAACAATGAAACGTTAATCTGATCCATTGCAGCCAGCAATTCAAAAAAAAAAACCATCCCAGAAGTCACCTCTTCTACAAACATACCCATCTAAAAGGGATATTAGTTGATGCTTTTGCAAAGAAACGCTAAGACAAGGCTGCTTTTGTTATAAGAAAGATCTCCCAGTGACAGGCAGCTGCTGTGCCATGCCATGCACAAGACTGCAGATACGAATTACCTCACAGTGAAACATCTCAGGCACCAGTATTTTGAATGTTTATCATTGGCTGGTGAAATGAAAGGGGTGTCTGGCATTTCAGAGAGGATAGCCAGGAATAATTGCTGATACAACATCTTAGCTGGCACTTTCTGTAAGATAGCCTCATTAAAAGTAAAAGTAAGAAGAGGGAAGCTTACTAGAGTGCTTGCAGAGACGGCTTACGTGAAGGAACTGAAAATGAGCAGAAGGGTTGATAAAAGGCATAGAGGTTTTACACAATAGCATATTCTCCTATAAACCACCTAATTCTTCTACTTGGTATTCATCACTGTCAGAAGCCTTTACAGCAGTGAATGAAGGCTTTATGCTTAGCCTCATTATCAGCTCAATGATAGAGGGCAAGCCATGCACATGAAGTTCAGTACCAGAGATATGTTGTTAAAATGCTGCAATTTGTCAGCATTTAGATAAACAAATGAGGGGCAGAGTGAGTGTGTGAAGTGACCTCTGCAGCATTCAGGGGATATTTTGCCACTTGTTCTAAAAATCGTATTCAAGTCGCTCTAGATTTGCTTGGGTGGAATGAGAAAACATTGATTTAAAAAAATCTCTTTGAGCAAGACAGAGGTTTACTCTCATTTTCTTTAAAGTTGTTTCTCTCTCTGTAACCCCATTCTTTGTTTACTATTGTGCTTCCCATAGACCCCGACATTCCAGTAAGGCTTCTTGGGCTTGATCCTGAGCAACTGGATTCGCCAGCACATTCCTGGTGGCTTATTCGCCAGGACAGGCTCAGTGGCCTGTCACTCTGTGGTGTGAAGAGTTCAAACCCAACTAATAACCTATGTGAAATGACAACATATCACAGTGATGTAACTGAAGGAATGTGCTTTTCCCTACTTTAGCTAATAAATAGAAAACCAGAGCATAAAAGAAAGAAGGAAAAAAAAATCTCTTTAAAGATTTGACATCCTCATTCTTTCCCATTGTGAAAGCTGATCTTTTATTTTTTATTTTCAGTAATATTTACTCCGAGGCTTACATTTGCCTGTTTTCTGTCAATTCTTTCTCCCAGCACTTGAGTGAAACACGCTTGAAGAGCAGACAATGCTTCTTTGCAGAGGACTCCATTTCTCGGTTTCTTACAGAGTTTTTAATGATGCTGTGAAAGCGAGGCACCCGAGAAATCAAATCAAATGAATTGTAACACTTTCTGAAAAGCGAGATTATGCTACAATGGGGTTTCAGTCACCTCCGGGAGAATGTATGTCTGAAATCAGGCCTTCCTCAGATTATACACAGCTGTTGAGCTGCCTAATGCTTTCACAGTTTTCCTATGTTGAAGGAAAACCTTGGTGGCATGGGATCACCATCAATCTCAATACCTCATACAAAGTGGAGTCACTAAAGTCTCATTTGCAGCCCTTTTTCTTTTCGGCCTATACACAAACTTTTCTGCTCATTTGAAGAGAATTACGTGGGCTTAATTAAGTGTAGTAACTTATTGGTAGCACAGTGCCCAATCAATGAAATGTGCAGATGTGATGTGAAATGATGGGGCGATGCTGTTGTGAAGAATACAAATCAGGGTGACAGCTATTATTTGTACCCAAAAGAAGTTATTTGGGACTCAATTATCCCATTCATAGTAATTGTGGTGCACCAGATGGTTACAATGCGTAAGAGTCTTCCATGACCATAACATTTCTTCTGAGCACCTTTTCTTCTTCTCTAATTCACCATACGACGATTAGTTTCTTATTGGGTGTTTATTGAAATGAGGGGGGCTAAGGAACAGATTTAGTGCATCAAGGAACAAAAGGGAGGGGAGACCCATGAATCAAAATAAGAGACTGCAGCTTGCTCTGTTGTTTATCAGAGGCCTTGAAATAGTCGCCTTGCAGCTTATCTGCAATGACCTTCCCTCCCCTCCTTTCTCTTGCCTCCTTCTCTCCCCAAGTCCAGGAGATGTAAAGTTTTTCAAATCTGACCGGCTGCTGTGCCGTCTGTCAAAGCCTTTCCAGCCAAGTGAGCAGTTTTTCATTTAATTCACTGAGTTGTCCTCAATAAAATTAATTCCTTCTCATCGGCACCATTGAAGCAGCGAATAGGAACAAAACCAAACGAGGTTGTGAATATAGTGCTGGTCATTAACTAGGGGCACTGACTCTATCATCTGTTCATCCCTTCGTCTCATTGAGGTGTTTGCAATATAAAAGGAAAAGCAAAGCGGGTGAGGAGAAAGTAAGAACAGAAAAGCCTAAGGAGCCATGTTCTCAGCCAGACAAAATCAGCTTATTTCTGCCGCAACCAATGGAGCAACAGCCATTTACACCAGAAGGACTTGGCACTTGCCTTGGCACTGTCCTAAAGCTCTAGCCCATTACCTATGTGAATCAGCTGGCAGAAGGTTAGGCAAAAGTATCTGAATGTGCACGCTTTGCATATGCAGAGAAAGGGGAACAACTAGGCACATTGCAGCCACATGCCACTGATTTCTATGTTTCAATCTTCCTCTTTGGGAAAAGAAACTTTCTGCCTGGGCTCAGGTGAAAGTCCTCCAGGCAGCAGCTGTCTTGAGCTTGTACTCCATGACTGGCACCACTGTGCAGAGCTCTGTGCTTATGGCAGAATGGGAAGTATGTTGAAAATGAGTTAGCCTTTTCCTTTAGCAATCATCACTTTCTAACGTCTTTTACCTCCTGAGCCCAGCAGTGTCATGGCACTCCCAGACTGTTCTGGTGCAGAATAAAGAGCATGTAGGCTTTAGTTTTAGCGTACCTGTTGTTATGGTTACATTGTTTGTTAAACATAATGATGGCATTGGGAGTAACGCATTCATGACTTTCCTGATTAAGACAACGGCATAGCTCTGGTGGCATCTACTTGAAACTTGATCATGTGGCTTCAGAGGCTCGCAACCACATCCTACTTTGGGGTTAGCCAAATAAAACTATATTTTGGTTTAGTGCTGCTAGCTTTGAGGAAATGATAGTTATGAAATTTGGTCCAGTTTATGTTTACTTAAACTACAGCTGCCACGAGACAGAATCCATCTTTCCAAACAAAGGAAAGCAGCACATGAAATATGCCTTTTTAAATAACATTTTTCAAAGGTGCTTTCCAACTTAAAGACACAAATACTACAGTGCCACTTGTGTTCTGAAACCTATATTAAAATGACACTAAGATGCAACCTACAAGCTCAAATCATGCTTTGCAAACTGTTTATTATTTGCAAATACATAAAGCCTGATGACATGTATCGCATAGATCTAATTTCAACCATGTCTTTTCTTTAATAAACAAAACATGCTGTACCAGCAGAGCTATAACCAAGTGATGATAACATCTGGTTTTCAGACCATGTACAGATCAGAAAGATAATTCTTTTTCTTCCAGAACAACAAGAAAATGGAAAAAAAGAATAATCCCAAATCTGGCTTTTTGATGACTACTGAATAAGCAGGGGCAGATTTTCAAAGACAAGTAAGGATTTCATCATTCCTATCTATTATTGTTTCAACCAATATGCTTAACGCTGATCTAGGAATTGAGTGCTTCTCTAAAATGTCTATATTCTAAACCGACCATACATGCGCTAAAACATTTCATGTCTATTTTACAGGAAAGATGAGGAAACAGAAGGCTGAGACAAATGGTTTCAGATTCCATTTTTTCCTTTTCTTGGTACAGTCCTGCTATGGTGACTTCAGGTCCCCATAATCCTGTTTTCCATCTCAGTTACATTCTTTACCAAACGAGATAGACCTCTGTACTGCACAAGAATCAGAGCCTTTCTTTTCTATTTTTTCCTAGCTCAGGAATAATACATTGCACTGTCAGACCACATCTGAACAACCAGCTGGGAAGAGACCAGAGCCAGAGATCTTCTCCGCTACATCCCTGATCCGGACAGGCAGAGGACCGGGGTTATGGGAAATCTACCTCACAACTTAGATGCAGACCTGCTTTGCCACCAGCAGAAGTGAGAATAAAAACTAGAAGCCCAGATTCAAGTCATCTTCTCTGCATTACTGTCTTTTCACTAACTAGATCAAATAGCCACATAGTCTCTGTCATGCTTTTTGACTAGATCCCTTCAAGGTGAGCAGAGAGGCAGCTAGAAAGCAGACACAACATTAGTGATCTCAAGAAGCGGAGGGGAAATTTTCTCCAGGGGTGAGTGCATTTCAAACAATATAATCTGTTATGTTAGGTGGAGAATAAAACTCTGGCCTCACTTCAGCTAAATGCAAGTCTTCCATTGACCTCAGTAGGCACACAATTTCACACAGGGCTTTCTATTCTGTAGCTTAATATCATCGCAATCCAGGGGCATAATACTGGGAGTTCAGGTTCGTCTTCAAACCAGACTGCAACTCACTGAATTTTGGCACAGCTTTCCTGACCATTATGCAGTTTTTAAAATGGGAATCATGTTAGTCAAAGTGAATTACAGTCCATACCCTCTTCGGTAAACTCTAGGATAATTCCACATTTTGGCTCATAGACTTGCAAAACCCCAATCAGATCTCATCACACTGCAACTGGGAGACAGAGTAGTTATCCGATATGGCTAAAACCATAAAACTTTGTTCCCACAGCATTTTCATATTAGGCTTTAACCAGGATCCAGCCCCTGTTTTGCAAAATTAGGAAATGAAGCTCGTGTCTGTTCTGATTTCCTGCATAACTGCTCTGACTAATTCTGTACTAATTCTTCAAAGCAAATTTAGACCCAGCTGCCAGCAGGTGTGCTGGAAGCTTCAAGGCTATGGGGAAGTCAAATGCAGAGGGACAGCTCCTACCCATAACACTATGCATGTTAAATCCTTAAAGATTTGCCTTCTCCTACAGTCATTTTTATTGACTCTTATTCATCTTCCTGTATCAGAGGGCTCAGACAAGTCAGGGTGCTACTGGACTACATCTTTTCCAACACATTATAAAAGTGATTTTCTGTCATCAGGGCTTCAGGGAGATGTAGGCTGATTTTTATGAGGTGCCTAAATATCTCTGAAAAGTTCAGTCTTACAGACTAAGAGGTAAGACAAGACAAACAGAGGACACTAAGAGGGCCGAAGGCTGGGAGGACAGAGCCATGAAAATCACTGGACTTCTCAGCATGGGACTCCCAATGGGCGTGTACCCACGTGCTTCCACCAGCTTTGGCTTTCCCAGTGATGCCAGTGAGACAGCTGGGCTTAGGTGTGTACAAAGTCAACATCAGACATTATCACAAGTCCATGACTGCTCATCTTGTGCCTCAGTTCCTTTGATGTTTTAACTTTTCTTTTTTTCAGAAATTGTTCCAGTGACACTGTAGTTTCAGATTTCCACTCAGACTGGCCTTATTACATCAAAATACAACCCCCCATTATTTATGATGTTTTGTCTCCCAAGCAAGAAGAGAAGTTTTTTCCCATAGGTTTTTTTTGATCTTATCTATTAAGGGCTATAGCCCCTTCATTTTATGCAGGTCTCTTATTTTTGTTCTTTAGTAAGAATACAACCATGCAAAAATATGTGTGATGAAGCCTTAAACCCCCTGAGACCTATTCAGTGTGGAACTTTGCTATGAACTTGAATGTACAAAGGAATGTCTCTCATTAATGGACATTTATATATCATCTGCATAATGACTCTTTTTCTATTCCCTCTCCCCTTTTTATGCCTTTTATCATTTGACATTGGCCATACATTGGCTGTCAGAGGTCAGTTACAAGAACAAGATTTGGATGAGAACATTATAGCTCACTCTATGGAGAATCTAAAATATATAGTTGCCATTGACTCTGTCAAAAGCCTTTTTCCATATTTAAGGAAAGAGTTGAAATGAGGATTAGATTTAATGTTGATCAGGGTTACGGTCAAAACCAGTCATATCTTTTAATATCTGTTGAATTAATTATAAATATTATCTCGTTAGGTGGAGTTATTTCAGTTACAGTGGGTTCTATGCCTTTGAAAAACTATTTTCAATATAACTGGAAATAATAATTTGTATTGATTTATACATGATATTGTCTGTATCTATCTGGTTTTTCAGGCAAAATTTAAAGAGCATAACTACTCTGACAGTTGACTTAAAAAAAAAAGGCAAATATATTTTTGTTCCAAATCACATACTCTTCAAACTAACAAATAAGCAGGTATTCCTTTCACAATATCACCTTCCCTCAAACAAATGTTTTTTCCAAAGCCAAGAGAACTGTGGCATCCCAAACCCCCAAGCTTTAATTTTTTTTTTTTTTTTTTTTTTAGCTTATCCACTATTAAGAGTGGAGTTTGCAAACAAAATGCAGACCTCAATCCTGCTGGAAATTTAGTTCTGAACAAAATTTGTTATTCATTTGGAACCATTGTGTCTCTGCAGGGCTAAATTATTAAATGGGATATTTAGATAGGAAAGTAAAAAGCGGAGCACTTTGAGGACCAAAGTACACATCCTGCACATTTGTATATTTTCACCAAAGTCATACCAATATTTGTGAGGCCAGATATTTATTTAGGATAAGGTTTTTTTACTGCAAGGCATGATTTGCACCTACTGGTCCTAAACATAAAGCCCAGATTGCTACAACTTTAACATGCAGGAGCAAAAAAGAAAAGACCTCCAAGGAGACTTGGGCAGATGTTCCCACAACAGAAGTGAGTAATGAGATCTGAAGCAGAAGTAGCTAGGAAAATGTCACTAAAATAGCTCCAATTGCCTCCGCCAGTGGAGTTCTACAAAAATTTTTAAAAACAAAAGTCTTGAAAAAAATCATATTATCACTTTGTTGGAGCAGAAAACTTGATATTTCCTTTTTAACATTAATTTTCTTTTCAAAATATACTTAAGTCTACATACGTAACAAATAAAACAACAGATAAAACCACAGCGTGCCTGAAGACAAGCAGACTTGCAGCGCCCACATCCCTGGGATCAAGCTCCATCCACCACTGCGGGTAGTTGGAGTCACAGTTCGGTATGGTAGGACATCCCCACAAGCAACCTTAATACACCATGCAGCATGTATCTCCCAGTGTTGTAGGTAGCCTATATAGACAATAGTGATGCAGGTATGGGAAGGCTGGCAGGGATAGCCCTCCTGAGCTCAGTCCCACTGCACAATGCTTGAAAGGGAACTTTGTACACCATCTTCCTCTCCTCCAGGGGTGGGAAAGGAAGGCTACAGTCTGAATTGAAGTTCCCCCCTCTCTTAATTAAATACATTTGGTTAGCTGCAATTGGGGCCCTTGGAATTAGGCAGCTTTTACTTGAAGACTGCTTGGGGTCCAAAAATTTGCCAAAGTTTCAAGATTTCATAAGACATGAGAAACTTCTTCAGTGGCTGATAAAGTTGTTTGTTGAGATTGGAAGTGCCTAACTTCTCCACCTTTGAACTTCCCTTTCCTCTCCCTTCTCCACCCCCCAACTCTCCTTGCCTTTCTCAGCATCCTCTGTGCCCAGACTCCAGCTACTGCCCTCATGCCACCCGATGTTTTTCAGCAGAGCTGAGCAGGGGGACACTTCTTGATGCACTGCAGATGTGGGCGGTTAGTAGTGCTTTCACATGGAACTCAAATTGCTTGAAAAGGTTTAACCCTGTGACTAAATTCTCAAACCTGCAAACTGTAAGCAAAGCTCATGCTCCCATCTAGGCTGAAAAGGGCAAGTTAATGAAAGAAACCCCCACCCTAGCAATTCACAGGATGCATGAAAAGAAACCTAAACCCCCCACATTCTCAATGCTAATTAAGCAATAATGATCAAGGCACAGAGTATTTCCTGGGGATTAATAACTAACTGGGAGGAGATGATGACCCCAGACAGTCATTAATCCGCAGGAAATGCCCTGCATCGAAGTTGTTATTGCTAGTTCAGGCTAAATATGTGAGAAAAGAGATTTTCTTAAAGCCCATCTTGCTCGAGGTTTTCCAGTATGTTTTCTCTTTGGTTGTGATTATGAGCCCCCTGGAGTAGGACCTCTGGAGTCCATCAGCCAACTAGACTGCACAAAATACTCCTGCAGACCCCAGTATGATGAGAAATAAAAATTAAATCACAGTTTCTTAAATAGACTTTGCTGCAGATGTATCTTGCTGTTCTCTAGACATTCAAAGCCTGATCCTGAACAATGTAAAGCTGTGTCAGCTCCCACTGAACTCAGTGAGGAGGTCAGCCTCTGGACCCCAAATTTGTGTAACCTCTGAGACTTTCCTCGTCTGACCAGCACTGAGCCCATGGAGCTTACTGCTTCTGAACCCAGGCCCTGACTCTGGGATGTGCTTGATTTCAAGCGCAGGCTTAACTTTAGGCAAAGGCATGCTCAACTGACTTGAATAATTTAATAGATGATGTGCAGTAACCAGGAACCCTTCACGTCTGAGATCTCATCCTTAGGTCTTTAACGCTCAGCAACTCATAGCCAATAACAGGGCACACGTGCTGAAATTCAAGCATACATAACATTTTCAGGAACTGAAACTGCATTTAATGGCAACAGTCACAACCAGACAGGAATGATCATGCTATAGAGATCACAGAGGTGCAGTGTAAGACCCAGGCCTTGCGATCACATCAAGGGATTCTCACTTTAAATCTCCCTTGTCTCAGGTGTGTGCATCTGCAAGGAACACACACTGGGATCTTCAAAACAAACAACAATTTCCATCATGCTTTTATAAAAGAGAAATTACCAGATCATACTAATAGTACGACTTGCTTATTGCAAACTCTTGCTTGTGATGAAGACCCCAAGACACACACACATGCATGAATACATATGCAAAGGCAAAGGAAGGGAAAACTCCTATCAACAAGTCCCCTCCACGCTGACATTTTCTGGTTTGCTTAAGAAAGAATTGAGCTTCTGAAAAAAAAAAAAGGAAGTTAAATGAAAACTTCCTCATTATCATTGGTAGCCTTTAAATTTTACTGAAAACAGAGCTTTTTGTATGCCATTAAATACTTCCTTCAGCTTAGAAAGAGAAACCAAGCAGAGAGAAAAAAAAAATAAACAAAAGTTTAATCTACATTAATCTTCCCAGCTAGATTAAAAAAAAGTGAAGGCAATAGTATAAGCAATAAAAGGTAAACTGTCTTTTCTGTCTAAAAATCATTGTTATTTAAATATTATAAATATTAATAACGCTACAGGGAAACAAATATGTGGTACATATTTACATACGTATATATGTGATAAGCTCTTATTAAGAACTGTTCCAGTTCTAAGCATCATTCTCTCAGCTCTTCTGTGTCATTCCTTGTCAAAAAAAACCAACCCTAAAGGATGAAAAAGAAAGGTCTGATAACAATAAGCCCTGCCGAGTTCAGCTCCTACAATAATTTGAAACCACGGAAAGCATTCAGCATCTAACAGGATTAAGCTAAAGCAAAATACTTAAAAGAAGACAGTTAAAATTCAGCTCCAGCTACTGGGAAAATTTAAAAGTGATTTTTTTTTTTTCCCCTCTAACTATAGCATCTCTAATCAGAAGAAGAAAAAACAATAAGTCAATGCAATATACAAACTACAGAAAGCTCTTAAACTGACGAACAGCTAGATGAATTAGCAAACTCCACTTTCACAGGATCTCTGCTTTATCCTCCACATAAATCTCTTCACTTTGCAGTAATACCAGCCCCTAGTGTTAATAACACAATGTCAGCAATTTCAGTAAGATTTATATAGGAGAACTACACTGAAAATTGCCTGGTCATTATACATTCCTTTGGAATCAATGAAACACCATAAATCTTTAAATACATTTTTGCTCATATGATTCAGACATACTCCCTAAAGGTACCCTGACATTCATTAGAGGATATTTAAGCATGGTGTTGCAGAGAAAAAAAAAAGTATAATAAAGTCTCTGTGTTAAATTTTTTTTTTTAATGGAGTACATACAGAGAATATTGCAAGAGCAGAGTTGGGAGATCTATTTGTCAGAAGAAAATTAATAACTATTCTAAAACAGAACCAACCCTACTGCTCCTCCATACCATGAGAGCAGTCACTTGGTCTAAAGTTTCACATTGGCCTATTTCTTATTAGCTGGGTTAAGCTGGCATCAAGGGGCTCTCATCTGTCAAAATATCAGCAGGAGAAACAATTGACAAAGCCACCACTTGAGAATGTTGAGTAAACTGGGTAAAAAGTAGTGAAAGAAGTTAATGTGCAACCTGGCACACAGTACCAGCCCAAGCCGTGAGAACCACTTATGTGATAATTGGTCCCTCACAATACCTTCTGCTCTGTAAAACACTGTCTTGGGCTTGTCTTTCAGCACAGGAACGGATCTCTTTGAGATGCAATGAAACAAACACCCACCTGAAAGCCTCCTCCAGCTGACAGGGGAGGAATTCAGGTGGGAAAGCTTGCAATTTCTGAACAGCTACAAACAGTTTCAGGTAACTCCAGACTCACCCAGGGTCAGTAGAAAAAAGCCAACCATTTTTTGAAAGAAGAAGAAACACATTTATATGCAGCCATTTATTCAGTTCAGACAGAAATCAGTAACCTCTAGGATTCAAAGTATCTCTCTCCATTTTTATCCTCCTTGTTGTCCAACCTTAAAAAAATCCTTATTGTACTGACTGAGCATTACCAGGGGGAGAAATGTAACACCAGGAATCAGAACAGAAACAGAGAAAATTAACAAAGCTTGTCTATCTACAAAGTAGGAACCCAGGCAGCAGAAATATTAGAATATATGAATAGATTATGAAACATCTTATAATACAGGTGTTTCATAGGCCATCCAAGCTTCTCTCAGCCTTTCTTTATGTACATATGTATGCATATATATACATACATGTATATACAAGTTTTTAAAAGTCGGGGGAGTGGGGGGCAGAGTGAGTAAAATCAAAGCTAGTGAAGTGTTGCCACCTTAACACTTGTACGTGTGGATATACAGAGGCATTTTGAAAGAAAGCACTGTTGCGCAGAGGCAAGAATGCAAGTCATCATGTGAAACCTATCCTTAAAGGACAGATGATGCAAAAGCTTTAAGTAGAGGGGTGAAGTTCACCCTATAAGGCAAATTATTTTACTTTCTAAAGTTGGTTCACTTTGAGCTTGTAAAGTGACCTAGGAGACTGTTCTAAAATGGGATCTTCTTGAGAGAAAGGGTCTGATTTGTAGCTACTGGAAAATATGAAATCTGTGTATGTTTTGGCACATCTTTAGATTCTGAAGAGTCAAGAAACAGGCCTCTTTGTTTTTTAATGATTCAGAGAGTGACAGCCAGTCCTTATAAAGTGGGAGAACTCAATGTTTGTAGAGCAAATATAATTTCCTTTATGACAGAAAAGTTCCCATAGCAGAATCTGTTATTTCTTGTGTTGTTTTAAAAAATAGTGATCCATGTTCAGACTTGTTGCTAGAGCAACAAACATGTGGGCAAATGCTGTTCTCAAGAGATACACTCAATAGCAGACCAGGTGTTCTTTTGTATGGATCTGGGCCTTGTCGTACTAACAACTGTGGATGAATCATGACAAATTTCCTTCAGATTTCACCAAAGCTTATGATAGCCAGTTTCCTACTCAGTTCATACTAAATCAATCCCTGTTCCATCAAAAGCACCATCCTTTTCATAAGTAGTCATATACTGACTGGTCTCTCAATATGTCAACGGAAAAGTAAAAGGACAAAGCGAGTGTTTGGTATCCAAGATTAATAATAACCATTATGGGATTTCCTTTGATGACATCACCCAGTGTCTCACAAAAAACAGCAATAACATGGCCAGAACAACTACATGGAAATAAAAGAGATAAAAAGAAAGCACAAAGATGAGACTAAAACTAGCTCCCACGTGAATAAGGCTTGTATATCCTGCTTTTATGCTTGATAACTAAGCCAGAGCTGTGCAAAGAACATTGTAATGTCTGCTATACCTGGAGTCCATTCAGCCACTGGGGGGGAATGAGAAGGCTCTCATTTGAGGACCCATGTCCATGTGCAGATGAAAAGGGCTCCCTGGGGAGAGCATGCTACAGCGCTGCACAGATTCCAGGTCAAGGATGCAGCTGTAGACTGGAAACCCCCTTCTGTACTACCTTCAGGCGTGTATTTACTCAGGTGAATAAAGGAAGTCCTAGAAGTGAGCTCAAACACTGGAACCATGAGCATCCATAATACATAATTGCCAGTTCACTCCCTGATCATAACCAGACTCCTCCAAGTAGCTCCCTCCAATACCATGTCCAGGCACAGGCTAGCAATATTGCTCTTTGGGGACTGCTCCCAAAGCAGCAGATACAAGACATAGTTTGACTACCTCAACAATTCTGCAATACTATCCCAGCAGGCCCCAGACACTCCCACATGCCCCTGTGCCATACCCCTGTGCATGTGTCACCAGTTTCATGCTATAAAAGCAACATGCTTGAAAGTTGGAACACAGCATCTCTATGTTTCAGGCACTTGATACCCAGAAAAAACACTCAAATGTTAATTCTGTAGGACCCTCCAGGCACCCCACAGGGATCAAATGAATTCCAGTTCAAAATGGCATGAAGCAGGAACATGACTCTGCTCTAATAAGGGGCTAGCATGAACCAGTCTGTACCACCTGGCTTTGGGCACAGGGACTGCTCTCTGTGTCTCTCTCATTTAGAGATGTAGACACAGCAAAGGAGACCTGATGCCGCTGAAGTAAAAAAGTTGTGGGTTTAGTCTCCATAATCTGCTTTTATTTGTCCTCAGCTGCCATGTTTGGGATTTCCCTTGTTCTGCCTTTCACCTGCCCTCCCTTTAACTGAACTAGGAAAGGCTTACAGGAAAAGCAGGTAAGTTTCTGTTTAAAGGACCTCAACTCTTTGCGAGCAGAACATTGCTACAGCAGAATCGTGTTGGTCCTCAATCAAGGCCTGACTGATCTTACCCCACTGCTTTCTGGACAGAGTAACTCCATTGACTTACTCCTGATTTACCATGGCCTAAAAGAAAACCTGACCCTCCTTTTCTTGCCAGAAGAATATTGTTAGTAAACTGAATCCAGAGGGATTAAAGAAATTTTTTAGACTTTGCCTGTAGGTCAAAGAAGGCTGAGATGGTCTAATGCTGTCATCGGCAGTAAGAAAACCATAACTTTCTGTACCCTTTCCTAAGCCAGTACTAGCATATGGAGTCCTCAGCAGGTGGAGTGGTACAGAGATAAACATCTGGAATGCAGGTGCTCCACCAGATAATTGCTGGCACTCCAGCAGCTGGATTTCTCTGTAAGCATCCTCCACTGTTTATT
This sequence comes from Haliaeetus leucocephalus, assembly GCF_000737465.1. NCBI lineage: Eukaryota > Metazoa > Chordata > Aves > Accipitriformes > Accipitridae > Haliaeetus > Haliaeetus leucocephalus. The sequence goes on from NW_010972886.1 coordinate 12,950,503, forward strand.
GCCAAGAAAGAGGTTTGTCCTAATTGGCATTAACAATAACAACAATATCTCCTCCTCCCTAACAAGCTAAAGGCTGGAGTCAGTCATACATGTCTCTCTGCTTCCATTTAACTCTTTTATGATTATGAACTCTTCATCTCCTTGGCAGACTGCTACACTAAGGTGGATATCAGGGCCACCACCAGCTGCAAGTCCTTTATTGCTTATCAGTTCTTCAGCTGAGCATATTTTTTATTCCTCAGCAGCTGGGAAAAGACAGAGGAAAGCAACAGTGACTTCTTGAAACTTGAATTTATTCAGTTTTACTGGTAGCTTTCAAAGTCTGACCATCATCTGCTGTGCTATTGAAGGGTCATGTTTCTGCAACGGAGGGGAGGAATTTACCAGAATCCCTTTCAGACAGGATAGCTCTAAATAGAACCACACTAAATAAACACATCTCTTAGAAGATAGGCCCCATTAATGCATCTAGCCATATACCCTATTTGAGCTATGCTAAGCAGCTCTAGTACTCTACCAGTGAAGATATATATGTGTCTTTTAACCTAGGCAGAAGTTTATGCACATGCTCTGTAGGCCACTCCAGTCAGTGCTTAAATGCATGTTCCCCTGAAAATATGCCACAGGAAAGTACAGGGAAAAAAAGGAATTGAGTTGTTTAGCTAATTGCTAATCCATATTTCAGAATGTCTTTTTTTTTTTTTTTCCCTCTCACCCTAGTTAAATTCTCATTCTCAAAGGTATTAAGAACTATAGATATTTAAAACTCAGTTTCTTATTTTGAAACCTTAAACAAGCTACATAAAACCTGCCATGCATATCTGGAATGCTCCATTTGAAGGTCTCTCCACAAAGAACAGAGAATTGCCTCAAGCAAAGAGTGGGGTATTTGATTTTAAAGGATTTGTGGCATCCTGCTACTGCTTTACTTCTGTAACACCTTTTAGAATCTAGATTGATACAAAGGCTAATTCATTACAAAGTCAGTAAAGTTTTAATATTAGGATCTTGATTAATCTTCTCAAGTTGTTGTGTTTTTACTATATATATTAAGTAAAAAGATTTTTGATAACAGACCTATAGAAAGCCAAATATTTAAGCCTGTGGTTGTTCAAGAGCAGTTATTAGAGTCTCTTCACACTCACTCTCAGCACATGAAAGTTTGTGAAGTCCCTCTATTGTGCAAATTCTGAAGCTTTCTCATGGGTTGAACTTGTGGTCATCTGTGACTGAGATGACCACATGAATAGCCATTTCTGAACATACCCTTTTGCCTGAGTTACTATACTGCCTATTTCCACTATCATCTATGCCGTGATTTAACCCCAGCCAGCAACTAAGCACCACGCAGCCGCTCACTCCCTCCCCCACCCATCCAGTGGGATGGGGGAGAAAATCGGGAAAAGAAGTAAAACTCGTGGGTTGAGATAAGAACGGTTTAATAGAACAGAAAAGAAGAAACTAATAATGATAATGATAACACTAATAAAATGCCAACAGTAGTAATAAAAGGATTGGAATGTACAAATGATGCGCAGGGCAATTGCTCACCACCCGCCGACCCACACCCAGCTAGTCCCCGAGCGGCGATTCCCTGCCCCCACTTCCCAGTTCCTATACTAGACGTGACATCACATGGTATGGAATACCCTGTTGGCCAGTTTGGGTCAGGTGCCCTGGCTATGTCCTGTGCCAACTTCTTGTGCCCCTCCAGCTTTCTCGCTGGCTGGGCATGAGAAGCTGAAAAAGCCTTGACTATAGTCTAAACACTACTGAGCAACAACTGAAAACATCAGTGTTATCAACATTCTTCACATACTGAACTCAAAACATAGCACTGTACCAGCTACTAGGAAGACAGTTAACTCTACCCCAGCTGAAACCAGGACAATCTACCTTCTTTCATCCACTGCATCTTGACTGATAAGTAGACTGCCATCTTTCTGGGCATGAAGGAGTTGACCTTGATTCCTGAGTGAGAACTGCACACATTAGAGTAACAACGTATAGAAGCATTAATAGTCATTGTTTTATTTTAGGTTTTTTCCTCCATTGGATGAAGTTTTAGTTCCTTCTTACATGCCTTACTTGAGTTGCCCAGCTCTTGAATATAGGGCAGAAAAAGCAAGCAGAGTTGCTCCTTGATTAGTTCATTCCAGCTGTAGAGCTTTTGATGGGAAAAGATTGCTTTATTCTCTCCTCCACCCCCAAGTTTCTGAGCACTGTGGTCTGGGAGTAGTTAGTAACATACAATGCACACCAGAGGCAATCATTTACTAACCCACCATTGTAAAAAGGAAGCCTATAATTCTCAGGCAAGCCTCATACACACAGCAATTCTGGACACGATTACTGTGTTGGTGCTACGCACACACTTAGTGCTGTGACAAAGGTAACAGCCCGGCCTAATAAGGAAGAATGATCCAGCTTTTAGGGCGCTCATCCAAGCATTAGGAAACCATGTCAGAGATATCCTGCATTACACCACTTTAAAACGCCAACTATGGGTCCCTAAGTTACTTGTCACAGTTACTATAGTGTGTAAAGTCAAAAGACCATTAAGCTATTCAGATATCCATGAAGGAAAGGTAGTTAGGGTGCCCACGTTCAGCATCACAACAGAGAGACCTTACTTATCTTTTCTTTCTTCTAAAAAATAATTGTTGCCATAGTGGTAAATTCTTCAAATGAAAAAGGATTTATTCTCATAAAATTGTGAAAGTGTCGAGTATCAGTGATCCCAAACTGTCTTATAGAGCAGAAAGATGGAGATCTTAACATCAAAATAAATTATGTTTAGAATAAATGAAAAGCCACAGGATGATCCCATTGAAAGTTTGTTAAAACCAGAAAGCAGAGCCCAAACTGCCTGTTGTTTTTTTTGAAAAGCTAGAAACCTATGTTTAAGTTCCCAGATCAAGATTTACTTCCTCAAATGCCCAAGCGATCTTAGTTTTTACCACACTGCTCATACTACAACAGATACTGCAGGCATCCATGAGAGGTCTGCAAGTCCTTGACTCTGATGAGGTTGGAGGATGCAGTGGGGAGAAAAGAAGCTGTTTTAATTTTTGCCACTTAAAAATGATCCTTTGAGGAAATTCAGTCAGATTAGCATTGCTAGATCATAGCTGATCACTTCTGTCAATCCCAGGTGACCTGAGTAAGTACACCCTCTTGGTACCCAATGTGGGGGTGGGATATAAAAGGAGAGAGAATCAAGCAATTTTCTCAGGAATCTGAACATAAGGAACGCCTGTCTTCTGTGACTAACAGCCGAGACACTGAGGGTTGAAAGCAGTTTGTTTCACCACATCGCATTAACGATGGGATGCTTTGACTATGCTATCCCTTGACCCATTCTATTAGTGGAAAGCTTCTTAAGACTTTCGTATTCTCCAAGGCCTCCCTTTTTCTTGACCTGGACTGAAACCACATACCATACCACAAACGTATGCTATTTCAGGCACTTAGATAGAGTTTTACAATTCCAGGCTGCGATCAATTACTGACTATTTGAGATTTATAACAAGTGCTTTTTCCACAGAACTGAAATCTGATGGTGACTTAAACTAGGAACTCCACTAAAGCTGAAGAACTGATATTTAAAGAAGAGGCCCCAAATGGATACATATTTCAGGAGTTAGCAAACTCCAGATTGGCAACTTTTGTGCCAGATTTAATCAAACACTGTTAAAGACTGAATCAATTACAATGGGACTTGTGTACGTAAAAAAGTTACATGAGGGTAGGATGTGAAACTAGTTACACTGCAGATACACTGGTATAGTTGCACGTATGTAGACATTGATTTTACCGCTCTTTTTCAGATTATTTTTTGCCACTGGGGAAATAGCTTAAACTAAGCCAATCATATTCTGGAAGAAGAGGCCTGGATCAATGACTAACTAGTGCCTTTAAATTAGAAGGGTGGTTATCTCTATGGTCAAGAGAACACAAAAGTCAGTTCAACAGGATACATCTACTCACGTAAGACCAGTTCACCAGGCTACCTATGTAATGAGGTTCCTAACTTTGGCATGACAGTTAGGTGCCTGAAGTTGGATGGGATGAAAACGGACCTAGAATATCCAGAGAGGGTGTTATAGTTATGTAGGACTACAGTCCTATAAGCTCTTTATGCACTACTAAAAGGGACTTAATGTATAGTCAAAAACTAATTTACTTCAGGTCCATGCAAAGGACCAGGTATCTAAGCCTACACTGTGCAACACCACATCACATGGAAATGTTCAGGCTAGCCTGAAATAATGTCTACAGAGCCAGAAGTAGTATATCTTTATATCAGTGTGATATTTCTAACACTGTACATAGCCATGATAAGACACAGATCCAAAGCATAACGTTAATGTGATTTTTCTTCTTCTGAAAGCCATATGCAGGGTATTTGCACTGAACTGTGAAGGTAACACCATCTCACTAGGAACTTCCTGCTCTAACAGCATGAGGATGTGGTCATGCCCACAGCAAGGGCTTTCATTCCTCAACCAAGTAATATTTTAATATATCACACAATGAGAACTGCGTGAAGAAAATGCTTACTATACTAAGCCAGACTCAAAAGTTGGGATCGCAATCCACCTAGCATAACTGTGAGAACAGGGAGGAGGTGGTGTTTCTGTTTTAGAACAATATGTGTTATTCCTTCTGTAGAAATAAACAAAATGCCTATAGCTCTTCCAAAGAGAAAAGATAGCCTGCATTTAGGAGTGGTTCAGCAACATCTTTCTTTCAGAATTATCTATTTCAGAAATACAAGATTCTGATCAAGTATTCCTGTAATCAACAATCATTGTTACGCACTTTGAAAGATCTCATCTTGAGTATTTCAATAAAATAGTAAAATTTAGTAATGAGTTACACCTCATATGACTGCAATAAAATGAAGTATCCTTTTCCCCAATTAAGAAAGACACAGAGAAATCATCTGGGGTTGAGATGCAGGCCAGGGGTGGGGGTAAAACACGCTCTGTTTCCATTGCATAGGTAAACATGGCTCCAAATGAGAGGCCTGTGGTCACATAGGAAGTCTGTCCCAAAGTTGGAACTGAACTCAAATCTCTCAAGTTCCTGCCTGTATTCTTCCTACCCAGCCTAACTTCTCATAGGCCCTAAGATACCTTAATGATTAAATAGAAGTTACTCCAAACGAACAAACTACTCGCATGGCCTTGAGGATTACAGTGGTTCTCAGGAATATATATAATTCCTTCTCACCCCCCCCATCTTTTTAAAGCATTGTAAAGAATTTTTAAGAGAATGCTCTGCAAAAGACCAAGTGAATTGCCTTGTTTTTCTGAAGTACATCTGTAACCCATCTTGCTCATTCTGAACACAAACAATTTTGTGCACAAAGATACTGAAATTTCCTTTTTCCGTGACTGCACTGGTTTTATATGCCTCCACCATTATGTCTCAGTAGTTCTAGGACCAAACCTGTCACATTGCAAATACGGCACATCTTGACAGGCCATACAGATGTATCCCAAGTGTTCAGGATACAACTCAAAGTCATACACAGCTGGCTTTCTTGGCTAACTCTCACCCCATTGTAGTTTTATTTTCTATGTTTGCAATGCTCTTCAGCACATGTAGGTAATGGACCATGTAAATATAAAGCATTTTTTTAAGAACAGATCTGGATGTCCTCAATTACAATGCTTTCATCCATGCATTCCCAATGATTTCCTTTAAACCAAATATATTGTTTTTCACAGGTATTTCCAAATCTGGTCCATAATGGGGAACGAAGAATAGAGCCAGTAAAATTTTTCAGCTGGAAAAATTTCCCATAAAAAGTCAAGGCTTCCCTGAAAATGAAATTTTTCATAGCACTCAGGAGTTACATTTATCAGAGTTGAAGGCCCAGAATTTTCTATTAACTTCACAAACACTCACTTCAGTGTGATTCTATCCAGGCTTTTAAAAATATTGCAAACACAGTGAGGACATTCATAGTAAGTATTAAATCTGACAGGAAAAGCTATATTTTCTATCACTTTAAAAAAGTAAGAATTTTCTTTTTTTTCCTGCCTTATTACTTTTAGTTTTCCTAACCCAATATGTATAAAGACAGCACTCAGAATGTTTAAAGGATATTCATTATTATCAAAGTCTTTTCAGAAAGGAAGCATATAGGGGTTCTGAATGGGTTTGAGATCTTTGTATCTGAAAGATTAACTTTCTGATCCATCACACTGCTGTGGAAAGGCCTGAGTTGTTGTACAGGACGGGCTGTGAAGGGTCTGTCTCATCTCTCTGACCTATAGAGGCTCCCAGACAGCTAAGAGCTGGAGTATTTGATGGTAACTGTCTTACTGAGCTTTTCTCTTAAGTGCAGTGTGATATTATTCTGTAATCACAAAGCTTTCTCTCTGCCCCGATATAGTGGATTTTAATTTTTTTTTTCTCCCATACCAGTGGAGGTCAAGGATGCTTAGGTATTTCAACACAGGTCTCAAAGATTTCTTCAGTTCTTCCTTCCCAATTTCCTAACATTCAGCTGTTGTCAGTTAGCAGGTGGATGGGTTGTCCAGTTGTCATTCTGTACAGTGGTTTTGTACAACAACTGGAGTTAGGTTTTTCTTGCCTTTTTTTCCTTGTTGAATTTTTGTGGATGATATTTGCCAAGGTTTGAGACATGGTAATTCATTGAATAAAGTCCTATTGCGTCTACCCGTCAGCATCTGTGCTGAAGAAGCCAAGCCTTCTCTGGGTGCATTCCCATACTTCATCAGGCTAGATACAAATGTGCACCATTTTACTGCTTGGCTTATTGGTTCTAAAATCTCCAGATTCTTTACCTCATTCTGGCAGCGGAAAGCTGGGAGGAGGGCTTTTAGCTGAACATATATTACAAAAACACTACATTTAAGCCTCCTTTATATTGGAATGGAGAACTGACCCTAAAATCTTCTGAGCTGTAATGAATAAAAGGTTCACTACATGACTCAATGTGCCACACTCTCTCTACATTTGGTCGTGTGCTTCACCATTACTGTGTATGTTATAATCTTTTTAAATTCAGAGCGTACGCTCCACAGCAGGATCTAATCTATCTTGCTCTTTCTTTACTTACCTATTTAATACTGAGATGAATCTTATATGCAGACTACTTTTTTTTTATTAACATTTTCCTTGCTACTAGAACAGCTGAGCCAACTGATCATTCTCATTTTTCTAAAAATTGCTCTTTTAATAATATTTCCATTTAATAGTATGATCTCAGACTAGAGTTTATTGCTGCTCTTTTTTCTTTTCTTTACAAGATTTCTTTAAAACCTGTTATTGTAAGTACATGTAAATAGTTGTTCTTCATTTCAATTTCATATTTGTTAATCCTGAGCAAGTAAGAAACATATACTTCATTCATACTTACCAATACATGGAAGTATTAATAAATATACCTTTTCACATTCAGCATCTTATACTGGTTTCCAGTTTACTCTGAAAGGTTTAACACTAGGTAATTCAAAGCTTCTAAGGCCAAAAAGGCCAGCCATAATTATTAACAGGTACTCAGGAGACTACTAGGAATTATGAGTTAATGTCTTTCATGTGTCTGGAATTCTGGAGAGGATTCCCTGCTTTAAGATGAAGCTGGGCACTTATTAAAGAAGTCTCACAAATTGATGAGGTGTTTTAGGTTTCACAGTTGCATTCAAACCACGTGCTTCCTAAGCTTCATACTACTGACCTCTTGCCTCTTCCATCCTATCTGCCGTCCTTCAATTTGTAGGCAGGTTCCCACACAGCATGTATTATTCATTATCCTAGCTGCCTGCTCAGCTGCAATCCACATAGGCTCCTGGCTATATTTCATTTTTAGATGCCAGTTTTTAAGACATGAAACGAACAAAGTCAAAGGCTTGATGGCATGCCTGTTCTGAGCTTGCCACATCATTCTGGTCAGATCCCCTGCACAGACTCTTCAAATTTAGTTTGACACATCTCTCTCTAGATCTTGACGGAGCAGTTGCTGGATCTGACCTATTTCTAAGCTGTCTTCACAGGAAGAACCTAGCAGCATGCAATTATAAGATACCCAATGGCTGATGTAAGCTTCTTCCCAAATCTACTTACTGTTTCCTTTATAAGATTGGAAACTGGGAAGTAGCTATTGCTGTGTCAGAGGCCCTCCTCAGATTAAAGATTTCATTGCACAAGGTGCCATACAGAACCATATAAAAATATGGTCTATATTCAGTTTAAATTACTTTTGGGGGTAAGGATAACTTTAATTTAAGAAATAACAACATCACACAAAATATGTGGAAGCATGCTCATGGGTCTGGATTCGTTTCCACATGCTTTTTTGGCAAAATTGAGTTTCGAAGGAGAATTCAGCTGATCAGTCTATGCTGAGTCTTCCTAGTCATAGGAAAAGTTATGCAGCTGTTTCAAGGGCAGCTGTATAAACTCAACAAAATCACAGGAAAAGCTTTTTATTCATTATAATATGGCCTGAGGCAAAATAAAGCTGAAGTTATTAAACTGTAACTGAAAGCTAGCCACAGTAAAATATATTGAAGTCAAGATAAAAAGCACATACAGAGTATGAACTCCTAGTGTGGAAGGTGGAGGTTAAGAGTGGGAAAAAACTAATTCTTCGGTGAAAAACTGAAATTCCTGAAATCTCTGTTCTTGTAGCCAAAGTGGATTCCGGGATCTGAAAACTGATATTGAATGTCTGCATCAGTCAAAAGAAAAGAGAATCAATCCAGTAATTTTCACTTATAAAAACAATAATAATAGCATGTTCTTTCAACCATGACCTTGATAACTTTTTTAAGAGCTTCAGACAGCACCCTATGTCAAGCTGCAGTTTTTTCATGGCAGGGTTGAACTGCTTTGAAAATGCAACAATTGGCCAGGATAAACCTTTATCTTCATTTACCCGTTGTTGTATTTTTGTAGCCTTCTGGTAGCAAGAGGTCACATTTCCATGAAGATAAATTCCTTATTAGACCCAACTGTGGTCTGAGGTCATTGCATATCTGTGCCAGGACAGACTTAGAAGTGATGGTGAATAGGAAGTTTTTGTGTTGTATTGTCCTGGCTTACTGCAGCTGGAGCCAGACAGTGTTAGGACCAATATCAGCATGGGCTAAAGCAGGCATATCTTTCTAGTTGCTCATCACACCACAATGAGTAAATAAACACTGTCCTCCATCCAGACTGAGCTGTCAGCCCGGTTAGGCATGAGAATGTCCTAATGCACCATGTTTCCTATATCTTCACCTACAGTTTCTACCGCTCATATGCCTGGGGTGATTTCAGATAGACATGGCTGTATTTAAACACAGCTACACTGCTGGCAGGGGTCAGGTCTGCTTGGTCAACACTAATCCTTCCTGTCTACTATCAGCTAGATTGACATCTGATTTGTGTCAAGTTTCTGTGTCCACTGGAAGCCAAATATCACAGCTCTGAGAGAGCATTTTGCCCCACTTTCCTTTAATCACTGAATAATTTTGTATTTTCTCTCCTCAAACTCTGAATCAAGGGGATCACAAGCTACTAAGGCAAAATTGCATATATCTCAGAAATTATACTGGAATGGACACCATTTCACTTTATATCATTCAGTTGCAGTTACAAAAGAGCTAAACAGAATGTTCTTAAGTACAACAATTTTATGCCTGACATTTTGAACATCTAATTGAAATGTGCTCTTTGTTTTATCCAGTGCAATGAAGTAGGTCTAATGTAACACTGATTTTTATATACATCTTAAAATTTGACATAAAAAAAGCCAGCCACTCAAAGTACAGAATATCTCAATGTTCACATCAGACTTGTTCTAAATGAAGCCAAAGGCTTCTCTCATCCCCTCCAACTCCACTGAACAGTTTGTTTTGACTCTGTGATAAAGATCAGCATCTACTGAAAGATAAGCCAGGACCACCACCAATTTGGGCCTTCAAAGCATGCTGAACTACATTATACTACAGTGTGAAAGGATACGCCTGTCACGAAGGTGCCAGCTCTTGTCACAAGGCTGTTCCTCCTATTTTTGCACCAGAGGAGGACTTTCCCATGAGCCTCAGTAGCTGTAGGCTGAGCCTCTGATTGTATGCTGTCCAATACCTGATGGATATGGTTCACAGTTCTGGTACTCACAGAAATCAGCTACATCATATACACGGATTCAAACACAGACCAACACACCTGGGTAATTCTGAACTGCAAAGTCTCCACATACAGAGTTTTCAAATCAAGATAATTTTTCATGAGTGGGAACATTTTATTCTTCAGGTACACAGAAACAAGTAAATATGGGTAAAACTTCCCTAACAAACAGCACCTGCATAAGTTGCTTGACTCAGTGGCATGTTTACTGTACAGATATAAGCCTGTGTGAGAAAAAGGAGCATAACATCTCTGAAAATTAAGCCATTTCTTCACAAAAAAAAAGAAAAAGGTAGAATATACACATGTCTAGATAACTATTTATACCAGCCTAACCAGTCACGTAAGCTGACAGTATTGTACACAGTACAATAACCCTCTTCTATTTTGGCATTTTCACTGCTTGACACTTCCAAAACCAAAAATCAAAATTTTCCCCTCAAGGAAATGACTTGACAAAATTTCATATTTGTGTTAAAAAATAAAAATTCTCTCATCTGTGTTATCAAAGCCATCAAGTTTGAAAGTGTTTTAATTCCAGAATATGAGCAAAAATAACACTACAAAATATATGCGCATGTGTATGTGATATAGTCACTATGGATACAATTATATACTATATGCAATTCAAAGTTTAAATATGTTTCAACGGAGATTTAGTGTTTTCTTTGATAAACAGTATATTAGTGCCTACAGTAAACAGTAAGGCTCTCTGTTGAATGAGTCTGTCTTCACAACACTTGTTAGTTTACCCATTATTCTAAATGTTTTAGCTCTTTTAAATTCAAGGGGTAGATTATAACATAAGAGTTCCTCCCTTACACCCAACTTACACTTTACTCATCATGTCTTAATCACAGGTGAGCCATCTAAAAATCAATCTACTGGATTTTAGGCCTCCCAAACCAATACTTGATAATGCCTATTTTTAGTCACTTCTCTATTACTAACCACCAAGATGTGCATAAGCAAAATTGGTACGTTATTAAGCAGAGCAGGAAAGCAGAAAAGATCCACAGCAAAGCTTGAACCAAAGCAAAAAAAAAAATAAAAAAAATTACAGGATCTTTTTTCCTCCATGCCACCTACTGCAGCTTGGCTACTCCCTTTTCAAAATAGACACCTAAAATGGGAAACTTCCCTTGAACAATTAAGAGTTATCAACCCTTCTCTTTCTAAATTTTCATTTCTCCCTTTTACTTGTTGCGTGGAAAACTGTTACTCCTCATATCTGTTGGCAAAGAGAGGAATACAGACAATAAAAATGCCTCCACCTCTGGGATACTGCATTAAAGGCCTTAGCTGAGGGCAGGCAAGAGGCAAGATCTTCTAGGAGTGGCTTGGAGAAGAGGAAGGACCAGAGGGAACTTCAAGTCATTCATCCTTAATGTAGAAGAGGAGATTTTCTGTGTCACGTAAGGGACAGGAACATGCTTCTCTGCTCCCCTTGAAAGCAAGAAGGGAAAGGAGCAGCTGAAGCAGGAGTTCTCCTGTTTTCTGGATTGCTCCTGGAGCAGGATGGTTATGTACTACCTACTACTTGCAGCCTTAGCACAAAATAGCTGTGACCAAAGTTGTTTTCTTAAGAATTTATATCGTCCACTCAGATGGGCATGTCTTTCAAGAGCCATCCCAAAAGTATTGTGCTACTCCAAGGAAAGGGAACACAGAAGACAGCGAGCAAAGACTGTCAGTAAAAATACTGTGAAACCTGACTCAACTCAACAGGGCCACAGCTGCTATGGTAGAAGGTGCAAGCTTCAACATTATCTAGATTAGATAAAGCACGTGCTACGTACTTCGACAAGAGTGGTTGTTGGAATATTTCACACAAGTCACTGCTGTGCTAACATTGAACATAAACTTCTGGGTGAACTATGAATCCAATCATTTTAAGGCACAAGCTTTCAATGAAAGTATCTTGTCCACTTGACCTTCAACTGCTGATGTCCTTCATTACAGCTGTTAATATATGACAGGGAGTACAATGATACGACCAGAATAGACTCGTCCCTACGCTGAGCAGTTTACAAACAATGTTCCTTGGATCTTTCATGAGCAATTCAGAATTTATTGGGGTTTTCCAGCTGCTTTTAGATCACTGGTTCAACTAAGTCACAACATGGCCTAACCAGCTTCTTTTCCCAGACAGGAACTGGAACACATGGCTTGTGGTTGTGGTAAATTAATAAGGGGGTGAAAAAAAAATAAACAGAAGGCACTTTTCCCATGTGTTTTACAACATTGCAAATATATCCACCATCCAGTTCATCTGCAGCATACCGTCCTCTTGCCAGTGATTCCTGTGCTCACTTCCTATATGATACAACATTATTCTCCCCCCCGCAAATACTGATACTGATGATGTAAGCTGGTGTCACTCCACCGTAGATTTTTAAATCAGATCCAGGTTTGCTTCTAAAATATGTATTTAAATGTATGAAGTATTCCCTACTTGTAATGTATATAGCCTTAAGCCATAATTATTGCCTCTATTTGCATAGGAACATTTACCTAGCTATGTAATAAAAAAGCTCAGGAGGAAGAAGGATCTTTACAGACTGAATTTCATTTTACATAAGTATATTGCAAATTAGGCCCAAAATTCATACTTTGGGAAAAGATAATGCAGCATTTTTCAGAGGTAAGAGTCCCACTAAAATGCAGGATTCCTGAAACAAGTTTTACAACAAAAAAAAAAGCCTGTTTTGTATTTTTAAACTACATCCTCATCACTATCATTCATCGTTACAAGTACCATTAGAAGTTTTTTATGTGGTGTGGCTGTGAGTTTCTTCCTAATTATCAGCAGAATATCCCTGGAAATCACTTTCCATTCATTTCCCCAGGCCTAAGGAGTGTGAGCAGAACTGACAAATCTCAGAAACATGCTGTGAAGCAGCACAGCAACTCTTCTTAATTTTTTGGCAAAGCTTGGGTCAGTCTGTGGTTCACACAGTCCAGGAAACCATTTAAAGCATCATTCAAAATTACAGCGATCAAGAGTTGCATTTCAGCAGAGGAAACCTAAAAGGCTGTATAACTAGTTTTTCCCACAGTCCATGAATTCAAAACTTAAATCTTAGTGTAGTCTCACCTTCTGCTTTTATACAGCTAATCACCAGCAGATCTGTTGCCTACCTCTTCCTCTGTGGGATTTTAAGTAGGTGAAACAAACCACCAACTGCCTGAAGTTCACCAGAATACATTTGGGAAGCTGTTTAACTTGTAAATAAAGGGCCTTGCCATGGCCCTTTACAATCACTCCAGCATTGCTAGCCCCTTGGATGCTCAGGCTTGCATGTTCTCAGAAATCTCCTCTAAGCAAACTATGAGGTCAGGCACTGGGACTCAATCCAAAAGTCCACTGAAACCCATGGAAATAATCCCCCGCGTTCACTGCAGTTAGCATGGGAAACCAAATCTCTCTGAATGCACCTGAAATATATCCACAGTCAAGTACTTAATCTCCATGTATATAGCTTAAAACCATAGGTGTCCACTTATATTCTGTGCATTTACCATAACATCACAAGATCCATTATTCATCCAAGACATGACTTAAGCAGATGATAATTGTTGGCAGTGAAAACATGTATTATGGTCATGCCCAAAATTCATGTTTTTTGTGCCAAGCATTACATATAATTAATTTGTTTGTAATGTGTAATTTGTCCCATAGACATTATCATGCCTCCTTCTCAACTGTTCTTCAGTGCTAGCCACTACACCACGACTAAAAATAGTATTTGTAGACAGGTTTATAATGCACAAAGGCTGGTCCAAATCTAGGCCAGCCATTTACTACAGAGATTGTACCCAGAATTCACCAATTATTAGAAAATAATACTTAATAAATCACAAAATATAATTTGAAGGGAAACTAATGAAAGAACTCGCTACTGATAAGCTGTAATTTATGCAATTGCTGCATGCCTTCAAATGTGCTCCACCAGCTTCTCACATACAAGCTCTTCCTTGTGTTTTACCAGCTGTGTTCTGTGCAGCCATTTAGCAGAGTCATTTCTGAGACCAAAGGCAATCTGTGCACAGCAGTGTATACTTACTATGGCCACCAAAGGGAAAAAAAGAGGTATGACAATGGCTAAAAATAATGAAGGCAAAATTCTGGTGATATAAATATAGAGACTTCTAAAAATTAAGCCATGATGTTTAATTTATTCCTGGGAGCCAAAGGTTGGAAAGCTGTCTGCAATGGTAGGTGACCATCTTAACAAGGCTCCAAAAGGAGTCACAGATCTCTCTTGGTGATGGGAGTATCTGAGTTTATCATAATCTGGAGTGCTAACTGGTTATTAAACCTCATGTCTTGAACCTTAAGCCAGACAGTAACTGCAGCAAATCTCAGAGGTGATCTAACAGTGAGGAACAGATTATCCCACATTTTGCTATTAAGAACCTTGAGACCTTCCTCTGCAACATTTGCTTATTAGCAGAAACAGGTTACAGGACTAAGTGAACCTTCAGTGTAATGTAGTTCTTATATCCATAAATTTTTGGGAAAAAAAAAAAAAAAAAAAAAGGATGTCTGAGCACATCTGAAGCCTAAATTATGTATACAGCATCACAAATGATCAGATAATTGGCCTTCCTTACCTGTAAATATGCTGCCCTTTGTGAAACATACATATGGCTAGCTTGCACAACTAGATGTGTAAAAACAGATGAAAAAAAGTATTAAAACAGACAAAAAATGGGGAAGAGTCCTTTAAGAAAAGATCATTTCTTTTGCCTCTCTCAGCATTGGATTTTATTCTGCAATTCACACATGCATTTTTAATATCCTTTTTTTGGCTTTATAATTTTTGCTGTAGCAGGAAATAAAAGGCTGATCAAGAAGAAATCCATGCAGTGAGTTAAAAAGTGATCTGAGAAAGTTATCTTAAATTTTAAATTGAGATATTTTTAAAACTCTTATTGAGAGGCTGTTCCTGACTTTCTTCTTTTGCCCTCCTGAATTTTAACTAAGGCCTGCAATAAAAAAAAAAAGTGCTAAGGAATTATGAGATATGAATCTTTCATACGGGCACAAAATAAGGTACTTACAGGTACAAGGATACCTTCAGTTGCTTCACAAAGGAGGTGGTTAAATTGCTACAGGCTCTAAATTCAGTGATTTATGGCAATGGGAAACTATACAATATGCTCTTGAAACACAGTTTGGAATGATTGATAAAGTTTTAGTCTGACTGAACACATACAGTAGATAGATTAAGTGTCTGGCTTATCTGTCTGGTCCTGGGTGTTCATCAGTCAACCTAACTAACAGGCTAAAACTCAGGATTGTGGTCAGCAAGTTCATATTCAGCTAAAAATATGGGGTCTGCAGTGAGCTCTTTCACACAAAGAGAGCACATTGAATCCATTTAATGCTTGCTTACCCCTACTAATGCTCTCCAGCTACGAAAGGAAAGAACTGTGGACTTGAGAAGCAAGCTCACCCCTTGCATTTACTTCCCCCTTCATTACTTTTTAACATCATTTTAAGTAACAACTGCTGAAACCCATTAACAAAACCATTTTATGGTGCCAGAAATCTCAATAGCTCATAAAATTGTATTATGAACCATGTTAAATTTTGCACAAGTCAAATGTGATTTAATAGCTTTTAATCAAAACACTAGTGTTTTCTGTGTGGCTAGTTGCCTTCCATCTTGGTACACAAAACAGCTTCAAAGTAAAGACCCAGCTCAAAAAGGTGAAGTGAGGTAAGTAACATGTGGTGTAGAAGATCTAGGTACAAACTCCTAGTTGGTGTAAAGCAGTATAATGCCACAGCTCTCATGAGATCCCAGCTGCCATAGTTAAGGAGGTGAAAGGAGTCCATCTAGAATCAGTGGCTTCACCAATAACTCTAATTTCACTATTTTAAAGGATGCGACTGTCAACATTTTCATAGGTCAAACAAGTGATTTAAGTTGGATTCCAAGCCAAAGAAAATTTAAAGAATGTACTATGGACCGTAAGAAGAATTCAGCACAAGAGAAGTCTATTCTGAAAGATCAGGTTCTTCCTCCCACCAGCTATTCACCACTTTTGGGGAGGAGGGGGGGTGTTGCTAAAAAAAAAAAATTAAAAAAAAATCAATGAACTCCAAACCCCTTTGCTGTTAATCCGTGCTGAGTTTCAAACAAGCCTGTGGAAGGACAAGACCTGAAAATATATTTGCAATAAAAGAGGCAATGGACACAAAAGTATATGCTGCTAATTAAAAACTTAAAATTATATCACAATGACTTTAAATGAGAATGATCTCAGTCTAATCACATAATACTTTCTTTTGTGCTCTAGGTCATGCTGTCACTCAGATGCAGCATTCAGGAAGCACGTTTCATTAGACTAAATAAAGCTTCAATCATGTGTAAAATTTCCAACTTGAATAGGCAGCCATCATATCATTCATCAGTCTAGATGTATTTAATGGGTGTAATTTCTTCCTCATATTTCTGTGTTGATTGTTTCATTTCCATTGTAGAAATCTTTCAAGATTGCTCTTTCTGCTGTTCTTTTTGTCAGGATAAATAATGCTTTTTAGGATGTATCCCAAATACATTCCTTTTTGCTTGTCAAAAAAATTGGGTGATTGAGATAAATTTAAACCGAGACACAGAGAGGAACAACAAAACCAAAACAAAAACATACACATCCCCTCCCAGGAATCAGATGATATTACCCATGCTTGCATGTCTTGCAATAAATAATTACGCTTAATCAAAAACAAATTGAGCAGTCTTGTTCAAACACAACAGCCCCCTGTGGATTCTGACACTGTTTCTACAGTTGAAAGCAAAGGGATTATTTTTAGCATATGACTTTAAAGCAAAACACAACATATAAGGGCCCTTCTTCATCCCTTGCTTCCTCCTTCTCCCTTTTTCACCCAGGTATCTATGGGTAGGTAAGTAGTACAATAAAACTTTCTACCTTTCCAATTTCAAATGAATAGGATGAATTAATAATTTGAGGAAGATTTGCAAACTCATCAGGAATAAACCATAGCACACAGTGTAGCCTTCCAGCACTAAACTGTAGTCTGCTAGCTTAATTGTGAAAAGAAAATATTTTCTTCCAGGCACTTATCTTACAGTTGGATGCACAATTACCTTGCTCATCAGAGGCAAAATTATCACAACTTAAGTATAGTTCTGGGCTATGTACCCATTCAAAGTTTCCACATCAGTAACATAACTTAGTAATTTTCTATCTAGCATACTTCCCTCCCCACACACACTTTCCTTTTTTTTTTTTCGCTCTTTATTCCTTTGCCTGCCTCCATGGAGGACAGAAATGTAAAACATCACATTGGGACTGGACTAGATAGGCAGACTAAGCCTTCCCTCCTCAGACCAGCCTAAACCTTTCCCAGTTCTGCTCCTTTTATCTTCCCTCCTCTTTATGTGCATTTCATCCATCTGTTGTTTTCTATTGTGACCTAGATCCCAAACCTGTAATGAGATCTCTTTTGGTGCATCAGGCTCAGCAGAATCAAACAACTTCCATTTCAGAAACCCATGAGTCTAACTGGGTCCCAAAACATTGCAGACTCATTCTTATTAGCAGCACAGTCAAACTGGTAGATGAAAACACAAAGAACCTTACATTTACCTTTTCTGATATGTGAACAGGTTTCAGAATCCCAGATTAAGCAAACAGGATGGGATAGGGGATTTATCCATCAGGCTATTGCAGCTGCAAGCACGATAGTCTCCCAGCTAGTGATTTGAAGCCCATGGAGCAGAGTTCTGAAAAAAAATCAAGCAGTAAAAATATTTGCTTACTAATATTTGTTTTTACTCACAACTTTCAACAGAGACTAGTTATTTTGGATGTCATGATTATTTCTGAGGTTTGGGACACCATGGGAGGAGAGTAACTGGCAGAGGCATAGAAGATACAGCCTGAAGATGCCTTGAATTTGTCCTCATGGTGAGATAGAAAGCTGACAGATTAAGGTGAAAAAGGATACTTACAACCTGAATGAGAATAAAAAGTCATATGTAAAGGTCCTTTAAAGGACCACCTTTCTGGCCAGGATAAGTAGGTACAGTTCAGGTAACTTTTGTGATAATACAGCTACTCATCCTTTTGATACATGACCTAATTTTGATTCAAGCCAGTGGTAAGATTTTGGTGGCTTCAGTGGATGCTGAATTGAAGAACTTTGTTCAACACCCAGAAGAGAAAGTGAAAAGCCAGAATCCTTCTCCAGGGACTGTAGGGAGGCTGGAACCACTTTTCAGCTCTGCCAAAATGTTCCTGTGTGACCTCCTGCCAACTGTTAATTTTGTCTGGCCAAGAAGCTCAAATATATTTTAAACACCTAATGAACTTTATAGGCTAGTGCCTCTGTGCCATAACTCTCATTAAAAAATGCAACAGTACCTGGGAATCTTTTTAGTGCAAGAATTTTTAAATTGTCATAGTAACCATTTTTTCCCCTCTTTTGTGGCAAAGTGAGAGTAGGTATAAATCTTTCCTCATCTATAATATGTGGCATTGATGTGGACAAGATTGATTTTAAATGAATCCACTTTATACTGTATTTCTCTTATTAGAGTTCTTAATATGAAAAGAAATTTCTAAGTTTCATGGAAGAGATGCTTATACAGTCGCGTTTAAAGAAAAACAGGTAAAAACCTGTCCTGTAAAGGGATGTCTGCATCTTCTATCTCCCTTTTAGGGTCACTCTTCAGATTCATATGCATGAGTGGAGTGTTTAAAATACAGATTAGCTCAGGTCAACTGCAGCCTGACAGGTACATAAGATTTCTTGCACTAGGCATCTCAGCATCTTTAATCTTGGAATCTTTAGATTCCAAATCACCACGCACTTTGAAGCATGTACTTTTCCCCTGTGTTTCCATTGTCTTTAGTGTTCATAAAGGCATCTGAAAATTCTCACCCAGAGTCCCACTCCGTAATCAAGCCATGGCAGAGGATTTAGGAGCCAAGACTGGGATGTGATCTCAGCATTAGAGTTGCTAAAAAGGAGCTGCTTTCTGTCTTAACTCAATATATATTAATATTTTTATTCCTATTAGCATTTTTTGTTAGACAGCATCTACAGGCCCCAGTCATATCTGAGGTCTTGGTGCTTGCTGCCTTTAGACAACCAGAGAGATTTAGGAATTGAATTTAGAGCCACAGCTTTCCAGCTTGGACCTACCAGATAGATACTAATGTCTTTTCAGGACAATCTTAGCAGTGCAAAGGCTGACAAGAACATTGTCATTTACTTCAGCAGGCACAAGATCAAATCCATCATTACCATAGATGCATTTCCTGAAATGTTTTACCGAATAAAAATATTTCCGCTCTCTAAGGGGAGTCAGGAATGAGAATGTTAGCAGAGGAGTTCATAAACACAGTCCCAATACAAAGGAGCTCTGCTTCAGACCCAGCCTCAAATTCTCAGCTCATCTGTTTCTCTCATTGCACCCAGCAGATACAAAACAGTTTTGCTTTTCATGAGCAAAAAGGGTTAATACAAGCTGGAAGTTATTTACAGTTAATAGCAATGGAAAAACTGCAGAGCAGCTTGGTCCAGTATCTAATAATAAAAAATAGTTTCTTGTAAAGAGACTTGAGGGCAGAGACTCTGCAAGTTCGTCACGTTTTTTACATTTTTTTCTTCAAGAAATAGCACAAGCCAGCAATCCCAGCATTTGGGGATAAAGTTTTCCATGGCTTTCTGGTGACCTTGACAATAAGGAAATCAATGACTGGTAATTATAAAGAAAAAAAAAAAAAAGTTGGCCCAACCTGTCACCAGTTCATCAACTGTGGTATTTCCAGGTTTTTGACTAGCATACTTAGTAAGAAATAATTTTGGTCTATTTTAAGTGTGCAAAGACATTGGAGAGAGTAGTGACATACAGTTAGATTATCTTTATTGCTTTGAAAACCTGATGGTCATCTCTAAAAATAAAGGTCAAGAAATTATACAAAGGTACCCATAAGCTAAGTTTCTCAACTCTGATAAAGGCAAAAAATCACTTAAAATTCAAGTCAACAGTTGCAAGAAAAGTTTCATTGAGTCCATTGATGCTACTTCTAAGCATCTGAGAAACTCTTACATAGTTAAAAAAAAGAAAGTAGCTTCAGCTTCATTGAATTCAGGAGAACTAAGACAACACTGAAAATCAGGTGACCTTGCTCAAGAACTCTGGTTTAGAATCACATTTCTGCAGTGCCTAAAGCTTCAGCTGCAACATTAGCATAAAAGGATCTGAGCCTATGCTCAGCAGAATCAATTCAGAGTGTGCTATTAACTTCAGTGCATATTAGCTGCCATATTAAATCAAATCTTTAAAGCTATTTATGTATCTATTTCCCATTGAAATCAAGGGTTTGGGCCTTTATATTTTACAGCAGTGATGATTTACATCAGAGTAAGACATAAGAGGAAAAAAAGCCTAACTCAAAAGACCTAGTTTCTAGAAGTACTGTTATCTAGCAGCTAACTGTACCAACATTTGAGATCCCTGATCAGATTTCTGTCAGATTAAAATATTTAAAGCTTGACCCTGAGGGCAGCAAACTAAAGCTAAGGGCAGTCATCCCTTACCTCTGTTGCTGCAGCATTCCTGGACAGTAGGAGAAACAAAAAACTATTTGACCTGACAGCAGCAGATGCAGCACTACCACTGAGAACATCATATGCAATTAATAACTCAAAACTTTTCTCCAGTTGAAATCGCTGTCTCTCAATGTATGTTTGCATGGGCCCTTTGTTTTGTCCAAGACTTTTGAATGCAATAATCATGATGATGAGGCAGCAAGTCATTGACAAAATACAGTTCAGGCCCAAACAGCAGTGTAGTTTTCATGTGCGTACAAACTTCATCCTGCTGTTAAGGTTTCCCAACACAGAGACAACATGTCTGCAATCACTTATACCCAATGGCTGACAGAAATGGTATGGAGCTGCCACATTTTGACATTTCCAAAACATCTGACTCTGTAATTAACAAATGGTAGGGCTTTGTCTCTCTCTCTCTCCCCCTCCCTCCCCCTGCTTCTTTTGATTGTTTTTATTTATCTTGTTATCAAATAGTTTGAAGGAAGTAGGTTTATGAAAAAGATCTAGGGTAGGCCCTTCTCTGAAAAATTCCCACTGGTCAGACTTCAAGGCTAATAAAAATGCTTTATAGTTTCTTCTGTTGATCCTCCTAACTGGTCAGCAAACCCCTGGGGCACAGTTAGTGCAACAAATTCAACTGTGAGTGCCTGGTGTCTCATACACATCTCTAGTCAGGAATAAGTTTCCTGTTACAAAAGAACAGTCCTGCCAAATAGCTGTGCAAATTTTTTTTTTTTTTTTAATTCCTCACCTGTTCTTGTCCGTGTTTATAGGGAGAGCTCACAATCACGATGCCTATTTTTCCACAATACAATTTTTGCCAAGTGTCCAAAATAAGAATTCTGCAGTATATTGGAAAAAATACAGAGCTGGTTCCCAAGTCTGTTTCCTACATTTGCCTGCACTCAAAGCATCACTTCTCAAATTCCTTCCACACGGTTCAGTTGGAGATGTAAACTTGACTATAATCTACATATTCTATATGGAATTATTAGACAAAAAAAAATGCTAAAAATGCAGCAAATGGAGATTGAAGCCCAAAACAGTAAAAAAAGAAAAAATCTTGAATGTATTTGGGCTTTTATCACCTTCTGCTATTTTACAAGAAGCAGAAAAATGTGTATTTATTTGTCTGACATTAGCACAAAAATTAAGATTGAAGGCTCATGCAGGACTGAAGCATAAGCAGGCAGCACACTTACATCCTTATAAAGCAGGCATCCTCTCAAATGAGATAGTAGACAGCACAGAATAAAGGCAGGCTTCTCTGTCTCTTGCAATGAACAGTCTCTTATGCCACAGGTAGCCTTTCTAATTTCCCTTTGACTTTAGGAGGAGTAGGGAAACACTGACATGTTTTTGATACAAGTTCACCAGGTTCAATGGGAGCGTTTCCACTAACTTCAGTGGGGTTTGGAACACACTCAGTGTAAATAAGGTTGGCAGAATGGCAGAAAACACAAATGTACTATTTAAAACTAAGAAAAAAATCCATTGTGGTTCAATACATGTGGAAAAAAAATAAAAATCTAACCCATCCTTCTGAAACAGGCTAAAAGAAATTTTGCTCTTACCTGTACTCTTATCTAGTATGTTTTTCATATTTCTTAAACTTTTATACAGTCTACTAAAATTCTAGAGATGTGGGAACAAGAAGTAATAATAATCTTTCTTCTTTCAGGACTCTGAACAAAATCCTGGCCTGACTGAAGGTAACGGAAGCTTTTCATTGATTTCCATGAAGCCAGAACTTCAACCCCTGAGAAGAAACTGCAACCCCTATTTAAAAGCAAAAATCTGTCAAGAAAACTGGCACAAAACCATAACTAAACAAAGTACACAAGGGATTTCAAATGAGATTAGAAGCATTGTTTTGACCTTGTGGCTTTCAGAGGGGTGTGAGAAAAACACAGTAACAGCACAAGAAGCCTTTGCAAACCGGGCAGCCGAGACAAACAGTTTAAAGGAACTGGAAAAGAAAGTCTAAACGGAAATGGAGTGAAAGGAAAATACAGCTCCATCTAGGGTGAAAGGAATGAAGACCAATAATCACTGGGATTCAGCTTTGTTTCTGTGGTAGGTGCTCTAAAATCCATGTTGGAGGAGCAGACAGAAAGGTCATGGAAGTCAGAATTATTATATGAGAAAGGAAGTAAGGAACAATGGGCTCAGAGGAGTCATGACAACTGAAGGATTGGTGGTCTTCACTGTGAAAGAATGGGTGGCCTTTATTGATGGGCTCTTTCTATAGAGATGAATTACTGTGTGCAATATCTACACAGACCAGAAGTGCACTGGTGACAGACTTGCTGAATTATTTGCTGTGGATAAACTATCTAAGTATTCTTTCCTGATTTTGAGCAAGTCTAATTACTGCTGTAATATGTATTACAAACCTCCGTCCAACAAAGCACATACATATGGTTCTTAACTGTGGCCACATGAGAAGTCTCTTTAGCCCCAGTGGGACTATATATGTACTTAAAATGAGCAGAAGGTTATGTTTCACAAAGAACAAGATCAACTTGACTAAACACATGAGCAAAGAAGTCACATGAAAAAGACACAGAGACAGCAGAGTTTCACAAACAAGACTTTGATGTCTACTGTCAATTCTCTGTAGCGCTGGTCACTACTCTGTGACTGTTTCCCTTATTGCACCATCCTTTTTCTACTTTGTTTACTAAGACTTCCAGCTCTTTAGAGCAATGTGGTCTTCCTCCTGCATCTGTATTTCACCTATGACAAAGGAGCCTTGATGAGCTATAACCATTAATTGATGGGTCCAAAATTACATATTATTCATTATTTGTGGCTTGTGACTGATCATTAAATACATGCCCCTTTTTAATCTGGAAAAGTAAACTAAAACAAGCAGTAAGGAGTGAGTAAAGAAGAGAGAATAGGTGTTATTGATTTTTTTGCTTGTACTAATTGAGTTATTCATGTGAAGATACGCCTCCAGCAGCAATGTGAGCAAAACCTCCCACACCCATTTTCACAAGAACAACTGAGGCAGACAAGCAAAAAGGGCTGAAACATTTGCCGTGAAATTCAGAGATGCAGTTGCAGTAAATGTCCCACTGCAACTAAGAGTGAAGGGGGCAGGATCTAGTTAATACTTTTTTCCTTCAGATTTAGCACAAGAGACCTGGTCATAGGTGGGAAAAACATGCTACGCTCAATCTGTTCGGAACAAAGCTGTTCATTGCAACAGTGAAAAAAGAAAGCACACAAGGACTGGGAGGTTTCTGTTAGAGGAGACATTTTGTAGGACAAAACTGTGGGAATCTGTGGGTGTGTAGTATGCTGAGGTCTCAACTTAGGAACTGTGAATGTAATCTCAACATCCAAGACTAGTAATGTGCAGAAGGAGCCAACGCCACAGACCACCTAATCTCTGAAAAGTCCGAGTTGGAGCAGTTGGCCACAGCAATACAATCCATCTGCCTGCCATGAGATCTCACAGTTCTCAGTCTGGTTTATGTGCACACTTATGATTGTCTGTCCCATTATCCATACGGACCTATTCAGTTTCTTTCTATACCTCCTGTGACTTTGAATACATGATTAGCAATACGATGTTAGACAAGGGCTTTTTTCCCTCCCAGCACCCCCCTCCTTTTTTTGGTCAGGAAATGCCAGCCCTTACAAGTCTCTCATAGAAAATGAATGGGAAATTTGCAAATTCCTGTAAACACCCACAAACTTTCTCATGATCTCTTGTTACTTTTCAATGGATGGTCCTTTGCAACTCCAAGAAGCCTGGGCTGCTGAATACAGCAATCATATTATGCCAGCCTCTGAAATGTGTGGCTGTTTCACAAGGCAAATGCCCACACTACCTGGAGCTGGGCAAGCACACAATTGCTTTAGTCTAACAGAGAAACTCTGACTTTTTTCTTCCCCCCCCTTTTTTCTTAAAAAAAAAAAAAAAGCAACCAACAGTGCACAAATACAGATTTGCTGAGCATTAGCTTTTATAGGGTAATCCTTGTGTTAAGGCACATTAAAACACAGGCTGACCCAGGCTTGCACTGCTATTCCTTGAGAGGGTCCTGCTGGAGGTTTTCTGGAGTGCTGAGCTTAGACTTCTTAGCGTTAAGTCTCCAGCAATTCCTAAAAATAACATCACCAAGCCCTCTCATACTTGGCACCAAAGGAACCTAAATCATATCACTGTGGAAGACCACTGTGATATGGTTTCACCCAGTGACTCAAACATCAATCCTGCAGCTCCCAGCTCACCCAAGTGTCCATTTGAGAAAGACACCACGTCTTGACTGGAGTACAGAATGGATAAAACCACAGTGGGGAATCCAGCAGTGGATTTCATTTACAAGTCTCCAAAGTTATTGGAAAATAGCATCTGACAGATTATCATGCCTGGAACTGTTCAAGGGAACCAGGTAAAAAATAATGGAATCAGTCCTTCTGGGCTGCATGAACAGTCCAAGCTCCCACAAACCCTCAGCCAGATGACCCCAAGATGCCCTTACAGACTCATCAGCAATTCAGCAGCAGCCAGAACAAGGAGGAAATGGGGGGCCTTATTAGAGACCAGTCAAAGCAAAACAAACCAAAGACTTGGTCACCACTGCCAAAAAGCTGCTTTCACAAGTCAGGAATCCTGATCATGCAGCTGCCTCACTTGCCCCTCATTTGCCCACATCCGCTGAGTTTACAAATGAACCTATTAGAAGGCATGATTTTCTGTTTTATTTGCCAGGGGGAAAGATGGTAACAAAAGGAGGCTGTGAGTGAATGAATATGCCAATGCTCCTTTTGGTTTTACTGGCATGTCATTATATTTTAAAAATAGAACTTGATTTTTAAAATAAACAAAGCATAATATGGAGGTTTCTGTGTAAACAAAGGATTGTACATGTGGTGGAATGATACAAAATTTCATGATCAAGAAATTTCTCATTCAGTTTGTCTGATCAGCCAGAACAAACTTGCAGTCAGTAGACTTTAATTATAGTTGTATCTAATTGATTCTTTTTCCTTTTTTTTTTTTTTTTTTTTTTTTTTTAAATCTGTGGTATTGTGGTGCTGCATCAACAGTAGTTCTTGACACAAGAATGCACATTAGGGACTCTAGGGTAGGAAATGGAAAGAACCTTATGAGTAACCACCTCATACTCACTACATGGTTTACTTACTATTTATTTCCATTAGAAATGCTCCGAGGCACCAGCAAACTGATCTCTGAATCTGAACAGCCATCTCTCTCCTGCCTTTAAGGGGAGCCCCTGTCCATGTAGGGAACAAGTAGGGAAGCTGAGCCCCAGCGCCTGCAAGGGGAGCTGAGTCATGAGTTCATAAGTTGGTGGTAACGCTGACAGTCAAGCAGTGCTGGCCATGGCCAGATACGTAGTTAATCATCTTGGGAAAATCATGAGCAGAAATAGAGGCACCTTCAGGCTTACATGACAAATAAACAGGGATTTTCAAAAATCTAGTACTGAAAGTGTGGGCACCAGTCGGAAGTTCACATCCTTTTCTCAAGCAATCTCTGCATGACTTATTCAAGGCAGTACAGAGTCCCTGTGACAGTTGAAAATTATATCCAGATTGCCTGACTCAACCTTAGAAGTACTATTCTTCCTTTAGCACAGTGACTAACGTGTTCAGCAATAGATAAATGAATTAGGGTCCTATCACCTTTGCAAAGGAGTTTGGCATAACATCACATTAAAATAATGGAATGTGGGTTCTTAATTCACTTAGTCATTTTTGAAAACG
Organism: Haliaeetus leucocephalus; assembly: GCF_000737465.1. NCBI lineage: Eukaryota > Metazoa > Chordata > Aves > Accipitriformes > Accipitridae > Haliaeetus > Haliaeetus leucocephalus. The sequence continues at coordinate 12,977,006 of NW_010972886.1, forward strand.
AACAGAGGATTAACAAGGATCATGCTACAAATAAACTTATGCTCTTGGCATATATTTAAGGCTTGGTGTCTGCATATGCTGTCTCAGTCTCTTGACCTTTGTGTGTATGAAGATGACACTCAGAACTCACACACCCTTCTGCTGTTTCTGTCTGGCCATGCTAACTGGCCCCTAATCAGTTAACACTGCCTTTTTTAGGAGTGTTTTCTAAAAGCCCATGAAAAACAATAGACACTGAGAATCAGATTTTGGCTTCATCAAATGGCACTATAAAAACAAACAAAACAGGACTCTCAACAAAGATGTCAGTGACTCAACAGCTCTCAGTAACCACTGCAAAATAAACATTAGACAGTAATTGTTATGTAGCGGTTGAGCATCTGCTAAGAGGAACCATATTTTCATTGAACTATGATTCTAACAAAGTAATCACTCCCCAGCAGAAATATGGGTGAAGGGCAATACTTCAAATGTGGAGTGTGTTGATATACAGCAGTCTCCCCTCATACACCAAGCACAGTGTACTCGACTAAATAAATAACAGAAGATTCTTGTTTTGAAAGAGGATGTTTTACAATAAAAGATATTTTGTAAAGTCAATAGTTTTTCTGTTACTTCTGTAGTATGTACCCTAAAGCAATGTGCTAGCAAATGGCTCTGAGGGTACCTTTATATGTGGGTTTGGCCTACACCGTGCAGTGGAGATGCAGCCCAGCGCCAAACGAATACTGGAAGTCCACATGCTGAAAATCCCTCTCAGCAGGAATTATTAGCCAGGATGCAGCTGTAAATGTATGCAGCCAGCCTACTTCCCTGTACAAGTGAGCTCATGTGGTCTGGAGAGACCTCTCTGTGCCACACGCTGCACTGCCTCCCGCTCTGTGGTTATTTCAAGTAAAACCAACTTGAATGGCATTGCACTGTTAGTGCAATCCTGTCCATCATCTTTGAAGCAACTGCTCCTTCCTGGGAAAATATGCTCTGTTTGGTAACTCAAACTCCTAAAAGAAAGCTTCTTTTGATGGTAAAGCTATGGTAAACTGGAGGAGTGTTTGCTCTCTGCCATAATCCTGGATAATAGAGCCAGTTTTCTAAACAGAGCTGAGCTTTGGGAATCGGCTATTCCTGTCAGACCCAGATTCCTCGTAGCAAGAATGCTTGCAATCTGTGCAACTCTCTGTCCCAGGACAGTATGGCTGTGTAAACAGAAGACTACAGTGGGATCATACTGAAATTTCACATCATACTCTCACAGAGAGACCAGCTTCCACAGCCCTGGCTATCTGCTTTTACCTGTTGTGGGACATAACAGTGTTATCTGAGAAATACAGCTAGAAGAGAAAGAAATCATTGTACTACTACCACTCTGCACAACAGGAGAAAGAAAGCAAGTCTAAACCAGGTTATATTAAACAGTGTATTTTCTTGTTTTTGTAATGTGATGTGTACAAGCATATAGCACACTGGATCCATCTAGATGCTAAGCCAGGTCTGGAAAAGCACCCAAGTTTTTGCAGACCTATTTGACTACCTGGAGCAGCGCAGAATGGCTTTTAGAAACACTGAGAACTCTCGGTTCCTGGTGGAGTAAAAAGGCAGAACCCACTAATACCCAGGCTGTACAAGCAACTACTGAAAACCACGTATCCGCGCCAATTACACTCTCAAATGTCTTAGAAAAATCTGCTTCATGGTGCCAAAATTTAAGCACTTGTTTTTGCAAACTTAATGACAGAATTGTAGCATTTGCACAATTGTATAAACAACATGAGCACTAAATTTAAAAATCAGTAGCTTACAGTCTTCTCTACATTTTTTAATATATAATTTAAAAGATTAAATTGTGCTTTCTATCATAAACATCAATATTACTGCATTTAAATTCTTTCCTACCACACCTCTGACTAAATAATGCTTTTATACCTCACTTCTAATTAGGAGTACCAAATTCTACTATGGAATTTCAATATGGAAGAAAACCAGAATTTTGTGAACAAGGATTTTTTTTTAGGCTGGCTATAAAATATCATTTGCAGCATATTCTAGAGAGAAAAGCAGTTGAACTTAACAAATAGAGCTGACTGGGGAGAACTGCTGCAACTTTTAATACCACTTTATCAGTAGTAACACAAGTAATTTCTGTTGTGGAGTGATTCTCACAATTCCTCTCAGACACTGATAAAACCAAGTGACTGGAGAACTAAAGTCCTGATTGAAAGTCCCTTAAAGAAATAGGCTTTAGAGAGCAACTTAATAAAAACTCCTACCCCAAGCTGTCTGGCAGCTGAAAGAACAGAGAAGAGAGACTTTAAAGGGCAGTGAAGCAGCCAACTCCACTGAAATTCCAAGGATTTTGATCCTTGCATCCCCTTTATAACAGTGAAAAACCTCTTTGTATCTATTAAAATGTTCTGAAGGAAAAGAAGGCTTTTGGATGATATCTGGCTTGCATGGAATAAGATACTGTATAAAAGTATAGGAAGGAGGCAGTCCCTTCCCTGCAAAGTTTACAACATAAATGAAAACAGCAGAGCTTGATATAGCACAAGGAAACAATAAGGCAAGATTGGGCATCGTGAAGAACCGAGTCACAGTAAATAAGCTGCCTCTCATCTCTTCTGTAGGCACTCCAGTAAAGAGCTCAGCAAATTGCCAGACCATGAAACCTCCACATTTCACCTGAGAGAAGCAAATCACAGCTTGCCAAAAACAAACCAGCCTTTAACCTTTTCAGTCTTTTAACCTTTACATAAACTGTGCTTGTTTTCCCGTATGAACAATGGCCTTATTGTTTAAGCTAAAATACAGTACATGACCTGTGATGTTAGGAAATGAATGAATTGTTGTGTTGTCAACAGTTACTTTTTTCCATGCCTCTCTATATCTAGGAATTTCTTTCCACGTCTTTAGGTTTAAGAAAAACATGGCACTTTGGAGAAGGCCACTAATACCCTAAGTAACAAGTTATAGTAGTGAAAATTATGTGATACAGGTTTTCAGTAATTCAGGAACTCCTAATATAGGCCCACTTTTCAAAAGAATTCCCCTCCAATTTAGGCATGTAACATTAACTTTCAAGAGTTTACATTGCCCAGAAACAATCATTTCAGACACACAGTGGGCACTTTACAAAACCTGGCTACTTATTAAAATGCCAAAATGGAAGCAGAGCTCTTCCCAACATCTGGCCAGACTGTGGCTGTGACTCAAGATGACTGCATGAGAAAATAGAGGGTAGGTAAGAGAGTAACAAAAGATTAGGAAGAAAAATTCAGACAATCATTCAACTTTAGACATGAAATCCATCTTCAAACACTCAATGCTTACTACAAGTTCATTTAAAATTGGAAAATGTCCAAAACAGTTATGGCAAAGATGCAGATAAAGCAGAATCTTTACATATAGCAGAGAAGGTCTCCAAAGTGTGGCTCTTCTCAAAGACAAGAGACAACAACATAACAATAAGGAGGAAAAACTTTTGAAAAGGGATCCTTAGAGTCCGAAGAAGTTTTAAAAAGACATTCGTAAACAATATGAAATGTCCCTTAAGCAATTACACACAGTTTTCTAGATTAGAACACTTCCATCAACTCAGGAAGGAAAAGGTTCTCAATTTTGTGAGACCTACCAGACACTGCATGGACCTATGAGCAAATGTTTATGTAAAGGAAATATTTTCCCAGGTTGTACCAGTACCTAAATGAAAGGACAGATCTGGAAGGTATAAGTATAAATGGACTTGTCTGGGCCAAAGTACTCTGTGACAAAGCAGATTTCAGACCTTATTACCCATTTTAGCTAAGAGCACCATAGCCTAGAGGCAGCTTTTATTTTATTATATATAGCCTTGAAAAAATTTAAATTTAGGAGAAGGATCTTTTTTGACTGGTTTTGATCAACAGTCTCCCTTCAGCCACTGCTTCCACAAGCCCCTGGGAAATGAACAAAAATACTCATCTGATTGCTGTTTTGTGGGATATGCTTATGTATCACAAAAATGTGGAAGGGATACCACTTCAATGATATAATGCATATTTTAATCACAGGGTAAGGAATTATTGCCCTACAGCTCTGAGATTTTAACCTACAAAATTCTATGTAAGTCCATCAGGGCTAGGACAAGAAGCATAAGTCACCCCTAACAGGCAACTTCTAGAAAACCAGTATGAATACATCATGAATTGGATAGAAACAGAAATAATCTAAGGAGAAAAGAAAGAATATCATCAAAAGACAAGAGGTAGATGTCTCAAATAAAGACTTCTCTGAGCTAACAGGAATGACATTTCCATGTTTTTCATCAAAAAAATGAAAGAAAAGGAAGGAGAAAAAATAAATTGTTCCACATAATGCAACAGCTCCTCAGTTAATGTAAACTGGTGCCAGTTCATTGAAGTCAATGGAGCTACAGTGATACGTACCAGCTGAGGATGGGGTTCTGAATTTGTAGGCATTTGGCATAATGCCAGCCTCTCTCTGCATACAGACTAGTATTGTGTATGTAAACACTGACTCCCTAAAAATCATATTTTTTAAAAAATGCTTTATAGTTCTGATGAATTTGTCATGTAAAACAAATTGTGGGCTTCCTGTGTTCAGTGCCTTCATCTGAGCAGCAGATACTTGCAATCTTGTATGTGCTCTGGTTTTGCTCACCGAATTTCACCAGGCTAAAGGATGGCTCACTCAAAAGGCAAGTCAGAACAGAGCCCAAAAGAACAGCTGCTTCATCTGTCGTGAATAAAGAAAATTTTAAATTTCATACTGACACTGTTGTGTGAAGGTTAGATTGTGCTGGCAGGAAGTAAAGGATGGTGTTTAAGCTGCACCCCACTAAGAACCACCAGGACTTTCAGATCCCCGCCTCCACCCCCAATCATTATTTCTTGTCCTCACATCATAGACTAATACTTTACCATTGTCCTAGACCAACCCGAAGTCCCTCTTTCACCATAGTGAGTAAGAGAAGACTTTGTCCACATCTTGCCAGCTTCCTGCACTTGTTTTGTGAAGGGAAGAGACAAGCTCTAGATCTACTTAATCCCTATAAACCTGCATTGACAGTATGGGTTTCCACGTGTTTCCTCTGGTATGTTACATTATGTATCTTACCTACCAATCTGCAGTTCAGGATAGACTTTTGTTCCTCACCAACGTAATACTAACCCTTAAACAAATTTGTTCAAATAAATAGAAGCACATCTGACCTTTTGGAGACTCCAGAGATATCAGTCTTGGGAGCCAATTACCTCTAGAGTATCCATTTTACTGTTTCTGAGGGGATCACTGCAATAAAGGAATAAAAAGTCTTTGGAATCACTCATTTAACCTATAAACACTCTTTACACAAGCCATAATAAGTTAAAGAAAACAGAATTATTCAGTTGCCAATTATTCAATTCATTTTTACGAACACATAAACAAAAGGAAGAAAAAGCACATGTACTTAATTATCTTGGCTGTAAAGGTAGACTATTTCTCCTTTTGCTTTTCATCCTTTAAGGTTCAGGTGACAACTGGTCAATCTGAAGAATTGTTCTAGATGAACACTATGGCTTAGGTTGATCTCTGGAATTAGATCCTTACTGCTGAAGAAGATCATTACAGGTGCTCACTTGAGACTAGGCATCAAGTAAGAACATGATCAATCACATTTTTGACACAGGAAGCACTATTTTCATCTAGTGATCTCAGTACATACGAGTCTTATAGACTGACATAATCTGTAGAAATGTCTGAAAACAAAGGCGTTTGACAGCAGTAAGACCAGAGACAGATTCCCAGGTGGACTTGACTTCCATTTTTTGTAGCTCCTTTCAGTAGCCTAATTTTGTCTGAGGCTCAAAAACAAAAGAAAAACTTTTGATTCATGTTATCAGTATAGTGTAAAAGCATCAGAGATCTCCATAAGGGTATACCACCAAAGGAGAAACAAATCTGAACAAGATTGATAAATCTAATTCCGTATTGACTGTTCAGTTCTTCTATTCACTTAAACTAAGTCATTAGGATTTATGCCCAAAACTGAGCCTTAAGTTTGATGTGCATTATTTGTTCCAAGATTTGCTTTTTAAGTCACAATACTTGGAGGGAGGAATGACTTTTTAATCCTTATCTGTGTGCCAGATTTAATAAACACATCTGTTACAGACTGCTAACACAACCGCATAAAATCTTTGGGTAGAATCTATGCCCACTTAAATATACTCTGTCATTTATCCAATTAAATATAATTATAGAAACAACAAATTCACCTGATTTATGAAATATTTACATCTCATTTTAGGACCAAACCCAAATATAATTAATAACTATAAAAACAAGGGGTAGGAAACCACCACTGGTTTGCCATACTTTCATTTGTTGACAGTGGTTTTGGTTAATAGAAACATGTGGCCTGTGAAGAGGAGGGGGGATTGTTTGGGGGTTTGATTTTTGGTTTGGGTGGGGTTCTTTTGAGATCGCAGATAGTGGTGGGAGAAAAAGTTAACAATAACCAACAAGAGATTTCACCAAAAACTCAAACCAATCAAAACTGAAACCTGTTTTGATTGGAAATGAGGAAAAGGAAGTGAGTGTTCAGATCCAGATCTAAATTAGGTTTAGTCAGTGGTTTGGTGTTTGGTTTCATGACCAAATCAGGGCTAGGGTTCTCGTACAGACTTGATGATGATGAAATCTTCTAAACTTGAATCGTGTAACCTGAAATCTTGTAACCTGTTGTCTTGAGATTTTGGTCCCCAAGCCTGGAAATCTTTTTATAGTTACAGCTGGTTGACTGACACCACTGTTTTCTACATTTCTTTTGGGATAGATTCTTGAAATTTCTTTTCCTCAGTCACTGTTTTCCATGATGCATAGGAAGAACTCCAGACTGAAAACCTGACATTTGCAACTGATATTCAAAATGTTTTAACTGAACTTTAACAATTTTGGCCCACATGCAAAAGAAATATTTTTAGCATGTGCTAGCATATAGCACAATTCAAGATCCCAAGAAGCACAAGGAAGACAAGTACCAGAGTATAGACCCTGAACTTCAGGAAAGCAGTTATCTCATGTAGGGAAATGATAGGTGGCATCCTGTGGGCAACAGCTCTGAAAGATTAAGGCTGTCTTCAGGGACAAGCTCTTCTCAGCACAAGAAAGCTCTACCCCTGTGCTCAGGGAAGCAAGTAGGCATATCAGTAGACAAGCGTGGCTATACTGGGAAATCCTGACAGAGTTCCAGTGCAAAAAGTCATACACAGGAGGTAGAGGCAAGGATAGGCTACAAAGGACAAACGCAGAAACATAGCTCAGGCACATAAGGATGGTTTTAGCAAAGCCAAAGCTCAGCTAGAGTCAAAACTGGCAAGGCACATTAAGAACTATGAGAGCTTCTAGAATCAAATCAGTAGCAAAAGGAAAAAAAGAAGTGGGACCACTGCTGAATGGGGTGGATGACTTTTAGCAACAGCAGATACAGATAAGGCTGAGGTGCTCAATGCTTTCTATGCCTCAGGCTTCACCAACAAGGTCTATCCCATCTTTGCACCTACAGACAGGGTTCAAGGATGAGAAGTCAGAAGTTGTCAAAGAGAAGTCAGAGATCTTTTAAGAAATCCTGACCCTTTTAAGTCCATGCTACCAGAAGGGATGAAGGCAAGAGTGCAGATATCAGTGGTGGCATGGCAGGGTCACTCTCTTATTGACAAAGGGAGGTCCCCAGTGACTGAAGAAAGACAAAAGTTTTACCCATCTTCAGAAAGGGTAACTAATGGGAGATTATCTTAAATCCTTGATGCAATAGGCCCTTTAGTGGAGCAATTTACAGGACTCCCTAGGGCAACTATGCTTCCCAGTTCACTTTATCATCCATGCTACAGAGCTCTCTTGCATCCATGCTACAGACTGCACTGATTCATAACAGTGGCAATGTCAATTTAAAAAGGGGACAAAATGTACAACCAAGACCAGGAGCGTGAGTGAAGACAGTCTGTTTTCACATCAGATGATACAAGTCTGTACTGCTTCCATTGGCTGTTAATTCAGTATTCGTAGGCCATAGTATCAGTATAGTGCCACAATCTACAGTACTGAATTATTTCTATAAATGGAAGCAGTTACGCTGGCAACTGTTGTCTTTGGGTTCAAACTAAGATGTGAAAAGATGTGTTTAAAACAAAACTCACCCCTTTATTAAAAAATAAACTCTGCCTTTGCAATATATCAGTTCTTTTTTCTCCCCTGTATATGTATATACATACATAAAGTCATTTATGTATACATGTGTTTATATATATATACACACACTCCCTCTCCATATAAGGTCTTGGTAAATACGAACTGGATTTGACTCGGAAGGGAAAGAGACAGTTTAATTTTAATAGGCCAAGCACACATTATCAGACAAAACCAAAGACCAAAAAAAATACCAAATTAAGACCATGTAAGGTATGTATCAACCAGTTCTGAAAAAGGTTCCCACTGGAATTATTCCAGACTAAAACAATGAGTCATCCCCTAAGGAATCCTGTCCTCACATGAAATATATAAATCATTGTCCATTTTGGAAGGATTACGCCAATAGCACATATCATTAAAATGTTATTCCTTTTAAAAGTGCTAAGACAAAATCTAGCATTTTGTTCTGTAGATCCTGATTTGCAATGTGAACAGGAGTCTCACCACAGTCCCCCAGGGACAGAGTCACAAGGACATTTAGTTCCTGCATAGTCAATATATGTTCCTATATGCCTCTGCAAATCTGGGCAAATGCAAACAGGATCACAGCTTTCAGAGTTTTCCTCCTTTTTTCCTTTTCTTTTTTTTTTTTTTCCCATGAGGCAGAAAAGCTCTGTGAGGTGGTTGTGGTAGAACAGAGAAGAACATAACAACCTAATGTAATGCTCTAAAATCTCAATGCTTGAAATTATGCAAGACTGTCTGATGACTTGAGCAGTTTCATTACTTCTCAAATTAGAATACTGTGTCTCTTTTAGAGGCCTGTTATAGAAATTACCGAACTCCTGCTCTTTGCTGGGGAGGACAGAAAGATGATGTGCTACCTAAGGGAAAAATAAGTACGTAAACTCTTACTGGAAGGCATAAGGTTAATGGCATAAAAGCTGCAGTGGACAGAACTAGCTCATTATATGACATTCCCAAAGAACAAGTTTTACTTTCTATTAAATGTTTCCCATTAGAAATTTAGAATGACAAACACACTTTTCAATGCATGATTTTAAAGACAGACTTCTCATGTGACACTGAAATGTCATACAGATAAATCAACTGTTACTCTTACATATCATTTGTTTTTCACAACCCCCTAAATGCTTCACACAAAATCAAAGTCTCACTGAACTACATATTGTATAAAGAGATGAAAGGGGCTGCTTGCTTCTTGAGCAAGCTTGCCTAGGAGGACAAGACAGGCAAGAGATAAAAGAAAGAAAATCTTACAGATAGGTACACAAAAAGCAGAAGAACAACCTGATGAAGTTTATGGAAGAATTCAGTGCCAAGCCAACAACCACATCCAGCATTTGATCCACAAGGACCACTTTCCTTTCCAGCTGATCAAAAAACAGAAGGAGGAGGAGAACACAGGACTCAAAAACTCTGTAGTTCTCTTGGGGTGGTGAGGAAATCACAAATAAGCTCTCTCGTATCTAATGTAATTGTGGATAAGTTATTCACTAATAAATATTAAATAAAAAAATTTTCAACTCTTCAGAAAAATTTATATGAAGTAACCTGTCAGTACTAGTTTACAAAACTGCTCAGCAGCAGGTGTACCCTCCTTCTGCTGGGAGGGCAAATGACAACTGAACTTTAATGCCATCCTCAGCAACATCCAAGTACTTCCTACCTCTCTCCTGGCAAAAGAGTATCTCTGTACATGGAAAACAAAGAATAAAACGTGTGTGTATGTGTGTGTGTGGTGTTCCACTTTATTTCATTAATCCACTCTCTGACCCTGGCAACCCCAGATTATCATTGTAGAAACCCATTCACAGTTAGGCAAACACAGACTTGTCATATTCAACCAGCTATTCAAGGAGCACTAGTTCATCTTAAATCTGCTCTCACCTGCACAACAGAAGCCCACTGCCTGTTGAACCAATGATCTGACAGAGATACACTGCCTTGATAGCCTGTGCACCCACTAAAGCTGTCTCATAACTCCAGCTGGAATGACTAGTCTCTGACTTCCATGGCAAGAGAAACAAAAAAGGGATACTCCATCTTCAAAAGGAAAGTCACTAATCTACATACTTAATGAAGACATCTTTAGCATTTCTTTTCTTTGGGGCTTTTTTTCTCTGAAAGCATTTCCTCCATGGTTTTTGCCACTTGTTCACAATGCAACTTTACAAAAGGGGCACCATTTTATTTTGCACCCTGTAGAGGCATTGACCATTAGTCACAGTCAGAACCACATTTATACCACTTCTCAGGCATCTATGACATGAAAGAAGAAAACTGGTGAACACTGACAACACTGCTTAGTCACTATTACTTCTTTCTGGCCCACTCTTGACCAGTTACATCACTGTTTTGAAATGTACGGTTTAGATGCTGAGGTCAGCAAAGTAACACAATCTTTCTCTTTGGCACATTAAACACATGTGGTACAAAGTCTCAATATAGCAGAGGAATTTGTTCTTTTTTAAGTTACCTAGACAAACATTATAGACGTGGTATACTGGAACAGATAAATAACTTTTTTCCAAGCTTATCACTACCTTTTTGATTGTTCCAAACCAAACTTTAATTCTATGGTACATTCAAGAATATAAAATGAATCATAGGACTCAGAGAAGGAAAAAGCTTAGTGATGAGCTTAGCAATCAAACAAACCACTCCTTGCCACCACCAAAATAGTTAGCTCCTTACAATATACCCTCAAGTATTTTTTCTGATTAGTTTTAAGTAACTTACACATACCGCTACTATTGCTTCCCTTGGGAGAACATACCATAGGCTAATAGCTTTCACCACTAGGAACTTTTTCCTAGTGTACAGTCTAAATATGTCTTTTTGTTCAGTTTTACCCCATTAGTTCTACTTAAAACTCCTCTGTATCAGGTGAAATACTTTCTCTCAGTCTGGAGTGTTTGCATTCTGTTATTTCTTGTGGACAGCTCCCCTGTACATCACTTAACACCTCCGTTAGAGCTGACAATGATCTAAACATGGTAAAGCTCAGTTATACAGGAAAAGATTAGGACTGCTCCAGTCCTCATCAAAGAATCAGATTTTAGACTTCTGTTGTAGACTTGAGTGTAAGCTGTACAGGCAGCATAATATTTTGTAAAGCAAGTAATTTGAGTTTCCAGTGCTGGGGGGAAAAAAAAAAATCTATCTTCTTGTATAATGTTCATATAAATGCCTTGACCAAGTACTTACTTTTTCAAAACCATTGTGATGTTTACTATATCTAAACTCCTAATACACAGAACAAGAAGACAGTACAACTGATTTTTAACTTAACCATGAGCTATCCTCAGACATCCATGGCTTTGAGGACAGCCATCATAAAATTAGTAATTTTTTAAATATTTCTACATTTTTCTTAGGCACTATATTATAACTAACAAGGATTGAAAGATAATAACCTGAGCTATCATTCTGCTCTTTACTCCTGTTGACAGGAAATGCAATTACAGTAAAGCTGTGAGTTTAAAACATAGTTTTATGTACACTATAGAAAATAAGTACTGGGATATAGTTTAGTGCTGGGGGCGGGGGGGCGGGGAGGTGGGTAAAAAAAAAAATTATCAAAGACCGGATGAGCTGTTTGACTAAGTCATAATAACTGTTCCCTTGGGTAAGTCACTCAGGACATGATCCATGACCACTGAAATCAATGAAAGGATTCCCACTAATACCTATAGACTGTGGAGGAGGCATTTAAAATTCCTGTATCTCTTGGTTTTCATAAAGTGGAGATAACATTTTACTACCCAAGAAAAGTGTTGTGAGGATGACTACATTAATCTGTGCTCAGTTAACAAAGTGATGGGAGCCACATATATATCTATACATACAAATTCCTCAAAACAGTGAAACAGAAAGATTCTCACAGCTGAAACACACCCATTAATATGCAAAAACACAGTTTGTCATAAGGTTAGGAATACATGACTCACGTGGATACCAAGGGCTCATATTTATGTTCCAGTTTGCATCAAATCATAGTTTGCACAAACAATATTTGACTTTTCTTCTCCTCTTTTTTAAATTATTTCTTTTTAAGCCCTCCCTTCCTCCTCCCATCCCCCCAGCAAGAAGCTGGCAAGAGATGTGGAGCATCTGGGTTAGAAATGACAGCTGGTGGGTGAGACAGCGTCAAGCCCTTTACTGGCTTTTACTTTGGTCTTCTGGGAATGAACCAAAATGAGACTTCTTCATAATAATCACCCCATCTTTTGCCCTTGAATAAACTTCAGAAGCTATCATGATCCAAGTCTTCTCTGGGCAATCAGAAGGGGTTCTTCATAGCCCATATACCAAAGTTGGTTGGAAAACAGGATCTCTGCCCCATAGGAAATTCCAGTGTTCCAAAACATGCTTTGTGCTCTGACTTGGAACAAGTAAAACTTTTTTCTGTATGAAGGTTTCCTCAAAAAAATTATCTTGGAAACATTAAATACTAAATATAATGTTACTTAGAATTAGACCATGATATACTGACCATGATATAGAATACTGAATGAAATATGAGTATTAAATTTCATCAATACAATTTAATATTAAACATTACAATATAAAAGTCAAACAAAATTGAAAAACAACTGAAAATGAAGCAAAATTCTATCTGGAAAAAGTAAAAATATGTCACTCAAACAAGCTTAGGCAGAGCACTGTGTGAATGTAACTGCTGTTTGCAGTAACAAAGACAGCTTGGTACCTCTCTGGGCACTTCTTTTGGGACTGCAGAAAACACCACCAGTGTAATCAAACCATTTTATTCTTACATGACATGTAATACACTCCTGGGCAGGTATTCATCTAGGATTCATTACTGGAAATCTCTATGGCTGTAATGATCTGCACTGTTTAAGGACTGGCCCTCAAGCTTTAAATTGCTCCCTGTCTGTAACACCAAAGACTCGATATAGTAAGTTTTCTTTTCCTTTCAGTAAACACTATCTTATACAGTTTATTGATACTGCAGATAAAAAGCAGGTTTATTATTTTAATGGGCAATACATCCCATGCCTGTATTTAAGCCCCACACCTTAGCCCTCTGTTGGGGAAAGGACACTGACAATGACCTCTCTATGAGAGGCCTGCGTAATGCTAACATGGTCAAACCTTCTTGTGCAACCACAGAAATATCAAAGGCAGGCAAGGAGCAGCTGGAACATTAGAGAGAGAGTCCTTTTCACAGATGTTTGACTAATCTGATGATGTAGCAGTAGCACTATGTGCACCAGAGCAACAAACATGCCTATACAAGCAGTAACCTTTTGCTTGTCAACAGGGTTTACCTGAAGGGAACCAGCACAATCAGTTTTGTACAGCAGGGCTTCCCACCAGCCACAATTACGTTATGAATACTTCTGTTATTAGGCTATCATGTAAAAGACTAATGTGTGTGCGGGTGTATGAGACTGAGACTGATTTCATCTGCACAAACACCCTGATTGAAATGTGATTGCAGGGGGAAAAGAAAGGAGAAAACTAGACCAAGATGCCTTAAATATGTGACAGCAGCACTACTGGTGTGCTCCTGATGTATCAATAGACAAGACAGCCACAGAAAAGTAAATGACAGCTGCAGCAAGCAGATAATTGGGGCATTCATCAAAAGGAATCTCTGTATGAGAAATAGATGGGAGTAAACATGAAAGTGTAAAGTGCTCCTTTGGGCATGTGCACTCACGTTTGCAGGTGAAGATGAAAACAGACAACCTCTGCAGGCCAGATCCAAGTCTCTTTGCAGTTACTGGAAGATTTCTACTGAACTCAATCAAATTTGGATCAAATCCTGAGTGAATACAAACATTTCTTCTTCTGGTTGCACAAGACTACTCCAACGATTTTGCTGTTGGTCCCCATGAGGAACAAAGGGCTGCGTTCATAGGTGCTCTTGGTGACAGATGAGCTACCATTTGCTTGCTCTTCTCTGTGACCCTCCCTGTATGGCTGACCCCTATCACTGAATGCTACAACCTGATCAGGGTCTTTTTCCCCTTTCTCTCACACAACCCTGTTCATCATTCATGCTGACACACAAGTGGTCCTGATTTCTCAGGATATTGTCCATCATTCCATTATACAATTACTTTTTAGCTTCTCTGTATCTCAAAGTGCTTCTCCAAAAACAATTGGTTAGGAGCCAGGGATTATTTACTGGCAACCATGAATGTGTCAAATGCTCCAGATGTTTATTATTACTACTACTTTCCAGGGGTGTCAGCCAACAGTTCTGTTTGTGGCTCGCCCTTTACCAGGACATCAGATAACTGCAGCTTATAGTCCTGAATTTAGCACTGGTCACCCTTTGATCCACAATTAGTTTTGCTTTCTGCTAGGCTGTAAAATGTTTCAGCATTAGTCCATGAAACTCATCTCACCACTTTGTTGGTATTGAAATACTTATTTATCAGCCAAGGGACATACAGACTGTTAAAAAACACTGATTATGAATTTGGTCATGTAACTGGCTGACACTATTGTGGCAGTGTGTATCATTGGCAGATAATACAAAGAATATTTTAAATGGCACAAACTTTATCCATCATTCAATGCCCAAGATTACCTCTGTATTGGGAAAGGTGAGCTTTCCAAGAGGACAGAGAGGTAGACGGTGTTCTTTAACTTCATTCTGCTTCTTCCAGCACACTTTCTTCTTCCCTCAATGAGTAGTTTTCTGTTCTGCTTGGACCTCAACTTTTTAACTGGTAATGGTTCCAGGAATATACCCTTCAAATAACCAGAATCAGTGGAGGCCCCCCAGGCTTCCAGCTAAAACTCCATGCACACAAGTCCTATTAAAGTCAAACTTGTCCTAAGCTCCAAAGAACAGAATTGAGTCTGCTCCTCTACCGACCAACATCCCAAAGAGAGAGAGAGTGCCCCAGGAGGGAGCACTGAATTGGTAAAACTGATTCCTCCAGCAGCAGCCTGCTGCTGAGGATGTGTGCCAGGTACTGGGTGGGGATAACACAGGAGATGAATGGACAGTCTCCCGGGGATTTCTACCAGCTGCCTGCGACTCAGAACTGATCTAACCTGTGCCATGGGTGGGGCAGGGTGTCAGGAAACCATAATCGCCTCCCAGCTGTTCCTTCCTTCCTCCACCCATGCTCATTGCTGCGGAAGCCAAGCACAGAGGAGGGTTTTGGCAGGATAACAGTAATGTGCCAATGGCAGAACATGTGTTTAGCTCATATAATTCTTCTGTAGATGCAAGGATCAACATGTCTGTGCTACTCGCCTAACTCCTCATAAAGGAGAAGTAGAACGCTGGCTTATATAAAACAAGCTAACAGAGGTAAGAAGCAAACAAGTGGTTCACTTGCAATATTTTTATGGATGAAACTCAGTTCTGTTTTATTTTTGCCATGGGAAAATTCCTGCTGCAATAATAACTTTCTTTTTTATGGATCCCTCATGCTTAACAAATTGACAGACTATTTATTTAAGCATCACTTCACCCACCACGGAAATGGAGTGGTCTCCTGGGTAAAACATGGTGTCTTTTCTGCAGCACTGCTCCAAAACTTAGGAAAGATGCACAAACTTCGCATGTGTTTGTAACAGTAAATGGCTAGATTTCCAAAGGTGTCTAGAGCACCTGAAAGTATCAGCTCAGGCTCTTACAAGCATCAAAGTCAGGCAGAGTTCCTGTTGATTTCCATCAGTGTTCAGGCAGAATTGAAAATCATAATAAAGTCAAAGTAGCTAACTGCCTTGGAAGTTTAGCCTCAGAAAAATTTCACTTGAGACAGGCAGCAATCATCACTATGCTAGAACCTGGCTTGGCACACCACCATCAACAATCTTCTTGAAAAGGGTGCTGGAAAAATCTGTTTTTCCCCCCTGAGAGAATAAATCCTTTCAAATCACCAAGCAGATATAATTTATTCTACTGACATGGTCCCAAAGTCACATTAAATCATGGAAAAGGGTAAAAAGGACACAGGATTACTTTATTAGTATTCTTGCAAGATGTTTGTGTTCTCTGAAACCGCCACAACAGCATTCTCCTGATTGATCACCATTAAGCTTTCAGACCTTTTAGATACTACCCAAGATGGTATGGCTGTAAAATTAATAGGTACAACCATCAATTTGCAAAGCATGTTCATCTTTGCAATGTCCTGAGAAAGTTTGCACTCAAGTTTAAATATCAGAGGTTAATTCTGAGCTTAAAAACTGTCTATGTTGGAGACCATGATTCATGAGGCACTGAAGTTCAGATCTGTATTCAAAGACATAAAAGGAGATTACTGGCAGAATGCTTTATGGACCACAAGCCATTGCAATTTCTCCTTTCTCTTGCCCAAAACAGCCAAAGTCTATAACTTCCTGGCTTGATTTCAAAACTATTTTACTCATAAATCTCTGAAAATGGTTGCTGATTGGGGATAAAAGGTTAGAAAACTATTAGAGATGTAAGGAGTTTTATGTCTATGCATCATCTACCGTACCGAAATGAATATTAAGCTGTGCTAGTGCTCCAGACCTTAAAAGTCTTAAAAATCCAAGCTTCAAAATCCCTCATTTAAACATACATTAACTTTCTTTTATTCCCTTTCTGTATTTTAACTGTTTAGGTGTAAAGCTTTTCCCTAAAATGAAGATTCTTTGGTGAAAGTAGCACATACCAGGTTAAGGAAATTCAGACATTAAGAACTACAACATTCTCAATAAAAGTAGAGAAGTTATTTTTCTACTTTTAGTCTTTTTTCATTGTTTGTCATATCATTCCAGGAGGTGTAGAAGATCCTAATGTATAAGCTAAATGCCTGTCCTGGCATTTTTAAAATACAAGAAAAAGTAAAACTGCTAGTTACGAAGGAACTGAAATACATTTTTCCTAACGTATATCTTGCCGGGAAGAATCACAATGTAGAGAGCAGAGTAGCATAATATTCCAGCGTGAATTCTCTACAGACTCTCTCACAGGCTGGCTGAAGTGGTTCGTATTGCCAAAGTGATGTCAAGCATGGGTAAGAAACCCAAAAAGCTCTAATCTATCCAAGTTTGAACACTTATACTGAAACAGGTCTGAAATATTTATTGTAAGACACTTTCCCCAATGAAAAGCAGAGATGACCACTTCAGTTTCCAAGAGAGAAACGAGGAACAAATCTCGCCCTTCAAGTCTGTAATGGAAAGAGCATTGCAGTATGTAACTTTCCCCTCTCCTACACCAGCGACTGTAACAACAGACCCAAGATATCTCTCCTACTGAGATGGGAGTGAGACATCCCAGGACAAGTCTCATGTTCATTAATTGGAGGAGGGGAAGGTTCCAGCCAAACCAAAATGAAACTAAGTAAAGTTTTCCAACAGCCAAAATCAAGTTTATGAAATCCAGTGCACTGTTATTCTGTGTTCCATTAGTAAAGAAGAAAACTGGTGCTGGAGAACAGCAGACTAGGTTTTCCAAAACTTTCTCCACAGGGAAGGGACCTAGGTCACAGAGAAGGCTGAAGACAGCTGGCTTTCTGGCAAAAGAGTAGCTGAGCAGGAGGAAAAAGTGCTAAAATCCTGAGACAGACTGGTCTGCTGGGTTTCTCAGGCTGTGTTAATGCTAAATTGCATGGTGTATAGCCCAGCCCTGATTACACAGCCTTCACAGAAGAAGGGAGTCTTTTGTAAATGTGATACATGGAGTCCACATTCAGTTGGCTTCACAAGAAAAGTCATTCAATGGACTTTTTAAGCTCTTAAGATAAAGACACACAAAAGTTATTTTAAAAATAACATCACGGAATTTAAAAATGTAAATTTCAGAGATATTTAGCTTCATAGTTTGAATTCAGCCCCATCTTTAGCAAAAACAATATACAAGATAAGAATAGCCAGTGCATAAATGTCTTTAGCAAAGAAACCTTAAAATAAATTGAATTCATGCTACACTAACTATACCTGTGCCAGTAATAATGTTTCCATAATAAATGAAAAGGAAAAGGAGGAATTGCTCAGAAAATGTCCCAACAACAAGGCGATGAGGTACCACAAATTCAAGACATGGGCAAAACATGTAACATGTATGACAAGGTATAACACTTTCATTGCTGCTTGCAAGAGGAAAACCTATTCTATGTATGCAATTCTGTCACTTGGGAGTAGTGTGATGATTTTAACTGAACAGCAATAAAACTTGATAGCATCCCACACCCATTTCTATCCTGTAAACATCACTTCCTACTAGTCCTTCAAATTCTCCAGTTTAGTGTAAAAACCAGTTCCTTGCATCTCAGAGTTAACAAATATAGGCTGTCTCACTATTAGCATTGCGTTTAATCTGTAACATTCTGACATTCTCAAATATAATTTAAAAACTCTTAACCTATACTTTATCTGTTTACTTAGTAGTAAGGTGGGCACATGAAATTGTCTGCAGCACATTGTATTTTGCCAAGCAAAATCAAGCTCAGTTGTAGTATTATTAAGCAGCATGATGTCTATCACCATGGCTAAAACCACGGACCGAGCCAGGAACCTTAAACCATGAATCACTATAGCCTGAGCTAAATCCAGGTTCCGTAACTTGTGATTTTTATTAGACATTGCCTGTTTCCCTGGACTCTACAAGAATTAGACATGTCCCCTCCCCAGTGAATTCAGTCTTGGGTTTTCAAGCTGCCTAAGATAACACTTTTCTCCTAGATAGCATTTTTGTGTGAAAGGTCTCAGAGCATTTTATGAAAAAGATTAGGTTCATCACCTCCACATGAGCAAAATAAGTCACACAGATAAAGTGACTTACCTGAGATCAAGCACAGGCCAAAACACAAACTGAACCCAGGTATTCTGAAAAGGATATAGACAGCTCAGAGATGCATGAATATGACAGCCGCCATCTCAAATGCTGCAACTGATCCGAGTCTTTGGGTCTGGAATGAAGTATCCTAAAATTCACTCACTGTTATGCCAGTACACCCATGGTAGCTAGCACCTTAATAAAAGATTTCGGGATTCAACAGTGCATAAACAGGCCAAAGGCAGGAAGGCTTTTTTGTAAACTTCCAAGAGCTTTGAAGCAAAATGAAATTGATGGCTATTGCCAGCTAAAGCTTCACGCACACCTCAGCTGATTCACTAAAATATGACACCATTCAGTGACCTAAGTAAAATAAACCTGTGGTCTCAATAGAGCATGTAAGAAAAAAATATATATGTCAAGAGCATTATCCATTGCGTTGCTTGGTGCTCTCAAGGAAAAGTCAAAGCACTAAATACAGAATGCAGTGTGAGACTATCATTATTATTCTCATCATAATTACTGTTGCTAATGTAATATTGTTCTTCTAGATCAGCTGTGAAGCACAAGTGTAAGGCAGCTGGGGACACACATTGCCCTATGTGTGTGCTGCACCCAGTATTGGGTCAATGACAGAGCTTCAACTTCATGCATTTGGCTTGATGCTAACTGACAACTGCCAAATTTATTTTTTTTACTATGCTATGCACACCCTCCTATGAGTTGCATTTATTCTAGCTACAAGTAAATATTGGACGCAAAGAACTCTTTCGTAAGAAATAAGAGCAAATCTCAGCATGCACAAATTCAATTTAAACAAGTTCCAGTGGTAACTGTACTTTGTACTTGGGGTGTATTTTAAAATTGCATCAAATAATAACTTTTTTCATTAAAGACAGAGAAAAGGGAAGTAAGATTGATAACAGTTATGCCCATATATTTTCTTTTCAACTTTGGCCATCATGTCACTTTCTCTCCACTTTTAGGCTATTTTTATATTGCCAGATTGTCCCAGCAAGGACTCCAGCAAACAGTGAAATCAGCACCAAGGTTTAATGTCTCGCTGTAACACATCCTGGTTCTCTTTTACGAGGCCAGTAACTTTTTCTGAATGGCACATCTTCATGACCAAGGACAGAAAGTAAAACACTAGGTCTGAATGCACCCTGGTGACAAGAGATGGCAAGACTGAACAAACCATTTTGGATTGCCCATCTCTGTGTGTGTCCTGACCCACATTACCACTCACACTCCTTAGGGTGAGCATGGTTCATGCTAACACAACTATGCAGCTAAGGCCAAACCCCTTCCAGGCCAACAGGTGTGGAAGTGCTATGAAAGTGTTTCAAGGTTTATTTAGTTACAACTTTTCCATTTATAGCTTTTCTATTTGGAACAAGAAGAATTGCTTAAGGAAAAAAAAAGTGTACCTCTTGTTCTGCCAAACATTTGGCAGAAACTTGAATTTTATGCACTATAAGAGCAGCAGGTAAGTTGATTCAGTTGTGAGCGTCTCCCTCTTCTCTTTTACTTGTTCATGGTGTATTAGTAAAAAATGTAATGCTAGTGCCTGTTGGAAGGCAAAGTATCTGTGCAATATTACAGCCTTGTAACACACATCTGAAGGGCTGGAGTTGCAGTATAAAAGAGAGCTTCACTGGCAAAGCATGCATTTTAAATAAAGCTTCAGTACTCAAAAACAGACAGTCTCCGTTCTCATTCTGAGTAATGTCTGCCTTCTATTCAGTAGAACGGCCCACAATGAAAGTAACAAAGACATGCCAGATGAAAAACATCACACTGCAAGATCTCTGTACACTGCAGAAAATCCTGTAATTGCTTACTGAGATATTTCCCTCTGAAAATATGTGGGGAATAAAGAAGGGATGCTTCATGTTAAAAAAGGGATGGGGGTGCAAAAATGTATGTCCAGATCATGCACTTTTAAAGTTCTAGTCTGATCAAAATCTGATTTCCATGGTTTTTGCTACAGAGCTTGTATGGGGCTTCCCCCAGCTGAGGCCCGCTAAAGATCACTTCATACTCATACCAAAAAAGTGCTTGGCACTGATTCTGCTGAAGTAGGACTAAGGGCCTTGCTAGCAGCCTCCAAGCTAGGAGAAAAGCTTGTCCACATGAAGGGTCTGGAAGATGGCCTGCAGTAACGGTGTCACATGAACTGCATCTCTCTGTGTTAAAAGTGGCCACAGACACTGGTTCGTAAAGATACGCAGACAGAGATATGCAAACATATTGATTAGTAAGGACACTGAATTGACCGGATTTTTTTAATGTCATATTATTCATTGTTATGTATCTTTATTAGAGAACTGATTCAATTACCTAAGGTCTGTGGAGAGACTCATCTTGATTTCATTTGGGTTTACATTAGCTTGTTTCATAGGCATCCTTTTACTTGTGCTTAAGTGCCTCACAAATAACGAATCATCCTAAACTTCTTACTCAGATCAATACTCATTTTCTTTTCAGAGTAACTATTATTAATTTCTCTATTTCATTTTATAGTAATAGAACATTCTTTAGAAAGCATTAATAAAATAAAGGGCTTTAGCTTACTGAAATTGTACATTAAAAATCAAAATGCATAGGTTGCAAATAATCCATTCATTAAAATTAAATTCTCTAAACTATTCAGGAAATACTTATGCATGAAATTCACATTCATATGAATTCTGTTGGTGAATGATCCAAAAAGAGTGGAAAAAGTTTGTACCATACACTAATGCATTTGTAGCAAACAGTATCAACAAAACTGTTAGTTAACAGCATCAACTATACAATTTTACTTAGTCCTGAACAACAGAGGAAGATGAAAGGGACATAAAACTAGCGCACAGTATATTACTAGAGAGTAACAACCTGCCTAGAGATTTTCCAGTCACTTTAAGTCTTCACCAGAAGGTTGGATGCATTTCTGAGCTGACATTTTAGCTCAAGCCAAAGTTACAGCCCCATCCCAAATCATCAGAAATTCAATCCCCGCTTTGCGCTCAGAATTGAGATCAGAACAGTCTCAACTGTCCCCTCTGGCATTCAAACCCATGAATCTTTGAATAATGTCATCTTTGAACAACAGATACAAGCTATTGCTCTAAACAGGTGGCATTCCTTAATCTCATGTTCTATGCGGACACACTGCTGCTAAATATAAACAAAAAACCCACCTGTGGTACTTTGCTCTTTTAGGCCTTCACTGAGTTTGTAGCATCACACATTCTCACATTCAAGCATCCTTTTCAGCATTTGGGAAACTAGATTTACAGATGGTTCTAGTTGGGAAAACTGGCGAGCACAGGTGGGGGTTTCCTAACCCACTGTCACAAACCTGTCCAGCAAATGAGGCTGACAGCACCAATTATTACCTTAAATATGATAGTTGAGAGGATGAACAGAAGTTAGGCCTATTTTTTGAAAGCACAGCTTCTTTACTCCTAAAACTGATATATCTATAAGTACACAAACTGGTAATACAAATTCAGAAAGCAAGCCCCTGAGGGAATTAATTCACTCGCAAGTCTGCTGAAGGCCCATTTTAGCCGAGGATACACATGTATGAATTCCTATTTTTCACTGTTTCTGTTATGGCAGCACTTTGAGATACATCCAAGATAAGGGCTCTGCTGCAAAAGACACTGGGTTAACATATGCTACAAAATAGTCCGATAAATAGAAAGCTTACAGCATAAACAGAGAAGACTGATCAAAAGAAAGAAAATCAGGAAGTGATTTGCAGATCCCAGAGCACGTAAAGCCGAAAGATGAAACGCAAGACAAGTGGAGTGCACTGTCTCACCAGAAGACAACTGATGTTATCTGACTGGCCGCCAATTAAATCACCTCTAGAAAGGACCAGCCTCCAGGTATTATCTACTAACAGAAAGCTCATTGGAGCTCTGCTAACTGGAGACGATTGGACCAGGCAAAATCTTGGGAAGAGAGAAATGATTACATAAGAAACTACCTACTGAACGTGTATGAAAAGCTTTCGTTCCACAGTCAGCTTGGTGCACTCATTATGGGCTGAAGATCTATTATTACTATTGGTGCAGCATTTAGCTATTAGGTTACTGTTACAGAACAGTATCTGTACAAGATACTGCTATCCAAAAACCTGTCTCAAGAACCTAACGTTAAGCCATATATTCCCATTATGGCATGATGATTCACTGTTAATCCAAAATGCCTTCAGAACTAGGCACAAGATGTGACACAATTCATTCATCACCTTTCACCCAGAAGAGGATAACAATAGGCTGAAGCAAGCATATTTGGAGGAAGGCCTTTATGATAGGATTTTCAGCCTGGTTTCTTATGGAAAGAGGCTTAGGTAATTGACTATGAGCTTTCTATCTCCCAAGTTTTGAACCTGTTGCTCAATTTCAACTTCATTTAATACAGGGCCAAGACACACATTGTTCCCATAAATTTTGTTTAAATGTATAGCTAGGTAGAAGAAAGATCCAAATTAGTGATTCCCATTTAGAGAAAGGCTGCAAAGCACTCTCGCCTCAAAGTATGTATGTATGTATGTATAGGACAGAGCCTTCAGAAACTTTGTTACAGCAGTCCCGAGACCAGCAAAACTAAACAAGAACAGGTGCCTACAGCATGGACTGACTACATCTAGAGATTTGTGAAAGAACATACAACTGTACCTGTTCTTTCTAACATGTGAAAATATGGATATTATAATCTCTGTCCCAATGAGTTTTCAGCTGAAAGATGGTTACATTACACAGTGATCTGAGGCTCTATTAATTGCTCTTAGTGAACAATCAGGAAATTTTAGAAGTAGAAGCTATTTGTATAGTGACTCTCTAAGTCCTTGCATGTTTGGAGAACTTAAGCTAATAATTATTTGTAACAGTAGTACAGTAATTTTTGAATGACAGATCCCAAAGTGTGAGTACAGATTTGATGTCAAATAAATTTACTGCTATTTTCAAATTAATTACTGAGTGTCATCCAACTTTGAAGCAAGCTAAAATAAAGTTCCTATTACATTTTCCCCAATTTGGTATTTTCATGTAAGGTAAGGTAACATGCCATGGCTTCCACTTTGTGTATTTTGATTCATTTAAAACAGAGTAAATCAATAGGGTTGAAATCTCACCAGAAATTCTGTTTAGCATGAATCCTTACCCAGCAGAATTGCTGTGTTAACAACGATGTGTTCAAGCACATTTATATAGCCCCCAGGAAAAAAATGTACCTCACCCAAAGCCTGACAGCAAGAAGATGCCTTTTGACTTCAGGGAGCTTTGGATTAGGACTCAAATATTAGTGACCTGGGGCAAAAATAGCAAACTATTTAATATCACCTCTTTGGGCACTCAAATTATCATATTAAAATCCATTTTAACATTGGCAAAGTCAATCACGTTATAAACGCAAACAGATGTTTTAACGTGTCTCTGGCATTTGGCTTCAAGCAGAGTAAATTGAACATTTTCAATTTCATACAGTTTAGTTTCTATGAAGTTAAAGTAAACCAAATGATTTCTCCCACAGCATTTTTACTCACTGTCACCACACTGATGTTTACTTTGTCACACATGATAAAAGGCTGGCTTGCATGATGACACTGAACCTGAGTAGACTGAAAAATTAAGGGGAAGGAGGAGGAGGGAGGAGACTCACTTTTAACTCACCCTCTTTGCAAGCTGAGCTTTTTAAGATTTGCCCACCCATAAAACAAGACATATGATTTTGTTATACTTGGAGCCCGACTGTCAAAAACACAGTCAATATGTTATGTGGTATTGGGCTGCTTCTACTTTATACGATAACACTGTTATGCTAAGTCATTTTAAATGCACTTTGATATACTATACACATGAGCTAATGCACATATGTATTTATGCACTGCATGCTTTGGAATGAAAAGGACAGGAGGCAGTGTGGGAAAAACAGGCTGAAGGAAAAAAAAAAAGAAAAAAGAAAAAGGGACTCTACGATTCCCATAACTCAACAGAGCATATTGTTCAGTTAACGCATAGGCCAGTGCCTCTCAGGCCCTATCACTGGTTGACAGAATTAGATTCTGATTCATGCTCTGTAATTCACTGTAATGCCAGCCAGGGACAAGAGCATTCCATGGGAACGTTTCAGTGGGTCCCT
Organism: Haliaeetus leucocephalus; assembly: GCF_000737465.1. NCBI lineage: Eukaryota > Metazoa > Chordata > Aves > Accipitriformes > Accipitridae > Haliaeetus > Haliaeetus leucocephalus. The sequence goes on from NW_010972886.1 coordinate 13,002,084, forward strand.
CCTTATCAGCTCCAGAACAGCTGCCAGACTCTAAGGTCGCTTGATACAGAATTTAATTCTCAAGATTGTACATTAATTTCTAAATTCTTTCTTATCCAAGTGCTGTGATTTGAGACTGTATTCAATGCAGCCCAGCACAGGGCAGGCTTTTCCCATCCACACCCCTCCTTCCTGTCTGCAAACTTCCTTCCTATGGATTTACCCAGACATCTTTGAGCTAAATTAACTCCCTGTACTTCTCTGACCAAGCACTAGCAGATGGGAAAGCTGATTTTGACCTCACACTGGCTACCAGGCAGAGGGATTTTAAAAATTATGAAGTAAAGGGACATTTATTTTCACACTGCAGCTAACCACTGCACTAGTTCTTCACAATAATGATTTCCCACCCTATCAGTTAGTTGTCAGGCAGAGCTCACTAATGGCTGTAAAATGGCTTGCAATCCCTGGACATATTATGCAATTTTTGGACACATATTACTTTGGTTTATAATCCTCTTCTCTTTCATATTCAAATATTTTTAAATTACTCTTTACTATGGTCAAGAGTGCTGCAGAATAAATACATGAAAACAATCAACCAATGATTGAAACTTCTGGCAAGCTGAAGTGGAATTAAGTTACAGTGGAAAATTTCAGTATTAGAATTTAATATGACCAGATCTCCTGGTTTGCTTAGGACAGTTCCAGGTTCCACAATTGTTTCCTGGATGGATGTAGACTGTGCATGTAGTAAAGTGAACTCTGTGTGCTAGAGAGAGAGAGAACCAGAATCTTCTCCTTCCCTTCATAAGTTGGTCTGTCTGGTATTAAGTTGTTAATCTAAAAGTGGCTCCTGTCCAGAAGGGTAGGTAACAGCACGGGTATTGCCATTTCTCTGCTTTCCAAACTGCCTAGTTATGGGCAGTCCAACAGATTAGGTTAAGCAGACAGAGCAAATTAATTTATTCATAATCTTTAATTCTAAAACCAAAATAACAGCTTTGTTCCAAATCATTTAAACTGAAACCAAACCCTAAATAGTGGTTCACATAAATAGACAATTCCAGGAACCCAGACTGGACCAGTGATCTGTCTGGCATGATCACACCATGACCAGCACAAGCACTTCAGAAGAAGGTGCAAGATATTCCAGAGAAGACAAACATTGAAAAAATGTTGAGAGGGAGCCACATTCCTCCTTATGCTGCCCCAACAACCGTTTGGCCTGTACCTTGACTTTATAAACACGATTTTCTTTCATCCATGCTCTTTTAATTGTGAATACTCTCATTAGCCGTAGAAATGGAATCCTACTAAATCTCAGGCCTCAGAAATATAAGAGGAACAAGAACCACAAATTATGCAAGGTATGAAAGTAACTTCTTTTTTCAGCTTGCTGCTTTTCAACACTATTGCCTCCCTCCTAGCTCCTCCATCCTTTGCAACCTGACTCTTACTTCACATATTAATGTTAATAGATGTTCCCTCTTCTTTTGTCATTTCAACACAAGTAATGGAAGACAACCAACAGGCAATCAAGAGTAACTGAGAGAGAAAAAAGGTCAAGGTCAATGTAAAAAAAAATCAATTTTATGCAATTTTATCCCATACTTGTTGCAATTGATGACAAATTCCAGACCATGGTTATAAGGAGTATCCTGGAAATACAATGTAAGCTTGGGAGGAAAGACTTATGTGTGTCCACACTTCAGTTGAAAGATCTGAGATAATTGCTTGGACGGAAATAACCATTCTGAGGAAATAACAAGGTGGAATTAGACTGATGCTGTTGTGTACAGACCTCCCCTCCTATTTATCATCATACAACAGATTCATGTTAAACCCTGTACACATATGAGCCCCCAGACTTTATGGCCGTAACTCCAAAGAACAACAAGTGGTGATATTGTTGTCCAATCTTCTCCCTAGGAAAGGGTTTTGATGACTCAGATTTGCTGTGGAGACATGATCAGCCTGGTGATGTCCTGGCTGGCCTTCTGCTTTTCCGTGCTGTGCAGACTATTCTTGTTACTTCCCAGCCCCAGATGGACTTACTCCTAGTGAAGATTTTTTGCCTGGTTTTCATTTGGTTTCTATCAGTAAAGCCTAAGGAATAGATTAGACTATCAATACCAAAGCTCACTCATTTTATAGGAAGATTGATAAATTTTAAGTGCAAATTCTGTTTTAAACATGGACTATTGCACTTGGGAAGAATGGCTCACACATGTATCTTGCAATGTTTTGCATTCCCCTAAGAAAGTTAGGCATTTTAATTACTTGCTTACTGTTACTTCTGTAGTAATAACGGGTTACACCCTTAAACCCATTTTAACTATTTTGATGCTATTAGCAGCAGCAGAACTAAAGACGCTTAGGAATGGTTGTGTCACATATCAGAAATTGGTTTTGAAGCCCAGTCCCTCAGGCCACCACTCCTTGTTTTTCTCTTTCTTTACATTTAGCAAGACACGGAAAGATCATATGTTTTCGTATTAATTTTTCATTATTTATTTGATTCCACTTGGTTATTTGAAACGTAGGGGCAAGTAATTAAATAGAAATTAACTAACTCTCAAAGATTTCCTTTTGCAGTAAGACAGAAATATATGACTACAATTTAGAAAAATAATGACTGTGTCTTTCTTTGTAAGTTTCAGTTGGTTACCACAGACCTGATTGCCATTTATATTTTACATCACTGGCAAAATAAAGGGAAAGTAAAATAAGCAAAATTACAATTGCATTCACATTAAGGATCCCCAAGGAGCCAAATTCCAATCTCATATGAATGGACTGAAGCTGATTCCTCCCGTAAGAACACAGGCATTAGGCCTGTGCAGAAGTTGGTATGCATGTGTTTCACAATACTATGTGCCAGCTACTGTGGTAATATCACAAAGACTCTGAAAGCACCAAAAGAATAGTCACAGGAGAAGATGTGAGAATAGCTGCTGAAAGACAAGTAAACCTGAAGAGCTGAAGCAAAACTTGGAAAGAATTTATCCCAAAACTTTCCTTACACACACACACACAATTTCTGGAAGTTTTATTGTTTTATGATGTATTCTTTATTCTTCCAATACTCTACTGATCTATGCCACCTCTGCAAAGATGAAGTTTACATTAAGTCATAGACGGAAACTTAAAGCCAGGATCTGATCTCGGCAGACATAGTAGGTTCACTTGGTTGCAGAATAACCAAGCTTGTTTTTTAGATTAATCTAGTCTAGATCAAAAACTGACCCATGAAATTGACCTCATTAGAAAAGTCTGTTTTGTCAGATTCATTCTGTTTCCTTTTCCTCAACATCTGAATTACCAGCATAACCTGCTATTCCTCTGCAGCTTGACAATAAGGACTTTTCTTTCCTTCAGATTATCATCTTGATTCTTTCAACGATACAACTACAGTAGCTTCCACCAGGAGTTTGGTAACAATAGCACACAAGAGTCATAGATTTAATATTTCTGCCTAACACAAACCACAGAAAGGTCCTGTGTCTGTGATGCATGGGGACATGCTAATACAGATCTCTTAAATGTGTACCCATTCCCAAGACTTGGTGTTGTAATAATGCAAAGAGTTTTTCTTTCTGCAAATAGACGTTGCAGGCATATTTGCTTAAACCCTTGGGGTTGATAATCAGCTATAGTTCTTCCCAGCCCAGAAACTGCTTGGGAACTGCCAAATATTGAAAATGGAGAGTCCATGAACCATCTCACAAAGATCATACATGCTGCTACAAGAAGTGGGGATTGAATCTCCCATAGAGTGCTGTCTGCTGATGATCTTTCCCAATTAACAATTGCATGATGTGGGGGGAATTAGGGTCTAAATATCTTGGCACAATGCTGTTTGGGAAAACCCTAGTATTTGTTTGAATTTGCCTCTTACAGAACTGTAAAAGGCTTGCTGGCAATTGGAGGAAGGAGTATAAATAAGTAACAGGGTTAGGCCAGCTATAGAAAAGACTTATACTGAGTGTATTTACAATGAAGATGGAAGATATTAAGGGACTGTTACTTTTATTTCCCAAGAAAAGACAATGGATGAGTTTCATTTAAAAGGGTGGATCTCTGAAAGAATTCCCCTATTTTAAATTATTCTGAAGAGTTTAGCTTAGAAAGAACTTCTTCCCAGAAGAAGCCTGACAGAAAGGGGATTTCTATGATCTTGTCATGTCCTTCAAGCAGCTTTTCAGGCCAATAAACAAATATGGCAACCAGCCATCATGGGTGAAGCCAAGGAACACATGGTTGGTTGTTTTTTTTTTTTTAATATATTTTTATGTTGTCAAACATCATGACACAAATTCATGAGAAAATGCCTTTCAGTTCCCAGGAACCCTAAAAGGGGGAAGCCTCTTTGTTAATAAAAAGACTTCTAGACACCAAAATCTGTACTAGGGTGTAAAGGAGCTCTCTAAGCAAAGAAAGTTGGGGGGGGGGGGGGGGGGGACCAAACAAAAAAACCCCAACTTCCTAGGAAATCCAAAAAGGCATCACAACATTTAAAACCGGGAGGGGAGAAAACAAGTTTTATTCCTTTCTGTCTTTCTTAACACAATGTGTAATTACACAACATATATTTAAGCAACTTATACTTAGCCTGTGGGACTCCACCAGAAATGATTACAGTAATGAATAGCTTAATAAGATTCATAGCTGTCGCCAAAGAAAGGGCCATGTCCCCATTGCAGAAGAGTGACAATTTGCTTAGCAAAAACAAAGATGGAAAGTTCCTGCTAGACTGCCTCATTCAGTGTTACCCTCCATACTGACTTATCTTGTGTGGCCGAGTTAAAACAGTCAAAGAAATCTCCCAACCATTGCATGCTAAAATAATCACTAGCATGTTGAAGTCTTGCAATATCTGTCTTAGAAGTTCTGTTACTCAGTGATACCCTAGGCAAAGGCCAGACCCTGCTTTTGTCCAAGATGGGTAAGGATGGGGAAAAAAATGACCAGAGTTCAAAGCCATAACCTGCAATTAGATTAGTTTTCCAGAGAGAAGAAGGGAGTTACCACACTTGGGCTCACAGCCCTTTTTCAGGAGTGCCAAATTGTCCTGCTGTGTTCACTGTGTGGAGAGTTAGATGTTGGGTGCATTTTGCTTTAAAACTTCCAGATAAAGTACTTTGAGAGTAATGCTAGAGTCATGCTAGCATAGACTGCATGGTGGACAGGCTTTTTAAAAACAGCAGTGTCTACCACAAAGAAATCTGAACAGAAATTAAGCACTTCCTCCAAAAGGCTTATTCGATGAGGAGAGATTGTACAAAAGCTAGTATTGCCCACATTTCTTCAGAAATGTGCACATCCTTCCAGGGACAAAAGGTTTTTTGGGTTTTGGTTTTGATTTTTTTTTTTTCTTTTTTTGGAAGCCATTTGTATTTTGTCATCTCCTCTGCTGAAATTGATAAGAAAGAGAGCTGTAGTATCATTAGCCTTTTAGATAAGAATATACTACTTGTTCTAAGTTTCTGCTAATACATTTACTTCTAATTTTCAAATAAAATTTCATTTAATTAAAATGAATTGTAAATGGTACATTTACATTTCAAGAAGAACTTTTACATGTATTAAACTAAAGTCTGGAAACCTACAACATACTGCAACTGAACTTGTGTCTGTCATTGTTCCGTATAGATTATAAAGCCATGAAATCACAGAAATCCCTCAAGGCACTATAAAATTAAGGACTTAGACCTCCAACACAGTTAACTGTTTCTGATAAGAGCCCCAGCTCAGGACAAAGCTGCTAGCGAGTTCTAAGGGACTGGCAATTCATCCACGCATCTACAAGTCAGAGAATCTGAATGTCTTGAGAAATCATGCTTGATAATCACCAATCACACTTGATAATATTGTCACTGGACGGGAGATAGTGTTTGCTGTTCTGTTTCCCAATCCTAGACATTCAAAATCAAGTGGCATTTTTAGTAAGTAAAGGCAATACTAGAGAGTCACATTGGGTTATGTCTTCTGATGCACATTTTCTCTCCTCTGTTTCCTCTGCTGATTCACCCAAAAGAAACCATGAGAAAAACAGTTAAGCTGAAGTTAACCTTCAGCTGGAAGACACTCATGAGTGGATTATTGCTTGTCTGCTTCCGTCTTCCTCCTAATTTGCTTTGTTGTGCAGTGAGAAGGAACTGAATGCCTCATCCTATGCCGGAAATGGCTGAATGTCAAACAGTGGCTGATAAAATACAGACAACATTCACAGCCAAACTCTTTCCATGGTTTTGGGGATGTAGTTTCCACTTCATTCAGTGCAAGTCTCATACATTCATAGGCAGAAGGTGGCTCCTTTGTCTGTGAAGGCAGTGCAGTGTTACAATTCAGGATGTGAAAGGATGGCAAATGTGAACATTCATCTAACCAGAGTTAGTCTCTGTACACGTCATTGAAAATGCCGTCCTCAGATCTGATCAAGACAGTAAATCTATGGGCTTGACAATCCCCAGTAATCTGAAAACCTCTCAGTCATTTATATTATTTGGCATTATGCCTCCAAAATATGAGCCCACCAAAAATAATCTGACATAACATTGCAGACGCCAATCTCCTGAGGACTTTTGGCAAAAATATAGCCACAGCTGGATCCTTGTTACATTACTTAAGGAAGGATTGCATCTCTTTGAATTTTTAACCATGTCAACTGCCTTGGTTCCTCTCTTGGTTCACAGTCATTTTTACCTCGATGAAGGGGTTCTGATTGCTCCCAGTCACCTGTCATTCTTACTGTAAGTGGTTGTGATACAGATTTATATAATTATTGTGAAGCTAAGAGCTTTCTGATTTTAAAGCTTGCTTTCTCTGTCCTGTTTTTTACGTCATCTCTTATTATGTAGCATAAATTGCATCTAACAATGAGTTATTAAAGATTTGATATTAATAAAATTCACATGAAAAGCACCCAGTTTGTCCTTTTTGATAAAAACATGCTCAAGAGATCACTTTTAGAAGAACTGTGTTGGTACATTTCAGAACTAGAGTGGATTTTCCTTTAAATAAATATTTCCTAGTTTTTAGACTCCATATGGAACTCACTAGGTGAAATGCTATGGCCTGTAGGTCTGGCACCATGATTATCATGGTCCTTTCTGACCTCAGAATCTATCCAAATGCTTTGACTTACAGTGTATCATTCTGCATCAGCATGAAAAGAAGCTTATTTTTTTCCACATCATTTTTATAGCATTACTCAGGCATTTGTGAGCAGAATGTAAAGCAGGTCCAGCATGTCAGGGATTTTGAAACCGCTGCATTTGCATGTAAGAAACAGATGGAGAATTACATTGCCAAGAGCTTACCCATTTTGTAGGAAACTAAAGGGAAAAACAGTATAAGAACTCTCCAGCTTTAATTGAAGAATTGAAGATGTTTATGAGGTATTTTCTAATCAGTGATGGAAAGCTGATTTTTGTGGCCATTGATGCAGTAAGGAAATCTTCCCAAAGAAGCCATCCTGAAATGTTTTCTGGCCACAAAGAATGTGAAAATATATAGAAATTATTATCTGTCATGTAAGGGAGATTATACTCTTTGTTGATATTGCAGGTATTTGGTACTTATTCAGAACGCATTTAAGTCACCTATTACAGAAACCTGTTCTGTTTCATTATTTCCCAAGGCTCCTCTGCACATATGCTGTTTCTACTGCCTTCATCTGCCCCTTCTTTATTAGACATTATTTTCTACACATGGACCATCTCTTTGTGGTCTGTTGTTATGTATCATTGAGCCAAACCACGGCCCAGCTGGCGATGAGGAAGAGAGTCATAAAAGTCAACACTTTTTGCTAACAGGTGTCGTGGTTTAACCCCAGCCAGCAACTAAGCACCACGCAGCCACTCACTCACTCCCCCCCCATCCAGTGGGATGGGGGAGAAAATCGGGAAAAGAAGTAAAACTCCTGGGTTGAGATAAGAACGGTTTAATAGAACAGAAAAGAAGAAACTAATAATGATAATGATAACACTAATAAAATGACAACAGTAGTAATAAAAGGATTGGAATGTACAAATGATGTGCAGGGCAATTGCTCACCACCCGCCGACCGACACCCAGCCAGTCCCCGAGCGGCAATTCCCTGCCCCCACTTCCCAGTTCCTAAACTAGATGGGATGTCACATGGTATGGAATACCCTGTTGGCCAGTTTGGGTCAGGTGCCCTGGCTGGGCATGAGAAGCTGAAAAAGCCTTGACTCTAGTCTAAACACTACTGAGCAACAACTGAAAACATCAGTGTTATCAACATTCTTCACATACTGAACTCAAAACATAGCACTGTACCGGCTACTAGGAAGACAGTTAACTACATCCCAGCTGAAACCAGGACACAGGGAATACTATATCATCATGGCTATGGCCCTTCACCTAAGTTATGACGACACTCTGTTGTCCTGGCAAATATTGATCTTCTTGCATACAGGGCCTCAGCACCAACCTGACAGATTTGGGAGTGTTCAAATCTCTCCCATTGTATTTATATTTCTACAAGACACCGTGCTGCACTGAGAGCTATCCCATCCATACTCCTCTAAAAAACCCAAAAAGGATCCTGTAGTTTGCCTTAGACCCTGAAATGGATCTTCCTTTTCCTTTCATGTTGGAAAGCCCTCACAATAGGGATTTCCTTTGAATCCTCCACCTTTTACTCTGCATAGCCAATGCCAAGGCTTGTACTCTGTCAATATTGGTTTCCCCCTTAAGTTTCCAAAACGGAAGATGTGCCAAAGATAAGTCTAACAGAACATGATGGTTCACTTAAGTGCCATTGCAAAATTCGGCTGAACTCTACCAGGGAAAGTACTGAAAAGATTTTGCATTGAGACCTTCCTTCCACAGCAGCAAAATCTTAGGACCTAAGCCTGTGCTTATCAAGGATGCTTTGTTTTCCATCAAACAGGGAAGTTGGGCTGTACTAGCAGGCCTGATGCAAGGCTCAGTCAAAAAAAAAGTTCAATAGCTTCCAAACTAGCTCTTCACTCTAAGTTATCCAGACTACCTCATCCTCATACCTCTATACAGACACCATGCAAGCAATTAAGGAAGCTGATGGAAACAAAATCTGAAAGTGGGTCAAACAACTTACAATATGAACTCTACAGCAATATGGTATGGCAAATGGTAATACAGGATTACAGGCAGCAAGCTAAAGGCCTAACTAATTTCTTTACATCACCTATAATCACTATTGATTTTTTCCTAGTAGCATGCAAAATATGGTCAAAATGTTCCCTCTTGATACTAAAGGAGACATGAACTAGCCTGGATAGAAGGTCAGATCTATGAAAACACAAAAGGCATGAAGCACTCAGATTTGAAGGAAAGGATGCATCATTTAAAATATTCTAAGTAGAACAATCCAAATGATTTCAGTACTAGTGCCAAAAGAATCTGGACCAAAATCACACCCATATAAGTATTCAAGCTCATGCAGTAGATCTCTGTCCAAGAAACAGGATCAAATATTCTTTGTTATTTTTCTGTCTGGCTTTAGAAAGACTTTCTGGAAATGTCAAAGCAATCTATTTTACACTTGAGATAAGAAAAAACAATCAGAAAGCATGCAGCATAAAATGTTTCAGGGCCCTATTTAGACTCCTTAAGTATAATGGAAATGTTATCTAAAGGCTTGACCCAAACTTACCACAAGGTAAGATACTGCTGAGGCAGTCAGTCAAACAAACAAGTTAGCTATTATATTATTCTTGCAATAAAAGCAGTTGATGTGTCATGCAAATGCCACGTTGGAAGGGTGCAACAAGCCAACCCTTCTTCCACAAAGTTGTGTTACATACACTGTTTCTATACCACATACAGTCACAATTTATGAATATGCAATATTTATATTGGCAATGCTAGTCTAAGCATCCCATTCCTAAAGCTAATGTAGATATTGATACAAAGATATGAGCTGAGGTTTTGCTGAGGTAGCGATCCATTCTGCATCACCTAGATTTAAAGAGACTTCCCTGAGGATATTAACCCTGAAGGCAGGAGCACTGTGGCTCCAAGGGGAGGAACATAAAGGTATTTATGGAGCTTTGAGTTGGTCTTTTTGTTACATGTACAAAAATGTCAAACATCAGGAAGAAAACAGGTTTGGACTTCAAAGATTGATCCATTCATTGTTGCAGGATGGGATTAAAAATGTGTAAGCCTACTCATACATGGATTCTTCAATTTCATACATCTGTCCTGTTGCTTATTCTTAACCTGAAGTTTTAACCTTCCATTTAGGGAAGGAATCATGTTGAGCTGTTCACAAAGGTGACTATGGCCACAGGTGGCAAATGATGACAGCGGTGATAATAAAGATATTTGCCATTAGCATGGAACATTTTGACACAATCTCAGTATTTAGAAAGCCACATCCTGCTACTTGCATCCATGGGGTCTTTGGCTGAGATGCAGAATTTGATGGGTGGGGCAGGATCAGTCAAATGCAGTATTCACTAGTAGGGGAAATTACAGTGATGAATAGGGGCCCTGAGCACCACACAGTAAAGGTAGACAGAGACAGAATAATTTAGAGTCTAAGAAGGGCTCAAAGAAACTCCTAGAAATTATGGAGACAGAACTCTTCTTCTGCAAGGAAGTTAAGCAGAAAATAAATATATGAGATGAAATTCCAAACAGAGCATTTAAGTATTTTTCAGGTGCCACTTCCATCTAGCACTCACCTGTGAAACAGTTCAAGATGAAGATCTGGATGAAGATATGCAAAAGTTTGAAATCATTTAGTTATCCCAAACTTGCATAAAAGCATAAAGTGAAAAAAGACAGCCTTGAGAGGAGTAATCCAGCTTTCTTGATATGAAAGAGAAGAAGCTGCTGAGTATTTCAAATGTATCTTGGACTTCAGTTAACTTAAAAAAAAAAAAAAAAGTTAGTTCTCACAGCTTCCTAGTAGGGAACATAATAAAGGAAATAAGTGGTGAATTTAGCAAGCTAGAGTTTCTGTATCCTTCACTCTTAGACATCAAACAACTCTACCACGTTGCGTCAAGCAAAAGAAACAGGAAGGGAGAGATCACACAGCTTGAGTTCCTTGGCTCCAGTAAGGCCAAAGCACTGCTGCTGAGGAGGATGGAAATCCTATATTCTTCCTCTGGGGCAGGAAGTACCTGTAAACATCTCAGAAATAGTCTGCTTTAGCATACTGTAAACAAGAATACATCATATCCAAAGAATACATCATATCCACTGCTTCAGACCATGTAGGGGAAAGAAATGGACAACCTTGGATTCAACCTAGAAGAGGAGATGGCAGAGGAACTGAGTCATAGCTTAAAAAAACCCGAAGATTAAAAAGAACTTTTGGGAAGGGACAGGAACTGAGGTTTTAAAGTGGGGCAATTCCTAAGGAAGGAAGGACACCTACTACCTATTCCAATAATATTTTGCATTTATGTAACTGCAGTGGCTGCTGTCCAAGGACCTGAAAAAACTGTAGGGCTTCCAGTTAGCCAGATTTCAAATTCCAGTGTGATTATAAAGCATGATTCTTCATTTTGAAAATGCAGTACTTAAGGCACAGAAAGCCACATGTTTTGGTCCAGTCAAAACACCTAGCCTAGAGCCAGTTTTACACTTCTACCTTGAGGCCAACACTCATTAACTAAAGACGTCCAGTCAGTATAAAAGGTCATTCTCAAACAAGAATCAGCTGCTGTGCATCAGAGTATGTGAAGTTGACATTCCTAGCCATGCCTACCCAAATGGACATTATATGTATGGGCTATACGTATGGACTTTATTTAACAACATTTCTCATGTGTAGACACATAAAACATATATGGCTACCCTGAAGATTGTGGTCAGAAATTTGTGGCCAAAACCCATATATTTAGCTTCATTTGTTGTCTCTTTACTGAAGGAAGATCCTGGGAAGCAGACAGTAACTCAAATCATAATTGTCTGTTTCTCAGTCATGCTACTGCTCTAAGAGCAGATGTAATTTATTATATGATTAAATTTGAATTTTATTTTAGACAGACTATACCTCTCACAGGACCCAGGACCTGAACTGTCTCTGTGCTGGCCACCATTTATATGAGAGAGAATCAATGAATCTGAAGCCTGGCACTGACTGCAACAAAGCAGATAACAGGAAAGTGGAATAATTGAGGGCAAACTTCCAAATGTCTAGTTCTCTGGCTGAACTCCATATCCTTAACACAGAGCATTCAGTGTAATACCTGTTCCCAAAACGGCCTTGGGAAGCTCATTTAATCTTCTTCAATTTCCACTTATGTAAGACAAGAATTATTCCTGCTCTGAGGAGCAGGATGGGATTTAATGAATGATTGAACAGCACTCTTGTAAGTAACTGTCAAGCATCATTTCAGTCTCTGTACCCTTTTTTTTTTTTTTTTTTTAAAGCACAGATACACACATAGTCACATTACTGCTTTTTTACACTCCATACAGCCCACTGCCAAAAATACCATTGTGTACTTGCTGGAAAAAACTTCCCACATCATAATCTGGTTTTAATTTGTAAAAAGACTGGAATATAAACTAAGCATCTTTCCAATTCTACATAGCAGTGTGCTAAGTATAAAGCTCAAAGATCTTGACAACACTGAAGAATGACAACTCAGATGTAACACTGAGTTGTAAGTATTACAGGAAGGAAGGAAGATAAGTTTGGTGACAGCGATATTTTGAGAGTGATCCAGCTAACGGCTGGACAATGTTGATTGATGCATTCCCATGAGGACCTAGAGGCAGAGCAATCAAGGTACAAACTACTGATCACATAATTCTAGAGCATAAAGATTATGACAGCTGCAACACAGCACTGCAAATAAGCCCAAACCAGGACAACCTCCAGATAGGATTTGAATGATTTTTTTTCCCCCCCCTAAATCTTTTAGCATATAATGGAACTGACCATTAATATAAGTTTTCAAGTAGTGATGTCCATATCTCTAGAAACATACCTGTCCAAATAGATATCACTGGTCAGTAACAGATTTTAGGTTAAACTTCAGCAGACTTTTGCAAAAACACTGTTGTTGTTCTAGAGCAAGTGAGAGACGAAAGAATAAGTGTTGATGCCAGCAGACTAAGAAAGCTGTTTTCTTTATTGAATGGTGTACCATGGAAGGGGGAAATACAGTGCTATTATTACTCTAATAATTAAATATCTCTGCACTTCTGTGGAAAACAATGAGTCCTTCTCTAATGCATCCCCTCAAAAGTGCCCAAAAACCATTAATGGAAATCCTCAGTAAACCCATCTAAAGCCACATGAGGCCTGCAGACATTTCAGCTGTAGATTCAGTAGAGATGTGAAAAACAGGTTCTTCACTCCAAGTTAAGAATAATTTACAAGTATTTGAAGAAGGATCAAATAGGAAGTCTGAAATAACTGAAGGCATATCTTTGCTGCAAAATAATCCAAAGTAACAGCACCTGGAGATGTGCAGCCATACATACAGACATATCCAGCTGATTACTATATTTTTACAGGTACTGTTTTGTACCCATCTCCCTAGGGTATCAGACAGCATCTCCCATTACTCTTGTGGTGCAGTGGGATGATCTGGTCTGAGATTTTTTTCTCCCCAGTGATTGAGGGAAGACTAGTCCTCCCTTATAGCAGTAACGGTGGGATTGTGGAAAAACAATGGAGCACGACCAGCATCTAAGTACTGTACCTTGCATGAATGCCATGGAGTGGAGACCAAAGGGACAGCAGGACCCAGGTCCTCCTGCCCCCAACTATGCCAGCAGCTAGTACCAGGACTCATTTTGGGTATGCATGAGAAGGCTGAGAAAACACTCAAGCAAAATCCTGATCTAACTACACTGAATTCAAGAGCAAATTCTGACAATCTAGTCTATTTCACAACCCCTACTCACATACCGCAACCCCCATTATACCAAGTGTATTGATGGGAAAATGAACTACAGTCCTTAGAAAAGAAAACCAAGCTTATATTTAATCGGACACACATGACATGTTAATAGATAACTGCAGATTAATTGAAACCATTGCTAACAAGAAACTAGGACCTTAGAAGGTAATAGCATAGAAATGGTTTAGAACTACTTGTGCTGATTAGGCATCAAAGATCTTAAGTAATGTTGCATATATTGAATATTCTGTTCTTTGGATAAATTGTTTGATAGACACCTCAGAAAAGTTAGCTGAACTCAGCAGACAGAAAACTGACATGGAGACCATGCCAATATAGATCTGCCACCATTCAGAATACAAAGGAATAATGCTCTGTTTGTAATCTGCTACACAAGAAGAAGCTGAAACATATCTCAAAGTAAGAAAACAGTTAAAAGATACCAAGTTTTTTCATGTTGTTATATGTCTCCCAGGTAGCAAATCTGCATCAAATGACCTATAAAATTTAGCTGGGGGAGATTCCTTCCAAAAGAATTAACTACATAAGCAGATGAGGTATAATCGATGTGGGGGGGGAGGAAACCAACTTTCAAAGTTGGGTATTTTATTACATATTTAAGCTAACTCTCTATAAAAAATGAATCATATGAAAGAGGAATAATGTTCCCTTTTATATGCTCCTTAAAACTCAGCTATATTAGACAAATCATCTACCATGTCTATTACATCAGACAAACTGTCATGTGTCCATGCCTGCCCAACGTACATGCATCAATATAGTATCTCACAGTTTCCTACCAAGTCTCTGAATGCCTATACCCAGACCTATAGTAACACATTTGAAGAGCTCTGTCATCACATCACTATGGCTGATGCAGATCATCAGTGAAACAGCAGTTTGGGTCCATGTGTGAGCTTAAAAAGGGCATCTTGCATGACTGTTTTGGTACTGTGTTTGCTGAATGCCCACACACAAAGCTTAAGAGGAAAGCTGCAGTCTAATCCCAAAATATTAAAATGAGATCCACCTACAAACCAAGCCCATCAAAAGTATTGAGAAACAAATCCACCTTGAGAATCCCCTTTGAAGTCCATAAATTCCTTTATGTTCTGTAAAGGAAATGCAAACTTCCAGGAGACACTAGATTTGCCACCAAAATGCTAGGGTTTTTAAGCCAACAGTTGGATTTATCATCATTGTTATTCAGGATGTATTTTAGGCAAAGTTGTCAGAAGGAAGCACGGGACCTTCTTGGATACCATTTTGTGGGTAAACCACACCTCTCATATCATTGCAGGTGTTAATAAAAGCCTGACCTAGTTGAAATGGTCTGAAACAGAGGTGACTGAGGGAGATGTTCAGGCCCTACCTCTCTTCATCACTGAGGAAAATGGGATGAAAGATCATAAGGGAAGGAGAGGGATTTGTCTCCCTGCCAATGCATTTTGGCAGGTCTATAAAGTTGGGATGCCCAGACACCATATAACTGGTCTTTAATTACTCCACGTGCTATCCAGCACAAACTGCCTTTGCAAGCATCTGGGGATTAGCAGCATTCACAATTGTTACTAGGCAGCTTAGAAACTCTTTCTAAACTTTCTTTTGTCAGAAAATTGGGTTTTCAAATTCTGTTTTTCTTTCTTTCTTTTCCTATGCATCACAGAAGGAGTCTTGATTTCTTCCTAGAGAAATTAATCTTTCATTTGAAAGTGTTTGCTATTGTCAAGTTTCTCTGTGCTTAAAGTGGTTTTCCTCCAAAACTTTGAGGGGTTTTGGCACTTCTCACCTGAAAATGTATTTAGTTGCTTCAAACTGAAGAGACAGCCCTGGGTTTTGGTTTTCCAATTAAAATTGTTCTTTTAATTTGTTATTTTAACTTCTAATAGAGAAATGAAAATATTTTCTGAGCAGCTCAGCAATAATGCAGTGTCTTTAGAAGATGTCTAGTGCAACTGGAAACCTGCCTTACAAAAAATCAAATTACAGTTCAAAGCCAAACTACACTGAAGAAACTTGTGCTCCAGTCTGTAAGTCACAGCATATTTATAAACTAGCTTTCTACATGAAATTGCACACTCACATGCATATGCATATTCTGGTGCTAAATTCCAAAGAATGGCTTTTCATGGACACATGCACACACTGGCTTTCTATCTGCTCAGCCAGAACTGAAGCCTGTGCCAACCATGGGTAGTTCAGTTGAATCCAGTAGTGTCTCTTAAAGAGCTGTGCAATGACGAGGTCTTTTAGAGTCAAGAGGGAAAAAAAAATTAGCTTTCATCTAAACCTGCAGTAGCTCTTTCACTGACACTTTCCTTAGTCTAGATGTGAAAGCAGATCCATATCCATTCAGGCATTGATTGCTCTCTTTCTATACTGATCCCTAGACCTCCCAGCATGATTTGGGTGCAGAACAAATGAAACAACCTGGAAACAGCCCTGGCTAGTCATCTCTATACAGCAGCAGTTCTGGAGACTTCAGGATCTTCAAATGTAAAATGTGGAAAGACAAAGAAATTTCCTATAAGGACCCAACTCCTCACTGCAGCTTCTTCTACCCTTTGTTGCAGCAGATAACACTGACAACTGCAATAAGTCATGGCATACTTCCACATGGTGCAGAGCTTTTCTTACTATAAGCAACTTCACTGAAACCAGTGGGATTGCTCATGTGAATAACAGCTACAGGGTAAGAATACTGGATTACAATCCACAAAACCCACTGGACTGCCAGCGGGCAAATACAAAAATTGAACGGAATTAGCAGAGACAGGTTCCAGCCTTCTCTAGCAATAATTGCACCTCCTGGCTTGATGATAAATCCTGAAGGCTTAGTGTAATTCATACATCACTACTGAGAAAACATGGCAAGAGGAAAACTAATATTAAATGGCTCACCTTAGAATCATGTTAGATCATACCAATTGAATTGAACTTGTTGCAGAAAGGTTATGGATACTGTCAGCTTTATACCCATTACAGGCAAAGTATGTCTCCTGTATGTTTTTTATTCCAAATCCCTTTACAGTGATCTAAGATATTGGATCTACAACTCATTTTTTACTCCATATTAAGTCCAAGAAGACATTGATATTCCTATGTATTCATTTGTTCCCATGGGATACTGATATCTGATCTCTTTGGGTATTCCTCTTTGCAGTCCAAACCCACAAAAATAGTTTGGCAGCTAAAATTAATGACTATGTTTCTGATTTGGTAAAGTACCTAAACACATGCTCACCTTTATGTGCATGAGTACCCCATTAATGCAATAGTTATTCATTGCTTGAAATTAAGCTACTGCTAACCTGGCATTTACATGCTTTTGTGCAACATTGTACACATACTTAGAAATACACATTCAGTAATTACTTAATTAGCCTATTTTCATGACTTGTGCAAAGCGGCCTGTTCACTCTGTAAAAGTCTTGTAGAGCCATTTCCACTAATTCTTAAATTTATACCAATGTATATTGTCCATTTTCCATGGCACATACAATCTGCAAAACTAACAGTTAAACATTCCATCAGAAAATGAATCAGGCACACTTTAGGCTAGATGCTGGGGTCCACTACAGCATCTCCAGTTTTGATGTGGAGCAGATACAAAAGCCTAAAGAGAGCTTTTACCTGTCACCTCATCCAACAGAAAAGTGAGGGAGGACTGTGCAGAAGACAGCAGTTATGGTATCTTACTGGCCAGTTCTTGGAGAATATTTCCAGCCAACACTATTGAGCAGTTTTCTAATTAATGAGATAGAGATGACTACAGCCTTGATACTATCTTGATGGAGCCAGTATGAAGTGGAGGTGGTCACGCAAATCTTTCTGTAAGGTACTTAGGGCATTCCCTCATTACTTTCATAAAATAGATAAAACAGTATTATGTTTTATAGTGTTCTAACCAGAGCTGGTAAACATGAGTTTGATGCTGTGGAGATGTAATGGACTTCAATGTAAATGAAAGAGCTGCCCTTCATGCCGTTTGTTTTTTTCAGTGAGGAAAAAAGGCACTAGTAAAGTCTTGTGAGGGTGTTTACAAAAAAAAAAAAAAAGCAAACAACTCTGATGGAGTGTTTGTTTTAAGCTAAAAAGACTAATTTTGAGCAAAAGAGAATGGCTAACATCAGCATATGCTCTGTATGTGTGGTATTCAAATTATACAAAAAAAAGTGGTTTGCAAGGAAGTCTAACATCTCTAAAATCCTCCAGTCCTGTATCCATATGCATTTCTAGGAAATTCTGTAGTCAGTCCAAATTCCAAGCATTAAGAAGGAAAAGTTTCTAAGAAGTCAAAAGACCAGGGGGAAATCTCACATTTAATTTACACACTACTCACTGTTTAGTAAATAGCAGCTATTGTTTAGAGTAGAATGTAGTCACCATTCATTATATTTTGACTCGACATTCTTCATTGGGAATTCAGGAAGTGGTTCAGACTAAAATATTCCCTTATGTTATTTGACCTGTAAAAACTTGGAGACAGGCCAGATTCTGCAGTTCTTAAACAGACAACACTCCCATTGACTGTGGGCTTGGGCCTTAAAGTTGACTGGCCTATACCACTGTGCTACTCAACTCAGTGCAGTCAGCCATTTGATGCATGGGGTGGTGCCCACACAAAACTGAAAACAAGACCATTTGATTTGGTTGGCACTGTTATTCATTTGCCTAGAGAGACAGTGGGCATTTTCTGAGCACAGCTTGTACAAAACAATACCTTAGAAACAGGAATAGACATTGTAGGATCTCGTGGAATTATTTTTCTTATTTTTGTTGCTTCCTGTTGCTTCTTTTGATATAAAGGCATTGAGTTGAATGTAACCAGTAGCTTTTCAATGCACCTCTTGACAGGACACATTCAGAACAAGATTCTGAGAGTTATTGATTAAGTTCACTCTTGTTGATCTGAGGTAGAAGTAGGTATCCAAATACCCTGTGGGTCTGGGTTTCAGTGTCTCATATTTTTAGGCCCTAAAGCATTTGAAAATCAAGGCAAGCTCCCAGATTTAAGGAGATAGTTCTGCTTATGATTTCACTTTGCCCTTAAGACTCCATTTTAAATTCTTGTTAAATTTAAGGGAACTTAGCTGAAATCTCATCACGAGAGGGGGGAGGGGGGGAGAAACGCTAACATCAGCATTGCTTTGGAGTCATATTCCAGCTGTCATCACCCTATAGCTTATCCTGCTTTGGAAACACCGTTTGACACAAAGAGAGGGTTAAAAGTACATAGGATTATATAGCCATAGCCTACAAGGGATCATTCCTGTTGGCCACCCCTTCACGCTCATCTTTGTTACTCTCCTTAATCTCCTTGATTAAGAGTGATCTGCACTTCTCAGAAGACTACAAGATAGCCACAATAGCTGTCTTTCACTAGCTATCCTGATCATGCATGCTTTTCCACCTGAACACCCTAGCTCACATCAAAATAGGGTCCATAGATAGTACACTCCAAAACATACCTTCAGCAATGACCTGCACAACGTGTGCTATGTATCCTATGAATAGAATTAAACATCAGTTTGCATATGTGCAAGAGGGAACCTAAGTAACTTATGAAAACAGATTTCATTGTAAGTGAAGGGAATGCTGTTCCTAGAACACTTGCCTCTGAAAAACATCCCTTTGCAGGTAACAGTAAACAACTGGTGGGTGTTTGGTTCAAATCAGCGCCTGATATTTTTAGGCCACAACATTTACAAAACATTAGTGTTTAGCACCTATCTTTTAGAATTTAATCTATCAGATAGGAAATGCTTAGTTTGGCATAGGCGGTAGGATTATTCAGTGGTAGCTCACTGGTTACATTTCCACAGACTTTGAGACAGTCTTCTGTTCTCAGACTTCTTTTTTTTTTTTGATAGCAAGTTAATACATGAAGGTTTCTTCACCATTATACTACACAATGGAGTCAGGTAAGGGACTTCCAGTCTTTCTGTAGCCTTTTTCATTGGCAACTGCTCTCACTTGTGTCAGAAAGACTCTTTGTCTCTCTTTCAGAAGGAGGTTTGCCTTAGAGTACCCTGTGACTCAGAGCACATTCCCTTCTGAAAACGGAAAGGAAAATGAAGCTCTCTTCCTTGGTATCAGCAGCAAGTTTGGCAAGAGGCATGTTAGATTCAACCCCCCCCTTTTATTTTTTATATTAAGTTTTGAATGATCTTGTGGAATTCTGTAAATATTTTATTATATATTTTATAGGTGGAGCATTTTATATCTAGCAGTCTTTTTGGAAGTGTAATCATTTAGTTCGGTTTCTCTTGCCCCATGGTTCAGCTGTAACTGCTTCCATCTGTCTAAACCTATGTGCAGTTCACTAATTGTCGACCCCTTAGGTAGGCCTTGCTGTTTCTATGGGTTTATTGCTAATCATTAGATTCAGGAAAAATAAACTTCTCTGACATTACCAATAAGGGTTTCCAAGAATGAAGAGAAAAATTCCTCATGCTTTAGTTGCTCTTAACATTTTAAAAAAAATATATTCCCTCAGCAATTCAGTAGGAAATGCTTATTGATAGGACTGGTTAAAAGAAACATATATCAAAAGAACTCCCAGGAAAATTGGATTAAACTATCACTACTGCAAACAATTCTGAGAAAGATTAACTTTTCAGCAAAATAATGTTGAAAAAATTGTCTGAAAGTACTCTTTGCCTACAAGTTCCATTCATATCTATCTGAATAGATTTCTCATGGTCATACATTCAGAGAATAAACCATGTCCTTTCAGTAACAAACTATTTTCTATCATCCTCTGATGACACCTCTTCCATGATTTTTCAAAAAACCTGAAAACCTCGCTCTCCATGGCAGAAGCCTCACAGGGCAAGGGCAGGAAATCTAGTTTAAGTGTCTTATAAATTGTATCAGCAACTACAAAAAAAGCTTCACACAATTTATAAAATAAGGGTTATTTTCCTAAAAAAAATTTTATATAGCACACGTGACTTGTTTTTCTTCAAGATGCTTTTAAAATCTATCATTACTGCTACATTGCTAGATACTGGATATTTTTAATTAAAAATTAATTTTTTAAAAATGTTTCTTTTGACAAATACCACTTTTTATCTCATTATTAAAACCAAGACATTATAAAGAAAGGAATGTTTTTAAGCAGGCTAAATTGAAAATATTTATCTGTTTTTATTTTTTGCTTGTGTGATAATTAATGTTCTGCAAAAGTTTTGAAAGCAAATTTGCAAAAGCAAACAGTCCAAGAAAACAAAAATTGCCATACAGAGTTTTTTGAGGTTTGGATTTTTGTGGGTGTGGAGTGTGGTGTTTGGTTCATTTCTTTTTCAGATTTTAGTTTTTGCAAGGCAGAAAATTCATTTTTCAGTAAGTATAAAGAAATCATACTCACTCATTATCAGAACGTGCAAGAGTCCTAACCATGGACCAAAATATCATTGCTCATAATGTCTGATTATCTTCCAGGAAAAATCATTATTTTCAATCATGAAATATAAGGCTGTAAAACACAAACTTATTTATGCCTCTTTTCAAGACATTGAAACATTCATCACCCTTCAGTTAAGGTCTGCCCTTAGCATGAATACAAAAAAATAAAGTTATAGAAGGAGCAAATATGGTGCAGATGAGTATTCCACCAGTGCAGAAATGGGGAAAGCCTTGTACCTGGGAATGGCACAGGGGGCAAATGGTACAAAGAGCTGCTAGAACAGAGCTCAAGACCCAAGCTGAAAAATAACAGGCTTCAAAAGGAACAAAAAACCAAAACCAACTAGCAAAGGATGAACTTGAAAATGAAAGAAGTGACAATGTCTACATTTTTTCCACAGGCTAACAGATAAGCAGTGTTACAGCATGAGAGTAACTTAACCCAAGAACAGAACCCAACTGAAGCAAACAGCACTTCTATTTGTCATACATAATGTAGGTTAAACTAATCCAGAGAATGATTTCAGAAGTACTGCTGAGCTTAAGATCTTGTATAGTGAGACCGAGCTTGAAGAAAACCTCTGCAGCCAAGACATAACTAACCTCAGTTGCTTTTTTGCTCACTCTCTCATCTGATTTATGCTTTACATAGCAGTTGCATACAAACCTAAGCTGTGCAACAATATATAAATTTTATCCTTATCAGGTAATGTATAGGTGTTACTCTATACTCACAGAAGGAAGTGATTGCAAAATTCACCTTCGTCTAGGTTCTCAGCCTCTAACTATCCCTCTATATATGATGAAATCAGAGGTATTAAACTACCATACATGGGTGTAAGGCATGAATAATACAGCCAACATGGCTTTCACATGTAGGCAGAATATCATATATGAATAAATATGCACTCACATGCACACTCACAGAGCTCAAAATAAGAGAAAAAACTTGCTGCTTCTAAAAAGTCCCCGCCACTCCTCTGTTTTGTAATTTTACCTAGGACTTTCAGTCACAATTGTAAATTGCTTATTTCTAAGAGAACCAGAGGAAAGTCCAATGGAACTTTAACTAGATGTTTGATGGGCAACTCTGGGAGCTAATTTAAAATTTTTCATGTATGTTGAGAAACTTTTTTCACATAAAACATGTCTCCAGAGTCATTAGAGACCTGGGAATGGAATAAAAGGGCTCTGACAGGGACAGCTGAGTACATAACTGTAAACTCATTTCTTCATATGAATTACAAACATTATGTTTGCAAATGTATTCCTTTTCAACGGAAAAAAATCTGTTCTCATGAGAGAAAAATTCTGCTTCTATGAGACAATTACAGTTTTGGCCTTTTGCTTTTATGGAATTCCCTTTAAAAGCTGCTGATTATACCACGAAGAGCAGCAGTTGGTAAGTATCTTATTTGATTAACAATTCAAGCAGAATTTACATAAAAACTTAGCATACCAGATCACAATTTCCAGGGGAGGATGGAGTCCTGCCTGCTGTGTCTCTCTGCAGTACAACTGATTTCAGCACAAGTCTTTGTTCTGATTTGTCTGTACATAATATAAGGCCAAAATTCCCAAACTGATTTAATGGATATTACTACTAAATTCTGTCTGCAAATAGAGTAATTGCACAGATCCATTTGTATATTTTTAATTGCCTCAATGCTTTGTTGGGTTTTTTTTTAAATATATGTATTTTTAATAGGCATGTTTCCTATGCTTGCTATAGAAATTTACCAGTAATTTTTGCAAGAAGATAGGGAAGCAAAATGCAAAAACAAGATGGCAGTAAACACTGGGGGGGTTTATTTCATATGTGGCTTTCCAGCACAAAGCAGCCTGTTTGTAAATAAGACATTCTTCAGGTTTGGGGTCCCCAGCGTAAGAAATACATGGACCTGCTCAAGCAGGTCCGGAGGAGGGCCACAAAGGTGATCGGGGGATGGAGCACCTCTCCTATGAGGACAGGCTGAGAGAGTTGGGGTTGTCCAGCCTGGAGAAGAGAAGGCTCCAGAGAGACCTTACAGCAGCCTTCCAGTACTTAAAGGGGGCCTACAGAAAAGCCAGAGAGAGACTTTTTACAAGGTCATGTAGTGCTAGGGCAAGGGTAATGGCTTTAAACTGAAAGAGGGTAGATTTAGATGAGATGTAAGGAAGAAGTTCTTCACTGTGGGGGTGGTAAGACACTGGACCAGGTTGCCCAGAGAGGCTGTGGATGCCCCATCCCTGGAAGTGTTCAAGGCCAGGTTGGATGGGGCTTTGAGCAACCTGGTCTAGTGGAAGGTGTCTGGGCTTTGAGCAACTTGGTCTAGTGGAAGGTGTCCCTGCCCATGGCAGGGGGCTTGGAACTAGCTGATCTTTAAGGTCCCTTCCAACCCAAACCATTCTATGATTCTAAGGCATATGAAAGGATTTCAATTTTTTTGATTAGAACAGTCTGAAGCTCTGATTTACATTACAGGGGAGACACCTTTAAAGCCAGCTATGTACAAATCCAAAAGAAAAGAAAGAAAAAAAGAAAAAAGCCACAGCCTTTAGTTTTCACCTCCAAGTGAAGCCAGTAATTGGTTCTAGCTTCAAACCTGACTAAGGCAAATAACCCACCTCAGTTTTGGTCTATTTCCCTGATCAGCTCAGTCTACCAGAAAGCTATGTGGTGCTGTTAACCCTACAGCAGTGTTTCTACCTATAGGAAAGTGAAAAATGCTGTCTTGGATGCTCCCATGGGCAGATCATATGTGCCAGCAATGGATTCAATTCAAATTGCTATAGCCATCAGGATCAGGCCCTCAAGGTGCCCCATCAGGGACACAATGTGCCCAATTCGTATCTGAAACATTATCATTAACACATTTATATCCTTTTTTTTTTTTTTTCTTTTTACTGCATATCATAGGTTTTCATGAAGCTTGTTGTTTTATCTCCTTGGTTTTATTACAGGCCCTGGCAACTTTACCAACTCTGTCTTCCCTCTGTACTTACAATTGGGACTCAATTTGCCAGGGCCTGTTGAACACAAAGAGTCCCTTTAAAGGTTTTGTGTAAGGGCTGTTGTCACTGAATCACCAGCTATAGGCTTGATCTTACTCCTCTGAATTGTAACGACAGAAGGATCAGGCCTCAAATGAGATAGTGTCTCTGACTTTTGAGTCAGACTGTACTGTTAAAATTCCCATTACTAAAATGCAGCCTTTCTATTTCTTTGTATGCAATCCTCAGGACTTCTCAATAGCAGCAGGCAAGAAAATTCCAATAATGCCAGAGGGATCTTTACTTGCCTCAAGTAGAAGAGAATCCATGGGAATTCTCAGAAGCTTTTTTTCTCTTGATCCCTGCAATTATTTTCTATGCTAAAAGCATAATTGAAGGGAAAAAAGCAGATGACATCATCTACCATGAAGGAAAATATCATGAAGAAATGACACATGCTGTGGAACAGAAAGATACTTCACTGCATCAGTCACTAGGCTGGCATCAGAGAACAACACTCACTTCCAATGTTGGACACAGATTTCCCATATGACCTTAAGCAAATCATAACTCCCCTGTAACTTTTCACTACTTCATAGGAACTCTCTAGGATAACACTGAATGCTAGCTCAGAGGTGTTCACAGATGACAGCAATGAAGGCTGTATAAATATGTAGGTAGTTACAAAGCAAAAACAATGTGAGAAAAAGATGTGTGAAAACAAATGAGTAGTCAAGAATAATTACTCCTTCAGAAATAAAAGAAACTACAGACTGCTTTGCCTGGAGATGTAAGGCGCATCTGCACTCTACTTGAAAAACATTTGCTGTAGGAGAGTGCACTTAAGTTATTGAGCTGTCACAAGAAAACTCAGTTTTCCTTTATTCTGACGGGACGCATTAAAAAAAAATGCAACCTCATTTTAAGTGCATTAGGAAAAATGGGTCAAGTGAGACCATGTGCACCTACAGTGGGGGTTTCCCTACTCCCAGTTAAAGCCATCTGACACCTTTAATTTAAGCAGAAAACCAAAAAGTAAATTATTTTCTTCCTCCTTCCTTCCTTCCTCCCCCTTCAAAAACCAGATAACCAGATAAAACGAACTACTTCCCATCACAAGCAACTTACTTGAAAACCTGAAACGGCAGGCTGCAGCCAATGTGTTTTAACTGCCAAGGCCCTATCAGCAGGGTAGAAATACTCACCAGACCACCTCCTAGGCCCTTTTCCATATGCACTGTGAATTCACCACCACCAATCCATAATTCTGTGATTTCAAGGAAATTTTTGTTGCCCTCAGGCTGACTGGGGTTGAATCCTGCCTTTGAATTTGATGGGGCAATTAATTAATGTGATGCTATGAATCACATCGAGATGATCTGTTGCAGCTCAGCCTTGCTCTTAAAGGCAATGCTGAAAAACTAGTTGTTTTGGTACACGAGCAACCCTAAAGACAAGAGGAAATCCTGGTTTGTGACTCAGAGTTTTCTGCTCTTAGTTTATAGATGTTCTTCCTTTATTTCTGACGTGAGACTGTAAGAAAGCTGGGCCCCGAAGAGTGCATTTTACATTACTTCCTTCAGCTCAGAGCAACTTAAACCATCTTGCTCTGTACATTAAAATTCCTCTGCCAAAAGTAAATGAGATTGTGACAATTAACCAAAGCCACAGAGACCCTAATAAACCATTACAGAAAGGATTTAGAGTTTCTTTCTTCAACAACTTAGAAAAGGCAATGATATCTTTTCTAGCAGGCATCCTAAGAGAAACTTTAAAAGGGCCACAAAATGCAATTTAATTGGACATTAGATTTGATTATTCAAAAAATCCCAACTTGAGAAGAAAAAGGAAAGGAGCACAGAATATGCACATAAACTCTGTAGATAAGGAAATGCCAATACGATGGAATTTCTCAGTCTGGATCCATTCAGACTTCAATGGAGTTAGTACCGAGGTACACTGATGTGGGGAAAGCAGAATCAGGCCCTAGACATATATAAAATTAAAATATTCCCATAATAGTTTTTGTGATCTAAGACTTTTATTCCAGCAAACATCATGTCTATCATTATAATAGGCAATTTTCTTTACATAACACACAGGATCATGCTCATTACCAGACTCCTCCACAGAAAAAGCCATGAAAAAGGGAACTGGAAAGGATATATCCCTTTTCCATCCCTTCCTCTCCCAGCAATCACTCTGGGTGGGCAGCCAGCTGGCCACTCCCTTCCCACACTCCCTGCTCTCCAGGTTTCTCCCTACCTTGGGAATTATCTGGCTCCTATACTGGCCACTGCACTAGCAGTCATCCCCGGCCCCGCACGCGTGGAGCTGTATCATGGACCTCTCTGAGTCCAAGGAAGGGAGGATAGCACCAAACAGGCAGCCCGAGTGCTCTCCAAAAAGCAATGATTCATGCACGTGACGGACCATCTTCCTGGACTCAATCCAACAGTATGTGGAGATGTTCATATGGTCAGGCCTTGTAGCCAGACTCAGATCATCAGAAGAGCTTATCTGTGTCTCAAGATCCAAACAAGGACCAAACTAAGAGTGCAGCGCCCAGCAGCTCTGATGGGGACCTTATCAGAAAGACTACCAAAATGTTTCATAGTTTATAGAAAAACATGGGTAATTATTGCTACTAGTGCCTTGGATGCTGAGCCTGTAAGCCCACAGAGATGCAGAATGCTGGCTGTCCCAGGCATGATCTAAAAGAGAAGACTTTCAACAACGTATCATGTTAGGCACTAGGGAAAATTAACATAGGGCTAGGCGTCCATAGACTATTTAGTTAAGATAGTATTCATATTTATTTTCTAGACAACTGCTCTGCAAGGTCAAGATTTTGTTATTTAAATTCTATACATTATTAGGAAGTTGTAATTTTAAAATTCCAAAGATAAAAGGTAGGATTTTTCTGAGGGGGAGGGGAAGGTAAGTACAAATACCATGGCTCCAAAATTCCCAGGCACAAATAACGTAATTTAAATCTCCTAAATGTGTGAGTAAAGCCACACTTCAGTTTACAGCTGTTGTTCAGAGCAGAGAAATCTTTTGGCCCATTATAGAACAGCATCTTATTTCTTTAGTCTTGCCTAAAATTTATTATTCATGGACCATGGTTCTTTCCCTTAAGAGTACTTGGCTAGAAAGCTCTACATTTCATGCATCAATCATACCCAGATTAGCAAAGAAAACACTTAGCATTAAAACAATGTCAATCTATTTACATACAGAATGATGAAAAATAAACTCTCCAAATGAATGTGTCAGTTAAGCTGCTCAGGCTAATGTGATATTCCTTCACTCTCCTTGTTTGCTTAAAAAATTAGAAGAAAATTTTATATGTTTCATGGAGAAAATCTGGAGGGAAACTACAACATATCCTATGACTTTGTGTTTTCTTCCCCACCTTTTTTGCTCTGTAATGAACAGCTGTTCATTGTCTAAAATAGCAACTCCTTTTTCAGTCTTTTTCACGTCAAAAGGAAGCCATCTTATCCGTCCAGTTTTCTAACCCTAGAAAGGCATAAACACTCATTTCCTAGTGTCAGCCTTAACACATTTCAGCTCCATGAACCCTGGCATCTAAAGGCCAGAACAACATCTTCACACAATTTTCTTTCTCACCTCTTATCAAAAATCATAGTTGCCTGTAACTCACTTTTCCCTTTAAGATCACTTGACAAACCTCCACAAGCTACTACATTCTCTCAAGCCTAAGTTAGAGTTGCTGATGTAGAGAGTGGAGGTGGCAGTTATTTTGTGATACCTTATCAGTGGGCTGATACTGGTATGTCTCAAAAAAAGCTTCTTAACGGCAAGAGAACTTAGCAACTTTCTCATGGTACCAGCATTTCACATTAGCCCTTAGTCCAGCATGGCACAAATACCTTCCAATCCTTTTCATTTTAAAGCCACAGCATAGTTCTTATGAACATGTTATGATTTCCATCCCTGAAGCTGTATAATCTAAGCAGCATGGTGCACTGCTCCTGTTTCCCTACCTCAGCTAGAGGAAAATTGCTATTCAATATACAATGTAATCTTTTATTTATGCATTTATGTATTTTGAAACCTGTCAAATTTTAAATCCAAATGGCCCTCTTGGTTTCAAGCCAAGACCTTTTCCTGATAAAGTAGAGCAAGGAAACTTCTGTAAAACTGGAAGTGTCTAAAGAATTTAGCAGCAATCCTCAGTGATAACAGAGGTTGATGGCCAGTAACTGAACCAGCCCCCTTAAAGAAAAATACTTACAGACTGCATATTCACAAGGACAAAAACTTCTCTTTTTTTTGAGCAGGACTTCTCTTATACTAACAAAATAAAAGGGGAAGAGTGTAGGTCTGACTTTTTGTTGAGTTTTAATTTAAACCCCCAAAAGCTCTGTTGAAAAGAACAGACATTCTATATTTACACCAGTGCTACTCAGAAGAGAAGTAAATATCCAAGTATCCTTGGAATTTCAATATACAGACATGTGCTTAATACTGTGTTGCAAAGCACATACTAACACATTCATTAATCTAATTATGGGCCAAATCCTGGAAAAAGCTTTACTTCCCTACATGAAGTCTCCCACTGACTGTGTGGATATCATTCACAGTAGCGCTAGTTATTACAAGCCAGATTCCGGCCCTCTTTCCCACACTGATCATGCTAACACATGGGTAATCTGTTGATCTAAACAGAAATCCTTGGAGAGTCTGGTGCTACTTAAGCTACACAGACCTGCCACCGTGATGGTTCATTTAGAAAGGCAAGAGTCTCCTGAATTCCCCTCCTGTGCGTGCTGGGCCAGACTCTGCCACCGTCATACTATCTCAAAAAAAAAGTCCATATGCTTATTATAAAGCCAGCATATCATCGTTTACACTAAGGAGCAAGGCGAGAGGTTCATCACATGAATCTGAAAAACAATCTCAGGTCAATCTAAACTTCTGCACTGCCAGAGCTAGGGAAAGCCGTACAAGCGTTGACAAAAATCCAACTTGCACACTGACAACCTATGCTTCGTCTCAATGGATGACAATGTTTTATCTCTTGACTGAAGCTCCAGACTAAATAGGCCCAAACCCTTACATTTCTAGGCTTACACTGAATTACAGACAGCTAAAAATAATATTTAATTATTGAAGTAGATTACGATGGTAAGGCTTTAATTATTCAGTGTAGCCTTCCCTGTGGCAACTTTCACAATAGATAATAATGCATTTTTCACACAGTTCCCTTGAGCGAAATCCTGGTCTTTGCAGATGCTAAGGTTTTTTATTTGTTTGTTTTCTTTTGACTTGGTTTCTTTGTTTTCACCATGGAATTCCACATAGTCAGAATTTCTTCTATACGAGAGATGAGGCCAGAAGCTAACAAGTTGTCTTATTTCCTTCTCTAATGTTCTCATAGATCTGAACTGGCTGCAGGTCACAGCAATGAGCCACAAAGTAAATTTGCACCTAGTCTTAGAAAATATGAGGCCAAAAATCCTTACAGACCATCCTTCACTAGCCTACAATAGATTGTGCAAGCTTTACTCTTTTTCCTATTCAGTTTTATCCTCTGTATCACATGCAAAAGGCCATTTATGTAACTTTTCTAATCAGCCAACTAGCTTCCCAACATAAGTTTTTCTATGAAAAGATATTTCTTCTTTTATAAAATGATTATTTTCCTTTTATTACCTGGAAAGATTC
Source organism: Haliaeetus leucocephalus (assembly GCF_000737465.1). Lineage (NCBI taxonomy): Eukaryota > Metazoa > Chordata > Aves > Accipitriformes > Accipitridae > Haliaeetus > Haliaeetus leucocephalus. Next base: position 13,032,032 of record NW_010972886.1, read on the forward strand.
CATGACTTGTCCTAATTCTAGATTTTGCATCAGCCAAATTTCTTCAAGACAAATTTACAACACTTCTAATTAACATGAAATTAACTCAAAAATTACTGAGAAGGTATTTCCCCTAATGTCGCTTTTATTCAATATCTACATAACAAGAATTCCTACTTTGCTAATGGATTTATTTTTTGTCTGTAGAAAATCAGCAGGATTGTGCAAGAGGGGACAAAGAGAAAAGTTACCAATCATATCGTCTTCTCCATATTTTTTAATTCTGAAATCTTAAATCAAGTGGGTCCTAGGAAAGTATCCCACCACAGGCAACTTTCATTTGCCCAGTGAACCCCTTACTCAGCAAATCACCATGGGTTTCACTGACCTTGGTAATATTATAAGGGTCATATTTTCCCATGGATGAATTGTTCTGAAACAATTTCTCCACTGTGTTAGGGACACTGGCTGTTCTTTGGCATCAGGCACGCGTATCCTCTTGGTTTCTTTTTTTCTCTTAAACAAACATATTTATTGTGGCTACCACTAGGGAAATCTCACTCCTCAAAAACTTCAGCATTTTAACATTTTCCCCTTTGTCCCTTTCCTCATTCTATATAAAAAGGTGTTAATGAACTATACCACTTCTGTATCCTTGCAGAAATCCCCTTCTCAGACTTCTAGATGCAACTGTAACAGAACAACTGTAGAATGTATTGCACTTTTCAAACAGCAGGCAACTGGTATGATGGGCACAGAAGCAAGTTGTTAATAATCTTAGTACTGATATTTTATTCAGAATGAAAAAAACAAGGTCAAAACAGAGGGGACTCTTGATTTCCTCACATAAAAAGCATGCAGAGAAACCTTTATCAGTGAATCCAGAATGCATCCCAACTCCAATGAAAAGTTCAAGCCACAAACATAAAACTATCTATAGATCATCTAAAATATATAGACAAACCCTGGTCAATGACAAAGACTGAATCTGAAGTAGTTTCAAATGGGATAGAATTTCTCCTAGAACTAGGCTTTGTGTAGCTTGTTGGCATCTAATAATAATAATTTGCACTTTGGAATAGGTCCAAGTGGGCGGGGGGAAGCCATTTACTAACAAAAAGCATTACATCAATTAATTTGGATAAAAAAATAAAGTTATGACTACCCTTTGTTGAAATAGGTACAGAAAGGGGTAAATAACAGTTCACATAACAGAGCTGTTACATGGCTTGATGAAGCCGTCAGTCACATAAATAACCCTTCCTATCAAATGTGTATTCAAATAACTGCTTGGGTAAAATAAGAATTTACATTACCACATTGGAAATAAATATAAAATGGAGAAAACCCCTATCCCAATCCCAATTTACAGTCTCATTTGCCATTTTGGTTTACAGCCAGTGCACTCACCGAGAAATGAAGAGCATCAACCCATGTTTACAAAGGAATTCTAGTAAGCACATCCGATGCCTACATTTCTTTGTACACTTCTTATTGTGAAAACTCAATACTTTCATTTTTAACATTGTTAGATATGCCAGCAATGACTTATCAGTGTCACAGAATTGAATTTGTGAAGGTAACTGCAGCAACCTCCATATTTCATGCAGTCAGCACTTCTTTCAGAACATTTGGTTGCATGGAAGAAGTCTTTATGAAGAACAAGAGACTTTACGCTATTTATATTAACATTTGCTAAAGCAAGTACTCTCCACTTTGTGAATTGTTTCAAAGCAGCAACAACCTTAGCAAGGAGCATTATGAAAGACTCTATTACCTTCAAGAAAACAACACACAAGTAGGTATCGAGAACTAGCCTAGAAAGTTAGTATGGATTTATTTGTCCATAACAAAACTATTATTTTAGGAAAAAACTAAATACATGCAAACCTAACTGCAAACCAGGATTTATCATTTGCCTTGGATACAACAAAACAGCTGGCATCTCAATTCAAGTGATAACAAACTAAAATTAATAGAGCTATAGACTCTCAACAGCTGAGAACTTTCTTGGATTTCGTACATGTTTTGATATTCCTTAGGATTAGGCAATTCAGCTAGAAAAAGATGACTTATAACGGGGTTTTTTAAGACTGGTCAAGCAATTTACAGAATCCTGCCCAACTGTGGGGTTTTGCACTAGGTGTGAGAAGGGAGAAAAAAGGAAATTCCCATTGGCTAAAAAAAAAAAAAAAACCACCACACATATGAAAACCAAATGAGTAAGAAACTTGCTGACTCACTACCAAAGGACATTGTGGAATTAATCATCCCTACTGTTTCCCCAGAGGTCAGAAAGAATTAGTTTGCTGTAATATTTTTGGAGTATTTGAAATACCTAGAAACTAGAAAATAAATCAGCTGAAAAACACAGACCTTGACTGGGAAAGTTTGGAAATGGTTTCTACTAAGGATCAAAATAGGTTTTTATAAACAGCTTTGAATTTTCTTGGGTATTTTTTCTATGTAGCAGCTGTTATTTGAAAATGTCTTCACTCTGCATCTATAGGGAAGTATAGGATTTGCACAATAGTAGCAATAAGTCCACATCACAAGCAGCTTTGCCACTGGCCTGGCTCCTTCTGACTTCATCTATTGAGTGCTATGAGGCAGATATCCTCCCACGCTAGCCCTTCATTTTGCCCAAGAGCTTCCTGAAGCCAAAACCAATTCTAGTAGCATGGTAAGTACAAAAGCACCTCAAGAAAGACGGGAGAAAAATAATGGGATTTTGCAACACTAGTCAGAGAAAAGTTGCTCCAAACTCAAGATCTGCCTACTTGTCTCAAATTATGTTTCTAATTCACTAAAACACATGTGCTTTCAAATATAAATGTGTGCAGCTTCATTGAATTCACATACTTAAAGCTCAGTTCAGATATTTTGCTAGATCAATTCATATAATAAAAATTGCAGAACTAATACCATATGTTACTTAATGCCTATTAAAATATGGTTGTGTATTTAAATGGATGTCATAATCTATGTCTATAGCATTACTCAAAGAATGAAGGTCACCAAGGTGGACAGTGAGTAGTGTGTGTTTGCAACATGTTTAAAGATGGAAAACCTTATTTATTTCTCTTCTGACTATTACCTAGCATTGGTCAGCCTAGTTTTCTCACATATACCAACATTGGAAACAAGAACTGGCCCCATTTGATAGAATGTAGTAAAAGGGAAATTGGACTTTAACATCAAGGGCTAAACTCTCTCCTGTCACAAAGCAGAAAATTATTCTGCCAGTGGATGTGTATTTATAACAATAAATTTGGAACCTATTTCCCTCACTGTTGGATTTAGTACTCCTAAAAGAAGTCTCTGATAACAATAAAATCCTCTATACAGGGTGTGTGTATGAATTCCAGTATTTGTATGTCAAGTAATGTTAATCTGTGTTTATTACATTTGTTTTTGTATTTTTACAGCCTTTTTAATGTATGAGGGAGACATTTATGGGGCCAATTAACACAAGTTGTGGTCTTCTGATGGGATTCAGTTCCTAAAAAGCATACATTTCACTGATGATACTTCATCCACACATACAGTCTCCAAAGTATAAACACCCATAGAAACAAAGGAAAACATTGAGATGTTTGAACAATAGATATTCAAGTTCATTGCACATTAAGGTTCCTGTGACACATGAGTGTGAAATGATTTGTGTTTACATCATACATTCTCCCTTTGAAAGAATTTTTACATATGACTCAGAGGTCTGGTCCAAATCCCAGAGAACTCTATGGAAAGATTCCCACTACCTCACTGAGCTTTGAAGCAGGCTCCGAAGTACATCCATATTGTTTTCCACACACATACATGATTTGCTCAAGTATTGAATGACAACACACTTGACAAGTCTAACCAGAAATTATACAGAGGTCTGGTTGCATACTTTCAACCTGCGCCTTCATTCCTCATTTCAAAAACCCACTGACCAGGCAAGCTTGAGAAGATGGGATGAAGTCAACCTAAGAAGTACTAGGAGTCAGAATGAAAACCAGGTCCTAATTTCAGCTGAGCCACTGATTCACTGCAGGACCCTGCACAGGTCTCTATCTTCCTGTCCCTCCATTTCCCTCTCTGAAAAGTGGTAACACACACACACACGACATCACTAAAACCAAATGCTGCATCTGACCAACAGCTCTCAAATAGATACGGTGCCAAAAAAATAAAACAAACCATGCTATCATAAAAAGAAAAGCAAATGCCAGGAAGTCAAGCCTTTAGTTTTCAAGTTATTCTTTCTACCTCTTCTCCTTCCAATTTTCCAATTCCTTTTACATCTGCATATGTACATGTATAGATACAGACACATGAAATAAATTATTTAGGCTTTTTCCCAGACATTTAGAAAATGATGCTCCTGCTGTATTTTCTGCCTCTGCTTCCTCAAACACAGTGCTTTACTGAGACGAACCTAGTCATGATTCAGATCCTTTTCCCAGGCTCGACTAAAGCAGCTGGCAGAGACACATAACCAAAGTAAAAGTGGAGAACTTCAAAATAAAGAAGGACATGTTTTGAGAAAATGCAAAATGACTTAGTGACAGTTCATAGCATTTCATTCAGCTTAAAACTCCCTTTTTACTTCACAAAAGCTTCAAGGAGCCTCAAGTCTCACAAAAATAAACAAAACCAAACAATATAGAAGATGCCTCTTTGCACCTCTCAGATTAAGTGACCTGAGCCTCCCTTCAGGCCAATTGCACGTTACTACTGGGGAATTGATTTATAAGGGACCCTCCACAGGTATCTGACAGCTGTATAAACTATGGAGGTAAAGCAACAATGTGTCAACACAGACTGAAAATCATTTAAGCAGCAGAAGCTTTTTAAATAAATATCTGAAAGCTGAATTCAAGGTAGAATCATTTAGTTAGCTATAAAGCAGAAGTGCTTTCATTTACTTTAGAATACTTTTACTGCAAGAAACTAAATCTTGTTATTCCTTTATCCTTATTTATTCAGAGTTCCAGGTCCAAAGAAATAGCTGTTATCAGGCAGTCTTGCATTTTGCATAAATAAGTCACTGAATGACATAAAATCCAATGACTGAATGTTAGAATGAAGCATAATTTTTAAAATGAGTCTTGCTCGCATCTGTATAAATTTGCATTATGTAAAGTTGCAGTGATCCAAAATTCACTCAAGTTAGTAGAGGGACTTCCACTAAATTTCTCATTAGGCTCTGATAGAGTACAAAAACATGAAAGGTAACACAATCTTTGTCTGGTGGACCAAGGAAAGGAATTAATTTCTAAGCTGATAGTATCCTGTCACCCATCTTTCTCCCACCAATATTAAGAGGGGCCTTTATCTTCTGCAGTAACTGTAGCATTTTCATCCTCAAGAGCCAAATCCACACTAGAGAATTGAAAATGTAAGCATGTTATTTTCTTATGCTAAATTTTGCCCAGCTCACATTTCTGCTTTCACACACAGTGATCTTTAAAAATTGAAACACAGATACTTGCATTTAAAGAAAGTCTTCTAAATCGATTTCAAGCCATGAAAAAAAAAAGCTGAGAAGCTCTCCAAAGTAGTACATGTATATTCAAAATGTGTAGCCTGGTCTTACGATGTATGTCCATATGTCATGAAAGGAGATACTATGTATGACCGCATAATATTTTTTGTCATCTACCTCTTCATACAGCTAAGTGTCACAGGCCAGCTTGGCAGCAATAACCATGTTCTGCTTATGTGTTTCACACACAATTGCATGCATGCAGATGGTTGTATATCTGCAGGGGTATGACATATTTGGGATAGACCTTTCACAGACAGAACATTAATATACAGTCACTGAGGATGTACCCTAAGTTTGCCCAAGCAAACCTCAATGATCCTTGGCCTTTTACTACCCTAAGCATTAAGATCCTTGTCAGTGATGCATGGGGAAGCCAACAATTCCTTTCTGTTGTGCTAGTTACAGAGGGGTAATATTCTCCAGTTGCCATGTCGGTAAGCTTCTGGTATTTAGCTGTGAGCAAATAACATTTTAACTATACAAAAAGAGTTTGATGAGGTAATATAAAACATTACAGTGGCGCCCAATAGAGTCTCCCAGGTCAGTAATATGCAATTTAAAGTGTTCCAAAATAACAAACAGGCTTTATATACGATAGATTCTAATGGCTCTTAAAAATGCTCTCATCACCAAGTTAATTTTAAAGATTCAAGTATTAATAGTAACTTTTAAAAGTCTTAGAAATATTTTTCTTAAATTAGTAGATTCACAGCCAAACGCAACAGGCAATGCACTCACTTCTTAAAATTTCTTTTTTCTAATAATATTATTGCAGAGAATGTAAGTCAAACAACTCCTTCACTGTACCAAGAGCAGAGAAGCCAGGTCCTGCCTCGAGCACAAGCCATTGCCCAAAGAGCATCCACCTACAGGGAAGGCAGCTGCAGCAATTTCACTCAACACTGTTCAGGCTTGTCAGGACAGTGAGCCAAAGAGCGAGGAACTCCCTATCTGCACACAAGGCCAGCTCTGCATGTCTGCAGGCCACCTTCTGCATGGGTATAAACTTTATGACAGATTACAAAACATTTTGTTGTTGTTGTTTCAGCATTTTGATCAGTTTGCCAAAAACATCTCATTTTAATTCCCACATCCAAAAGTTAGCTGCCCAGTCTAAGACAGATAATAAGGCTCTTCTATATTCAGGAAAGAAAAATAGGTATCCTCAAAAGGCTGCAAAGGTGGCCATCCCTCTCCAGTGACTATAATGAAAGCCAAAACAATTAATTTAGACTAGATGCTTAATTCTTAAATTCCTACAATTAGGTGAGAATTAACTCTTGAGAGTGTGGTATTCCAGGTCTTATTAATAATAAGACACTATTTACACTATTTTCTAACAAAAGACAGAGTCTAACTGAAATTGTTGAAATGAAGCATTTGAACAGCATGAATCAAGACTATACAACTCCTACAATTGTAGAAGTAAAGTGTCCAGGATTCTTCTTCCCTTTTCGGTTTTTAGATCTTTCTGATTCACCTGCATCATACCTTTCAATTTTCCCTGAAAACCAGCATTTTTGTTTTAAGTCAAAACTGCAAGTTGAGATTCTCAAAATTCTAGTATCTGGAGCTTTAAATAACTCCAACTTCATAGTACCAGTAATAATAACCAAAGTTAGAGACATTTACTAGGAGTCAGAGCCCAGAAGTCTGGACTATCACACTGACACAGCTGCTGCTTCATTTGAGAAAAAGCTGTAGGTAGCATACTATATAATTTGGGGTCCAGGATAACATTTCTCTTCCTTATCCTCTGATTGAAGAGAGTACACCGGATAGAGCTTGCTTCTGTTGCTTACTATTCCAAAATGCCTAGAGAGATGAGGCCATCATACATTGTATGTATTATATTTTTCAAACCTAGCAGGAGAATAAGTGAAACATTAATAACAAGGGCTATTTTTTCTATATGTTTTAGCCTAAAATGGATATAATATTCATGTCACTGAGTATTTATTATAATAATAAAAATAATATAGTGTATTCTGAAATATGCAAGCCATAACTGTTCAAACTTTCCTGCCACTCCATATCACAAAACACTGCCATAGCTGCATTCCAATAAACAGCCTTATAGCATCACAATGATACCCCTTCGCTTTCTTCCTGAAGTATATTGAGCATTTTTTCAAGTTTCTTAAATCTTGATTATCCAAACGTGTTAAGTTTCCTCCACATTATTTATGCAGTAAAAATGAACCATATGTCCTGTACTTCTAATTTCATTATGTCTCATATGTTTCATCATGCTCTGGTTCTTTTTAAAGGTGTGTATACATGTATACACATTCTCCACATTTCTCAAGTGAAGTATTCTCCAAGGCACTCTCGGAGTGTAAAACAAAGTTGTAATTTTAAACAAGTGGAATATCCCCGATTTAGTAAGGGAAGAATGGGGTGTTAGTCCTCAAATTGCTGTTGCCTTTTAACCATGAAACACACACCACAAAATGTTACTTGCAGTGGACTAAGAAAGAAGAATTCCTTTCATAAAATTTAATGAGTGTAATGTTTCTATGTTTTATAGGGCACAGGGTGTGAAAAACAGCTCATTTTTAGCCCTGATGACATTTTCATATAGGTGGAAAGTAAAAATAGAGAGAAATTTGACATCTTGACATAAAAGGGGCACAGTATTGTTTTGCAAGGGTAATACGTATAAGTTTGGAGTGAAAGCATGACATCTGATTCTAGTTCTCGACACATATGAGTATACAAAGGGAAATTTGGGCATGTTTTCTCTTTACACCTAATAGAAAATACAATGATTTGAGCATGATGAGGATATAAGATTCTAGGTTGAAAAAAATGGAAGTTATCCCAAAAATAAAGATCAAAACATCCTTCTACATTGTTCTAGAAACTACCAGCCCAGAGTCAATGATTCCAACATATTCTATTACTTGTTTAACATCAGAATATTTCAATTAAAATCCATAGTATTAAATCAGAGAAACAAGGGTATAGAACTGATCAGAAAAATGACAGGATAACAAAGTAACACTATTGTAGCACCTAAAATTCTACAGGAAATCTGAAATGTAAGTTAAATATGTAAAGAAATACCAAAACATAGTTTTACAAGCTGACACAAAATTTTAAAAGATGTCAAAATTACTTTCTTCTCAAATTATATTTTTTATAATTGACAATATTTCAAAATGAAACAAGAATGTCAAAACTATTTGCCTTGATAGTTTCTTGTCCAAATGTCTCTCAAAACCACTATATTCCCAGTAAAAATGTGATTTTACTAAAGTTACACCTCCTTCCAGAAAACTCTGGTACATAGCTTTATGGTCAGCTCTACATTTAGGTAAAAAATTACAATGAATCAGTTGCGCTGATTTCATCCTGTATTTGTGCTCCCCTGTACCCAGTTACAGTCCTGATTCAGGAAGCATTTCAGCATATGCTTACGTTCAACTACGTGAATAATCTCATCCCTCCCTGGCAAGCCCTTGAGCAAAGGCTTAAAGGCAAACATGGTTTAGTTCTAAATGAAGGACTAGATTTTCACTTAATGTTTTACAGGACCCAAATCTACAGAGCTTTAAAAAAAAAGCACACCCACAAAAAAGAAAACAAACCACACAACACAAAACCCCACACAGGTCAAAAAGACTAAAGGACAAAAGCCCTCAGTTTCTAAATAACAGTTAAAAATTGAAGAAGGGTGTCATCTTGACCACAGACCAACAGAAAACTTGTACACACTCTATCACAGGTCAGTTCAGCTCTCGCAATGTTTCAGCCACTGCATTCTCTCCCAGCTTGATGGCTCCCACAATATACCAGGAAAACACAGCACAACAGTTCACTCCAATCAGTAGACAATCAAGTTGAGCTATTTTTATCTACTTCCCTGATCCCAAGGAATGTTTTTACCAGAGTACCACTGTATTTTCACAGCTATGGCATTATGATGGACTAGTATGAATCTCTTCCCCAGCTTTTAGATGACACAGCTCCACCACAGCAGCTAACCTCCTACTGGGCAGGTTTTTTGTTTGTCTTTTGTTGTTGTTTATTTTGTGTTTTGGTTTGGTTTTTTTAAAGTCCCTTTTTGGCTTGCCAGAGGGGTTTTTTTTTTCTTCCACCACTGTAAAAGGCTTATCGCCCTCTATAGAAAAATTAATTAATGAATAAAACGAAGCACACACTCATCACAGAATGAGAAGACAGTTTCTGATACTATCCAAAACATGATATCAAGCTTACTACTTGCTGCCACATGTAGAGCATACACTCTTATGCTTGCCTGACTTCAGGGACTGAACTGTTACTCACCAACAAAAGAGCAGCAGCTCACCTCAGGGACCACATCGACACTCTCAGCAGAATGATTCTTTCAATATCTTTGGCAATTACTTGATTGCTTCATTTGAGCATCTAGATACAGCCCTTAGATAGGGATAAAAAAGTCAGGCATGTAACAAAAGATAGATGAAGCCTAAGCCTTCTGGACTAAGGCTCATACAAGCAGACAGGAATGTTTCCATAGATTTCAGAGTATTTCAGATCTGCCCTGGGAAATGTTGTTCCAGCAGATACTTATGAGAGATACATTGAGTCTATTTATATAGAATCACAGAGGGCAGAACATAAACAGTACGAGAACTGGGGCATTTTGCAATCATGCAACATTTGCTGTCATGTCTTTGGCTTGAATCATAAAGCTTTATTACCCTAGCATTTTTTCACCAGATTGGAAGTATGTAGTCCATGAGATAATAACCTTGCATGGATTTTGCAACGTCTGCATTTTCTCAAACATGGTTAAAAATTTACATGTCATTAGCAGCAGCAGAGCAAATCCAAGAGACATTTTTGCCTTTACACAGTACTTGGAAATAAGAGATTTTTTTCTGAAGAGGTGTTTTGGTTTTGTTTGTGTTGGTTTGTTTTGCGTTTTTTTAAAGACGTTAACTATTTGCTACATCAGCATTTTAGAAAGACTCTTCCAGTCTATTTGGGCTTTCACACTACCATTGCTATGGCCCTTCCCAAAATATATGACGTGACATTGCCTGACAAGCATATCTCAGATTCCATCTTTTGTCCTTCTCTCATTTTTTATTTATAAGGACAGTTGTGTGCCTGATGATCTACTCCTCCACACTACTCTGTGTCCCAGTTTTATTTAAACTTTAAGTGCATACACTATGTGATTCCATGTTAAAGAACATAAGATTAAAAAAAAAAAAAACAACCCCCAAAACCCCAAACAAACAACAACAACAAAGAGAACTAAACTTTGCACTTGTACCAGAAAGAAATTTGCAATAGTCTTCAGTAACTTGAGGACTTCATTCCATTCCTGAGGTAGACTGCCAGTTCAAAGGTAATGATGCTCCTATCGAAGTATCTAGTTACATATATGTTATCATTTTAAAAAATAACATTAACTCAGGAAGAACCAGATTAAGCTAGAACTATTGCAGAATAGGTATTATTTTTGCTTTGTTGCATTTTCTCCATTTCAACCACTGGCATATGTTATTCTTCTCTTTCTGAAAGTCTGCACACAAATGCCAGCTTTAGAACTAGGTCCAGTAAAGTTTGTGATAAAGATTTCACAGTATTTAAGGTTTGGCTTTGTCGATTCACTACTGTGACAGCACAGATGAGCCTGAACAATAATTCTCTTCACGTTCAGTTGGAAACATTCAGATTCAGCATTCAGGACTAGAATTAGATGGATAAAAATAAAACTTAAAGGTGTTCAAAATAGGAAAACAACAAATCAAAACCCAGAAATGCATCTAAGAGCTCAGGATCCTGGCTCTTCCCTCCATCTATCTTGCTAGTCATCCACTCAGTTCTTTCTTAGCACTTTTCCTTCCCAATCAGTCCAATACAGGAATTTTCCCTAGCTAGACTGGGAAGTAGAATCTTATTGGTGCCTAGCCTCCTCGGCTTTATCAATGGCTGGCAAATACACATCAGGTCTGTGGGGAGAGCAAGCAGAGCTGCATAAAGCACTATATCTGGAGACACTGGTAACTTAAGGACAAAAGTGTATAGCTACAATAATATGATCTCAATGTTGACATGAAGCACTAAAACATTTTAACGGATCAAAAAGGAATCTCAGGACACCATGATATCAAATGGAGGAATAGGTTTCTTCTGATAAAGACGTGATACATAGTTGCAGAACAATATCACAAGATACTGTAGAAGGATATTAGGATGTACCCTTTTATGAAGATATTGTTGTAAACCTTACCACTATTTTGTGCTGAACTTTTTAAAAAACAAACAAACAAACAAACAGCAACAAAAAGCAAATTCGCACATTTTTCCTTCCAGGACTAGTAAAATATAGTGGGTGGGTTTTGTTGTGGTGGGTTTTTTTGGTTTTTGGATTTGGTTTTTTTTAACAAAAATAAAAGTTTTGATGAAACAAGAAAAATGAAAGTTCTTCTTAATAAGATATCAACATTTTCATAGAAATTTGAGAGAAAAAAATCCATTCCAGTTCTAGTATTTTATAAACCCTGTCACAATAGAAAATAAACCTTAGAAAAGAAAGGAGAGAGAGATCCTGTGTTTAGAAAACAGATTCCTGCTTATCTACTAAGAGTTTTCAAACCTAGAAAGAGCTATGTTTCACACTAATCCCGTGGTATAGATACACCTTCTGTGACCCTGAGCAATGGAAATGAGTTACCTAACTTCAGGGAAAGTGTTGAAAACCTAGCCTCCAACAGTAAAATGTGAAAATGAACAGGCATGAATTTGAGATACTTTGCTACTTGGTCTTTTTTTATGTCTCCAACTTTATGACAGTGAGACTCAGACTGTAATATTGATAGGCAGTATTAGAAATAGAGAAGCTAGCTGGAGTCATAAAAACAGGAGCAAATTCAACTCCCATCACCCCTTCACTGATTGAAGGTAATTCCTAAAACTACAGCTATTTCCCATGTGACTATTTTAGAAACTTTTGGATTTATTATTTGTTCTAATTATATTTTTATTATGCCTTTGTGGCTTTGTGTCATTTTTATGGTATTTTAAAGCACCTTGAGACATGTGCAAGGTGATCTATAAATCAATTAGTAGTAGCTGTTGTGGTAATAACATCATCATTTTGATGGAGACAGTGATTAATCTGTAAATAAATTAAGAGATTAATGTTTAAGCGCTTGATGTTTGTCACTGGTAACTACATGTTTTCATACTGGTTCCTGCTTAATGATAAATTCTTTTAGAGTAGTGGTTAAAACTTTCTGTCTGAAGAGGTTGAATAACTGAGAGCACATTCATGAGTCAGAATTTCCTGGAACCACAATACACTGAATTTGTCTGAAAAATATGTAACATGTGCATTACAGGGGGAAAAAAAAAAAAAATCATTCTAATGAAAGGAAGACCCTTGAAGGTGTCCACAAAGCAGCAGCAAGAAATTATTCAAAATACCATTCATTGTTTTGTTTGCACTGCCATCATTTTCCCCACATTTCGAACATGTTCCAGATTTCCTAAAGTGCTAAAATATTTCTCTTCTGTTAAGTGCTTGCTGTACTCTGAACGGTGGGTAGTTTACAGGGTGATTGATGATGAACATAAGTTGTTTTGCTTCTCTTGGAATAGTCTATCTTAAAGGATTCTTTCCCTCCCTGCCAATGAACAATTAACACTTTCTCTTAACATCTATTGTACATACTTATAAAAAATAACCATTAGGAGGTAGTAAATAACTCAGTACTTTCACACAACACTGTATTTGAATTCTGGTATTGCTGAGAAGTATATCTGAGCCACAGAACTTTGCTATATAGTCCTGTAAAGACCCCTCAATATCACACTTGAATCCAACAAAATGCTACATGTGACTTGCTCTCTTCCACAGATAGTATTAATGAAAAATAACAGATACAGCAAAGTGATGACTCACTGAGCTCAAATTAAATCCTCATTCTCCACTTCAAGCTAACAGCAAAACATTCTCTCATACAAAGCACTACATACAGCAATGCCTGCTCCTGCAATGTAGACAAAGACAGTAATTCACTCTTGAAGATTTGCTGATGTCACAAGCGTATATGATGTCACTTAGACCTTTTTTTGTGAATGCAGCTTTGTATTTTACCTACTATCAAGCTTATAATAAGTGCATAAGCTATATCTCTGAAGCTGTAATTAACCCTTAATTTTCTCAAATGTAGTTATCAGAAAACATCCGGAAGTATAAATGAGGTTGAACAAATCTATGTGAGCTTCCAACATTGCGATTAATAAAAACACAGAGATTATAAAATAGCACAAAAGCTTTAGCATTCCAGTGGTTTTGTGCATATCCATCTTTGACTACCAGAGAATAATCCATGGGAAGACATGGGCCTTAACTACAACAGAATAAGCTTTCATTAGTTCTACATAAGAAAAGGAAATCAGGATTCAAAAGGAAGATTTTCCATTCTATGTAATCATCAGATGCACTACTATTTCTGAGAAACTCAGTTCTGGCAACAGCTAGTGAAGGGAAGAAAGTAGCCAAGTCTTTAAGAGCAAATTACTGCTCCAACAGTTCCTTCTTACAGATCACATCTTTTGATACACAGACTACTGCTAATTTCAACATCTAAAAATTCAGAATTTAAGGGCAATTTCACAGGGGGACACCAAGCAGGACGGGCTTTTTAGTCTTCATTTATCAAAACAAGTTCTTTCTCTTATTTATATACTGAAGAAATATGAAGATAGTTACAAAAAAAACCCACAAAAAAACCCCCAACACTCTAAAAAGAAATCTAGACAAAAATCAAGCCAAATTAAGAAGTATTCAAATTTTATTTTTTTCCATGAAAGTGTGGTTGAAAACAACTTCTTGCAAAAAGAAGCTTTAAAGAAAGTTTCCTTTATTTTCTAGTGAAAAAATCTAGAAAATAGGAAAAAAAAAAAAGGACCACCACACTACCCCCTCTGCATGCATTAAAAAAAACTTGGGGAAAAAAAAAAGAGAAAAAAAAATCAAGTTTCTCATAAATTGAAGACACAGTTTTCACTTTAATTATTCATCCATTTGTCAAAAACATATTTCCTTTCAACATTTTTCTTAAAAATGTTGCTCTGTGATTCAGCCAGCAGTCAAGTAGAGTGATTGCACTGCAATAAATACCCTGAAATCAGAATAAAGTCAAACTGAAGTTTTACATCCACCTCTCTTGACCTTGGTAACTACTGTACTCAATTAGCAGGCCTTAACATAGCAGAAATGACTGAGGCTGGCTGTACTTAAGGATTGAATTGGTCTGTTTATTCATCAAACAGCTACACTAAGGCAGTCAACCTTGGGCATTTAGCAAGCACTTGAACATTACTTTCAAAATTGAAAACTTAAATAAGATTCAGCTCTACTTGTTTGGCTTTTCTCAAACTTTGCTTGGCCTCAGTAATCTAAATTTGGTTCACTGAGGGCTGTACAAGCTATGGAACCTTGTGAATTCATGTAGGCATCTTATGGAATGATTTTCAGCATTGGTGAATATTTTCTACAGCAATCTATGTTGTTTGCCTTAGTTTCCCTGATAGCAGGCAGACTTCCACTCATTCCAATGCTTCAGTTTTCCAAACTGTTACCTGGACAGTCTATGCAAATACATAGTTTGAAAATTGTGCAGAAAGGGATTTTTGACAGTTCTTTAAGTTTCAATGTTTTCAGGTCCTATCAGTTAAACAGATGCTCTGTATCTGTTCCACATTTGCGCAGGGACCACTCTTGGAATCAAGGGATGCATCAAAATATTCAGAATCGTCTTTCCTTCCACCATGTAGTCTTTCATTCATACCAAAGAGCTACAAACACTTCAACATAAGCGCTGCTCAAAATCAGAACTAGCCTTCAATACAGAGTAGAGCTTTTGCTCAGGTTCGTCAATGCCAACTTCAGTCGGCCACACTGAAAGCGCTCCAGGCCACGCAGGACCTGGCTGAACCTCTGGGCACATATGGGGAAAGCAGCTTTGGGCTGACTATTTTGTTTTGCCTGTTTAGGTTTTTTTAGCAAGTCATACTAATACTGCTTTCTTTGTAAATGTTTTCCAGTGATACTGGCTGCTTCCCAGACTCCAGTGAGGATGTCTCTGAAGTCAGCTGCAGTCTCTGAAGTGTGCTGCGAGTATCCTATTGCAGAATTTTAAATGCCTACTAACTGAATACAGTTGCCTTATTTGTGAAAGGTGATGCCAGAAGTATTATAACATTTCAGATTCTTTTCCCTGGATAATGGTGGAAAATTCTATTTTAAATCCATCCAACACAGCAGTTAGACATAGGAATGTCCGGGTTTTTGTTCTTTGTTGTTTTTTAATTCTGGCAATTACATTCCTTTGCTTTCACCTTCACCTTTTTAAACCATGTATCAAAAATCACATGATTATAGTCACATATATAAAACCCCAGAGTTTTTATACATACTGACAATAATGTTTGTCAGAATAACTAAATATATACACAATAGCATGTGTGTTATGAATGCTAAAACTAAACCCTGACAGGCATTTTGGTCTGTTACTGCTGTCTCTGACAACAGGCACCAGAAAGTGATAGAAGTAATTTGCTGGCTGCAAAGCTTCCAGTGACTAATTTCCAAATCATAAAAATATGAAAGTGGAATGGGTAGAATCAGAAAAAAACCTCATCTTGGGGAGGTAGAAGGCAAAACAACACAGAGAAGTGACTTTCTCCAAAAAAAAAGAGTAAGAATCAGCTGGACAACTATGTGTAGCATTAATCCAATGCCAACGTGTTGCATGTTAGTTTGGAAGGGGCTTCAGTCTGTTCACCACAGTTCAGGAACATGCTCTTTATTCTTCACAGAAATGCCTTGCTCTTTTAGATATTCATCTACTTTTTGGCTTCATGTGAAGTTGGTTAACCAAGTCAAGTTTTCTTCAATATTGTTTGTTTGTTTGCTAAGTGCTTGGTATACAGAAGGCAGAAAAGGCAATCAGAGTGTTTTACATAATAAGCTCACTCAGTGTGCTATTAATAATACCAAGAACTGTTAGTACAGGTCCAAAATAATTTAGACTTTCTTCCATTTGAAGCCACAAGATAATAAGAGGAGGCTCCAAGAGAGGTGTGGATCACCCACAAGAGGTCTGAAAAGCAACATGTATTTTTACTGGAAGTCTGCTAACTAGCCAAAACCTTTGGAACGTCATGACACCAATTTGGCAAAGTGATATCTCTCTCTGCTTTATTGAAAACATCTTAGCATAATGAAATAATGCACTTCATTTTCATGGTTTTAAGCTTGTCTTTCTGCTGGCCTGCAGTCTGTCAGAAAAGCAAAGATTAGGAAATGCAATAGAGCTTGACAGATTTCATTTGACAAAAATACAAGAGAGCAAGGAGAAGAAAATTAAAAACAAAACAAAAAAAAAGAAAAAAAAACTTTCAAGAAGCCTGGGATGGGATTTTCCCCTCCAGTCATGTATTTATAGCCCCTAAATAAGGGGCTAATCCAAAGTCAACTGAAATCAATGGGGAGACTTATTGACTTCAGTGGTTATTGGCTCAGACCCTAAAAGCACAGCTTCCAAAAGTACAGCAAGTATTTTGGGACATGTACTAGAAATTATCACCAAGAACATGAAAGAATAACCCAGTCATATTTAGGGTAGCTCATTGGTGATCAGAGCAGATAAAACAGCTCTTCTAGCAGATACAGGTCACAGATGGTGGGACAAAGCTTAGGACCTGGTCAAAGGTCTAGATGGTTGAAGTTCTCATTTTGGTGGAGCTTTCTGTCTGTTGAGCTTTCAGCATGACGAAGGTCAGAAATGTCTCCATGCCACTGAAAGATTAGGTTCATCAGATCTGAGAATATTCACACAGTAGACATGCTACTTGATCAACTTGATAGTACCTCACCTAAATACCCCCTGCAAGCTTCTGTGCTATGGTAGTAAAGGACAAAATGTGGTTATACATACCAGAAATCTGTTCTGATAACATGCCTCCTTCTGCAATGTGACTAATAAGTAGAAGAGAAATGGGAAAGATGCAGGGCAACAGCAACACATTTTCATTATAAAATTAAAATAAAATTACAGTAAGTGAAATAAATGATTATTCCAGAGCTCCCACAACTAAGAGTACCAAATACAGATTCTTTTTGCCCAAATGTCATAATATGGAGTATTTACAGGTAATGAGCAAACATACCAATTACCAGGAGTGTCCATGTCTGCAAAGGTAGCTGAGAACAATGCATGTTTTTACAGATAACTTTAGGCAGTAACCAAAGGAACCAAGTTCAGGAGTTTGGCTGTGTTCTTCAGGATGGATGGTTCTGGAGAGATTGTTACAACAAACACATCTGAATATCTGTAACTTTAAGGAGTTCAATTTCATAAGAAGTAACAAGTATCTCAAGGGCACTGTCCATACTAAGCATGGGTGTTCCTTTCCTGTTAATCACAATCTTATATTCAATTCATCAGCAAGAGCTAACAAGACCTTTTGAAAGCTTGCCAGAAACCTGTTAACCTGGCAAGCATTCAGTTTTGAAATGTGTTATCTGTTTGGCAATTGAAATATCCACTACCCAAGAGTTCAAGACGCTTTAGAAGAACACTGTGCTCAAATAAAAACATGGAGAAACCTAAGAAGAGAAAGTGAACTGGGGATTAGCTCCTCCATATCAGCTGAGGATCTGGTCTGCTGTATCCAACCAGCTGAAAGTTGACTAGGATCAACAAGCCCATAATAGAGCTGACACAAAGACTGCCTCAGTGCATTTGTCCCCAAGGAGCTGTCTTGCTATGAAAGATGGCCGCTGGCTGGTATGAGGAGATCTGTAGCTAAAGCTCCTATCAGTGTGAGCAATGAGGATATGAGCAGATGAGTGGGGAAAGGGTAGAGAAAAAATGGGTTTGCTATGTTGGAAGACTTGCAAGTCAATCTGTGGTTCTCTCAAGCACCAAGAATCTATGTTTTATTTAAGCACATGGTTTTACCTAAGTTTACTATCAGCCAGATAACGACTAGCTGAGGTGAGAGCCTATGCCTCTAGCAGTTATGACAGAGCGAACCATACTAGAATCACTTCAGAGATATGAAAACAGTAGACCCTTTAAAGTGTTTTCACACTTGTCTTATACTTCCTAAACACAGAATGCAGTTGTAAAAATACCTGCTTTGGGTATTCCTAGTTAGAGAACATTTATTTTCATCAGTGACCTTCAGAGGTATGGAACACCTCCCCAACAAGGAAAGGCTGAGATAGTCAGGGTTGTTCAGCCCAAAGAAGAGAAGGCTCCGGGGAGACCTTATTGCAGTCTTTCAATACTTAAAGGGGACTTATAATGGTTTTAAACTAAAAGGAGGTACATTTAGACTAGATATAAGGAAGAAATTTTTTACAATGAGGGTGGTGAAACACCGGGAACAGGTTGCCCAGAGATGGTAGATGCCCCATCCCTGGAAATATTCAAGGTCAGGTTGGATCGGGCTCTGAGCAACCTGATCTAGTTGAAGATGTCCCTGTTCATTGCAGGGGGGTTGGACTAAATGACCTTTAATGGTCTCTTCCAACCCAAACTATTCTATGATTTTATATTTCCAACTACTCGCAAACCGAGCCACCCTACTTTGCTGGACTTCTAGATCCATTCTCCACTGAACGCCAACCTGCTACTTCAGAAATTAAGCTTGAAACAGAGAGAAGCTATTCTAGACATTCATTACAGAGCTGCATTAAATATGTTCCTTTACTCTTAATTTCATAAGGCCAAAAGTCAAACCTTGCAGGAGATAATGGCTTTGAAAAGTGGTCAGTTCTTCCCCTGTTACTAGGCAGGACATGTCTCTAGTTACAAATTCCATTGGGAACTCAGGACAACTCCTCTGCTGCACTGCTATGAGTATCATCTGTACTATCTTTAGGTGATCTTAAAAGATAACAGCTTAAGTAGAAAAGAAAAAACAATGAAGTGCACTGAGAGGGGTATACAGCTCAGCTGAGATGCATGCCAGCAAGGATCAATAGCCATACATTGGTTCAGCTAGCACAGAAAAGATAAAATCTACACATTATGAACTAAGAACTGCCTGCTTTAGAACATAATTACATCATCTGCCCACTGAAGGAGAACGCAGAACTCTGAATCTGCACAGTTTTTGACTGTGTGAGGAATATTCTGTGTTACACTCTATGATCTCTAAAATATCCCCAAAAAACAGATTTAACTTCAAATTTCCATTCCATTTTCCTTTGGGAATTTTTTCTTGCAAACCATTTTACACATTTCTTTTTCTGGATACAATATTTTCAGCAAAAGAGAAATGCCTCTGTTGCAATGATCATATATATTAACCAGACAAAAACCTCATTAGGAAAGACGGTGTGGGGTGAAATCAACATTGAAGTGAAAAGTGAAAGTCTTATTTTCTATATGAAGCTGTTTTAGAATTTTTTAAAAAAGGAAAATTATTTGTAGAGATGTATTCACCTGTTCACATCCACAGAACACATCTGCAAAGACAGATATATAGCCAGAATTGAATGAGAAAATAAAGGAAGAAAAAGTTTAATCATCTTCTGGACAAATCTGTAAACTTGCATAAAATTCTTATGGCATTTTCAATACACTGATTTCCAAAATCTTTTTGCAACTATGTTTAAGGTCATACAAGTGAACTCACACTACATTAAAACAGCTGTTTTAAGAAACATTCAGATTCAGAACAATATTAAATACTTCTTCACTTTTAATTTATTTTTAGGTTTTGCTTTTAGGAGAAAAACTGCTGGTGGTGGAGGGCTAGAAAAAGGAAAGAAAGAGAGTCTTTTCAGAGGTGCTTCTTTTTTACAACATTGTCATGATTTTTGAAACACTGCACTTTTCTGACTAATTTCAGAATGTAAGAAGATGGACACCAGCTGGAGCCAAGATTGAAAGAATTATGAATTATAAATCGTGGGTACTTTGACATAAATCGTTTGCTTTAGGCACACGTATTGTGCATTATGCATCAGGCTTCTAGAAACAGTGGGGTCCAAAATTAAAGTGATATATGTAGAAAATATGAAGGACACATTCCTTACAGCCAAATTATATGCAGACTACACGTTTTATTACAACAAAAAAAACAAGGTGAAATTTCATAATAAGCACATAGGGCCCTGAAACCAAATTCCTTTAGGGATATATTCTTTCTTAGGGTGTATACTAAAGTCTCCTGAAATTCAAGAGACACTTTCTTTTTACTACAGCAAATCCTGGCACCTCTTCAGGTTACTGAACAGTCTCCTAAAACAGAAGGCTCTACAATGGTCCTGCGCATCTGATATTATTGGTAGGTCTGTTGTTTTGCCAAGTTGGGAGGTTCTGTCAGCCTAACTAGTGTTACAAATCCTGGCTAACACAATATTGTGTTGTGTTAGTAATTACAAGAACATATTGCTAGAATATAGCTAGAAGCAAAGGAGACTGGAAAGTCTATAGCCTTTGTGGCTGGATCATGAGGCATGAAAGCTTTTTGTATGGATTATCTCAGTGAGGTTCATGCCAAAAGGAACCTTTGGATTTTCAGATATTTTTGGAGGGTGGGATGGAAGATGAGTGGAATGTTATCAAAGGTAATGCAGACATATCTGTGAGGACCAAGGCTGTTTTTTTTTTTTTAACTGAGCTTTGTAATATTACAAACTAAGAAACTGTCTTTCCTATCGATCAAAATAGAGGCTGTGAAACATAGAAACACTTGAGAAAAAAGCAGGTGAAAATTACAGAAAGCAATCTTGACAAACCAATTACCAATAATATCCAGAAATAACCAGTCTATGGGTAGGTGAAATATTTTACCTACCATTTTATCTATCCCAGTTGGGATAGAGTAGACATTCTTTCTTGCAGCAGCAGGTAACAACCAAGTCATTAATGTTGACAGTCAATATCAGATAACATCAGAAAGCAAATCACTGGGATTACTGACACCGGCACTAGAAAAAAATCAGTGTATGGCAGGCAATGGCTGTGATCCAAAACTGTGTTTAACACACAAAAGTAGTCAAAATATGATAGCAAGAAACTGAAAGCCATTCTGCGTTTCAGCTGTGAGGACTTCAAGTCTTTAAATTTAGATTAATGTACTTGCAGTCTAACTCAACAAGTCTGAAGTTATTTTCCAGCCACTGGGAAAACAAGTTAGGCATGGCTTTCAATGGAAGGTCATATCAGTGTAAACATCACCCTCAACAACACTGATAACAAAAAAAAGTAGTAACTAATATGCTAATCAGCATTTATATAACACTTGTCTCTTATACTACATTCCTATCCACAATTCTCAAGGTACTCCGTGAAAAAAATGGGTAAATATCCCCCTGTGGTCACAACTGCAGAGGCTGAATTGGGCACCTGGCAGTTGAGTTCCTCTGTTTTCTATACTGTGGAGCATGAATGTTCCCTTGGTCTCCTTCCAGACATCCCCCAGCCCCTGCCACAAAGGAGAGGCTGAAAAAATAAACCAAATCTGGTTGGCTGATAAAGAACACAAATCCATTCATGTCTAAATACAAAATGGCAATCATGCCTGAAAAGTTTAAGTAGCATGCGACGCAAATATTGCTGACTTCATGGGAAATGAGAAATACAAAAGGTAGCCAGATGCTTCAAAGAACCTGAAGAACAACTGTCCCAAGACACCAAGACAGATGGCACAAAAATCTTAAAGCAATAAGAAGCAAAGAGGTCACTTCTAGCTTTCCAGACAAATGCTCTGAATTACACTCTGGTCCTTCTGAAATTCTGAATTAGTAGCATCAGAAGTTAATTAAGCAGCATACCAAGTACAACTTTAGCATTTCTAAAATATCTTGGGAAAAATTCATATTCCCCTGAGAATTTTTCCATAGAAGAATCAGTAAAAACCAAAAATCATTCAGAGAAAAATGAAGTGGCTTTTAAGAAATCACAGGCAATATTAGAAATGTAAGCATATCAGACTTATTCCTCTAAGGACCAGCAAACCATCACATAAATAACATGCAAAATGAACTGAAAAGAGCAGATGCTGTTGAAGAGTGGAAAGCTCCCCTAAGAAAGGAACTTAGGGGGGGTGGGAAAAAACAAAGACCATTGTAAATACTCAGACCTTATGAGCCTTTCTTATTGCTAGAAGTAACCAGTCATTTCTAGGAATGGAACTGTACAACATCTAACTTCACAGCTGGCACAGCTGTGCAAACCTTTGCTTTCTAATGTATTAAAGGTCTCTTAAAAAGTTAATGCAAGAATAAATATGGATGAGCTTGGAATAATTTACTTAATTTTTCCAAGGGACTTTTTGATACAGTTTCTCATAAGAACCTTCTGAGGAAAACAAATAACCAAGGAGACTATCATCATTTTCACACACATACAAAAGCAGTCGCACAAAAAAGCAACAGGAGAACAGTTACGATGGAGAGCTGCTCCTCAGAAGGAAAAAAAAAAAAAAGTAACTGCAGGATAACTAAGGATCACTAAAATAGTGAGGGGAAGCCCTCTTTATTCCACTAATTTTGTACTACATCTCATGGTTCAAAAGTTCATCTTACATAAGTTGAATTTTCATTCTCAGTCTAAGCCACAGATAAATTTATTAACAATAGAATTGTGTGGGAAGAGAGGCAAGAAAGCATGAGTATAGAAGATAGGACACAGAAAAAGAGACAAATTCAGTGAAAAAATACAATTGTGGATAGGTAGGTGGATGTATTTTTGTGGGCACGTTCTCAGCCTACCTTTTGAGGATACCTTTCTAACTCTAACTCAGTACAAACTGAGGAAAACTACACTTTTGTTTTGAAGTCAAATCACTTTCAGGGGCCAGGAAAAGAAAATTAAGCCAACTGTGGGTTTGAATTATAGGAAAAATAAGGTCTCTGAGATCAAACTGGTTTTTGCCATCCTGATAAACATTTTAAGTAATGCTCCAGAAAACCTCAAGATCCACAGGGTTTGCCCGTCCTTTGCATGGGACCAGTGTCCCAGGATATATTTAGCAGCAGGCTGTGCTCAGCTGCCACATCACATCTGTGGGCTGAGATGGTCTCAGAATCTTTGAATCCCAATATCCCCTGCCTGCAACACTCCAGGACCACATCACAGACCAGCTGTGTTCCAGTTATATTAATTTCTTCTTCACAGCAATCTTTACACCTGCTATCATCTCTTTTGGGTCAGAGTTGTCTCCCCTTGTCCATCACACCCATTGAACATATATATGAACAGGAACAGACACTACAAGTGCTTGGACATTCAAGTAGACGGCTGTACTTTAGTATCAGTCATCTTGCTGCTCAGATTGCAACACACCTACAAGCTCTATCGCTAATCTGTATCTCTACTAACCAACTGAAAAGTACCAAAAGCTATTGGAGACACAACAACCAGTTAGTTAAAATATGATGAAATGGGGTTCAAGAAAAAATGTAGATCACAAGCCAAAAGGAGGATTTACTGGACAGCCAATGTGACAGAGATTCTTACAGTGTCTGGACTCCTTTTTCAAGGTGTCGTGGTTTAACCCCAGCCAGCAACTAAGCACCACGCAGCCGCCCACCCACTCCCCCCTATCCAGTGGGACGGGGGAGAAAACTGGGAAAAAGAAGTAAAACTCGTGGGTTGAGATAAGAATGGTTTAATAGAACAGAAAAGAAGAAACTAATAATGATAATGATAACACTAATAAAATGACAACAGCTATAATAAAAGGATTGGAATGTACAAATGATGCGCAGGGCAATTGCTCACCACCCGCCGACCGACACCCAGCTAGTCCCCGAGCGGCGATTCCCCCGCCCCCACTCCCCAGTTCCTATATTAGATGGGACGTCACATGGTATGGAATACACCGTTGGCCAGTTTGGGTCAGGTGCCCTGGTTGTGTCCTGTGCCAACTTCTTGTGCCCTGGCTGGGCATGCGAAGCTGAAAAAGCCTTGACTATAGTCTAAACACTAGTGAGCAACAACTGAAAACATCAGTGTTATCAACATTCTTCACATACTGAACTCAAAACATAGCACTGTACCAGCTACTGGGAAGACAGTTAACTCTATCCCAGCTGAAACCAGGACACAAGGTCTTATCATAAAGAAAATATAAGTGTTAAACCTGGGCACCCAGGAGGCCACTCAGAAAGGTTCATATTATGCAGCCATCTGTCAGTACAAAGATGCCAAACAGTGCATTAAGTTCCACCTACTGTAACCTGACACACAATTAAAATATTTTTTCTACAGTTTGACAAAGCCTTCAAAACTTGACCAGCCAGAAACTGGGGTGCTGTGAGCTCTCACAGATCAGGTGCACATTTAAACATCTTTTATGATATCCTAGGCATCAAATTAATAATTTGCAAATGCTCATAACAGCTTGTTGCCCTTGACCAATTAAATCAAAAGTCAGATGCTCAGGTGCAGGAGCCATCAACATGCAGGGAGCTACACACATCTATACCTGTTGAAGATGTACCACATTACAGTGAACGGTTTCACATGGCACAGCAGGACTTTGTTGTTTCCATCTACAGGTTTAATGGAACCTGTGCATGTTCAACAAAACTTTCTCAAATTCTTCTCTCCTCCCAATTCTTCCATTTGATTCTGCCCTCTCCCCTTGAGGGGAAATACATATTTGTCTCATTTGTTCCATTTAATGCTGAAAGTTAGATATGTTAGTTAGTATGCTGTTGCCAGACATACAGGTTCAGAGAATGCTTTTTGGTTTGAGGAGCGTGGAAGAGAAGAATTTTTTATTTGAAGAGTTTCTATTCACATAAAAAGCTTTGCCTGCTGTTGAGATAGTTTCCTAGTGCCCAGCTACTTCTCCCTCCCCCCCCGAGTATTTGGCTTTATCCAAATTATTTACTGTATTTTCAGGCTGCTTACTCAGGTCCAAAGAGGACTCTGTTTACAACTGTGCATTCCTGTTTGGGACAAAGGGCTTCGTGTGCTTATTACGCACTTCAGTGGAGGAAGATTTTGTGCAATTACTTTGCACATACAGTAACGAAGATTTTTCACAATTGCAAAGGAGAAAGATTTGTATATTTATGTTCCAATACTTTGCTCAAAACAGCACCTAGAAATATCAAGGGGCATAATCTTGTAACATGGGTCAAATAAAGTTTGCTTACACAGAATTTACTAGAGGACTACTGCCACAGAAAAGGGGTGCTGTTGTACAATGCAACTTTAGCTATTTAAGATTGTCAGAGTGAAAGCTGCCTGAGATAATATTGGCAAATTAGCCTAACTTGCAGTTGGTTAGCAATCTTGGCCACCTGAATTTCCTATAGCCTTAATCCTGCAATGCCTCTTGCAGCTGACAGAAAACAAGACAGTCCTGAGAGACATCTGCTGATGTGTGGCGTTGCAGGGCTGTGGCTCAGTCAAGCATGGGTGACAGTGCCAGATGTGCCACTCTGCTATGCCACTAGCACAGTAATCTTTCGTTAACAAAAGGTGGGCACATTAGCTGTGAGATTTCACACTATCATCCCACTTTAGATATCTTTCTTAAGCACCATGAAGAAATACATGGAGATGCCTTTCCTTTAAGTACACAGAGAACTATACTGTGGTCAGAGGTCCTGAATCATCCTTCATCTCAAAGGCCAATACATTGGCATCAGTATTTTTCCCTACACTAACCTATTATATCATCCTACAGACAACAAGCTCTGAAACTTTTATTACCATTTGCAATATTTAAAACTCTGATACTTTGTTTCTATTTTCTCCTTGAATCTGGACCTTTATACATTATATCTTTTTACGTAAATGTATAAAAACTGGGCTGAATATTGACATGAAAGCATTAAAAATGAAATATTCTCTTAATATTTTATTTTCTGTTTATGTGGAACAATGTAGGGAATTTAAAATGAGTCCATAAAAGTTTTGATTGGCCTAAAATTTCATTTCTAAGTGAAAAAGAAAGCTGGTGGAAAATTATACATAGCTCTAGTCAGGATGCCTTTTCCTTCCCTTCAGTACTTTTTCCCCATTAATATCTGACTGTCAAGCAACTTCAGGAACAAGAGGATGTATCTCTTAATTAGCAACCCCAGAGAATGGTGAACAGTTTTGCATGACTTCCCTCAGGCTATTTGGTTTAAGGCATGCAAATAACAGAATCACAGTAACTAGGGATGGAAAGGCCTACTAGGTCATGTAGAACCCATGTCAGGGTAAAGGTATTCCCAACAGTTTAGTTCTGGGGACTCTGCAGAGAACATTTGAATTATCCCAGCTTGAAGACTACTGTGTGGGAACAGCATGTATGAAAACCACACAGCGGAAGCTGTGCAGTCTCTCAGCAGTTAGGTCCATGAACTGGAAGCTATGAAACCTAAACAGCAAGGGAAAGTGGATCAATGATGTTATGTCTCAGGTGCATGGTGGTATCAACTACTGGCAGGTATACTCAATGGAATGAGATCACTGAGGTGAAGCAGATCGACTACCTGGAGCTGCTGTCCCATGGTCTTTGAAAAACAAAGCAGAATCAAAAAATTCAGCTCTGGAAAGAAAGGTAACCCTCATGAGATCCTTCTTACATACAGTGGGTTGTAGAGTTGAGAGTCTCAGAAACAGATGCTGAGCAAGATTTTTCAGACAGAAATTTGAATAAGCTCTACCATGTTAAATTCTGCTCCAAGGTATACCACGAACAGTATTTCATGAGTGCAGTGAGGGCTGAACTCAGTTACATCACCCAATGTTTTTTTCTGTAATAGCATAAGATCTCCAATACAACAAACAAAGATTTTACTAAGTTTTCTGAGGGCAGAGAGGAAAACTCCTGCTATTCCCAAGGCAGGATATTCTGGCAGGTTAAACAGTAGGTGAAAAATATTCAATAAGTGGAAGGTAGAATTTGCGGGATACTTCTTACTCAACAAATTCTGCTAGTGAAGCAATAGAAAGGGGATGAAAGACACAACAGGAAACATATGTCACCATATCTTCTGCTCTACCCCCTCCTACACAGAACCAGGCCAGTGGCACAGAGTACCAATTCTTCCTACCATTGGGCTACAACTTATACAAAGCCACTTTAAAGTTATTCAGCATCTTGAGTGGTGGAAAGGGGGGAGACTATTGGCCTGGCTGCTACAATCAGAATTTTTCCCAAGACTGTAATCTTTCCCTAATCCTTATTGCCTCTAGTATATAAATTGATCTGCTGAATAACTTGAGAGGGGACAAAAAAAAGTTATAAGTAATCCTCCTTGACTGCATCATTAATGAAGAGGTATGCATTTCAGAAGCTCATCATCCTGGAGAAAACCAGTCCCAGAGGAAGTTTTGTCTCATTGCAAAATAAGTCGATGACTCTCTGCTCTGGAAATGTAGTAATATTGAGCATATCAAAGAGTTTTGTGCACAGCTTGTAGGGTGGTGCTAGGAGGAAAATGTTCAGCCCTGATCTTGACACCCTCTCTTCTCTAGATAGAGAGACCATTGATCTTGAAGTTAGCGGCGGGGGGGGGGATGTTAAAAGAGAAAGTTTTTCCTCAGAGGAAGAAAGCCAACTCATCACCACAGCAAGCCATTCATAGGCAAAAATAAGAGTAATACTAGATTTTAGTTTTGGACATAAACAGAGTTGTTACAAAAGCTCTATAAAAATGGTCTTGCAAAACATGATGACTAAGAATCACATTGCTGAGGTACTATTTCTTCCAGTTCACAGTGAAAGAAGTAATTGCTGTTTCCCTGTAAAAACAATTCATGCCAGCTTTTGAGCCCATTCAGCTCAGCCAGCAAGTGCTTTCAGAAAGGAACCTCCAACTACTTTCTCTTCTTCCCTGACCAATCCCCCTATTCTCACCTACACTAATAAGGTGATGCACAAAAAATAATAATCAAATCCACAGGTAGAAAACTGCAACAGTTTTGCAGCAACATACATTAAAAAATTAGCTAAGCAAAAGAAAACTAGTAATGATGGCCTCACTTCCAGCATCTTATTCAACATAAGGACACGTTTAACATCGCTCTGAGCTGAAAACTTTTCCCAGTAACACAGGGTCCTAAATAGATTTCCCATAAACACTGGGAAAGTGTTTTTAGCATGCATGTTAGAGTAAAGCTTTGATCATGTCTACACTCATTTTGGCTTTTCTCTGTACTTCAGATCCTCATCATCATGCTGACCACATACTTCTCTGACTTGTTTGTTCATGGTAAGCACAAAACAAACACTAGCAAGAGATCTTTCTATATGAATGTTCTATAGTTACAGCAGAAAAATCCTCAAAACCTCTCTTTATCTCATTTTTTTGTGCAGACACATATTCCAAAGAAACATTAAGCCCCTAAATAAGCAAAGAAAGAAGCATATTTCCCACAGAAGTGAATCATTGCTGACTGTGTTGTCTTTTTTTTTTTTTTACCAAAGACTTTATCTAGAGGATAGAGACAGCATATATGACTTTGCCTTGGCCATGCAAAAAGCATAATGAAGAAGAAACCATTTTTCGGTGTTCCTGACTAAGTTCAGGGGAGGGAAGTATGGAGGATTTTTAGTCTGGGGGAGGGAGTTGCATTGGGGGGTGGGTATTTTCTTGGTTAAGATATATGTACAAGATATCCCTCAAGACCATTTACAGCCAAGTGATAGCAATGCCTTTTTCTTCCTGGAAGAGTTTTCATTAAATCCCATTGCAATTAAAGGTTCATTTCTAAACAAAGACTGGAGGCTTAGGTTATGGAAGGAAATACTATAGAGGAATGGCCTGTTACTCACCTCAGAAATGCTTCTACATGGCCCAGCCTCCCATTACCGCTGTTTGTTCCCACTATTGACTTGGGTTCCTGTAGCTCTGGGGGCACAAGGCACACACATTTAGTCCATGCAAAGTCCACAGAGAAAGCAAGAATCTTTGCATGTCTCAGGATCACACACAATAGCAAGATGGTTGTGAATTGGTGAGGGAGGATGAAAGCGAACGCTTACACTTAATGAACAACCTCTGCTATGTTGGCTTGTTGCCAGAAAAAATAACCCATTACAATCAAAACCCAGTTAAGTCAAACAGTCTACGCTTAATTAAGCCCACTCTAAGAGTTTTCTGTTCAAAGCAGCTGATATTTTCAGCAGGTGAGACTGAAGCTTACCAGCTCATAGTATCAAATCTAAACCCTTAAATGTGGGTGTCCACACTGTGTGTATTGCTAACATGGAAAAGGGGATGTAGAGCCCAGAACTACAATATTCAGAATACAAAGCTTCAATTGAAAACATCAATAGCTATGCCTATACTACCAGATGAAGTGGGCCAGGCCTGTTCTCCAGCCCTGAGGCCAAATGAATGTACAGCATAGTTCACATCCACATAAGCTGAATTTTTTTTTTTCCTCTTCCCAAAATGGTGTCCTTACTCATACTACCCACTGGGACGAGGCCCTGGCTGCTCCCTATTCCCAAAACATGCCCAAAAGTCACTTGGGTGACTGTTATTTGCTGCATGTCAAACCTGTGCCAGGAGTATACTCCATTGAGTATACCTGCCAGTAGTTGATACCACCATGCACCTGAGACATAACATCATTGATCCACTTTCCCTTGCTGTTTAGGTTTCATAGCTTCCAGTTCATGGACCTAACTGCTGAGAGACTGCACAGCTTCCGCTGTGTGGTTTTCATACATGCTGTTCCCACACAGTAGTCTTCTGCTCAACTACCTAACAAACAATACAAGCAACAAACATGAGCCTGTACTCATATTCATGCCCAAGTCTTTTTCAGTTTGTTAGGATGGTATGCAGCCCATCCATCCTGAGATCATTAACCAAAGGAAATAATTTATTTTGAGCTTAAATGAAGGGTCTTGCCTTAGAGGTCATTACAGCAAGCCTGAAACCAGCAAGATTCCTTCCAATAACTCAAACAAGCTTCACACCCAACTCACAGCACCAGTTCCTGCATACTGGCTGATACGCTAACTCATAGTGGATGGACTCTGTACGCTAAATATAATCCCAGATAACTAATATATTCTGACTTTCCTGCTGCAGAAGCAAGCTCAGAAAGCCTGATTCTGAATCTTGTTTAGAGTGTGTGGAGGAGGACAGAGGAGGCGGCTGACTGAAAACAATGAATATCAGCTCATTTTAGCCATCAAAACCACAAAAATGTCTACAGTGTAGTTCAGTCATAAAGAACAGACAGGGAAGATAAGGAAGACAGGAAACCACACACCTAAACACACACACACAGAAGCACGCATCTACACACATACACCAGTTTATCAGTGCTGCTTGTCTGTAAAAGAGAGACACACAAATAAACAGCAATGCTATTCAAAAGATCTCTCCTCTCATTTTCAGACAGAGGTGTGCAAGCCAAGCCTTGACTCGTTTGGGGATAGGGTGTTTCATTGTGGTTTGGAGATGCATCCAAAATTTTTTATTACTCAGAAACTTTGGTTCTGAGTGTATTTTTATAAGGAGTCTGAGGATGAAATATGATTCATATTTACATCTGTTAACATGTTGGGAACAAAAAAAAAAAAATGATGAGCAAACTGTTGCTGAAAGAAATAAAAAAAAATTTGGTTAAATTTCCCACAAGACTTTCTAGGTTTGGGCTGCAAATGTTTATGTTACCAGAAACACTGTAAAAGAGGTAAAGGCAAAAGGCAGTGGCAAAGTCAGCAATGATTTGAGCTACACATCTGGTCTTCTGGTAATGTTGATTTGGAAAGCACATAAGAAGTGTTGCAAATTAGTTATGTCAATTCAGGATTTTGATAAAAACTGTTTAGTCCCATGATGTAATTTGCTCTGGCTAGCCAGAGCTCTTCCCCTGTAGAAAGAATACATTGTAATATTTTTGTCTGTGTGAATGATGAGTGTACGTATTCTTATAAATAAGATGTTATGTGTAATCTTTCCACATAAATCTGGGACAGCTGAAGTATAATGGAAGGAAAATGTCGTGTATTGCAAAGAATTTTTTCCCCAAATTAACCTCCATAAATGTCTTAAGAACAGAGGGAGCATCTAATGAAAGGACCTTTATGCAGATGCAGATCATGACATTCCATTCATAAAACCAGAGAGGCAACATGATGTAGCTGCAAGACTGGAGGGGGGGGCGGGGGGCGGGAATCAGAGTATGGCAAAAGCTCAGAGATTTCTTGGCTAACAGTCTGTATCATCCAGGCAGCACATCAAGGTTTTCTAAAGTCTAATTCTGAAAGCCTAAACTTTTCACAGGGCTGCAATTTCTCATATAGAAAGAAGCATTCTCCATAAAAATACTATTTATATCAGAGTGATTAGATTACAAGCAGTGATGGACAGGCAATGATAGGCACTACACATATAAACAAGCATCAAGTCAAGACAGACATAAACAACTACAGATTGGAGAAAAGAAAAACTATTATTCATTTCTTGCAGATGAATAATGAGAGCAGAGAGATTCACCTACAGGACCAGGCAGCCTATGGCAGAGCCAAGAACTGAAATCAGAAGTCCTGCAAACTAGTGCCTTTCTCTTATGGTCTGCCATCCTCAGTAAAGTGCCAGTTCCAGAACTAAAGCTGAAGTAAGAACATTTATCAAACATCTTGCCACATAATAGGAGGAGGAGAAGATGCCTCCTAATGAATGAATATTCAATGAATATTTTTCCATATTGGGTTAGCCACAGTTTTAGTCTATCCACACACAGAAGGGAAGGTGGTAGAGACAAAAGGAAAGTAAGTGATTTTCTCAAGTTACCCTATAGGGCAAAGCCTTTTCCCAGTGAACCACACCACCTCAAAGAAGAAAAAAAGAAAAGAGAGGAGGCTCAGCAGATACAGAAATTAAGGGGATGTCTGAACAGCCCCCACTGCAGGCCTAACAGTGCAGGAGTACACTCAGGAACCTGCAGACCAGATGCAACAGAGAAAAACTGCCAACCAGTCACAGCTAAGAGAGAAGCATTCAAAAGGACAATCAAAATGCCTTATGCTCTTTTTTGTAAACATTTATTTTCAGGGGTGTAGCTAAGCAAATGGAGGGCTACTACAGCCCAAGTACCTGAAAGAAGCTGCACTCTTCCCAAGTTGTTAAAGCATGTGGCACTGAGAAGGCTTTGAGAGCTCCTGAGATGGAAACCACATGCTAGCATACCCCCCTGGAAAGAGCCCAATGTGCAAGCCAGCGGACAGACCACCAACTAACTACATGTGTACAAGTGCTCGCTGGGTGTCTTTGACTTTTTTTTGAGAACCAAAAAGGAGGGAGGCAGAAAGGTTCCCGCCCTCTGGAAAGAGCCTGACACATGATGTGTAGGTTTTCTGCAGGGAAAGAATCCCAATCCAGTGAATGTGTTGGAGAAGCTGCCTGAAAAGACGAAGTGGCTTGGTCCTTGCTTTCTTTCCCACAGTTTGTCTTGTCTGATAATGACGTAAACACAGCATAGGCTGGTGTGTATTGGAAAATTGCTAATGGATCACATTTTACACACCTCCTTGCTTAAACTGATCACTGCAATTCTTTCTAAAGTAAAGAAACATCATACTATGACTGCCATTGTCCTGTATCAGCGACCGATCGTTACAAAGTAAAGGATACTGCTGCTGCCAGGGATTCACCTATCACGTTCACAGCAGAGTGAGGTTCAAGGTCCTCTCTTTATATTGCCTTTGTTCTCATTTTCCTTGGATGCTGTCTCCTTGAAATACAGTAAGATCCTCTTGCTGATACCTCCCCCTCCATTCAACTACTTTCTCCCTTTTCACCCTTACAGTCACCCTCTCACAATATGTCACAATACCTTGAGACATAGCATTGTTCTCAATGTATTACCTCCAAGAGAGGTGACAGGTATCATTAGGATTACCTAACTCTTTGCATCATAAGACACACCTCTACAGTTGCTTATAAACTTGTCAAGCTTTGTGAAATACAATATAACTGCCCAAGGAAGACAGGGCCCACTCTCATTGAAGGTCCCATTATGATACTCAGGAATTTGGCCTCTGGTTGTGATTTCAAAACTTGGTTTCTGGTTATGCTACAGACTTTCACAAAACTTGGGCTTAACCTTAGATCTCACATATTGAGGTGCTTTTGAAAATCTGGCCTCTAATCTGTGCTGTACCTCCCCAGATGCAAGGAAAAAATACTTCTCTACTGTACAAAACTTTCCACAGAAAAATTCCCAAAGAAATTTGGAATGGGAGGGCTAATGTACCTTTTGGATAGTTATGCAAATATTTTTGCCCTTTCATTGCTGTCCTTAAAATCCTGCAGTCACATGTCAGAAGAATACTGTAACAGAATTGTTACCTACTGTATTTTCAAACTATAACTCTGGGGAGATTTCAACAACAAAAAAATACTGCTCTTTTGCTTGTTTTTTGTCCAGCAAAGCAACAGAGAACAAAGACATATTTTTGTTGTTGTTTAAAGAAGGTATACCCAACTATCAAATTCTGCCATTTACATTATGACACCAATTTGCAAAATATTATAGGCAATAAGAAAGCAGAGATCTGAATTTTTACTTCTGCAGAATACAGGTAAACATAAATATTCTAATAAATACAGCCTACCCAAAGCATATATCCTTGCATATCTCTTTTTTTTTAACTTTTTACATCGCAGAATTATTTCTGTAGCGCTATGAGGCTTCGACAATATAAAATAATTGTTTAGACTATGATCTCTACCCAGACTCAAAATTTAGCTGTACTTTTATAACACAATTTGATCATTTTTACACGGGGTCACTCACTCATTAAAATTTAAATCTGTGTGTAAACCTGTACTTCCAATATAAGATCTCAAGTTATATTCACTTTAAGAAGGGTATCCTGAAACATGATATTGCCTGTGGTCAGAGAAGCAGAAAGATTAGACTGCATGCAATCTGTATTTAAAAAGTAGCTCTGCCCTTATATTAACCACAAAATAATTGAAGCAGAGATAAAGCCTAGTACATTTAATATTTTATAGTCAAATAAGTTAGTGTTAGATCTTTTGTTTCTTCTTAATTAATTTTTGCAGTTAGCAAGACATTCAGTATCTAAGCCTGTAACATAATAATTTTAACCTTTGCTGATACATCTGTTTAAAATCTGGGAAACTCGCACTGTTCCATCCAATGCAATAACATTATATCAGCTGTCACATCACTGCTGACAGCCTGACTTTCAATACAACTACCTTCAATATTGAAGTTGCACGGGTGCTTTAATGCTTTGTCACATCAGGACCTCAAGTTACCGGGCAGGCAATCAAGAACAAGGCAAGCAGGTGTAAGGCAGATGATAAATGGCCTCGCCAATATGCTTACCTACAACCTCCATCCCTCTCTTGTGTTAAAATTCATTAATTGGATGAAGTGCAGGCAGGGAATGAGATTTGGGATGCAGATTCATGGCTATTAAAGGCTAGAATGAGACAGACTCGTTTGGACATATGACTTAAATCAGTATCAGGTCTCCAAGATGAAAAGCAGTTGAACTAAACCACTCTACAGTAGTAGAGCTTTGTAGTTTTCTTTATACTACAGAAAAATGTAACTTAAAGACCATGAAAAACAGACTCTGCTATTCTGCTCAGCACTGAAGTGAAAGTGAGCTGCTTTTAAACTACACATTTCTATAAAAGATAATCTACTACCTTTTGTAAAATGTTGATTAAACATTTGTAAAATCAGGCAATTATTGCAATAAATAGTAATAACCACCAAGATGACTTAAAATATTTCAAATTGTAGGGGGATTACTGTGTAACTACTGTAGAAATCTTATTGTAATTTAAAGATACATAAATACATAGAACTGACTATGTAATAGCTATGAACTACATAAACAGTATAATTCTTAGAAATGAAACAAATGTGAAATCTCCCCTGAGAAAAAGAAAGGCAGCAAGCATTGGGGCTGTGTGGATGAATGGCTAAAGTATCAGCACTTAAGCTTTGTTATTATGGATTAGCTCAAACTTAAGGTTAACTATCAGGTCTTATAGATCTTGTGGTCTCACTTTGGAGAACAGAGCTATCTTGAAGCAGTAGCAGATGTGATGCAGTACCAGGGCTGCTGACCGAACAGCAGACATTAATGAGAAAAATCAGTTCTTTTGTCTGAAACAGATAAACACAGAGCTAAGTTGTTAGCTAAGAAATTCATTAGCTCCCATTTCTGTTGGTCAAAGTTTGTAGAATAAAATATTTCTGGTTTGAAAGTGTCTCCCCTTTCCTTTAAAAACATTGTAAATATTGAGATTTTGTTTTATTTGGTTTGGGTGGGGTTGTTTGTTTCATTGTTGGTTTTGGTTGTGGTTTTGTTTTTTTTTTTAAAAAAAGCATATCTAACTGAAATTTAGAGAATTCAACATTTATAGTGGAGCGTGACAATGGACAGGTGAGAGAAAAGAAGTGCAGGCTTCACTTCCCTTATTTTGAAAAGTTTATTCCTTTTGGATTATAACACAACTAGAAAAAAGCTGCAGAACTTGAGGAGCTGCAAATTCTCATGGATTTTGTTCCCCATGTCCCCCCTGTCCACCAACTAATAATTTGCATATACCCCAATATGCAATTCTTGATTCTCAGTTAGAAGTGACATTCTATTAAATTCCAAGCTATCCTATAAAATTAAATATAAATTGGCAAATCAGTTTAAAGAAAATTTCCCAGAAACATTTAGAGAGCTTATCTGACCTTTCCAAAAAAAAATCATTTCCCTTTTCAAACAGCAAATTTTGCTTTTATTCTCTGTTTTATGCTACTGCAAAGATGTTTCCATGACATATTTACAACTAGAAAGGAAAAGTACTGGATGAAGGCTCATATGGCCTACCTTGTTAGAAAAGCACTAACATCATTCCAGCTCTGCCACCGCATGCTGAAGATCTAGACTAAAAAACTAATGTAGAAAGTGTTTGGGTTTTTTTTAAACTACTAAGTCTATGTTTTCCTCTCATGACTCCAGCTGAGCTCTATTAACAAAGTAACACACAACCACTGAATTTCACTCCAAACCTCTTCCACAGCCTTTGTCAATCTATGAAAGACCCACCAACACTGTGCATACATTTTACTCTTTCAGCAAGCAAAGGAATAGTATTCACTGCTCCAGCCTTGGCTGCCCAGCAATGCAAGAAACTTCTGAACAGAAAAGGAGACTTAGGAATGTCTTGTGGTTTAGAAAGACATTAGATATTTAAAAAAAATAAATAAATAAAAATTAATTTAGTTATTCACTTTTACAAAAGTCCATGAGAAGTCTGACTGCCAGCCGTAGTGTAATTCACTCTGATAACACAAACAGAGACTATAAATCTTAACTAACAGCTTAACATGAGGCATTTGATGTGTCTGGGAACCTGCTGTATGAAAGAAATTAGCTGTAAAAAAAGGAGCAAAACGCCTATTCCCATGGGAAGACTCTGCAAGACTGGTAATAGATCATTTGTTCATTTGGAAGACACTTGTTCCTCTAGTAAAACAGCAACTAATATTTTTGCTTTCCACTGCTCAGACAGGAAATATGGCGCTAAGGGCCAATAGACAGAGCAAATCATCGTGCTAATTACACGGTCAGTAAACATTTGCTCTCCCATGTTTCCTAAATGTCTGAATAATTCCTGCTTAGAACTCAGCAGTGGAAACAGTCACCTTCTTCCTCTGACGTAAATGCTAAGGACATGTATCACATTTTAGAGGATATCCAGGTTAAAACCCCCTATTTTAACAGGATGATCATGTCACCTGGAAGAGGTTGAGCCTACCACATTTAGAAGGGAAACAAGAGGGTTTCTGAAGTATCAGAGGTGCCGGTTCTGAAATTGCCCCTCAATAGATAGCAAATATCCAAATTTAAACAGCCTGATACATTCATAAATGGATTGTAGAGCAGGTTGCTTGCCTGGAATTTTTTTTTTGTTGGGTTTTGTTTGGTTGGTTGTTTTTTGTTTGTTTGTTTTGTAGATGACAGATCCCTTCTAGTCCTGCATTCAACCTTCATATATGAAGTCAAATTTCTCACATGCAGAAACATTCAAAATTAACCACCTGATTATGCAAAATGGCACGATATGGGAAAGCCTCTACTTTCCTACAAAAACAAAGCAAAACAAGCATATTTTCTTTTAAGGCACAAAGATCTACTTGCTTGCTCTAAGTTTTGGGTTTTACTGTAACTGGTCAGGCTCTGACATTCTGACTACCCCGATATTCTTTTATTGGGCCACATCTTCACCTCTGCTGACTTTCTGCCAGGCAAAAATCTAGCCCAGGAGCTGACCGCAAACTGAAAAACATCCTAGGTATCCTAGTAAACTATCTTCTTTACATCCTCTCTATTAAAGAAAGCTACATCCCATCCACACAGTACTCAAATTCCTGACTGCTACTCATTAGATAAGGATGGGCAAGTCATGGGATGCAGTTGTGTCAACATCAAAGGAAAAACAAACACTCAAGTGTTTTGAAAATGTTTCAGAGCAAAATCCTGTTTCTCACGTGCCCTGAGTGTAGCTTCACCCTCATAAACTTTAAGTAAAACAGCTCCCTAATAGTATTCTGAACAGCACAATTGCAGACAAAATGCTTGACTTCCACCCACTGTTTCTCCATGCTCTCAACACGTGCCACCAATCATTTCCATTTTGATGTATAGTTACTTTTAATTCAAAATGAGGGGTTTTGTTGTTTAATTTAAGGAAAAAACAACTGAAGACTCACAAAGTGAGGAGGAGGTAGGTTAGATCCTGCACTGGTACAGACTGTCAAACCCCTCCTAGAGTCACTAGAGTTGTTGCGGTTGATATCAGGAATTACCCAGCTCTGTACAATTTTCTTCTTTCACATCTCTACTCGCTTATATCTCAGAACTAATGTTCCCAAAGAGAACGCTGCTTTGGGAGTGCTTTAAGTGCTGGATTTTCAGAGACTTACAAGTCTAATTAACAGCAGTGCTGAGCATGAGATTCTCAAATGCATGAGTAGAATTTGGGGTTCCAAATAGCTCTCCAAATCCAGCCATATGCTGGTGGTCCCCACAAAGCAGCAGGGAGAGGGAGTGAGCAACACAC
The DNA here is from genome assembly GCF_000737465.1 of Haliaeetus leucocephalus. Taxonomy (NCBI): domain Eukaryota; kingdom Metazoa; phylum Chordata; class Aves; order Accipitriformes; family Accipitridae; genus Haliaeetus; species Haliaeetus leucocephalus. The sequence continues at coordinate 13,070,614 of NW_010972886.1, forward strand.
CACTGAACAAGAGGCTGCTTCTAAAACCAGCCCTAAACAAGTCCAAGGCATTGAATTCAATGGTGTTATCTGCACCAGGCTTGAACAGGGGGTGCTACCTCCATTGCACTGTTTGACAACTACTGTCTTGTTATTTGAAAATCTGTTTATTCAAGGTAAAGTTTGAATGTTATGAGAAAGAATAGGACATACTTCTGGACTTTTCCTTTGTAAGAGTTCAGCTGGAGATAACTATAATAATTTGAGTGATATTTTTAGCCATATTTGTGACCCTTGGGATTTGATAGCCTTTTCCCATTGCAACAGGTTGTTTCATTGGTCTTTCATCAAACATACTTTAATGATTTTATTTTCACCTCCATTAACATTTAAATGCCTCTGTGAGGCATTACAGTCAGTTACTCTCCACAGAAATTGAAGAACACCACAAATGACTTTGCATTTATAAACGCGCAGAAAGTACCACAGTTTACTCCATTACTCTGTCATCAGACATATCTGCTCTAGGTTGTGCTCGGAGCATTAGCCCATGTAGCCTGATATGAGTTCATGAGGCTGGAATTCAAAACACTAACCAGCTGTGGGAACCCGGGAAGAAGGCTGTCACACTAAATGGTATCCAGATTAGAGCTGTGAGAATTCGGGAAAGCCCGTCTAGCAAGCATGATCTCTTGGGGGGAAGGGGGAGGGAGAAACAGTTCCCAAGTTGTTAGACTCATAAGCCTAAAGGAAACTAGGTCTCTGTTAGATACTGAAACTGCAAGGCTTGACTGGAACTAAATCTGTATCAGGGGATATTTTCCCAAGGGAAGAAATCCAGCTAGTCATTTTCTTGAATTAAAATATAGATAAATTCTAGTATAGTTTTTCCTCTGCAGTGCAGTCTGGGGCTGGATGCACACAACTCCCTGAAGAATCTGGCTATGGTAGAAACTGGTGGGAATCATGGTCCAAAAGAGGGACCCTCTCTGCTACCTTGCATACAAACTAGTGTCTGACATACAGGTGCTTGATTTAAAACCACCACCAACTAGACAGCCAGATTTGAGTGAAAAGGATGACTACACAGTTAGATATGCAAGGAAGAGAGAGAATGCAAATAACGTATTACTTGTCTACCCCACAACTGATATTCACATGGGGGGTGGAGGGAAGATGGGGGGCAGGAAATCTTTTTGTCTGTCCCCAGCTCTGATATCATAGGTGATGTAACATGGAGAAATATATTTACAACCAAGAACTGCAGTACCTTTTTAAAGGGATTTCTTTTCCAAGTCTTGCTAAGGCATGACATATTTGAGGACCAAACCCCAAACTTTTATTTGCTGCCCCTTTATAGCGGTCTTTAAAAATTCTTTAAAAAAGTAGGAAAAATGAGAACTTTCTAGATATGATCATTTGCATCCTGCTTGGTTTCCTTGGATCTAGCAGCACCAATGCACCACTCCAAACACAGTGCCCGTACGCGAATGGGTCAGCCAGAGTTTCAGGCGAGGAGGAAGTGCTAATTTAGCTTTGGGCACATCCATCCGTGTCAATACTAGAAAAGCAATGCCTTTCAGGTGTTGGCTGTTTGAGGTATCCATCATGGGGTGGAAGAGGTCTGTTTGAAGGCAGAGATACCTCAGGAAGTGATCTTTTTCTGCATACTCAGTTAGTGACCCTGAACACAGGAGCCACGCAGATGGTGTCAGATTCCTCTGAGACTCCAAGAACATGGCTCACAACCTGATTAATGTCACACCTGTAACACTTGTGGGAGTAACTAATGACATGAGTCTAGTGAAATTCCCATTTGCAATTTCCCCCCTTTCATTAGAGGTAAGTCTATTTATCTGCTAAACTTTACTCCAGACTCAGAGGGAAGAAAAAAAAAAGAAAAAATCCACAAGTGGTTCTCTTCTGTCAACATGTTAATTGGTCTGATTATGAAAGAAAACAAATAGCAGGGACAACAGAAAACAAACAAACAAACAAACGGGGCAAGATACTTACAGACTTTCTAATATGTATAGCACTGAGACAATAAAACAAGGCAAGACAAAAGGGCACAACTTTGAGTGACTGACAGTAGTCAGGAAAATTTTGATGTTCTTTTGTCTTCCAATATATTTTGTTTCTTCAGCAGCAACAATAATGAAAACAGCCATTATATGATGACTTTTTATTGTTGAAAGCTTGGTTTGTAATGAAAATTGGCACTATAGTCACATTTTCCTTTGCATCGAACAAAACTGCAAATTCTCATTACTAGATGCCTTTCTTCCTCTGTTTTTTCTTCCTTTTCCATAACAAAATACTAGACAAAAATAAATTAGGAAACAGAATGGCTGTTAAGTCTTTTGAAAAATGGATTCTGAGCATAACCTTCACAGCTCAGGAGAGCCTCTTTGCAGTAATGACAGAAATCAAAATAGCATAACTCACACATTCCCACCTCCATCTTCCTATATAGGAAAGTCCGCATTCGCTCGCAGGGATCAGAGAGTTCTGGCTGTCATGCCTATTTTTAACTCAAGCCCTGTTGAAATCTCTGCTTGGGATACTAGCCTCAAATTTGCTTTTGGCTGGCTTCCTGTGCATTATAACATCAGATCCTGAAAAATTCCATATCTTGCATGTCCATACAACAGAACCCCTTGCTCCTTGGGAATCCCCGGATCAACCCAGGGCACCTCTCCAGTCGCCCAAGAGGCAAAGACTACAGATGCTGACTTTTCCTGAAGTTTCTTCCCCTTCTAGATAAAAACAACACAAGTTCCTGCAGAAACCCATCTGGCAGTCTTTACTCATGCAAAACCTCTACCAACTCCCAGCACAGACATTGACTACGGAAGGATGTACAGGATTAGGCTGTAAGAGATTTAACCTGAGGCTAGTTAAATATGACTCATGAAACTAGACATCAATTACTGAGCATGGGAGACAGATTAAGGAAGAAGTGGAAACTGTTTCTTTTCAGTAACTCATTGAAGCTGTGTTTGATTTAAGAGGTCTTTGACAAGAAATGCACTTAAGGGTTTTAATACTTCAGCCATTCCAAACTGCAAGTGAATAAATCCAAAGGCCAAAGCACCTTGACCCCTAAACACTGATCAGCCAAAAAACAGTCTAGATATAATGTGTCTGGCCCAACATCCTTTCCCAGATTTCAGCTGTGGTACTACAGAGATTCAGGCTGTCATGATAAAAGACAGTAAAGCAGCTCTTCTGGCTTGCTCTGTATCAGCTGCAATGATTAGCAGCAAGATGGGTCTTCTAATGATATAGTCAAGACAAGTTCACCTTTCCATTCGGAATCCTGATTGTAGACAGTTTTCAGCTGCCCAGTATTTATTACAGCAGCCTGCAGAAGCTTCAGACATGCATGAGGACCCATTAAGTTCAGTATTGAACACAAGCAATTTGTAGGAGTCTGTAGGGAACACACTCAGTTTCTGCCAGATTTGTGAGTCAGGAACAGTCTCCCAAACTAAACAGACAAGTGGATGGGAATCATCAACAGTTGAAAGGCTCCATCCTGCCTCTATCCCTCAGTTCCAATATATCTACAGAAGATTCAGTGGTTCTACACTTCCCCAGAATGTTTCAAGTGAGGTTTAAAAGAAAATTAAAATAGCAGTTACACTCTAACAATACAAGGATGCCTCTGTCTGAAAATATTTACTTACATCAAAGAAGGGCTTGCCCAGTGTTTAAATAATAAGTCACTTGAATTTTTAGCAACTATTACACAAGGGTTTTTATTTGTACTTCTGCTTTTGATACTTATTTACTTATTAGCAAATAATTTTCATCTGTTAAACATTTGCATCTTATATTAGAAACATCAAAAGCTTCAGACCTTTGATGACATTCATCCCCATCAGTGCATAGCAAGTTACAGCAACGAGAAAGAAAAATCTAAACAGAAAGCGTTCAAAGAAAAACAGCATGGAAGGCAGAAACACATCTAGCTCCGAGCAATTATATCTTAATGAATAAACATTGTTCTCCACTGCTACCTCATGCTAAGAGATACCCACAATGCAGTCAATATAAACTTAATTCTTTCCATTCCTCTTCCTTCCTTACAGCAGCTTTGTCATTTTTGTTACAGCCTAAGGTCTGCAACTCAGATATCAGCTGGGTGTACCCAGCACTGCTGATGACACTATGGGAGAGTTTCACCCCCTGAAGCAAGATTCTGCAAGGCAGGGCAGACAGGAGAAAATCTCATGTGCAACATGTGCAAGTATTAGACACTTACTGCCCAGTTTGTAATGTCCATCATGCCACATACTTCTGAAAGGTCTTATGTATAGAGGCACATATTCAAACTATTGAGAAGTCATGGAAGTGGGGGAGGAGGGGGGGAAGAGGGAGGAAAAATTTGTTACTTAAAAATCCTTAATAAATCCTTTAATTGAAGTTTCTATTAAATAAAAATTGCAAGATTCTTTAATTTAGCTAGCTCTAAGAGATATGTTAAGAAAATCCAAATGTTGATGACATTTAGCTCCAATGTGGTATCAGAAAATTGGAAATGCTCTATTAACTATGAATGTAGCTTCTCTTTTCTGAGCAAGCTGCCCTGAAGGTAAATTAAAAAAAAAAAAAAAATCAATAATCCGGTCTTGCACATAACTTTGCTGTTTATCAATTCAATAGATGCATTACTAGAAGTCTTTTAGGTGCAGCTTGAAACTTGTCTCTGGAGTTCCCCTCATGACTCTTGCAGGTGGAATGCATTAGCTAAGTCTTCACCTATGTTAGGCAGGGAAATAGCTACATTTGTTTACTTGAAATAATTCCTTTCTCCAGTAAGAGCATTTTAATTTCCAGAGTTTCCTACACTTTCCAATGCAAGCACAGCTTTTTATTGTGCTAAACAAAGCCTTTATTTTATCAGTTATGCATCATAAGTTATTCCATAAAGTGAGTAGGAAATATTATTTTCTTTTCCAATTTAGGTTTGGTAAGCATCATTTGGATACAATCCCTCAGCAATGTAATGTAGGCAGATATAATTAGGGATATACATAGCATTCAATCTCACAAGTATCTGTCTTACAGTTTTAAGACTTTGCAACATACGTTGATCACATAGATTAATCATTTATGCCTATTTGGCATGTTATGAGAAACTTTGACAGTAAACTGTAGAAATTTCAGGAAAAAATATATAGTAGATTGCTTTTCAAGTAACAGGGTCACAGGTGCCTCCTCCCTCCTGTCTAGTACCTGATACCAGGCTACCTGTGCTAGCAATAAAGAAGAGAGAAGACTTTCACTGAGCAGGGGGTCCCTACTTCAACGACAAGCCAGCAGGCCTCTGCCACCCATGCACTGTCATGCTAGCACAGAGAGGAGAACAGTCTGCTGCTTACAGGACCAAAGTACAGAAAGCGACAAACACTTTATCCAGAAACAAATTGACCACAGTGGAAAAACCATAATTTTCTAAAACAGGATTTCCTTCATGGTCTGGTTAAGCAGCAGCAGTACCACATACTGCTCTTCAGTGGGGTCAAGCACAAAGCTACAAGCTTGCCCTCCAGTAAAATAAGTAAAGCAATAGTTTTAGACTCTTCCCAGGATTTTTAAATCTTTTACATAGCTCATGTAGCTATGCACAGTAACATAGCAAAGAGGAACATAAGTTCTGTGCATACACAAATGCCAGGATTGGGTACATACTCCAAACTGTCTTCTCTCAGATTCTATCTGTCACTTCTTTATCCAACAACCAACAGATCAATAGGTGGAAGGTTAAAAAAAAAAAAAAAACTGCACACAAACTACAGGATAAGTCCTCTTTCAGCATGCTAATGTTAATTAAAAATAAGACTCAATAAAAATGATTAAGTTTTTAACAAATTATTAGAAGGTTGACTTTGGTGTAGATCTAATAATTTGAGTGAAATATTTATAACTGTAGTTTCAAAGGAACCCCCTAAAACTGTCTTTTGCACAGGTTTATGCTAAACCTACAGCAAGATGAATGTTTAAAGAACAGTATCCTTAAAGCTACTCACATTGAAGAAATTATCCTAGGGATTGAACGTCTCTTTCAGTTGACAATGCAATCATAGAAAGAAAAGGAGGAAATGTAAGTTCCAAGAGATGGGAAATGGGAGGCTTGATTTCTTTTGCAAAATTAACTCTTGGGGCTGAAATAAAATTCAACCTGTTGGGTAAAATTTGGCTCTCTTCCTATTAAAATACCTTCCTAATCAGTTCAACATGTTAGATGTATATCAAACTGGACCTTGCACCTCTGGGGAAAACACTGCTGTTGATTTCTAATTTTATGTAGGGTAGTACCTAGAATATTTCACACACCCAGGCCTTTTTTGTTTTTAAACCAAGTATATCATTAGTATACAGAACTAACAGATAGTGCCAAGTCCTAATAAACAATGTCTAAAATATTTTTCTAATTAGCAAGAAGTAGTGAGGTGCCCAAAACTGAAGTCAGCAAAACGGCCTTTTACCACAGGACAAGGTAGTAATTCAGAGAAGCTAGATGTAATGCACTGAACTGTAACTTGGAGCACACACATATGCAAGGAAATATAATATCATAGCAACATTTTTCTCTGGTGAAACATTAGAGTACTTATTTTTAAGCACATATTTAAATCCAATCAACATTTAAAAGAATTAAAAAGTGTGTTGAAATGCTTTAGCAAGCTAGGCTCAAGAAATAACTCACTTCCATAAGTTACTCATGTTAGGCTATAATACCAACTGGAGTTGCCCACATATCCCCTTCCTGAAGATGAGGAGCCAGAACTCCAAGCAGCCTTCCCCCACTCCCAACTACTAATTTGTATCACTGTGCCACTGCAGGAACTTTACCACAGTAAGAAAACCAAAAAAACCCAACAAAAAAACCCCACCAAAAACAAAAACCAACAATAATAACAACAAAAAAAACCCCCACCCCACACACACCAGCAGTATCTTTCTATTTTACAGCCTTAAGAGCCAAGGGAAAGCAGGGAGGGATTAAGCAGGGGGGGATTTTTGTCTCAGCAGCGTGTCTGTGAGTCACGCTGCCTCCCGGGGCTGCTCCTTGGGTGGTATAGTTTACACACCATCCCTTGCTCAGAGGATGTGCCTAAAGTCACCATCAAGCCTTTTGCGAAGGGAACAAACAAAATTTTTACATATACTTGGTCATATGGTCTATGTGATGTTATTCAACATATAATTAACAAGAGCAAATTTTCTAAAGCTCAGACTGTTTGCTTCCAAAGAAATCCCAGTGGAAAGCATTTCTACTTCCACATTCCCCTGTTTTGAATATCTTTCTTTTTTTTTTTTTTGCTTTGGTTTTCCAGGTCCTCTTACAATTTATACCACCTACCCAGCAAATTTCAATGCAGTCAATACTGACTGACCACATCCATATAGCAACTCAATGCTTGTTCCAATTATTTTCAACAATATATGGATTAGATTACACACACGCTGCCAGAAAAAATGATCTACCTCAGTTTTAAATCATTAAGAATGACCCTCTGGAGACAATAACCTCTCCTAAATGTGAAAACTACAGACAAATGTCAGAATGCTGTCTGGCCCAGGAATGTTTCCTCATAACAAGGCTGATTTGTGCAATCAATGAGGCTGACAAAATCTCTGATGTGCTCTCAGGGCCTGATCCAAGGCACAGTGAAGTTTATGGTAACACTGCCATTGACTAGGGCTATGTGGGAAATATTTTTCTGACCCAAGAGAATTTTTGAGATTTTGAAAGCTTTTTCCCATCCTGAATGGGAAAGAAAAAATGAAATCTCAATTTTTGCAACCTGAAAATCTACTTGCATCACTCCCATAAAAAAGGCAAGATTTAAAAAAAAACAAAAACAAACAAAAAAATTTAAAAAAAAATTAACCTGACTAAAATAATTTGCTTAAAAGTGAAGGGAAAAAAGTTTTGAAACTAAAGCTCACATTTTCAAAATCAAAGACTTTGTATAAAGAAATTGGCATTTTTCAACAAAAATGGGACATCAAAAACTTGTTGAACAATTCCAACATTCTCTTCTAAACTGTAGAGTGGGCCTTTCCTGCGTAAGTGAGTACACCTGGGCTATTTTGCTCTTTCAAAAAATCCATCATATACAGGTACTCTAGTCTTCATAACAAGCACAATTTATGTTCCAGCAACTGAAGAGGGATGGTCTCTTATTGCACACCAATTGGTGGAAGCCATTTAATACAAGGAGTATAAAAAAAGTAGGGTAATTCCTCACAACTAATTACAAAATGTAAACACTACATCTTTCATTTTTAAATTATGCTTTCTTCAGCAAGGTGATAACTGTCAAATCACATCCTAAAGTAGCATTTTTCAGAATGCTGAAAGATTTGAAGGTCTTGAACCCCCGTGAGCCAAGCCCTCCATTCATGTTATAGCAGAAGCCACTGGATGGAGCTGTTATAAACAATCTCACGAGCTGTGAGAATGAGTCATGTTTAGTTTTTAAGACGACTGCATTGTCATTATCTTTAAGACATTTCCAATGGGAAAACTGTTGCAAGCAGCAAGGAAGGCTTCTCTTTGTTTAGAATATTTACACAGAGTTCTTATTAGGTAACAGAGATATGCCAGTTTTGCAGAAGCAGGGACCCTCTACAAAGGCCCTAAGATATGACTGATGTATTTTGTGTAATAAGAGCAAGTGGCACTAAGAATACACACCTACATCCCCATACCAGTTTCATTTCTTTTGAGGAGAAACCATCTCGGAAGACGCTTAATATGGATTATCATTCAAAAAGGTAAGCAGAACAACACAACCTCCACTCCATGTAGAGTGGAGAGAGAAAATGGAGGAATACACATCTATTGACTTACTGTAGTCATAAAAGGAAACATGCACAAAAGCTGGAATTTGAACTAAAAAATTCTGATAGCAAATGCGGAGGCAGTCTCCTATACATTAAGCAGTTCCTGCCAAAACTCGAGTCATTGCAATCCATAATTCTTAAGAGCAGTATTTTCCCAGACAAAACATCACTGTAGTTAACAGTAATACAGAGCTGAGGAGTTTGTTATTCATTCTGTATATGTGTGTGTATGTATAAATAGCTAGAGAACAATACTGAAAATCCAAGAACTAATAATGAATCAGGTGACAGCACCTGTAAATAAATGGGTTCCCCATGAGAACTTCTGAACTGACATTTTCCATCCATAACCAAATTCATCTCTGCCTCTAAGGGCCGTAAGAACTGTCTCACTTACAGAACCTAGAGCACACTTTTCTGCACAACAGAGAGAACAGAAAGCAGCCAAGACTTCAGCTGAGTGTTAAAAGAGCAGCAGGCTGTGTTCAGAAACATCCCACAGCAGTGCGCACTCTGTGCTCGATGACACCGCTATCCGCTGTGGAACTTGCCACTCCAGGTTCATATACGCACACTGTGGAGTAAATCCTCATGCTCCTTCTGCACCTGTGACTTTGACAACCAGCACAGTAAGTTAAGCTTCATATTTTTCATAATAATTTCAAAATAAGTGCATGTGTCAGCTTAGCCAGCAATCTACCTAGATATCTCCACCTCATATCTCTGGCTTTCGATGAGCTGTCGGGATATTCAGGATAGCAGTCCGTTCCCTCATTTCTAGCTAAAGCCTAAGGCCAGTTTTGTAGACACTCATTTAACCTCCCACTTTAAACCTCTTGCTGAGTGTGCCATGTTTTATATCACCCGCCACCTTTCCATAGCTATCATCTCAGCTCCCACAGCAAGCAAATTCAGCAGCTTTCCCAGCACAGGAGCCTTCTTGCAACGCTTCCTGGACAAAGCAGTACTAGAGGCCCACGACTACCCCAGCCCCTTATTCTCACATCCTTGCACCTATTCACGCTTTCATATGCATCAGGGCAATTCACTGCCTTCTTTCCAAACACCATCTAAATGCAAAGTCTCATCTGTTGCCTGAAAGGTTTTTAGATTATGTAGCAGATGGAAAAAAATGCTTAATTTGTCTCCAGTTTGTTGTATCAATGCTATGCATTGCACGTGCTGTTAAAAAAGAAACTGGGGAGTCAAAACATGCTTACATCTTGCTCCTTCATGGGTTATGGGTCAGGTGAGTTCCTCCAAGGCAAAGGAGAGATTGCATCTCTCCTGACACTAACTGAATAAAGTAAGCTTGAAGTTTCTAGAGGGTAGGATGGGTCCAGCTAACATTGTTAGACAGCAAGCAAAGAGCACAAAGGGAAGCTGGCAGACTCCTGAGAGGAGCAGGGACTTGCCTACAGCAAAGACCTTAAAAAAAACAAAAACCCCAACAACGAAAAGCAGCTTCAACATTTGCAGAAAGATGCAGAATATTCAAAGGCTCATAGACACTGCATGGAATTCGCTGCAACCTCAACAGTCACCAATAACTATTGGACACAAAGCAAGACTGAAGGATACAAAGCACACTGCAAGAATGTAGTCGGAGAATAAATGAGTTCAAGTGGTCTCACTCAGAAGTTGTGAGCTTTCTGCACCATGGGGTTATGTGCAGAGTTTTTTCTTGCTGTTTTTTAACAAAAACACAGCCTAAGAAACAGTGAGATTTTTGGAATCTTCTGGCATGTTTATTTCAGAAATAAATGGCATAGTTCTACCTCAAACCTAATGCATCATCCCCTTACAGATGGGCTCAAAAGATTATATATATATATATAAAGACTTGTCCTGGTTTCAGCTGGGATAGAGTTAACTGTCTTCCCAGTAGCTAGTACAGTGCTCTTTTGAGTTCAGTATGCCAGGAATGTTGATAACACTGATGTTTTCAGTTGTTGCTCAGTAGTGTTTAGACTATAGTCAAGGATTTTTCAGCTTCTCATGCCCAGCCAGCGAGAAAGCTGGAGGGGCACAAGAAGTTGGCACAGGACACAACCAGGGCACCTGACCCAAACTGGCCAACGGGGTATTCCATACCATGGGACGTCCCATCTAGTTTAGGAACTGGGAAGTGGGGGGGCAGGGAATCGCCGCTCGGGGACTGGCTGGGTGTTGGTCGGTGGGTGGTGAGCAATTGCCCTGCGCATCATTTGTACATTCCAATCCTTTTATTACTACTGTTGTCATTTTATTAGTGTTATCATTATCATTATTAGTTTCTTCTTTTCTGTTCTATTAAACCGTTCTTATCTCAACCCAGGAGTTTTACTTCTTTTCCCGATTTTCTCCCCCATCCCACTGGATGGGGGGGGAGTGAGTGAGCGGCTGCGTGGTGCTTAGTTGCTGGCTGGGGTTAAACCACGACAAGACTTCAATAAAAGAGTGTCAAAAAGCCATCAAGAGGTCTGTCCTGGAAGCAACAGAGAGATAAGTTAATATATGTACATTACTCGGCAACTGATCCGATGTTTAAAATACTCCTGAAAGATACACTTTCATTAATCGATAATCTCTAACTTTGTTCTCCATCCCTAGTTTTAGTTTCCCTCTGTATATTGAATAGGCTTCTATACAAAAATGACATGGTTTTATTCCTAATATGCATATTCACATGCATAAAGGATGATTGATTGTAAAGACAATGGATAATAATTCTATCTGTTCCCAGAATTATCATTTAATTAAATTTGGAAATTAGATGCTCTTTGGTATTCCTGGGGGTTTTTTAAGCAAAGCAAGCAGAAATAACTATATTGTTCTAATGCGGAGAGAATTTCCACATTGCTATCATGGCTTTATGATATGTATATGCATACAGCTGTTCATGCCAGTGAAAGCATGGAAAACTTTACATACAACTTTAAAGAAAACTTTTTTCACAAAAGTAGAAAATTAAACTTTCAATCTTTGAAAGGCCTTTTTGGTTTTATTCTTTCTTTCTGGCTCCATGTTGTGATTAAGTAGAAAAGGATAAAGAGTGAAAGAAAGTAAAAAAAGAAAAGGAGAATGAAAAAAATCAGGAAGGAAACAAAGCTGCAAACTCAAAAGTTCTATCAGTAATTTTTCCAGGTATAAGAATGCCTTCTCTAAACTTCTCTAAGAAGGAAAAGTACTTTCATTTCTCTTAATTTTGAAAAGTCTTTTCTTTGTCTGAATCTGCACTATTAGTACTATTGTTATTATGCTTGTTACAACAACACCAGTCATCACCAACAACTCCACAACTATAAGTACAATATACACACATGCACATATATACTAAAAAGACACCACCTTTTTATTAAAGGGGCACGTGATCTGTTAGCATTATATCATTTATACTTAACTAATGCATGTTCTTATCATTTACTGATTTTGGAAATGCAAGAGAACAGAAAGATTTACATAAAACATATCAGTTTTGTATGAAAAATAGAACAGGTCAGTCACAGAATTCTTCATCCCTGAGATAAAAGGGCAATTTACTTCCTCTGCTCTTTACTCGTACATACCACTTGCACTCTAGAGGACTGAACAATGCAATGAATTTTGAAATTAGAGACACCAGTGCTTCTAATGTTTTTTAAACCTAAGCTCATTTTTTTGGCAGGAACATAAGATAGCCCCATTCCTGATGATTAATGATCAAGAGACAGTTAGCTAGAGAAGGAATGTTGTTTTAAGTGCAAAGTCTAAACTTCATGGACTTACAGAATAACTTTTCCTGTCATTCTGGAGAAGAAAGAAAGTAAACCCAAGCCACTGAAGCCTTGATTGCACAGGCCTGCAATGATGACCAGAATCTCATGTCTCACTTTAAACATACACCACAATCATGATGAAATAACATATCAACACTGACATTTTTGAAAGGACGCTTTTTAGGTTAAGGCCAAAACCGACAGGTATCACAGGTAAACAGCATTAACTAAGAGGGAAAAAAAAAATCCTCTATTTTGTCAGTAAAACTGTTCCTTCAACATCCAAGCAACAGACAGGCATAGATGCATGCACTTGCTCCTTTTATGCTGTTGGGAATTTTGCCAGCATGTAAGACTAAACCACATTTCCATATCGTACCCAGATGTGCAATCAAGAGAACATCCTTGAGCATCACCTCCACAGTCTGCCCTAGGAATCAAAGCCATGCTTTATCCCACCCATCATTAACATCTCTTCATAATTCATCATCTAGTGAAAAAGGACAGCCTTTACACTGAAATACTGCACAAACTTAGTCCTGATTTATTTAATTTAATGGGTACTGTGACTACAAGACCTGCCTCTAATTTTCCATATTGTAAATTAACTGCTCGGAAGCAGCCAGCGTTTTCCCAGGCTTCAGCTACACTATTTGAGGCGATCCATTCCCTGTAGTAATTTCCACTGGGAAAAGGGAGGCAAAGTGATGCAGCTGTGAGGTGTCTGCCCTGTCTGACCCTGGGTCAGCAGCAGGCCATGCAGGCAGCAGCAATAGCCCAGGAGGTGCCGGAATCCCTCTTAACCTTGTGGAGGATTTTCACAGCACAGCATTTTTGCAGTGCAACTTTTCTCCCCCACCCCTGCCAGCCTGTAGCTAGCATTGCTTGAGAACAATACACAAATCTGATTGCAATTAGGTCAATAACAAATTCATGAAGGTTCAGCCCTCACCATCTGTCCAAAGGGAGCAAGGCTCTGTTTGGTTTGGGGCTTGGGCTTTTTTTTTCCCCCCTCTCATCCTCCTTTCTTATGAATACTATTTGACAAAGCCATCTACATAACAGAGAGATTTAATGGGTTTTATGGCAAAAAAACCCAAAAGAGCAAATTAAGGCAGTTCCAGTATTAATTCCCACCACATTGGAGCCTTACATAATTTATCATTTAACATGTACATAATTTAGCATGATTCAACATTCAAACACATTAAACAAAGAGAGAAAGACAATCGTGAAAGCCTACTAATAACTCCTCTGTAAAGGAAGAATTAGTAGTTATGTCTTTCTGAAATAGCAGTCCCACTAAAAACTTGTTTCAAAAAAAACTTAGGTGCACTTTGCATTAGAAGCAAAAAAATTGATCAATATATGACTAAATAGGAGGAATTTTATAGTTTGTTAATGACTGTCTTAAAATCTTTACTTTCTGTACACATACATACAGCCAGTAAATTCAGGTTTTGAAAGCAATTTAAATCTTGCTATATCCTGCCAGATACTTGCCTTGTGCTGCAAAGCTCTTCCAGAGGAAAAGGTCATGCATAGGTCTACACAGACTAGTGCCTCAGCCTATGGATATTTTACATGTGGTAACTTCCACGACACTACATTTCTGAATTAACTTGGATGGTTTGTGGCCCTGGGCCTTTACCCAAAGTGTTGCATATTCAGACCTCATTTCTATTCCATGAAGTGAAGAAAAAAAGTGCCATGAACCTGAAGGCAGCAAAAAGTCTCAGTGTACACTTACAGTGAGATATGTTGGAAAGTGCTGAGATATGACTGTATATCCAAACACCCGGCACCAGGTGTGTTTTAGGATGCTCTGCAGAGCCTGGGCTATTACAGCAACTGCATCAAAAACACATGGGCAAGGAGCGGGAAGATCTTTCTTCTAACATACTGAAACAATTTATCAGAGCAGATTTAATCATTTCACTCATGTTGAAGGGAGTAAATTCATGCTAAACTTGCCACACTGAAGATAATGGAACAAGTCATGGGAAGGAAGAAGTTGAAGAGCAACAAGGGAGAAAGCAGCAAAATTATTTGCTTTGTTTTAAGATACTCTGTAAGGTTATGTCATCACACTGAGAAATGGGGATGAGTAATTTATTCAGATCATGGATTTTCCACCCAGGATTTTTTGAGCTTTGCCTCAGTCAATACAAACAGTTCAACATCACAGTTTTCAAAAATATGGTGATTTTCTATATTAAGAAAATGCTTAACATTTGTATTCTAAAAACTGATACTTTTCTACATGTCAACCAAAAAACCTCTTTATTTCCCTACATTGCTCAACATCTGAAGCCTGAAAGACATCTTTGCACACTGACATAGCTATCTAGAAAGTGGGAATACACCAGGCAGTAGAACTCATAAATTATCTGCCATATGTGGAAAAGTTAGTTAACATCACCTTTGCCCTTTCATCCCCTAAAAAGATGGTTGCACATAATCACAGGTTATTAAATGGACAGATTAAGAAGTTGAGGGACCGGGGGGGAACAGAGATCAATTCTTCCACTTACAAATAATTAAGACATAGGAGGAGAGGTTGATTTTATTTCTAATTATATGACTAACCCCAAGTTATAGTTATAGCATTGAATTCAAACATTAGTGATGAAAAAATAAAGATTTAAGCAGAATTAGAAAAGATTGAATATCTAAAAGTATTCAGCATTGGCTGAAATGAGTATAAGGGAGCTTCAGTATGGGCTTGAAGTGAGTCACAACTGGGTACAAACTGGTTTTGAAAACTTGTTTCTAGGCCTGTATTTCAGCAATTTAGTAAGAGTCAGGGACATGCGTTCAAAGCCTGCTCCAAAATCCATCTCCCTGATAATCCAGCACTGGTGAGTCATCCTATTTTGTGTGACTATGGAACTGAGCACCAGAAGAGCTGCAGCTGTATTTTAGTAACATATTCATGGATTGACCATTCCTGGCATTGTGGAAAGAGAAGAGCAAAGGATGCAACCATAGCCTATCCCTCTAGTCACAGGCAGATCACTGAAACCTTACCCAGGCCTACCCACAAAGAGGAAGTTGGTACCTCAAAGTTAACTTAATCCTTCCTTTGTGGGACTGGGAAACTCTCACCTCAGATATCTTTCACCAGTGCACTTACTCCACTCTTACTCTACTTGATGACTCCTGAAGATAACTTTGAACCTTTGGAGGAGCCTGCAGCCGTAGCAATGCAAAAAGGTGTGCCTAGAAACCAAACTCAGTGTTTTACCATTAAGCTTTTCTAATCGAATATTTCTCCCTCTGCACTCTTTATATACTGAATATTAACCAAGGGGGGATTGATTTGAAAGAAGATAGGGTTTTTTTGGTTTTAATAACTCTATACTGATGTCAAAGGAAGTTTTACCTCCAAATTTAGCGAAAGCAGAACTTGGTGATTATATTATATCTTTAGATAGCTTAAGCTCAGAATTCAATGATATTTCATGTTCTGGCTACTGACAACCTTTATCAGACACTTCTTGTCATTCATTGCTTCTACAGTCTGCAGATATCTTTTGTAATGAATAAACCTGTTTACATAAAGTTGGAGATGTTTCAGTCCGTGGCACTGTGTGAGTGACACAGTTATTTATGACACCCTAAGGAATGATTTGTTTTACTACATTTTTTTTGTCAAATAATGAGATCTTTATGCACAAAAAAAAGGCAAATTTAATTTAGCATAATATTTGTTGGAAGGTGCAGAAGTCTAAACAACACCTAGAGTACTCTTAGATAGAGCAAGGCCAAGAGGAAAGGTCAGGTCTGATGCATTGTGGAACAAGGCCAATAGTATATCTTTCCAAAATATTATTCTAACATCTTATTGACGAAGTCAGCAGGGCTGAAACAGGCAGTCTGTGGGATCAACATCCAGTTTTACTATGGGAATTTTGGAAGCTTCATAAATCCTTATCCAAAATATTTAAGTCTGCTGGGCTTAAATTTAATGGCATTTGGATTGCATGATACATCCTCCTTCTGATAAAGCCAGAAAGTTAAATTCTTCAGCAAAACATTTTTTACACCATTTTTAACAAAACAGAGAGTGCACAGATATATGAAAGCATGAAACAAAGCTGCTTTCTCCTCAGACCTTCTACAAATTATTCAGAGTTCAGCTAAGTTCATTGCAAGAAGTGAGGTTTTAGTATAATTACCCTTTTCTTTGAGACTGATTACACCATTGCCATCCTCCACTTAACAATACTGTTAAAAAAGTAAAATTCCCTACAAATGTATAGAATTTTCTTATGTGGAAACATATTTCAAATGACACTCAAAGACTGGTTTTTAAGAGTGCCTGACACCCAGAAGCTTCTGGCATAAAATTGAACATAAGTTTTTCAAATTAAGATTAGCAGGCAATACCCAGCAGTTTCTGAAAAAACAGCCACATTTGAGCCTTATCTGAAAGTCTGTCCTTGATTACAGAAACTCAGTAAGATCAGTTCTGAGAAGGGAGACTCATCACTACTCGCAAAACACTTTGCTGCCCTACAGTATCAGGACTTGGCAAGAACGGCGTATATTCTTCACTGTCAGTTTCAATCAGGACTAAATGAAGCCAAGAATTTTAGTTAAGGTAAATGTTGAATTTTTAATATTTAATAAAATCACCCCAACCCTATGAACCCATTATCTAATAAAAAAATATCTCTGCCTTCAGAGTAAGAAGAACAAGAATTTAAACTTTGAAGGGAATAATGCAGTGAATTATTACATTCAGGAATTATATTCTTAACCAGTGTAAACTGGCACAACTTCAACAAAGATCTGTTGATTAGCATCGGTACATGATCTTGTCTAACCTGTTTAGCACTGACGTACACATGCACTTTTGTGGTATTAGCCTCACAATATCTAACGTTTGCTTTCAGCTGTCAGCAGGTACTAGTCAAAGAAAAAGATAATTCCTCACTTTAAGTTTTTCTTTCCCATTTTGTACAAATTCCAAAACTCTATTTTCTTTTATTGTACTTTGGTTATTTTTGCTCATGGAGGCTTTGGGACAGCAGCAGTGGAAACTGAAGCCGTCTGGTTAATCTGAGGTCAAATTTTGTGTAGGCAGCTGCAATTCAAACATCCCCACCCTGCCCTACCACTAACCCGAACTCTGACCTGCTGGGACCACCCCCTCACTCCTGCAGCATCTTGGTCCACATTTCTACCAAGTGAACACAGTTAGCTAAAATGCCAAAATATCTATGTGTGAAAATAGATACAGGCACTGTCAGGTCTCTGTGACTTTTTCTGTTGGACAATAACCAAGACCACCAAATGCATCTGGCAGTCTGGAATCTACTGATGAATCAAGTCACTTAGTACATGTACTTTGTCCTTGTGAACAAGTTAAACTGCTGCTTCAGTTCAAAATGTAAGGGAAAAAGAAAACACACACACAGAGCCATGGCCATACTGCAACCTTATGCATCTACAGCAAGGCTCCTAAGCCCATCTCTAAATCTGTGACAAATGCAAAAACATTGAGCATCCCAAATTCACATCAACTGTACTCACAGCAGACTGCTAGGTGTTGAGCACTTCTGAAGTCAAGCCACTGATTCAGAGACCTGAATATGGATTTAAAACTTGAATTTCCTAGGGTATGTAAGCGATCAATCTGATAAGTTTCCCCGATACGTGGATATGGTCTTCAGGAACTTTGAAAATCCCATCCCAGAAATCTACAATAAATTCTGGCTTCTGAACATTTATGTTACATGCATTACTTTAACACTTAAGCTCACAAGCAATGTCAACTTCATTGATTTTGGTGCTGTAGCACTGTACAGAGAGCATCAACTGTGGAGAGCTGACCACCTGAATGGTTAAGACAGAGGAAGGGTGAGAGGAAATTTTACCATCCTCATTTCACAGATGGGAGACTGAAGCACAAAGAAGGAAAGAAAGGGCAGGAAAGAAGGGAAAGATGTAAGGGATATGTTCAAGGCCACCCAGGAAGATGGTTGCAGAGTGAGAAAATGAATCCACATTTCTCCCTCCACCCCCTTTCCCTCCTCTCCGTATACAAGGTCTCCACTCTCAGAGCTGTGTAAGAGTTTATATGGGTCAATGCTATTGTGTACGGTCATTACCAAGAGGACCCCACGTCTTCACAGGTGCAGAAGGGTAGAGCTCAATCTGCAGCTCTTGAATCAGTCCAGCAGAGAAAGGAACAGTGTATAAGTGAGCACTCACATCCTGCTCCCGAGATTCAAGGAAGGAAAAAGAGCAGGCAACAGAATCCTCAGTAAGGACTGCAGCAAAAAAATCACAGAGAAGCATGGTAGATGAGCATTACCTGATCAACACCGACTACTGAAGAAGTAGCAGAAAAGGAGGTAGGCTAAATAAGCATTTTAAAAGGCCAATTCTGCCTATTTTAGAAAAAGCAGAACAACATAGGCCAACATGAAGACACAGGAGCTAAGAGCCAGAAAATGAAGGGTTTAAGTCTAAGTGGGCTGATGACTCACTGTGCTACTTCTGTGCAAGTCACCCCAACCCTTCCCCTTCACTAGTTTCAAACTATAAATGCCTTGAGGCAAGGACTGTGATGACATCTATCTTCATTTAACACTGACCCATGGACAGTCATCATACTTGAGTTTGAACCCTCTTACTACTTGGACAAAGTTTGTAATGCAATTCTGAAAGCTTTTTAAGCCCATAATAGCTTATGTAGCTACAGGTTCAGTTTATTGCCTAAAAATTGTTTTTAAATAGGTTAAAATTATCAACCACAAGAACAGGCAGGATGGAAGGGGGAAGAGTTACTGAAATATTGGCCAACCTATGTTTTTTAAATCCTCTCCAAATGAGAAAGTTTGCCCCTGGATGACAGAAAAAAAGCCCAAGCATAGGATGCCCCCAGCCACACACAGGCACAGGCAGGCACAGAAAGCAGCAACACAGCTCTGCTGTGGAATCACACTACTGGCACAAATGGACCTGAGTGTTGGTTTTATAGGTTCCCTGTACAGGGAGGACACATCTTGTGGGTCTGCACAGAAAAGCCCCAGTAATTGTGGCTTTTAGGAATTGCTATTACTGGATTTTAAAACCCACAGGAAAAGAGCTGGCTTGATTGTCTCCCAACTAACTGGAAACGTGGTCCAGCATGCTGAATCAAAGACATCCAACTGAGCTTTAGGTAACACCTATAGTGTCACTGATAGCCCAGTTGACCAACAGAGTTCCCCATCTCTGACAAGCAAGGATGGATTTCCGTTTAGATTTTTATTGGAAGTGTTTGATACACACAGACCAGTAAAACTAAGAAGATTATTAGTTAGCTACAGTGCTGTATATTCTGGAAACCAGACATTACATCCACCACTAGGCTTTGGTCTACACACCGAACATTGCATCCACTTCAGCATTTGTGTTCAGAGCAACAGTGCTATTTTTCAAGCAAATCCACCAACTGTCCCCACTGATCACATCCAGGCTTGCCTTAGTATGGTTTAGGGTAGCACACAAGCTAGGCACCTTCTCTCAAAAGTTTTGGACCATAGGCATGGAGATATATTCAGTCCAAAATATATCCCCCCACCCAGCACTGATGCACATACAGCAGATATTCAAGGGGGTCTGCACTGTCTGCTTTGATCTACTGTTACACTCCTACTGCACCAGATTACTCACTAAAAAAGCCAAAGCAACTTGGAAATTACTGAGAATTAATTGCTCTGTTGATGTGAGCATTTCAATAATAAATAATCACCACAAATAAAGAGATAAAAGTGAAAAGAAACTATAACAAAATTCCTGCAGAAAAAGCAGCATGGCAGTATGTGTAAACTGAAAATGTAGGAAACAAGTCACAGCACAAGTCTTGTCTGTACCACTATAAAAATGATTTTCACTAAAAAGCTGGTCTTTTGAGAACAGCAGAGTTCTGTTCACATAAAATGTTGTCCCTCTGAAAAAAATAGGTTGTAAGTAGACATATTTCCTCCAGAAATATGAATTTCAATTCTTTTTGTATTTATTTCTTCAAAAATAGAAGAATCACTGAAAAATAGAAGTGTCAAGTCTGCAGTTCAACAATTACACTAATTAAGTTTTCATTTTATTTAGATCAAATGTCAGACTGCTTAAATTTTTGCTTTACTAACATTTCAAGTTTTTGTTCTGACTTACAGGCAAGTTAGCCTTTAAGATAATGAACCTCTTACACAAAGAAAGATTGTCACCTACACTCTTAAAGGAGAAACAGAGATTAAGTATTACTACTTTATAGAGGTGTCAGCTGGTTCAAAACCTGTCAATAAGCACAAGATCCCCCTCACATATACCTTTCCCCTATGTAATTGACCCAAAATCTGGAAAAAAAAAATCGAATAAATGTACAGCTTAAAATTACACCTCATCATTTTCCCAGCCAGCAGTTTGTCAATATTAGCCCCTTATTAATAGTTAGTCCCACAAAAATCAAGATTATGAGAAAATTTTACTTTCTACCGATGTCATAGTAATGAAGAAGGTAAGTACAATTTAAGGAAAAATAAAAATAAGAAAATCTCAGCATCAAACTCCATCCACACACTTTTGCCCAGAAGATAGGGTTTGGCGTCCAGTTGCCCAGTCATCCCTGATTTCATCGAATACTGTAAACACAGTCATCATTAAAATCTCCATTTCAAAACTCACCAGGTAGGGTACATATACATGGTAGGACACGATAGCACTCTTGAGGTTTTCAGCCCAAGATGTTTACAGGCTATAATGAAAACCAAAAGTTTCTTCCATTGCCCAAATCAATACACATTCCTTTAACCCACTGGCAAATAGGAGACTGAGGAGAGATTCACAGTGATTAATCAAATTTTTCCTGACAGTTTAATGGGATTCTAGGAGTGCCATATTAGCCAGCAGAATACCAATACAGCTTTTCTTTCTGCCTTTTCACCAGTGAGAAGTTTGCATAAGTTTGGAGTTAAAACAGATACACAAACAATTCTAACACTACTGAATGGAAGTATACCTCTGCATTTTTAGACTGAATGGGAGTTCCAGCCCAGAACAGAAACAGCAAACATTAGAACACCACCAACTTGATCTGAGTTAGTATGACTGCTGTGACATTATACTGTTTTCTCAGGAAAGGGAAAGAGCTATTTCTCTCAGGTTCCATTAATCTTCTTGGAAAGCCCAGTCTAGAGGTGACGAGGAGAAAAACAAATAACACTCAGCTATATGAAGCAGAACATCCAACCCAGATCTGCTTGCTTAGAGACAGATGGCAAATACAGTCAGTGCTCTGAAACTACAGCTGTGTGTCTGAGATCTCTCAGATCTATGTGTGTGATCATTAAATATTTTCAGATTATCTAATAGAGCAGAGTCTCCTGGAAATTTGGGGTTCCAGATTTTTGTTTTCTTTACAGAGGACCACATTAAACTTAACCAGAACAAAGTCAAAAGAAAACAGTTCTCAAGCTTTTCTATTTAAAAGTGTTATGAGTACACACGCACTCTGAGTGGGCTTAATTTTCTCCTGCAAGTGCAATTTGCTCACACTCTGTATAAGCAGGAACAGTTAGGAACAAATTACTACAGGAAGGTGGAAGAGCTCTCACTGCACCTCTCCAGTCTGGACACCTGCCAAGTGTGCATCACCCTCTTCCTTCTCCATTTGCTCCAGAGGATAGCTTCAGCTTTCCTTGGTACCCAGGGGCTCAGCACAACACCACCTACATGCCTGCATGTTTAGAGAGCTCCTTATAGAGTCTATGGCTGTGTACCCAGTCTGTTGCATATACAGATATTGCTAGTCAGATATCTATTTAGCCCAGTGCAGATACCAACATCCTGTGTACAAGTGCAGAAAGTATACACTGGCAGGGCTCACACATAACAGTAACTGCACTGAGACTGAGAAAGCATTTATCTTGTGCTTGTTCAGTCATAGAGGGGATCTCTCTCATGATCCTCCCTAAATATAATTTATTATTCTCTCGACAACTATTTTTTTTAGATATTTGGCTCTCTCCCAACATAGGTGGCTTATTCAAAGTCCTATCAGCAATGCTGCACACTATTCAGACTGGAGTGAAGGAAGAAGTTACCCAGTGACACACTGTGTACCTTCCATCACTACCTCTTCCCAATACACATGAGCTCCTCAGTCCTAAAAGCCTGGCTAGCATTCAGTTCCCAAGGCTAGAGAACATCATCATAGTTCATTATTACAACTGGCATTACAACCAAGTTGGCAAGAACCTGACAATATACCAGGTTAGGACTGAACATTCACTATTAATACTCATCAAATATCTCAGGAAGAAGTTGCTCTCCAGGAAAAAGCTTTACTCTTTTGGGGTGGGAGGTATCTGTTTTGACAACATTTAATATCAAAAAGGCCAAATGTCTTATTTCAGTATCCTCCTGACTTCTTATTTCAAGATATTTTTCCAGTAAGTCAAAGCAAACTTTGGCTTTGCCTTTTAGTTGCACTACACAAAGCAAAATAACTTCATCTGAATAAAAATTTGAGCACTTCTGAATCAATATTTTTACTGAAACATGTTTGGCAAGAGTTAAAAAAAGTATTGATTTGGAAGAGGGGGTTTGGGGTTTTTTTGTTGGTTTGGGTTTGGGGGGGGGGGGGTGTTTGGGGTTTGTTTTTTTTTTGGTTGGTTGGTTGGGGTTTTTTTGAAGAGTCCATATTGATCATCGAAATCCCATTTCCTGTATAGCTAAGCGTGCTTCCATTTCTTATTACTCGTTACACGTGTGAGGGGGTTTTTTTGTTTGTTTGACTTTAAGTGCATAAAATCCTTCATGAAGGCTATTAAAGGTACGTTTTTAAAATGGCTTGAGACCCTAACTCACCTAAAAGACCACCACCAAAATCTTGCCTTAAAACACGGTCCATATAAAACACTACAAACAAATGCAAATATGGAGGCAGGTTCTCCTGTTACCTGATTTGTGACCATGATTTATTCTCTGGAGTCACAGTCATTCAGACTGTAAGTCAAGTTTTCCAGGTAGAAGCAGATCTGAAAATGAACAGTACAAAAAAAGTAGTTCAGTTCGATATCTAGACAACTGATTTGTCAGCCTGAAGAATCAAAGAAGAATTTGCTTTCAAAGGACAATGACATTTAGCTGTGTGAAGTCCATTATAATCCTGCCATCTTCTGACAACCAAATAAACTGATATGTATATATACATGACCACAAACTGAAAAGGTCCTGAATCAGTGAGTACCACACAATTAAAGTCTTAGGCAATGAGTCCCTAGGAAAAGGTCTGTTTACTTCACAAAAACAGAACAAGTAGGCTAGATTGCAAAGCAATTTTTCTTTCTGGC
This sequence comes from Haliaeetus leucocephalus, assembly GCF_000737465.1. Taxonomy (NCBI): domain Eukaryota; kingdom Metazoa; phylum Chordata; class Aves; order Accipitriformes; family Accipitridae; genus Haliaeetus; species Haliaeetus leucocephalus. Next base: position 13,094,543 of record NW_010972886.1, read on the forward strand.
TATGATTGATAAAACTCATATGCATGCAAATGGAGGGAAAAGAACAACAACAACAAAAATTTTGTGAAGCTGCATTAACCTGTTTATTTAGAAAGCTCATCTCCAGGTTCAGAGCAACACTTCATTAGATAGCTTTGTTCTACAGAATTTCTTGGTGATGTAAACTACAGACACCCTATGATAGTGGCTTGCAAAGTAAATAACTTGTATGTAAAGTTTATGCAAACAAGAAAACCAAAACAATCCCTCTCATTATTTTCTTCAACCAATTATGTCAAATACAAACAAACAAAGATATCACTTATGTGCAGAGAACACAGACCAATGCTGGTTTCACAGAGGAGTGACCAACTCCAGTAAATTAAATGCCCAGGGCTTCAGAGGCTTCATCTGGTCCTAATTTTCAAATTGGTAGTAAAATTATATTGTTTTTTCACTTTCATTGTAGCTTGTTTTCATCTAGTTTATGTTCCAAGACATCCTGTTTTTCAAGCTCTGATTTGTCACATTAAAAAAAAAAATGGACTTGAAAAATGTACAATAGCCAACGCAGTGGCACTGCTAAGGCAGCTGAGCTCCTGCACTCTCAGCTGGCTGTAGAATCTCTCTTCCTTAAGCCAATAAAAGTTGGGAGTAGAAAGGTATATAAGTTACACACAGTGGACTTGGCATAGGTGGAAAGCATACAACTGCTTTACCTTCCAGAAAGAGGGTAAAAGCACCACTTCCTCCTCCAATTCTCTGCAGGACCACACTCTCCTACACTGCATTTTGGCCTCTCTGAGGTGTGCCTAACATTTATGAACTGCAGAGTGTCTTTATACCTATTCCAATACACTGCAGTCTACCGACAGAGCAGGAGAGGAAAGGAAAAGAGAAGAATGAAGTTGTCATCACCACCAAGTGTAGCCTCTCAACCATAGCGCATCATCCCTCACCTTCCCTAGCACCAGCAACCTACAGGAATCAATTCACTAAAGACTTGTGGAGATGAGTTCATAATAGCAATTAATATACAGTTGCAGTACCTCTAATGCCATGTACAACATAAATCACAGTAATTTGCATAAGGACAGTTAGTCCTCTCATATTACCAAGAATGACAAGCCTTAGCCAACTTCCCAGACAAAACTTTAATAGACAATATGGCTATACGTGCTTAGAATACAACTGTGGCACATGTTGAACTACAGCTGTAAAATGGAGTTTGGTGTCAACTGCAAAACATCCCCAAGAAGGATAAATATATGGTGATTAGGCTGTGCTGAGCTCCATGCTGCTTCAGGAACATTGTCATCAGTGCCAGAGGGAGATAGAGTTACACACTCACAGCACCATGCTTGACCGCAGCAGAGAAGTATTCCAAGGATCAATTTGTTACCCATAAAGTGAAACCACAGTTTTTACTGGTCCCATCCAGATTAAATTAGAACATTTCTAAAAGTTAATTTTGCAGATGTTTCCAAAACACCCTATCTCTGTGCAACAGGCCAGATAGGAGGACACTCATTTGGAAGACAGTATACCAACATTTCCCAAAAGATCTAAACAATCTCTCCCAAACACCTGATTAATTGAATGATCTTTATTGAAACAGATGTACACAAACCTTGTGCACATGTATTTCATATGAAAGATTCCACTAAATCAAATAAACACTATTCTCCTCCAGCTTTCCCACCTCCCCCTTGAAATGAGAGTCTAATTTCACATCCTCTAGTCTGAAAAAATAAATAATTAAGAAAGCAGCTTGCAGCCCCTCAGTCAGACAGATTTCCCAGGGTAGGATTGTTCAGCCTCAGCACTCCCATCACAGCTTTGCCTCCCACCCTGTTTCTGACTTTAAATCCTGCTGCCAAAATATCTCTCACTGTCCCTCCATATATTCCTAGTTTTCTTTCTTCACTTGCAGGATCACATATCTGCAGCTCTCTCAAGACCCTGCAGGACCTTTCTTGGCTGGTGTAAATCAGAAGGAACTTTTCTTATCCAAGTAACAGCAATTCCAGCCTACAACAGCAGTGAATTTGGCCTTTCCCTCAGCCTTTCTATCCCCAAGTTCATTTAATGAGCCCATGCCTCTTTCCTTCTAGGAATTCAGTATCAGGACTCAGGTTTTCCTCATTCACCATAGATTTGACCCTGAGCACACTGAAATTAACTGTGAAGTTTGCATCTGACTCGGTTTCCAAGAATTTTATTTTGGTTCATTTACTCTGGCTACCTTTACACTCCTCATCAACAGACTATGATGGACAAGATAAGCTCCACAGGAAGATGCTGGCACAACTGCCCTTCCTTGTAACTATCTATTAACAGGTGCAATGAGACCAAAAAGAAAATAAAAGCCATGATACCTGGCACTAAAGGAGTCTTTCTACTGACTCTAAAAGGATCTCCATGTTTCAAGAAATTTCTCTTTTTCACCTAAAAATATGTCCTTCCCTTCATCTATCTCTATAGGGATTTTCAAGGGGGCAATTTAAATTGAGGGAGTTGGGTGTTTACCAAGGACCCTTTAAAATACCAGTGGTTGCTACAGGTTGACTTAATCCTGTTTTGTCTCAGCTCCTATTGCTAAGACTTTGCTGTTCATTTTAATAGTAGCTAAAGAGGCAAATCAAAAAGGCTTTTACATCCCTGGTTTTGAATGCTGCTCTTAGAAGGGAGGAGGAAAAAAAAGAGTCAGGGTAATGTTACTTGAATTTTCTCAAGAACTCACAACATAAAACTGTAAGAAAGAGTTGCCTCATCTTTAACAGTGCTATGGTTTAGTCATTTAGAAACACTTGCCTTAATTCTTTTTATTTTTCTTTTTTTTTTTTTTTTTGCAAGGACTGCCCTGTACATTGACAGGTACATCTACTTAAAGATGTAAAGTTTTGTCTTTTAAAACGGAATGCAAGAACAGCAGCTTCATTTGTACCTTATTCTTCCTCTTTTGCATACAATCAGATGGGTGAAAGAGGCAGGGGGTGGGGAAGAATTCCACAACATAATCATTTGGCAACTTATATTATTTCCTTTCAAAGGGCATTACAATACACTTCTCTCACTTGGGGAACTTCAAGAGAAGATAATTATTCTTGTCTGCCTTGTAATATATATTAAAAATGTTCAAATGTGGCTTTCCAGGGAATTCTGCCAAATATTTTTAGGCACCAGACCCAGCTTTACTTAATTTTATATTGCCTTCTTAGTCTATTATAAAATACCCTTCCATGCAGTTTGAATTTGGTAAAAAGGCTGAAGCATACTAATTTATATTAGAAACATAAAAATGCTTCTTTCCATGAAATAGAGATCTTTAACTCCTAACGTGACAGCTATTCAGATGTACAGTAATTAAAGTGTTTCTACACAGCTTAATGCACATCAGCGAGCTTTTACTGCCACAAAACCCAAACAGAAACAGAGCGAGGTTTTTTTAGGAGACAACATACCAAGAACAGAAAGTAGTTTTAAACATTTTTGTTTTACAAGCACTTTATTAGTAGTATAACAGTAGCACCTTGAGACTCCAAAGAAGACCAGAGCCCTGCTGCACTAGGCATTATAAAAGCTTCAAAGATGCAAATCCTAAACCTTTAAGTGCTGTCATCAACTACAGTAAAGTGTGGGATTACACTACTTTTTTTTTTTAAAAAGCTATTTGAGATAACAATCATCTCTTATTATTAGCAATAATATTTATTACAAGGGATAAAACAATGGCAGTGGGCAAACCAATCTGCTCCAAGGAGTTTACAGTCCAAGCAAACAAGAATGCCAAGCCTGCACACACAGACAGAGCTCATTATACAAGAGTAGAATATGTAGAGTTGGAAAAAGATAAGCTAAGTAACAGAGAGGGCGGGCTAAAACAGATGTGGAGTGAATTTGAAGAGGCTACGCCCACAGTACCACAAGGCAAATAAATAGTACAGAGCTGGCAGTCTCAGGACAAAGAGCAAGTGGGAAACAGAGAGGCACAGACATTTGCTCTAAATAACACAGCAGAGCAACTAGAAGTGAGAAGCCTGACAACCAGATCATCACTTTAGCATCCACCCAGCAATTTCTGGTGTTTCACTTTTTAAAAATTCAAGTCTACCCTAATATAGCCTAGTGAGAAAGGCCAGGCAACCCTCATCCTGAACTTCTAAGGAGTCAAGCATGATTTACACAGCAAGATCAGGATCAGGATAAAGCCTGCAGTATTCCCATCAGTATGCTTTCTGGATATTTCACCATCTTCCCCCCTCCCCCTTTTAAAAGACAGCATCAGAAACTGTAGATAATTAGCACAAAAGTCCATGTGAAATGTTGTATTTGTTTAAGTGTTTATTTTGGCTTCCTAAAATGGGCTGGAATCCAGCTCTTGTGCTCAGCCCCACCTTAGTTATATTTGTCCTGTTATACACAACAAACTTGGAGCCACATTTAAATATTAAACACTTTGAAATTATATTAATGCTATCTCTTTATCATTAATACACACATTAAGTACCTTCACAACTGACCCATAGGTTGATTGGTTGACCTAGTTTGTTTTAAAGGATGTGCTACTCTGTGAAACATAAGTTTTACTTTTCTTAGCTTTCCCTGATAATCAAAAGGAAGCCAGCCCAGGCTGCATGTTGAAAACTGAAACAGCTGAGTGGACTCCTCCTACCTCCTCTCTTGTGTTTTCATCTTTTATGGTGGCAGGCTGGACTGTGCCAGACAAACTAAGATTTCTTATATTCCTCAGTCACTTGGCTGTTCTTTCCCATAGATATTCCAACAGCAGATTAACGTCAAGGCATGCTGAGCCAAAACCATGAATCTCTGTGAAGATTTCAGTCAAGCAGGAATGCTGCTGGATAGTCTTCTTTTGCTGTCAAACCAAGAGAGTGCAACTGAACCTGGTCTCGCATGCATGAGTAAAGAGTAACTCTCACCAGTGTCAACTAACATGGGTGTATGGGAGGTCAAAATCAGGTCCCCTAAATAGTGTCTGAAGAAACACAGTTGCATAGGGAAGTGAAGTGTTCCAACTTTAGCATGCAGCTGCATGTGCCATCCACACAATTTCAAAGCGCTGGACTTCACAGATACAAGGAAACAAACAACTGCCCCATTCCCAGCAAACGCAAGGGCAGGAGATGCTGCCTCTCCAGTGCTCAAGTACAATGCCTTTTCCCCACTACAAGCACACCCAGCAACTCAGTATGCAGCGTATGTAGTCAGAGGATGGACATAGTGCACAAACAAAACACCCAAACTCACAAGCCAGTGAAGAGCCTGCAGCACCATTTAGGGCCTTGCATTGCCAAGGTACCACACCTAGTGAATTGATTGGGTCAGGCCTGCAAGACACATGAAGCCTTGCATCCCTTAGAGCGGGATCAGCAGCCTGTGACACAAGGGTCCAAGCAGCCATCACTATTTTGGATAGCAGACCCAGGGACAACAGAGAGGAATTAGTGGTTCAGGTGAATGCTCCCACTCCCAACCAGCTGCAAACTCAGCGCGATCTGCTGCCTCTTGCAAAAATAAGACATGGTCATGTTCTTACCTCTGGGAGGAGCGGCAGCTCCCACTGGGTTTTTACCCTCATGCTTAGTCTCTAATATAGAAAGGAAAACACATTTCTCAGTCTCCTCAAAGCAATGATAATCCCTTGTTCAAACACCTCTGTAAGTCCTTCACAGGCAGATAAGGGAACAGAGGGGAATCTTCCCTCCTCGTGACAGCCACAGATGAATAACACAAAGGGACAATAACTAAAAAGTGAAGATGGGCAAGTTAGACAAACACAGCAGGGCAGCATGCTCTTCTTAACACAGTTTCTTTCCTAGAGCACATGGGAATTAAGCACTCAGTAAGCACCTGTTGCACCTTTTTGCAACATAACCCCAAAATCTCCTTTAAAGTGAGCAAAAACTCTGTTAACATTTAAGCATTCTCATCAAGGCTATTTACCTGGAGTCATCTTGTACACCACACTAGCACAACCATGTAACAATACTTTGACCTCACCAGCCTGTACGTAGAGTCTTTACATAGCTGCTCATGATGCTCACAACATCACTCTCGGGAGAAGGCAGATCCCATTAAGAAATCAGGGACATGAGGAGTCCTTGATTCCAGAAGGTCAGCCCAAGCCGAGCACCTGTACTGCAAGCAACCCAAGCTTCAGAGAAGGTACAGAAGACCAGCTCCTTGCAGTTAGAGACCAAGCTGATCTCAGCCTGCTGATAGCCACTGCTTCAGGTCTACCCTAGTCTGCCTTTTTGCAACTCAGCCCTCCAGCCAGCACATAACCCATAACCCTACAACTTCTAGGTATCAACTTAAGTACAAACCACACAAGGGGCAGGGGAAAAAAAAAAAAACACAACACAAGCCAAATAACACACAAAACCACAAAATAATTAATCCTCAGCAACTTCAGACACAATACATACACACTTCCAATTTCTCTCCCCCATAGGTCAGTGAAACTACAAGACATTTTCTATGTACACCAGCCACAGAAACTATAACCTCCCATAGATGCATCTTAAAACAATTTAGTTCTTCAATAAAATATCAAGCTGAAGACTACTAACCTAGAACAGGTCTCTTTTCTGCACCAAACTCATTCCTAAAACACAACTCAAACCTCCTCCTAAAGGAACAACTCCAAGGACACTTTTCCAGGAGGGAAAAGCCAACTCCTTTGCAGGTGTGCCTCTTTAAACTGTTAGCCACTCCAGGTGTTGCCATTCTCCACTGGGGAGCTCCACTGGTGGAGCCCTTCTGCCACTCACCAGTGGCTCCTGACAACTCTTTCTTTGCCAGTTTAGGGTTTAATTCAGCTCAGTGCATCCCTTGAAGACAGTGAACCAAAACTCTACATGTGGAGAAGTTCATGTGTATCCAAGTTAGGTCCATGTGCAAATCTATATTGCTCCTTGGATTCTACACAACTAGCAGTCCTTGTCACCTGTGCTGCTGTGGTGACAAAAACTGGTAGATTTTTGTGCTGCCTACAGAAAACAGGTGCCAGCAGCTCCGAAACCATCACTGTGAGATGATGGACTCAACATTTTGATCATTACTTGAACAGACAGACTTCAGTCTTCAGCAATATATATCTGTCTCCCATACTATTCCAGGAAAACAGAATCACCATCTGAGGGGAAATCACATGTACCACCATGACTATACAGATCTGTAAGCCTAAATGAGAATAAATTCTAATTTTCTTCAGGAAAAAAGGCAAGTCCACCACTGAAGTAAAGGATGTAGCCCTGTCAGCTAACAAGAAACTGAGGGAAGAGATACAATGTTTTTTTCCAGTAGGAGACACTAGAACCCACTAGTAGCTAAACATGGTTGTCTGCATGACTGACAGAAAGATATGAATTATTTGAGTGATCAGGAAGGGGAAAAGAACCTCCAAGCTGATATAACTTGAACTATGGAATACTAGTGCTTGAGTAGGTCTGTAATCAGCTCACAAAAATGCATGAAAGAGTAAAATCTATAAATTCATTTCTATACAGTTGTGCAGGGGGTCTGCAAGATGGATCAAATGTTGACAGTGGTTTGCTCTCCAAAACGTTTGGAATACAGAGCTCCAAACAGTACAGCTTATGCTTTTCATCTATCAGCAGCTTATGTTTCCAAAAAAAAAAAAAAACCACCCAAAAATTTAAATGCCAAACTACAAACTTCTCAGAAGACATTCTTAAAGAGCTAAAGGAGAATTGGATACCAATGTTTTGGAGTTAAAAGTGCTGGCACTTTATAAAGAGAAACCTTTTGTTAGAGACAGGAAGTTTAGTTTATTGCCTGGTGTATACAGTTTGCCCACCACATTATTTTGGGCTATTTTCATTCCTCACACAGTAAAGAGGAAATTCTAAGAACGTTTCATTGCTTTTCTTTGTTTGATGAGCAGCAAAGGTTTGCCGTTTACTGACCACTGTATTGCTTTGCTACTTTTGACAAACAATTTTACTTCACATAGATCCTCTAGAGGATAAAACATTTGTTCTTTATAAAAATCAATTGTTTCTGCCCCATTCATTTTAAGTCCATCTCTCACCCTCATCTTTCTTTACTTCACAGAAAAAATTCCTAAATACAAAACTAGAAAAAAAAACATAAATTGACACTTTTGTTTTTTCATGAGCAAAACTTCAGGCTCAGAAACTACCAACAGGGACACTATGAAAACTTTTCTCCCCCTTGCAGTTTCTCCAGATCTTTTTCAGTAGGACATAATCTGAAGTGGAGTAATAACACCACAGCTATGGTACAGTACTATTACTTAATAGTAAGATTGCTCTTCTGAGGGGCATTCATCTTCATCAAAACAGATACTGCATCTTATGTAGTGACATGATTCTGTTATCTGCACAACATGATTCTATGCAGCTGAAATGATAAAGCAAAGAGCTAGAATACATGCCTGTCCATTTACTCTTTTACTTTTCATCGATTCACAATGTTATCATCTCAAATGTTTTCATACCATTCTTGCCTAACAGAAAAAAAAGGATTCCTCATAAAAGGCTTGGTTTCTAAAAAATGCTGAGCATTTAAACATTTATTAGAAACAGTTTTAGTTCGTCATTAATCTGAAGATGAAATATTATTGATTTACAATGAGCAATTCATTCAATATCCATCAGCAGCATATAAAAACAGAGTCTGAGAATTAAAAAATGGGTGATGCCTGTTTGGCTGCAGCTTGCTATGTCCTGCCAATGGCATAACCTGTCCAACTGGATGGGAAACAGCCCTGCTCTTTCTGTGTGTTCTGCATGCTTGACTGTGTATGTCCCACAGATCATATGCTAACCTACATTTATTTTTACATTACAGGATCAGCAAGTATATATTAGATCAAGGCTTTGGGGACTTTACATATTGCTTAACCTCAGTCACCCAGGCTCTTAGTCACTCCAGCAATGAGTATGGTAAAAATAGATAAATTACACAGATAGATTGACACAGAGACATATACACATCTGCTCACACAGACATATGTATCCCTAGGGCCTGATGGAACAACTCCAGTTGAGCACAGTGAGCTTTGGATCAGGCCCAACGTTAGTATACGATACAGACTAACTGCCTCTGATCTTTGAAACCAGTTTTAAAAGGCTAATATAGGGGGTGAGCCTCCATTCTGTGACCCTGGTTTTCCACCAGTGTAACTCTATTGGCTTTAGTGGCATGTAAAACCAATGTAATGAAGTGGAGAATTATGCTCACATTATGTTTTTTAAGTAGCTTATTAGCCTGCATATTACACCCTTTTTAGTGAGTTGGCAGCTGTGCAAAGGACTCTGAAGACCTAATTCACTGAAGCTGATATGACTCTTCCCACTGGCTTTGGGTCAGGGCCCTAAATTATTCTGAAAATTCTGGGGAAAGGATATAATAAAGTGGTACAGTAAAGGTAAAAGGGTGTTAATGAAAGTCCCTTGAGGAGGTCATGGTTTTTATTAGTTCAGAGGAGCTTTCCAGAAGTAAAAATGTTAAAAAAAAAAAAAAAAATTAAAGTGTGCCAAATGTTCTCGAACATGACTTTTTCTTCCTTGTTACCATTAAAAAAAGAAACAAACCCAATCAAATTTCAGGATGGAAAAAAAAAAAAAGGATATATTTTCCAGCTTAGATAGATAGATTTGTTTACACCTTGTAACATGCAGTTAAGCGTATGGGGTGGGGGCGGAAGGTAAGGGGCAGAGAGATAAGAGAAAGAAACCTGTCTGTGCCACCCCCATCTCCTTTGCTGCGTGCTTGGCCCTCGGGGTGAATTGCCTGCCAATGTTGCTTGATCTTAACTCTTCTCTCTCACTCCTTTCAAAGTTGCCTACCTCTCAGGTGTGCCAGAGTCACATCTCTCAGCCTTTAGGGCTGCACCTGCTTTTCCCCTCTCTGCTGCCATTGGCCATGCATGTCTCTTCTGGCGGACTCCTGTCACACCCAGCCCTACTGCCCGCCCGAACTTCCCACGCACATGCACTTAACGAGCAGGTAGAGTAATTGCTTTCATAACATTTTTCCCACAATGACATTTCTTAGTTTGCTCAGGCAGGATTTAGCATTATTGTGCCAGTTCCTTGAGTCCTTTCTCAGCCCAAGTTCCCTCAACACTGTTAATAACAAAAATGGATGCTTTGTCCAAGGAAGGTCTACTGGACCCACAGCTATAAAGTCCTGGAAGCTACAGAGCTATCGAAGAATGGGTGCAAAACCCAGGTCCTCCACAACTTCCTGCCACCTCTTTGTCCCTCAGCTTTTGCAGAATAGAAATTAACAACAGAGATTTACTCTGCAAAAGAATTATGAAAGCAAATACATCAAAGACGTGGCGATGACCAATTCTCAGGTCTGCACAAGCACCTGAAACACAGCTAAAATACAGAAGAGCATTAACTAACAACTTTCTGAAATTATGCCTGTCCTTGGCCAGGACTTAAAACCAAACCCTTCAAAAGAAGATAGGCCAAGTTCCATTCATCTGATATGTCAGACAGAGGCCAAGGAAAAACTATGGATTTCAAACAGGATATACCCAGAGCCTGTAACCCATAAAATACTATCGTTGTCCAGATTTCTTTGCAATGGACCCTAAAGATTCAATGATGTTGATCTGACTGTTCCCTTTTGGTATTGGGTCAGGGCCCTAAGTTACCACGAGAAACCTATGAAGGGCTTCTGAAGCATGAAGGGCTGAAGTATGACAAAAGACTAATAATGAAGGTTTTATTATTGAAATGACAGTAGCTCCTGAAAACTCCAACAGAAGTCATGGTCCAAAAGAGGAGGCATCCACAGAGTAGGCAGATCCAAGTAGTTCTTGATCAAACTTGGAGAAGAAGAATGCAGGTGAGTTGAAGTTCATACAACAGATGAAAGAAAGTTAAAAATAAACCCCAAGTCTCACATATTACAGTGCTACATCCATTGTAATGCATGGCTTATCAGTGTGTTCACTGATATTTCTTCTGAGTATGTTTCTCTGATTTTTGTTCAGCAATACCCAAACAACAACTTTTCCTTTGACCATGGGTATGCTGCACAAAGAGGTGACAGGCAACATTCAGAGGCATACTTTGCCTGGACATTTTATGAGCTAATAGCAGCTAGTCAGCAGCGCAAGCAGCTCTATGTAATACTTGGAATAAGGTAACCTAGAGCAGTAGACAAGCAAAAGTCCAGCTTGGGCTTGTGGCCCTCACTGCTTTTCATATCTGAAATTAAAGCAAGCTCAAATGACTATATTTGCTAAAATTTCCTCCTGAAAGCTGGACAGGTTTTCACTGAAAATATCCTCTTTTCGCAAACACTTTTAATTTTCCATTATTTTTTTCCATTAAATTTTTCCTATTACTTATTTTTTTATGATCTTAACTCCTGCATTAAAAAATTATATGCAAATAGACGCACATTATCTTTCTTTCAAAGGATTATGAGTGTTAATCTACTACTCAGTTATCATATCTCAGTGACTCACAATAACTTGCAAATGTTTAAAATTTTAACTGCATGATTTTGAATAAAGATGAAAAGAAGGAATAACTATGCACAATTTTTTTTTCTCCAGAATATTTATCACATTCACCAGAGGAAAATATTTTCAAAATTACAAGATCTAGTTCAGAAATGCCAAAATATTTCATTTAGCTGTACTAATGAAAAAAATGAAGTAAGGAAATTTCAATGTGCTTTCTTTTCAAAACACTACCTTTTGTTTCAAAATATCCTTAGAACAAAAAGAAAGTGCAGGGTAAATTCATACTGTAATCCAAAATATATATTCCATTTCATGCCAAAATATGGATGTAATTTGGGAGGTTCACATTTTTTTGAAAGACACAGAAAGTGTCTGCTTTAGTTCCTGCTCAATTAGATTATTTCCTCATAGTTTGGTTCGGTTAGCAAAGTACAAAGAAGAAAAGCATCTCCACCTCTACAAAAAATATCTCTTGTAACACATCATGACTATAAAATGGCATATCCCCAGAAAGTGATGATACCAAAGCAGCTACCTTATGATTTCAAGAGCTAAAGAGGGGCTTTGATTCCACCATGTATGATGTAGCAAAGGGAAGCAAATCTACCCTAATTTTACAGAAATGGGGTAGGCAGCTTTGCTGAGGATAAGCTATGCAGGATTCTACTTCTTTGCATAATCTTTAATATCTTTTCTTTGCAAGACTACATGGTCACCATATGCATGGATATTTTTCTGTGGAAATCTCTTCAGAAAGGAAATCAAATCACAGAAGTATCATGCACAGAATCATGCATGACACAGTCTTCTCAGCCACTTCAGAAAAATAGTAAGGAATGCAGTTTACTGACAGCTGTGGACATTCTTGTGAGTGCAGTGAGAGAACTGCACACAAGAGACATGTTCTGACAGCACACACTTAAAGGGTATTCTTTCTTACGCGGAGGTGATAAAAGTAAATTAATAGTTGCTTCTATCAATAACAGTCAATCCTTGTTTTATATCACCAATGCCATCTAAATCATTGACCTTATGCCCATTTGTTAAATGAAGACACACTTATGGGTGGAGAATCTTCTCTCTTTGTTATTTTATTCGACTGAAAAAAAACCGATCCATTTAATATCAAAATACTTAACAAAACCCTCCACACTTCTCAAAATGAAATGCTAAAAATAAGAAAAAAATTTGCCCTTAGAATGCAGAAGCCTCAATTGTTGTATTTTAAAGTTTTCTTGATGAATCTTCAGGAGTGCAAAACTCATGAGAGTTTTCATTAGGAAAAGAAAAATAGAATGTCCAAGAAATATTTCTTTATAACCATTTACATTTGCAATTTCAGGATTCTCTGCAATAATTTTAGGTGAAATTTATCTTAATGAAGAAGTTCCTACACAAGCTTTTATACATCAACATTTGAGTCCTTCTTCTTCCAGATATATGTCACTCTTTGCGTGAAAAAAAGCAAGGAATAACCATGCTTAGCTGTACTGGTAATGTACAAAGCAATTGGTGAATGAAAACCTTGTACTTCTGATTTGGTATTATTTTGAATCAACTGCTGCTATTGCTCACTCATCCAATAATAACATTGCATCACAGGCTTAGTGAAGACAAGAGGAAGGAATTTATCATTGAAAAGGTGAGTCTGAAACACTGCCAGTTCTCACAGAATTTTCTTGACTTAATGATATACATACCATAACATCTCAACCATGCCACAGACAACTTTCCAAGTAACACAAACATCTAATCAGCATCACCAGACTCTGTGACTTACATCAATGTGACTACTTGTATGAATGCAGATTACTCACATGAATAAGGGATTGAGACTCCAGTCAGCACAGTGTCTGGAGACCTTGTTGATGCAAGACACAATGTGGAAGTGAAGCCATTAAAAGTCAGCAGTGGGCTACAATTAGCACACAGGCATTTGAAATATTATTGGGATGAGGGGGCAGTTAGGGTGGGAAGGAAACACATTGTCTCTAATACAGCTGTGTTTCAACTATGAAAACACTGGGATTTCTTGAAAATGACCCCTGGACTGTGCTGCTGCAGCAGGATGAGGTTTACTGCAGTGCAAAATTTTAACTGGCTATGATAATTACAAAGCAGGCCCAGAGGTCAGTTAGGCTATTTTCACAAAAAAGAATTATGTGTTTTTCTAGTGGATCCAAGGTTTGGCATCAGATTATTACTATTAAAATTATTATTAAGCTTGAACCTACAGGCCAAACCCAAAACCCACTGTATTTCTGCCTGTGGGAATACCTAGCATTTCTACAAGGGTTTTCAAACCAAATCAAAATGAAAAATTGGCTGAAAGAAATCTATTGCAGAGCTATATACTGCATCTTTCAGTTCAGGACTGATGGAATGTTTCGTTTTCATTTATTGAATCAGCCCGGATTTTTGTTTCAAAATGCATTTCCCAGTGGTACTGCACTGTTTCACAGGTATGTGATTTAAGGGGTCTAATGCTCTTTGCTTCTAAATGATGCACTATCCTATCCTTAGCCCTGCTAAGAACTCCTTTCCCTTTAGGCAGTAAGTTCTGTAAGTAAAAGCATAGAATCATAGAATGGTTTAGGTTGGAAGGGACCTTAAAGGTCATCTAGTTCCAAGCCCCCTGCCAAGGGCAAGGACACCTTCCACTAAACCAGGTTGCTCCAACCTGGCCTTAAACAATTCCAGGGACGGGGCATCCACAACCTCACTGGGCAACCTGTTCCAGTGCCTCACCACCCTCACAGTGAAGAACTTCTTTTTATGGTCACTGTTGCTGTCCTACTAACTCCATCTTCCATCATAATAAGTAAAAAAGGATTCTGTAACAAACTCGTCCTAAGACAAAGAGAAGAAACACTCTAGTTATCATAAAATTAAATTCTTAAATCCTGCTTAATCCTTGACCACAGACATATAATCAGAAAAGAATATGGAATTTACATATTGACCAGCATTGAAGCAAAATAACATCCTCTACTATTTTGTTTTTATTTTGAATGGAGTAACCTGAAGACATGCTAGTTCTTTTGTGACTGTATCAGAAGTATATTGGGCACTGTGTAACATTCCCCACTGCTAGTCTTATCTAGCATCCACTTTGTTTCTGTTAGCTCATTCATTTCTTGCAGGGAACACCAAAGAAGTGGTACTTGAGCAGGATTCAGCAGCTGTGGAGTCTAGACTTGGGCCCATGTTCATGTTCACCACCAATTACATTTTAAATTGAGACCCCGAGTGACCCAGTTTGCTTTCAGTGTTCTCAGTGGGTCTGTCAGGATATTTCCACTCTCCTACATTCATCTGAAATTCTGAAAAGGGTCTCAAGTTTGAGGCACTGGCAGCAGTCAATCCCTGACTGTCCACCATGAGGGACAGGGCAGGTAGTAGCAGTGCAAGCCTTTTTTCCTATACAATGTTTTCTCCTCTGCTCATTGAGACACACCAGCTGTCCCAGGCAATGTTATGCGCATGCCAGTGTGCCACAACATGAGCAGTGAAGTGCTCTAGGTAATTCTCCATGAGGAGCAAGAGTCTGCTCCCCCCAGCACATTTCTAATTTTTTTGTTGTTATTAAAAATGAACAGTTCCAGGCCTAAAAGCCAAGTGATTTACTCACTATACCCTGTAATTGTCTTATTTCCTGACTAATATAATCCATAAGGGCAACAATTTGTTAATTTTGCACTCAGTCGACCTTTTTTCCTTGTTTAGACTTATATTGCAGACATCATAAATTTTACATAACAAACAGTGACAGGACCTTTGCTTTACTTCAGTTATTCTGGATAAAAGTGTGTCTCAGTGAGGAAATTTTCTCTTCATATTAAGAACTTGAGAAACATTTTTTTTCTTTCTGCAACATTAACCAATTTAAAAACAGAATAGACTAACCAACTTCCTGTTTGGTGATGACTATCCTTTTCATGATCTATAGTATTTTACACCATCTATTCTTCCTGCCTGCTGAAAACACCCTTTGCTTGGCAGACTGTGCATATGCAGGCAAGAATTGTAAGTTTTGCCTATATGGTGCTTGTTCTATCTTTAGCTGCTTGCCCATTAGGCAATTAGGGTAAACAGTAAATATTTGCAGCTTTGAACAAGCATCTGGGGGGTAGTCATTATAACCATCTAAACTACATCAAATTGATTGGCAATCAATTAACTTGAGGGAAAATTATGTAGCATAAAGTAGCTGAAGAGGAAGAGCTGAACTCCCCAATGGCCCGAAGTGGTATAATAGTCAACAATCACAACCCCTCAGGAAAACAATGGGAATTAGACCTGCTCTGTCTTGTTGAAGCCTATTCAGGACTGAACCTCTTATAGAACTGGGCCTTTAACATCTTTAAAAACCCTGTGACAATTTCAGATATTCTGATACAAGCATTTTTTTTAAAAGATGAGTCAGTTCTTCTGTTGAGAGAGTTGCTAATAACATAAAGACCACAGGTTTCTGAGTCATGCATATGCATATGCAATAATGTTCTTTACCAGAAACATAGCATTGATGTATGCAGATAAAGCTAGATATAGCTGCAGACAAATGATAGCATGTGATGGTATAAAGGCTTCATTGGCAAAGGTTTGAGAAAGCTGAGTTGCTTACAATTAGTGAATTATGCAAAATGTCCTCAAGGAGTGATGATGCTATATATTTCAGAAAAACTGTTATACACTTACTTCAGACCCCTACTTTTTTCTTAACCTCTGCCTTTTAAGCCAAGTGCGTACTTAACAGATAAGCAAGGAAGTTCAAACTCTTCCTACCATAATCTCAGAGCTTGTTCCTGAACAATCACAATTCCTGAAAACTCCTCAAGTGACGTCAGCAGATTGCTTTTTTTTTAATTAAAAGTAAATTTTGGAAATACTGGTACAATTTGGTGGCAAAAATAAGAAGAGATAATTCTATGAACAGCAAGTGCTCTTTGGATGAAAAGGAATTGAAGAGTGTGGAATTCTCCCTGAAGTCAGTTGCTGGAAAACCTAGTGTGCTCAGTGCTACTGAAAATCTCACAAATTTTCAACACTGAAAAATCAAACACTTGCCAAAAATCTTTTTATGGACTTGCAGAGGATTAAGAATAATCACAGCTGTATTGTTAAGAGGGATCTAATTAAATGCAATCAATTTGATTAGTTTATATCTTAACCTCACCATCATTTTACCATCAGTTTTTATGTCGTGCAGATTCTAGATGCTGATAGGTCGTCTCAGTTCTCCATTTTTTCCATTACCAAAGTTTCATTATGCACGTTAAGCATGTTTCCATTTGCCTGAGGTACACCAGGGGCAGGGAAGCATTTTTCAAAGATAACTCATTTAATATTAAATGTCAAAATATTACTCACTTCTTTAGCAAGATCATGCAGCTGCAACCTGGAGAATTAATTTGGGATGGTGTCTCTGTGGAGTTCAGGGCGTTGGTCTAAGCATACCTTTTGCTAAACAAAAAGTCATTGACTTACCCAGATTTTGAAACATTGTATGGAACTAACTAAAGGGCAATAATGAACAGCTAAACATATAAAGGAAGTGTTTTTTAAGCTAGAAAAACTGTGATTAATTATGGATAAAACAACCAGGGGAACTTGTCATTACATAAAGTAATCAAATAAGTCTATTAGCATGATAACAAAAAAAGTGGAAATTACTGTAGGCTTTGTTTTGAAGATTATCACCATAGCATTTCCCTTCTGCACAAGCCATCAAGAACCCATTGAAGAAAAGAATAGTGAATACCCCCTACTTTACAGACAGAAAATTGATGTAGGGGAAAAAAAGCAGGCTGACTGTTTATCAACACTTGCTTCCTGTGTTTCATTGGAGGCAATTCCTGATTTACATTCATGTAAATCAGGTTACAGACAGCCCTTAAATGACATGAGCAAGGATCTGTGTCAACAGAGTGAACTGTCACCTGATCCTCTCCATCTCAGCTCTGAGAATTTGTAACAGCACCTTTCTCTTCATGGGAAGACCAAAATTATACTCTGCACTCCAGGAAGAGGGGTTTCCCACTGCCTGCAAAGATAATTGTTTCAGGAGCAACAGACATTGTCCATCACTGAACTGTGCATTTGTCAAAAGAATAAAAAACAGGATGATAGCTGATCAGTCCTTATGTGGACTTAATTGTTTATGTTGCTATTTGGGGTATAAGGCTTGAGTGTTTTGGGCTTTATTTCTAAGTTTTTCATTACGTATTTAGCCAATTCCTTTCTTCTATATAGTATCAAACTAGGAAACATCTTTTGGGGGGGAGGGGGTCTGGACTCACACCCTTTTAGAGACTTTCTACACATAAAAGCTATTTCAGGGAAAAGGCAGAGAGTGAATTTAAAATAGAATAGCCACACTGGTGAACAAAACCATATGCAGATACTTTGATTGTGTATTAAGAATGTCCAAACTGGTTGTCAGTCAGAAGCAGTAATTCTGCTTCCAACTTACATCCTTTCTTCTCTTGAAAACTTTCAGGACTCTTTAAACACAAACTATCAAAGCTCTTCACAATGCAGTGTGTTAATACACATTTTGCAGTAAGCAAAAGTCACCTTTACTGATTCACTCCAGCTCATTCATTGCAGAAGCCATTTGAAACCCATTTTGCTAAAAAAACAAATGAAGAGGAGAGAAATTGAGTTATCCCATGTTTCTTAAAAATGGCATTTGAATGTGGTAATGGCCACCCATTTGCTTATAAAACAAGACAAGGCTAAAGTACTCTTCAAAATGATATGCCAATCCATAAGCCTAAGAACCATCATAGTCCCTCTGTTTGGTTCTGTTATTCAGCAAAACAATTAAAGTTAGCTAGTCTTATTCACAGGACCTAAAGTCTCTTCTTGAGATCCAAGACTTGCAGTATGGCCTTTTTAAATGCTCTTCTGTCAAGTCTTCCCTCTGTTCCCTGCAAGTGCCTTCTACCAGATCATCTTTCTTCTTGGCTTAGAGTGCCCTTTCTTTAACTAAACCCATGATTTCCTCCCAGGACCTCTATTTTGAAAATTGCTGCCTTTGAGCCATCAGGTAATTTTTGGTGCCCCAAACCAGCCTTCAACATGTTCTTTTGGGTTCCCATGTATTTTTTTCTTTGACCCTCTGCCTGCAAAGGAAAATAAACACCTCAGGAACGCTCTTGAGGTTTGCTCTACAGCTCCCCTCTAGTGTTGGCTACAAGCCAGACTCTAGGTGGGGCCTTATAACCCCAGGACGAACTAAGATAAATCTGTAGCACTAGCAAGAAGTTGTTGGGAATGCAATACTTGCTTCTGTTTCAGAAAATGAGAAGTGAAAATAAAAATGGCTTTCTTATGGCTATACGCAAATCAAAACCTGAAGCTATACCTAGTAACTGCCTAGTACCAGCTGCTATAACCGGCACGGTCCTACACGTTAAGGTACTTAGCACGGTGATGCATACAATATAAATACATTGCTTTTCCTATAAAAATTATAACCACTTCATGGACATCATACATGTTGGCACAGCCACTAGCATACAAGAAATGAGTTTCCTGCTTCTGACAGGTCTTTGTTTTGTCCTTCACCGTGATTCGGCTTTCACTAATATTGCCATTAGATGCTCCGAGCCATAAAAACTTTTTAACAAATCTGTTCAATTTCCAGAGAAACCTTTTCCCTAGTACGCAATAATGATAAAATACAGAGACTCCTCTGGTTCCTACATAAAGACTAGGAAAGGAAATTGAGCAGGGAAGAACTGCTCTTAATCAAGTAGAAGTATTTCCATACTCTCCTTTCCTCTGTCCAACTGGCAATGTTTTCATCTATGTCCTATCCACACAGATGCTTCTATAGGACCTGATGGCAAAGTCCCTTAAACTGAGACGTATCTGTTTAAGTTCAGTAATAAAATTAACATAGTTTGGGGGCTCTCAAAGACAGACATGTAGACACAATATTCGGTTTGAAGGGCTGGCTACAGAGCTGTGGGTATATAATCAGCCCAGCTTTCCAGGAAAAAGCTACATTTCCCAAAAGTCAACACAATCAAAACAGATTCTCACTTTGAACTGATTCAATACTTTTCTGTACTGATCTTTCACATAGTGTTGCAGGTCATACAAGGAGTTGGGAAAACACAACTCCTTCCTAGTTCCAACACTGTTAGGCGGCTCCTCATGCTGGCACTGCTCTTCTAGCTGACAAGGAATATCACCACATCCTATAAAATGCATTACACAGTACAATGATTATGCATGTTAAAGAAAGAATCATTGCTGCAGGAAAAAATAAGCCTTAATTATAGGTGAGCAAGTAAATTCATAATGGGGTGTCTGCATTTAAACTTTCATATTTTATTTATTTCAAATTTTTAATGCATTTTTCTCCTTAGGATTTAGAAATTTCTAAGTTTCTCTGACAAACACTTCTTTAAAGTACTTCACCTTCAACATTCACTAGCTGGTAATGACCAAAATTACCTGGGATGGTGTTTGTTTCCAGACTGAATAATTTAAGAACAGTTCAGCTGCCCCGTAGGATTGACCCAATCTGCTTGGCATCATATGCTGTCTCTTAGAGTGGTCAGCGTCCTATCTTCCTGAGGAATTGATAAGGTCTCAGTTGCTGCAACATGCAGTAATTTAATTCCCACAGAGGACTGATCCTTTTCTTTACAGTCAAGTATTGCCTTAAGCCTGGAAGCTCAGTATTCCCTCTCTAATGTTGTCATGATCAATTCTAATTCTAGAGATGCTTTTTGTCCATATAAATAATCAATCTGCATTTAAGTTGAAAACTGTAAATGTGGAATATTAAAATCAAATGGGCATATTGGTTGTATTTCTCTTCAATTTTTTTTAGTGTAACATTTGCTCTTGATAAATATTTTTCCGGTAGACCCTGGGCACTAAAAATTGTCATAAACCAAATATAAATGAATTATGGGTACCGTTCAGCTGAAACTTAGTTTTGCACATGTAAACTAGTTTTTAAAGAATTTCTTTCCGTCTTTCTCTTTTTTACAGATTGTCTAATAACACCATGTTTTTATTGTATTTATTTGGCTTTGTGATTGATACGTTTCACTGTTTGGCACTTCATGGCAAATCAGTCTATTGTATTTTGACAAGGTGACTCCACTAAGAATTCAGACTTTAAACAATAGGATTTTATTCCAGCCACCATTTTATTAAATCAAGAACTAACATGACTCTTCAGCTTTCACCAATTCATTGCTGTACACACCATCTTAAAGACTTTTGTTTGATTAATGAATACATGGTTTGGCCTGTAGTACTGTGATACTCTTATTGTGGTTTTTGACATGCCTTTTTTTTTCTGTCATGTGTTACACAAGCCTCTTCTAATATAATGGTTATTGCAGTTCACAAAGATTGATAACTTCAGATGATAAAACAGTTACTGGGATAAAAGTACCAGCTTTACATTTTGTGTATCTTAATAAAAGATTCAGCATTTGAAGTACAAAATTACACTGCAAAAGCTAAACTCTCCTTGAAATTCCATTATATGTATCGCAGATGTTTATTGCCCCACAAAAGTGTAGTGGAGGGGTAAGTCTTTTTGTAAAAGATTTAAGAAAATTCTGACGCTTCCAATCCTTTTAATTAAAACTCTGCTCTCATGACTCATATATGTCACTTTGAAATGTAGACATATATCAAGCCAGGTTGTGGGTGTGCACTGATACTGTGATTTACTCTTAATTGCTGGCCAGACTTATCAGTTAAAAAAATTTAAAACACATGGGATTTTTTTTCTCCACCACAGACTAACAGGCAAGACTGAAATGGATTTAAGCCCTCTAGTTTGAGAGTTGTGTGGGATTTAGCCACACAGCTCTCATTAAAGTCAACAGAAGTTCAAATCTGTGGGTGTAGTATGGCACCCTACCACGAAACTCTCATAAAGCTGGAGGTTTCACATGTCTGGGGGGGTAAGATGGTGGGCAAAAATACCTTACCTAGTGGGAGTCACTGTCATTATGCTGACTTCAGTGGAGAATCTGAGCTGATCCTTGGCTAGCTACAACCCAGCAGGTAAAGAGGTTGGTGGGCTAATATCCAAACAGGGACTTCCCCCTGAAAGTATGGAGCAAGTGGAGCTTATGCCACTTTGGAATAATCCACTTCTTGTAGCTATTCTCAAAAACAGGGCAGCAGTGACACACTGTGCCAGCTGTAATTTGTGAGTGATCTTAACAGGCAGTCTCACCTTGAGCTCATTGCTGTAATCAGTCTGCTGGTCACAAAGGTACAGACTGTAAGCCAAGCAGTCAATGCCACCCCTTGACGGCAGCAGCAATCAAAGATTCAGATGAATGTCTTAACTCCTAAGGTCATTAACATAATGCAAGCAAAACTCATGAATTGCTGAGACCATTTAGTGTGTCAGGTTGGCCATAACACCTATTATGGTTATGTCCTATAAAAGATGTGCTCCTTCTTTACATTTGAATACAACTCAAGGTGTTGGTTGTTGCTTTTTAGAAGTCATGGATGGAAACGTGGGCCCATGGAAGAGTATGTGAACATTGCCATGAAAGACTTCACCCCACATGTGGTTCTGGAGATACATAACCTTCCTAAAACAAACTTTCCTAGAGGGCAAAGACAGTTTGGACTTTCTAAAAGGCTTGCAGCAATGTTTCAACTTTTCCCGAGCACTATTGCCTTTTGCATATTTTCTCAGTTTTGAAGAGAGCTTGGGAAAGACTTCCAGGAACTGATATGTAAAACCAGGCTCTGCCTTCTGCATTTCAGCATCTCCAGCAGCTCCTGCTGAGTTATCTGAGCACGGTTCTGGGCTCTGCCTCAAATCTGCTCTGTGACCTGGGGTAAAGTTGCTTACTCTCTCTCTTCCTCAGTTTTCCAATCTTAAAACACAGCTGATAATGCTTCCTTTCTTCTGTGTCACGTCGTGTCTACAGAGACCATCAGCTTCAAGAAAGGGTCTCTGCTACAAGGCGGTGTTTGTTCTGTGCTTACAACACAGGGCTGAGATCCCACTAAAGGCTCTAGGGGTACTGGGCTGTAGGCCAAGATTCGGATAAGCTTGGCTTTTGGTTCAAACAAAGGTTCTCTCTCCTTACAGGCCATCACATTCATTTATTTTGCCCTGTGGTGAAGTTAATGCTACATCTGTGATGTCACAGTTGTTTCCATGACAACACATTTATGACTTCAATGTAAAGTCAAATGGAAGGAGAAGCTCAGAGACGTGAAGGAAAGCTCTTATTCAAATCAAAAACATCTGACACAATAACAGAGAAGAGAAACAGCCAAGAAGGTACATTTCTTTTATTGTTATACATGTTTGTGGTTTCTTCTTAAGTTTTCAACAATGTGTACTTCTTCCATCACATATTTGAATAGCTACTCTTCCACTTACGTTCCTTTAGTCAAAGCTGTTTTCTTTCTTATTTTAAATAAAAAAATAAATTTAATACTATTTGTTTAACTAGTTAATGAATGCTTTTGCCTTTTTTCAATTAGGTTTAATTTAATAGGAGTAAATTTGGACTTCAGTATAGTCTTCCTTCTGATGCCAAATATGAACGATACTATTTCTGAACAAACAGGGGAACTGTTAAAACTGTGGCTTTCCATACTTAGCAGAATAGGCTTTCAAAGAAGAAAATAAAAAAAAACCACATCAAAGTTTTTTGAAACACAGATTTAAAAAAGAAGATGCAAGAAGGCAAAGATATTATGGAATAGAAATAAGTATTGGGCAGGGTAATGTAAAGACTCAAAAGCTTTTCATTCCATGTTTTTTCCTTTGTTTTCTGTTTGTTTTTTCCTTGAACAGCAACCTCCTCAAACAAAGACATCTCTCCATGGATTAAGGTGTCACCAAAGTACAGACTGCAAAGTGGCACTGATATGGCTCAGTGCTTGTCCAACATGGGAACCTTCACAGGAGCTATCCCTTCTCTAGTCTCAATAAGGAATTCCCAGGAGCATTTAAAGGTGGAGATGATGCCTAAAGGAAGCCTGTGAAGTTTACCGTCCATCCTTGTTAGCAAGTCTAAACACATAAATTAGTCAACTCAGAGACCCTGAGAGCCACACTAAAAATTAGGATGGATAGCAATGCTTATGTTACATGTTGCAGTTTGATTCATTGAAAGTACTTCATAATGGTTGCCAATAATAAAACCATTAAAGCTTCAGTCAAAAATTTTTCAGGTAGCTACTGTGCAACCAAAACTGACTAAGTTTAGCATGTTATGTCTCTACTACACTGCTTGGTTCACAGATAGTTGATTGAACTAGTTAATTAAGATAAATAGTTAATTAAGGCTGGAATTTCAAAGAAGCCACAGGAATTAGGTAACCAAATTCAATGAGATTTGGGTACTTAACTCCCTTAGACTCCTTTGAAAAGGCCAGCTATAAATGCTCACCTCTTTAGTTGCAATTATTTGTACTCACAGGATTATGAGTGCAGCTGTTTATAAATGCAGAAGCATAGCTGCAAAAGCAGACATGGCATGAGAACAGAGATCTGTCCATGCATAGCATAGTACATAAATGTATACAAGCAGTGGCCATGCATTTAAACTATACTTAAAGTAAAAATACCAGTAGAGTTAGTAATATCTCTGAAGCCAGTAAGAGCTTCTTAAGCTTACCTAATTAAAATCAATTAGATATGTGTACTCAAATATACATGTGCACAAACTTGTAATATATATATAAATATATATACATATGCGTATATAAAAGTATATGCATGTATATAAAAAAGCCAGATGTGAACATGAGTGTAGACAGTTGTTTGGTGTTGTATGTGTTTTTTCTTTGCAAAACAGTAAATTGTAATAGTATTTGCTACTGGGAAAAGGGGTGGCTAAGCTGCTGTGGTAATGTCCATGATCTTATCAAAGTATATGAGGAAATGCCTTTCTTAACAGATATATAATACAGGCAGTCTGGAGGTAACTTTTATTTAAGCAATACAGAAGGAAGCACTGTAGCAGAAGTATCATCTAGAACAGGAACCATGTGATAGATTAAGAAGTAAAAATAAAAACCTACTTTAAATACTATTTAAAAAAACCCCTCCATTCAACAACACCTGACACCATGTCTTTGTACCTGACTGCAAGGCAAAAGGACAAAACCAACAGGTCTGTCTGATAAAGGCTCTGGGTGTTAATAACAAAAATATGGCACAGCCATCCAGTTCATCCTTGGTGCTGGCTCCCACCAAAACCATTGGAGTTACCCAGGGGCACTCTGACATGAGCAGTTAAGCCTTAACCCTACTGAAGTGAATGACAAAATGCGGGACGCATGATTGCCCTCCCTGAACATAGTGCAGAGCTTTCACGAGCATGTTTGCAGCCTCCCTCAAAGTGCACG
The DNA here is from genome assembly GCF_000737465.1 of Haliaeetus leucocephalus. Classification (NCBI taxonomy): domain Eukaryota; kingdom Metazoa; phylum Chordata; class Aves; order Accipitriformes; family Accipitridae; genus Haliaeetus; species Haliaeetus leucocephalus. The sequence goes on from NW_010972886.1 coordinate 13,119,408, forward strand.
GTCTTTACAATTACTGCAAAGAGTGAAGTCCATTCTGCCTAAATAAAACCATTATTAGCTTCTTATACAGCAAAATGCTTTCAGACATGAGTAACCTTAGGCCTACAAATGCTATTGGGACTACTCACGTGCTCAGACATACACATGGGCTTAGGCACTTTGTTACGAAGGGAATCTCAACAAGTACGATGTGTCCCAAGGCCAAAGAAGTGGGAATGAAGAGCATCGAGCCAAATCCTGTTCATTAGTGGGCAACATTTTTTTCTATTAAAAATTGCCAGGACTTCAATTCCATGTGTTCACAGCAAGAGTGCTGGCCCATAAACAAATCCAAAATATACAGAATATCAATTTCTTCCAATAAGGAGGGTCAGTGACTTTCCGTTAGAGTGAGTCACTAAGTTCTCCAAACCCTTAAGGTGTAGTAGAGCAAATGAAAATGAGGTTAGCTGAGGAATGCAAACAGATACACAGAACACATAGACCTTTAGCTTCACTCCAACATCCATATGTGGCCATAAAATATAGCTTCTTATATGTAAAATGTAAGGATTTCCCTCTGCAACAAAGGCATAAAATAGCTCACTCCCAAACAAGTATTTGAGCATACGAACATGATCTTTCACTTCATCTAGGACTACCCACCCAGTAAACCAAGCTGTATTCTTTCTGGGTGGCTCAGAGAATAGCATATTACAGTGGAAACACCCATTTATTTCATTTACTGCCATTTATAATATTTTCCACTATTTGCAGATAATGAATTCATCCACTTTTTGCCAAGATTATGCAGCCTGTTTTATAGCCAAAATTATCCAGAATCCTTCTAAAAATGTGTTACCCTTCATTTTCCATGATTACTTAGTGGTTCTCTTGGAGCAGGACCAAGATCAACCATATTAACAATGCACAGCAATAACTGAACTGTCATGCTCCTACTCTCCTAGCAGCAGGAAGAGTGCCATCAAGCTGGTCCCTGAAGTATGCACAATTCAAGAGCATAACTGTTCAGGTTAATTAAAGCCATTAGATGAGAAATGAGGAATTACTTTTGGAGTTCTTTCCTCTACACATTCTACCATGGTCTTCTCATAAAGGTAGATACATTTCAGATTATCTGATGTTTTCTTGGCACCACTGACTCTTCAGTTCTCCAGGATAAATTGTATTTGTAGAATATAACACAACAGAGACCTACAACGTGCAACATGCCTGAACCCTGTAAAGACTGACTCTGTAAAGACTGACACACATCTTTAACATTACACACCATGAGTAGCCCTTCCGGATTCAACAGGACCACAGACAGCAGGTAATACAGGCACTCTGAGACCAAGCCCACGCATAGGGCACTGCGTAGCTGCAAGGCAAGTGGAAAAGGGTGGAAAGGGACAAGTCCTTTGTGAGATGATGTGTATTGGGTTAGTACTGATTTCTTGGTAGACAACTTCCTGCTCCCTTCACTGGCTCAGCTGTGCTGGCATGCTATGGAGGGTGGAGCTGCAGCACCATTCACTCCCTGCTCCGCAAGAGGGAAGAGGAGAAACAGGCCGGTCACATCTGCTCTTCCCTTGTGCAGGGTCTGGCAGTCTGAAAATCCCATGCAGGGGAGAAAGAGGGCTCCTTGCCATCACCAGGCTCAACAGCTGGGCCCAGCATGTAAAATGAGGCACATGCAAATCTTTGCAGGGATTCCTTAGTGCTCAGCCTGAGACTTTGATCTTGGAGTCAAGGAAATCTAGCTCAGGACCCTAAATGCAAGAAGCAATCCCTGCCCAGAGGTGCCAGTGGTCAATGTTAGCAGTGATAACAGAAGTAAACACAAAAAATTATAAACAAAGGCTGAACAAAACAAATTCGCTTTCATTTTTTATAATTTTATACAAAAAGAGTGCAATAAATATCCTAGCAGCCAAACAGTCTTTGTTTCTTAACATTATCGCTATTTTCTTTGGCACCACTAGGAATCTCTTAGCAGGAGCTAAGAGGAAGGAGGACCTCTGGCTCAGCTAGAGGCTCTGTAGCTGCCAAAATCTGCTCTTCACCCAAATCACCATTGATCTGCAAGACTGAAGCTGAGCAGCTGGTACTGAACAAGTTAATCAGCCACCATGTGTGACTTGAGAATCAGGGGAGGCAGGGGAGCCACGCAGCAGGTTGAGTTACAGCCACTGGAACAAAAACAGGTTGTCATGATATAACTGAAGATTTCTTAGCACTGACAACTGACAGCACTGCAATAAATATTAATACTTCAAACTCCTACTTGGATTCCCATAAATACTCCAGACTTTGCCAGGAACTCCTTTCCCTTTGGCCACTCCATTATTCAGTTTTACCCTATGTAGCTGGTTGGGGCCTTTATAATTTCTCCCTTCCTCTATGTGCAGCAGCCCAGCACTACCACTTTACCTCTTCCTATACAGCAAGCTCCACTGATATCATCCAGTCTGGCCTGGCTTAGATTTCTCCAGCCAACCCAAAACATAGATTTCTCTTTTTTGGCTCCCTCCCAGTAACATCTTGAGGCCCTAATACTCATCCAATTGATCTCAGTGGAGCAGGATCTCAGCTGATTAGCTTTATTCAGATGGGTTTGTTTCATCTTAATCTCTCTCTTTCTCTTGCCCCCCCCCCTTTTTTTTTTTTTTGCCAAGCTCTTTGATTCTCTTTCTGGTTCTTCTCAGGGTCTCCAAGTTTCAGGCACTTCTCTAAACACCCTCTAATGTTTTGACTTTTGATGGTTAAATTTAAACAAAACTTAAAAGCTTTTCCAACTATTTTTACTCATTCTCAGAGTAATTTATCAATCCTATAGAGAGCCTGGATTCCCCCTATATAAATGGATCACCCTGTTCATGTGTAGCTAATGTGTAACCTCCTTTATCTCACAAAGACAAGAGTCTGGCCCCTTCCTTCTGGGTAAAGCAACTAGAAGCCACTGAACCTTTCCTGCTCAAAACATAACCACTTCTAGGATATGTCCTGCCAGCCCCACGACTAAGGTCACAACCAGTACAACTCTGGGCCTTCAAGGCAATTATGGTGCCCTCAAGGATGCTGCAACATATTCTGGCTGCAAAGGTAATCGTCTTACTTGCCCTGGCCCAAAAGGCCCCATGTGGTTGACACTCTAGTCTGGACAGCTGCATACCAACTCTTCCTAGGTCAAAGGTGTATTTCCTTTCAAAGACGAGCTGCAGGCTATGTGAGCTATATGTATGCTGCTCCTCTTGTCTGTCCAGTTTCCCTGGCAAAAATTCTGACTTGCACTTCTTCCACTTACTGGAATCGCAGAGAGGCATATGAGAAGGAAATGTGTGGCCTCTCAAATCCTCTAAACATTGTCCAGCTGCCACTAAAAAGGTGCCCTGACTTGAATTCATTTTTTAATTTTATTTTTTGACAACTACTCCGTGCTTTTGTACAAAACCATAGGAATTTTATTCTTGGACCAGTAGATAACCACAGCACATCTCTCCCAAGTTTCCAACCCCACAACCATTTTTCTTAATTTTGAAACTTTAAAGGAAGAATGCTGCTTTGGCTTCACAATTTTACACAACTTGTTAGAGCCACGGGAGAGTGTTACAATACCAAGCCACATGAAATGGAAACATTTGAACAGACCTTTGGGCTGGATCCTCTGCTTCCACCAAGCTGCACTCAGCCCATGACTGAAGAGTGTCTGGCTCGGGTGAAAGACATCTTTTTGTGACCTCAAGTCCTGGTGGCCAGCAAGAGTGGTTTGACCTCCCCGTGCAGTTAAGAACTGCTTCAAATCTACTCAGAATTGTGTCCCTGACACAGGACCTCCCAGGGACCTTCTGACAGCTAGTGATAACTGAAGCCCTACATGCTGTGCTGTACTCGGGGACCTGGGAGTTACCCCAGCTTACTGACACGAACAGCTCTTTCCTAACACCTTTGGCAGAAGGCTCCTGAAGCTGGCTCTGCGGGTTTCACTGCCAACATAGCAGTGTGAGGAGACCAGAACAGTTCCAAGGAACTGTTTCCCCTAAGAGGAAATAAAAAGAGAGACTGAAGCCACTGGCAAGCCATACATTAGACATTTTGGTTAAAAGCAGCTAGGCTGCACTTCAGAATGACTACTTATTGCAGAAGGCTTTGTTTCTTCTTGTGTTTGCATTGTACCCCCACAATTCACTGCCCCAGTTATGGACAATGCTTTTAGTTTAGTCCTCCAAAATTGTACTTTTCTATCACAAATTTCCACATCACAACAGGGCTTAAAATACAATAGAGGTATTTAAGTGATGTTCTGCTCCTGTAGAATTGCAGGCTCAGTCACTGCATTTCAGAAGGACAAAGCCCAGTTATAAGAACAATATAGGAAAGTGCATGGAAGCAGGAATCAAAAACAGAGATTCAAGAGAGATGGACTTCCATATGACAGGCCTGTATTGGGGTCTACATAGCTCAGATACTCTTACAGTGGAGTTGCTTTTGCGAGCACACTATTCAGTCCTCAGCCACCTCAGGTATCCCATCTCAGACTGATCATTCCTTAGGCTGGGCTGGTCTGCTTCCAGGAGCAGGGCTAGTTGTTTCCTGGTCCCTCTTTCCTACTTACCTACTACTTGAGTAGACAGCCACAACCCAGTGTTAGTTGGGTGAAGAGCCCATGCCATTGTGCTAGGCACTAGTAAAACACATATATCACAGTATCTGCCCCAAAACCTGGAAAAATTACGCATTTGATGTAGGTAAACTTTTAGTAGGTAATACTACTGTATCACCTCTCTTGTATACGGACAAGTGAATCACACAGCAACTCTGTGACCTGCCCAGGGTTAAGGACCATCTTGAAAGGAGGTATTACACCCAGACCTATTAACAGCTAGCCCACCACCTTCCACAGAAGGTTATTCTGCCTCCTGTTCAGAACACAGTTCAAGCAAGTTGAGCTCATCCTACAATAACACTTAAAACAAAATAAAATCCTCCAATCCTGGATTTGAAAATACTTTACAACACAAATGCTATAAATACAGAGAGAAGCCAAGAGCCGGAGCAGAATGAACTTATGAAACAGAGGCAGGGAAAGAGAGAGATGATTTCAACTGGGATGGAGAACCAATGAAGAGATAAAGGAAAGTCTTTCCAGATGGCTGGAGCTGTAAGAAGACACTTGCTCTGAAGATGGCTATACTGGATAAAGAGAGAGAAGTTTTGGGGCAATAATTGGGCTTCACTAAGGTCACAGAAAAAAGTTCTTTGCAGCAGGTCAGAGATTCCTCTCACAGAGAGGCAGACTGCTGGTGAGCCCTCAGATGATGTTGAAAAAGACCCTACCTGTAAACTCAGGTTGCACAAAGAGTTTGTGCAGGTTGCAGAAAGCCAACACAGTCTGGCAGAATCTCTGCAACTCCTCTGGGAGCAGCCCAATAAAGTACTGACAGCTGCGTAAAGGCAGTAGCAACACAAACCTCACCACGGGATAAATGCTTGAGCATTTAGCCATCCCAGGTGGGTTTTGCAGCCTTGGCTGAACCTGCATGGCCTCTGCTTTGTTGTGATCAGTACTCCACCCTGACCAGTCTAAAGTGACCTCAGAAGTGTCCCTATGGTTGCAGTCACATCTATAAATCACAGCACAGATGTACCCAGTGATTTTGCAAATCCCCCCCAACAGTTACTTTGTCTTCCTTAGATTTGCATGCTTGGAAATGGCTGAGAAAAACCTACAGGCTAATATCTTTTGAAATGGTTTTTAAGGGTTCTTTTTTGTCAGATTCCTCACCTGCTCTGTCAGGATGTTCTTTTAATGCCTTTCATATTTCCTATGAAAGACCATAAGCTCCCAAAGCCCCAGCATATCTGCCATCTCAGCTCTATCAGGAAAGAGCTGATGAGAATATGATTGTCAGTGATGATTACAAGTACTTTACAAACACTGGAAAGCATGTTCTGCATTAATTGCTAATCTATTTCAGCCAATTTGGCACCATGACAAATGCAACTGGTTGTATCTAACAAGCTGGGGGATTGGGAATAATTCTTTTTTAGTACAGTATGTCCAGGGAGAAGAATCAACCGTTAATCCCAGGTGACTGGTTTCTTTATAAATATATTAGCAACATAATGGAGGGCTTTTTAATGGGATTATAACCACACAAGCAGACCCCAAGCAGATGCTCTGCTAGTCAAAGGGAACATGGCTGACAATAAGATTTAAGAAACTGAATGAGGGGAAAATGGCAAACCTTCAGCATGGCACACTTAAACGACCTTGCTACTTAAAAGGAGTTGGATCAAGTTGCATACATGAAACGAAAATCAAATATACTTAAAGCAATCTCTTTGGGCATGCTTATCACTACTTTCTGCCACTGATCCTCTGTCAAAAGCAGAGAAAATGGCCAAAACAAGGAGAACTCATCTTTTCATATACTAGGGATAGATTTTAAAGCCAAAAAGATTTCACTCATACACTGAGTAACTGAGGGGTCATTGTCAAGGATGACAGGGCCCATATATTGTCACACAACCTCTGTGTTACTCTCTCTGCAGAGCTGAAATAATTTGTCATTCTGAGTACAATTTAACGGCTCAATAGTGTAAAGGCCCATTCCAAGCCAGCTCATTCTATGATTCTATACGTGAATATAGAGGTTTAGGTTAGATATTAGGAAAAATTTTTTTACTGAGAGGGTTGTCAAACATTGGAATGGGCTGCCCAGGGAAGTGGTTGAGTCACCATCCCTGGAGATATTAAAAAAGCAAGTGGACGGGGTACTTCAGGCCATGGTTTAGTGGGCATGGTTGATGGTTGGACTCGATGATCTAGAAGGTCTTTTCCAACCTAAATGATGCTATGATTCTATGATTCTATATATAAATGTACATACAGAAAAGGACAGCCACGAGGCAGCCACTGGGAACGACCCTGCAATGGCACAAGCAAGAGAAGAAACAAATCTCATTCAGAAATCCCTCAATACATTTTACAGGACTTAAAATCACAGGCCTAGATTCTGTCCATGGTAATATCTGGGTTCCCTTTCTTATCATTACTTTAACTGAGAGGTATAAAGATGGTATTGTAACTTACTAAAGGAGTTGGGGTTTTTTTTAAGTTGATGGAAGTAATGAAAGACAACTGTGTCTGTATAAATGGCACATACACCTCTTTTTTTTGAGTAATTTTTTTTGTAGTTCAGTGGCTTGAAGCTGATGCTAGGATTTGGCTCTGTGGTTTTGAAGGGAATACAGTATGGTATAATGCACATAAATGTTATGGAATACAAGTGCTGCAGTATGTAGCTGCTGTAGCAAGGACTATTTAGGCAGCTTAACCTTAGCATAATGAAAATAATTTCTGAAGTCCAGATCTAATTTGCACAGCTCTGGAATTTTGTTACCAGAGGCCCTTGGTTCAGGGTGGCATAATGACTCTGAAGAGTATTGAAGCACTCATTTAACCCTAAACTACACCTTACATCACTCTGAAATGCTTTTGTTAGAATCAGCTGAAACAAGGGACACTGACTCACCTAGCCTGACCAAGCCACACTGCCTGTCTGCAATCCATTGATACTAACAAAATATCCCCAGCGATTTCAATGGCTTGGCATCAGACCCACAGGTTATTTTTGAACACCTCTTAAACTTTCAGGGCTTGACCTCAGGATGCCCTGGCACCAGTCCAGGTGACACTATGCTTCCTTTGAAACAGCTGCGTGGAGCACTGAGCTCAATCTCCTGTTCACGAAACACTGCTGAGCCCATCGTGGTGGCACAGGAAGTGTGTAAGATAGATACATATATATATACATGTGCATGCATTAGCAGGGATACCGAGGCATGTAAAAGTTTAACTGGCCTCACTTTTCATGGTTTTGATGGCCAGCTAACAAGGTTCAATAAACTCTTTCTATCACACTGTGATGGATTCTGCATGCATCACCAAATGTTGGCAAGTACTTAACAGTGTCCTCCAAAACAATTTCCTACTGTATAAGTGCATCACCCTCCAGCCAAGTAACCTGAGTGTCTTCCTGCCTTTTCTGTATGACATTAACCACTGTTATGAAAGCTCCCCATCTTAAGTCTAGTTGGTTACAATACTTCTGTAGTTCACACAACAGTGTATACAATATGATCCTCTGACACATTTACATTTTACTAATGATAAGCACTGGCTGTGATGCACTAAAAATACTGTGACTGTGGAGACAATTAGGTGTATCTCTAGTGCCTGATTCAGGAGAGCAGTTAATGCTGTGATTAAGTCCATGGCTAGTCAGGACAAGACAGCTTATGTTTAAAGAGAGCTAAGTATGTCCAGTAGTACCATCCTGAATAACACCAACCTCCAGAATTGGGTCTGTACCAAGACTGTGGAAGGATATCCTTAAGGAGCTAAAAGCCACTACAACCCTAGCTGTCTGGTACTCAAAGGAGAAGATATGCTTTTTTGAACTGGCTTTATCATAAAATGTAGCAACCTGTGTTATTTTAAACCTATATAATTTTAAAAAATCTAAACCAGAAGACTACACTGCACACATTACTCCTCCTACAGAAAGAATGAAAAAGTTTGCATGGGACAGCTATTAGGCACACTGAATAACACAGCGCTGGAAGGGCACTCAGAGAGTAGCTACAGGTGCCTATCAGAGTCCATACAAAACTGACTAACAAATGCTGGAATTAAAAATGAAGACTTGCAGGGAGACATGGGCTTTGAGCAGCACAGTATTTCAGATCAGCTTACTGAGAGCTTCAAAATATCACCAGCTTTCAGTCTGAAATGTGTCAGCAATCATTTCATTTTTATCAAAACACAATTAGGCTGTTGTGAATGACATCATAAATCTTAAATAGGAAAGATACAGGATGAAAGACCACCAGGGTGGAACATAACTGTAAACCTCTCCATAAAACTACATTTGAGTTCTGATCATATACACAGGAACTCCTTTAAATGATCCAGCAAGAATCTTAACTCACTGACTTCCAAAGAAAGTGTTACCAATTAAGTGGGAGAAACGTTAACAGTCAATTTTAATTACGCTAAGAGATTCACCAATCAATTCCAAGCTCAAGCTGAAGTTTTTACTAGAGACAACTGGAACCAATTTACATGCTTTTATGTTGCGTCTAGACTTTAATAAATGGCCTAAGCATGGAGCAATTCTATGCCAGTATTGAACTAGATTTCATGTACACTGAGAAATGCACCAGGTCCTCTCAAATTCTCCAGTCTTTGTGTCTTGAAACACTCCCCTGAGAAATGATTGCAAAGGTAACAGAGTATATTACATAAGCACCACTGTGGGGATTGCTTAAAATATGTAGCAAGATAGTGATGCCACAGATTGTCCTCCACCTCATTGCTTTAATCTAACAGACGCAAAGCATGCAGAGCCAGGTCTTCCCTTTAGTGTGAAAAGACATCATTCTTATCGAGTATTGACCCAAGCCTATTAGACAAAAAAATATCTAAACAATATGGAACCACCTAGAACAGCTACAAATATTTAACTGATGGCTCCAAAAGGTAAATCTAGGCAATCTTTCAAAAATCTAAAAATCTTATCTTTCTATTCTATCACGCCTTCTTTGTACCTCTCATGGTCCTGATTAAGCTGTGGGCTACTGTGCTAAAGGACCTGAGCATCCAGTCACTCCAGCAGCACTAATACAGAGGAAAACGAAGCACCTGGTTGCTAGATTGTTCAAACATCGCAGAGCCTGCCGCAGCACATGCAGTAGTACTTTAGCTATATGAGACTCACCACTATGGCATCACTTTGATCACTGCTGTAGGTCATGGACTCACTCTGAAACCAAAACAGTCTTGTTAAAAAATTAAGTTGAATTACCATTTAGGGACCTCTGTTGCATTTTTTTTTTTTTCCCTCCCTTCCTTCTTTTTAAACATGCCTGTCGGAAGTGTGAAATTGTATGCATTTATCACCACCCTGCTGAGCAAAGCTTGTTAAATTAAGAAAGACATATTTCATTAAATGGACTGATAAACATTCATATACTTGTATTCAGAGGGCACTGTCTATAATTTTAATTTTTAAAAACTGAAAGGTTGCTTTGGTGATTCAGAGCCTCCGAAGATGTTTCCCACAGGATGATGTCAGACTAATAAACCTCCAGGGAGTTCTGTATGCCAGAGTTCTGACAAAGTTGGGCCTCTTGTCTTCTGAAAGCAACACAAGGATTTACCTGCTACTGTATTTTAGGAAAAGGCAGCAAATTACTTTGGAAGGGCTGCACTAGACATAACAGCCATGAAACCCAGAAAGAATTGTTTTCCATTTTGCAGTAGCACATAGCCCTTTGGTGCAGCAATGACCAGAGGGTGCCCCATTTCACACCTCCCTCCTCTCACCAGCCTGCTGTGCAAAGAGCTACAGGCTGTGGGGCCACACGCTAACCTACACAGTGTGCACCTGCGTACAGGGTTATGTATGCTCTGTAGGCTGTTGGTTTGGGCAGCACATCTTGAGGATTGTCTTTGGAGCTATTCTAAACCTATTTACACTGCATAGAGAAGGACTCTTCTGTTAAGTACAGTACAAGTATACAGAAAAGAAGTCTGCTTCAGAGACAGGACAGTGTGGGCAAACAGGACAAAAGGAAGGAAGTAAAACGAAGCAACTAATAACTGAGATTATGTGTTTGAGATCAGCTGGCAGGCCAGTAACAGAGCTCGGACCAGCACCTGCCAGCCCGGTTCAATGTTCTGTTCACAAGAGTGGTTTGTCCAAGGCATTACTCACAATAGCTGCCTGAATGAGCAAAGCAGACTCATACTCAGGCGGCTGGAGTCTTGACTTGACAAAGTATCCCTTGCTCTCAAGGATTAATTTTGCTGAATGGCAATCATAGCTTGTAAAAATCAAATAAAAACCAAATGCACCACATGTTGCAGGATGCTGGGATTGTATAGAGTACTGTAAGCAATGTTTTTTGCAAAGACAGGGAATGTTATTCATCATAGTTGTCTGTGGTGGGCAATTTGGTCACCTTTCAGGGGACTCATTCCAACATAGGATCCCTGCCAACATAAAGAACTGGTCAAAGCATTGTGCTTTTCAAAGTTGAAAGATTTTTTTCCTTCTGCCTCCTTCAGAAAATGTAGCAAATTTTGGGACGTCACAATCACTTCTGTTGCTGAAAATAAATTACTAGCAATTAAAAATCTTCTGTTTCTTGCACACTTTCATTACACAGAATAATATACAATGTAAAGATTCACAGACATTTGAGGAAGCATTATGATCTTCAGACGTGACCTTCTGAATAACATAGGCCAAAGCACTTCACTTAGTGGTCACTGCCTTAAGCCCAGATCTTGTGGCTGAACTGTAGCAAGTCATTCAGAAAGACATTCATCTTGATTTATGGGTACCAGTCTTGATGTGAGAATGCCACACAAAGCAGTTCCTGTCTTGAGCTTCATGCAATGAATTACAAAGTTAAGCTGGTTCATGGATTTGAAATGCCTGTAATCCAGTAAGATTCTCTCCAATTCTAGGCGGAAATAGTGTGTAGGTGGCTTATAAAACTTCCTTTCTACAGTGACTCCAAATCTAAGCAAAAGGTCAGAATCATTTGTGGTGCTTCAAAGGCTCAATTGTTACTCTGGCCAACAAGTTAGCCATGAAAAAAACTACATTCAATTCTTCTATCTATGACATAGCTAAGATAAACATGGTGAAAGATTGTTATTGTTTACTCAAATTCTTTCTCTACTGAGAGAAACTGTAATAGCATTTTTCAGTGCATTAATTGCTTATGGTTCTCATGCCATGGTTTTTAAATCTTAGGTGCTAATAACTACATTTTTCTCCCAGATACATATATGGCCAATAACCTTTCTTTATAGAAATTCTGAAACAGGTCGATGAAATCCTGGTCCCAGTAAAGTTAAAAGGAGTTTTTCCGGAGTCTGTAACCAGCAGGGCAGTCAAGCACCTGTGTGAACGGTACCAATTCTAGTACCAATTGAGGTACCAGTTCCAGCATGGACTGAAGTGAGGAAATGACCCCTTCTACTTATGTAAGGAAGTTTTCTGTTATGTGACCATAACTCCCTGGCAAAAACAATCTTTGAAATGTGTCTAGTTTTTTGTAGGGGAGGCTACATAAGTCCATATCAAAATACAGCCCAAGGACCTGGTTGTTGCTGTATATGTGCATGTGCCTGTGCCCAGTAACACAACTACTCACACTGCTATTTGTTGTTGTTACAAGTAATACAAGATGTAAAATGATATTAAAATATTTTAACAAATATGTTAACAATAAAAAGAAAGCCACGGAGAATATCTATCCTTTAATGGATACAGAAGGGAACATTGCCACCAGAGATGAGGAAAAGGCTGAGGTACTTAATGCCTTCTTTGTCTCAGTCTTTAATAGAAAGACCAGTTATCATCAGGGTACTCTGCCCCCTGAGCTGGAAGACAAGGACAAAGAGCAGAATATACCCCCTTAATCCAAGAGGATTAAGTGACCTACTATGCCATCTGGGTGCTCACAAATCTATGGGACCAGACAAGATCCATCCAAGAGTACTGAGGGAACTGGCGGAGGTGCTTGCCAAGCCACTCTCCATCATCTATCAGCGATCCTGGTCAACGGGGAGGTCCCAGATGACTGGAGGCTTGCCAATGTGACATCCATTTACAAGAAGGGTCAGAGGGAGGATCCAGGGAACTACAGGCCTGTCAGCTTGACCTGGGTACCAGGGAAGATTATGGAACAGTTCGTCTTGAGAGTGCTCACATGGCATGTGCAGGACAAACAGGGCATCACGCCTAGTCAGCGTGGGTTTACCAAAGTCAGGTCCTGCTTGACCAACCTGATCTCCTTTTATGACCAGGTGACTTGCCTAGTGGATGAGGGAAGGGCTGTGGACGTTATCTACCTTGACTTCAGCAAGGCCTGTGACACTGTCTCTCATGGCATACTCCTTGAGAAGCTGGCATCTCATGGCTTAGACAAGTGTACTCCTCACTGGGTGAAAAACTGGCTGGATGGACGAGCCCAGAGGGTTGTGGTGAATGGAGTTAAATCCAGTTGGCGGCAGGTCACAAGTGGTGTTCCCCAGGGCTCGGTGTTGGGGCCAGTTCTGTTTAATATCTTTATCCATGGTCTGGATGAGGGGATCGAGTGCACCCTCAGCAAGTTTGCAGACGACACCAAGTTGGGAGGCAGGGTTGATCTGCTTGAGGGTAGGAAGGGTCTACAGAGAGATCTGGACAGGCTGGATTGATGGGCCGAGGCCAACTGTATGAAGTTCAACAAGGCCAAGTGCCAGGTCCTGCACTTCAGTCACAGCAACCCCATGCAGTGCTACGGGCTTGGGGAAGGGTGGCTGGAAAGCTGCCCAGCAGAAAAAGACCTGGGGGTGCTGGTTAACAGCCAGCTGAATATGAGCCAGCAGTGTGCCCAGGTGGCCAAGGAGGCCAGCAGCATCCTGGCCTATATCAGAAATAGTGTGGCCAGCAGGAGCAGGAAGGTGATTTTTCCCCTGTATTAGGCACTGGTGAGGCCCCACCTCGAGTACTGTGTTCAGTTTTGGGCTCCTCACTACAGGAAAGACATTGAGGTGCTGGAGCATGTCCAGAGAAGGACAACCAAGTTGGTGAGGGGCCTGGAGCACAAGTCTTATGAGGAGCAGCTGGGGGAACTGGGGTTGTTTAGTCTGGAGAAAAGGAGGCTGAGGAGAGACCTTCTCCCTCTCTACAACTCCCATAAAGGGGGTTGTAGTGAGGTGGGTGTTGGTCTCTTCTGTCAGGTGGCTGGAGATAGGACAAGAGGAAATGGCCTCAAGTTGCGGCAAGGGAGATTTAGGTTGGATATTAGGAAAAATTTCTTTACTGAAAGGGTTGTCAGACATTGGAACAGGCTGCCCAGGGAAGTGGTTGAGTCACCATCCCTGGAGGTATTCAAAAAGCATGTAGACAAGGCACTTCAGGCCATGGTTTAGTGGGCATGGTTGATGGTTGGACTTGATGATCTTGAAGGTCTTTTCCAACCTAAATGATTCTATGATACATACTTTACACTGCATAAAACAGACTACTACTACAATGACATTAACTGGTCATATTTTAGTGCCAGCAACTGAAACAGGGATCTCACAATACAATTATTTGACCAACAAGTGCTTAATTGAGAGTACCCCAGAAGACTTAAAACCAAACCAGACGAGGCAGGGAAACAAACAGCAGGAGACTGAGAAAGAGGAATTGGTTTACTGATGGCCACACAGCAGATAGCTGCAAAAATCAGGAACTGGACAAGACAGATCAGAGAATTAACTTTACCATCTACTATTTCCCAACAAATATTAATCATTCAAATGCCAGAAAGTCATTTTTTAAGTTACAAGGCCCCTTAACGACAGTCAATAGTCATTCCATTTCAACCTGGAGTGTACCTACCAAACAAACACACATAAGCCCCATGGAAGTGTTTTTTAAAATGCAAAGCATTGGCCGAAGCTTCATGTTTACCATTTCAAGTCATGTAAACCTGAGAATAAATCTACCTGTTGCCCTTTCTTCAATGAGGTCACTAAAAAAACCTCCCTTTTATTTGCAAACAGCTTAGTAGCTACCAAAGAACAGTTGCCAATACACTTATTCCAAACAAAGATTAATTCCTCATTAATCATGGGGAAGGGTTAAATCAGCATTAAGGAAAATGCCAGCTACTGAAAAGTGAGATTTTTCTGTAGTAATTTATTGCAACTTTCCGTGCTGAGGCTAACTAGAGTTGGACAAAAGAAGATTTAAAAAATTGTCAAAAGTAAAGTGAAAGGCCAGAAAAACTGAGAAAGTAAATAATACAGAACAACAAGATAGACAAGGAATCAGGAAAGGTAACAATAACGACATGACGAAAGAAAGTATACATTTCGGTAATAACCTGGTAATGGGAAGAAAGGAATAAAATTCAGCTCTATGAAAAGTCAGCTTTGAATAAGTCATTTGAAAAGAGCTGAATGCTATCCTCCTTTTTTAATTAACAGTATATCAAATTTAAAGTAAAATAGATTTATTATCAATGATAAGACCATAATACCTTTAACAACCCGTTTATTTTTCCTCAGAATATCCTACACAATTTTCCTATGATTTGCAAATCTATACTCTAAAATAAACAGTTGTTATGTGTTCCTTACTGTAAGTTCTGCCTGTAAACAGTTTTAGAATGGAGACGGCAACAATCTTCTAGCTAGGTAGCACACTCTCTTCACTGAAGGTACTTCTGACGTGTCTGAGAGAAACCCAAGACAAGCACCATAGAATGAACCCTCTGCCAGCTACATTGTAATAAATAACCAACAAGTTAGACTGAGACTGGTAGAAGTTCAAATCCTCTTTCTTGTGCCTCAGGAGGCAGGGGCGCAGGAAGATAAGCTCTGCACGGCAGCTTTTCTCTGGAGACAAGGGGGCAGCACAGGCTGACCCACAGTGCCACAAAGGCAAGTGAGCAAGAAGGATCCTCAGCAGATGGATGAGTTGCTGCATTATGGAGAACAGAGGATAGAGTCCAGCTGGAGATGGGAGGGCACACAGCTTTCTCCGGGCTAAAATCTTCTGATTTGAGGCAGTGAAAATCTATCCAAGGAAGTGGACATTGAAAGAAGAAAGGCCTTCTTCCCAAATTCGCATGGGGAAGCCCAAGTTCTTGTTAGGCAACAGCCTGGAGGGAAACTTTTTGACCTGGCCTAGCCCTAAACAGAGCTGGGTATGAAGTTCTTTTCTCTCCCCACCCAAATTTCAGAAATGCCACCTTTAATAAACTATAAGGAATATAAACTAGCACAGATTTTAATGAAAAACAAAAACAGCTATTGCCCTAGTCCAACAGCCTTGAGCTAAACATTTTACTTAAGTAACTCAATAGAATTATGCTTCTTGATCTCATTATTTAAGCAGAATCAAACTTTTTTAAAGTTAAAAAAAAAAAAAAAAGGAGCAAGTGCCAACTAACTAAAAAGGAAAAAATGACCCAACACAAGATTCTGTTCTCCGTGTTGATCAAGCAGTATGAGCTGAGCTCTGGGCCTTTTTGGTAAAAGCAGTTCCATGAGCAACTGTTAGAGCTTCCCCATTGTGCTGCACCACTATAAATTGAATTGTTGGCTAACCTACATAATATAATGTGGTGTTTGCAAAGCCACTGAGACTTGGCTTTACTCCACTCCTGTTTACATCAGTAGTACTCTGACAATTCAATTCAATGGAAGAAAAGGTAAACTACAGAGTCCAGGTTTTTTTCCAGTATGCTCTCCTAAATAAGACTTGTTAACACTGTATAGACATTTATGGGATGTTGTTTGCTTGAGCAGCTACAGTGACACGCTTGTATTCTTTGTTATGAATTGACCATAATGATAAACACATCTGCCTTAGGCAAGGAATCTTATTTAAGGATTGGAGAATGATGCCTTTTACTTGAAGCATGTGCTCAAATGATGTGTTTTTCTCTGACTTCTTTCTAGTTTTAATAAGGCAAGGCAAGACCAGGAAGGGGAAAGAGGGAGAGAGAGAGAAAGAAAGAGAGAAGAGGAGGAAGAGGAAGAAAGAAAGAGGGGACGAAGGAGAAAGCAAGAAAGTGCTAAGAGAAAAAGAAAGACAAAAGAAAGAAAAAGAAAGAGAAAAAAGAAAGAGAAAGAAGAAGGAAGAAGGCAAGCAAAGCAAGCAGGTGGTGCTGAAAGTGAGCAAGACTCTTTCTCTCTCATTTTCTTCTGTCTTTTAATAAATCATTGTAGCAGCTTTGTGACAGGTCTCTGTTATCCATAATGCCCAAGCAAACAGCTTTTCTTTCAGCCTCTATTCAGTTGGCTGCCAGGGAAGCAGGACTGCAGGCAGGAAACTTCAGTGGCTCAGCCTGCTTCCCTGTAATTCAATTAGAAAAGCAAGCATGAAGTCAATATTCATTGCGCCAGGCCAGAACTGCACAGCACAATGAAATGATAATGAGAAAGTTCACAAAGGAGACGGGCTTAATGATAAGTTTTTAAAGAGGTGCTGCAGCGGGTGACACTCTGTACAACTGGCAAACACACACAGGCATATGGGTCTTTACCCTCAGGGATTTACTCTCAACTCTCACCATCTGTATCCAGGGCAGACGGCTGATTGTGAATCCAAGGGAATCTCATGATATACTGTCTTAGGTCACCCTATTCAGCTATTTTGCATCTCTGAAGGGAAAGAAGACATGTTTCTTAAACACCCAGGGCCCAAGGGAACACATACAACTTGCTGGATCACAGGCAATTGCAGTTTCAAGCGGCATGGACCTATGACTCCTAAGCCCAGCGGGGAGGTTGGGCTTGTGGGGCACAGACCAAGGAAAGCATGAGAGAGAACTTCCAACACTTTGTGGAAGTCCAGAAGAACTGCACTCTTGTGCTTTCAGAGCAAGGCGGTACTCAGTCCCTACAACTGTGAGAACTTAAAGCATTTGTGCTCTAAACTGATCAGTACTGGCTAAATGCTGGACCGAATTCTGCAGCTCCCTCTTAAAGAGATATCCCACTGGAGAAGGTCTCTACATGATTTCCTTTCTTCTCCTTTTAGCACTTTGCTGGTGACAATAAAATATGCAGTTATTTATTTTGTAAACATCATTGTATTTAGTTTTCAAAATAATGAGTGATTGAAGTAGTAATTAAAAAAACAGCATTGTCTGTACAAGCCCAGAGTTGCCTTGTTCTAATTTTGTTTTGGGATTCAACATTCCAGATATGACAGAATTTGTTCTTTTTTAAATTACTTCTATGGTAAAGGCCTTGTCCCCTCACAAAGAGACTTGGGTCTCGTTCTTTTTGGTGCAGTACAGAAAGAACGAGTGGCCCCAACTCTAAGCAGGCAAACATGAGAAACAGAAAGTTTTTCTTTTCTTCTCCTTTAACAAAAGGGAAACAGAGCACACAGAGCTTATATAAGTTCCCTGAGGTCACACAGGGTGTTAGTGACAGAGTCACAAATTGAATTCAGAATCTCAGGCTCTCGGCCACATCATATTGTAGTACAGGGAACTGCAAAGCTTTAATGTAATTTTCAGAAATACGTTGTAATTTCCCTAAAATAATGTCTCAGCCTAATGTATATTAACATTCCACATATCCCCATCATCGGTAATGGCCGCTTAATAAGCTGGTAAATAATTAATACAAGTATATTTTCTCAAAATCAAGAGGTATTTTTCAATATTGCTCACGACAACAGCCCATTTTTTACTTCAGAGCCCAACAAAAAGGAAGTTAATTTTGCCATTCTTCCTGATTCAAAAAGCCTTCAACTGCTAATAATAGAAGTGGGTGGTGAATTGCTTCATCTGCAGTAGGAAGCTCTTCATGTCCTATTGGGCCAGTTCTTCAGCTGCTATAAACCCACAGAGCTTCACTGAAGGCAATTCAGCTTTGTCAAGTCACGCAAGCCAAGTGCAGATGTATTTGTGTTTCACTGCCCACTCAATCTCTTAAGACTGACACAATCTCTGCATCTCAAAGGGAGAATGAAGCACTGCCCACAACTGGAGCTATACCCAGGGATGTAACAGGTAGAACAGGCTGGCTGGATGCCTCTTACGGCCATCACGTTTCCAGAAATCCTCCGTGGGAAAAAGCAGAGGTAAACACCAGAAACAGCAAGCCTGTCCCAGCAAGCCATGCCAACATCCTGGACTAAACACCCCCCCCTCTGGAACATAGCATGGGATAACAGCAAAGCATCTCAGAATGAGCTGCTTTCTTCCAACATTGACCAAGAGATGTTATGTGAAAAAAGGGAAGAGTTTTATCTCTAAAGCTGCACACACTTGTGGCCGCTTCTACAGTTCACAAATTTCAACAATTTTCTTGCCCTCACTGCAATTTTTGTTGGTATTTTGAAGGGTTGCAGACCCTTGGTGGACATAAAAACCTTCTCCAGAAGAGATCAGGTGCTGAACTGATGTACATTCATATCTATTTTGATTATGCCAGCAAAGGGCCAGATACCAGGGTTTTTCCTTTTGGTTAATTAATCTCCAGTGCTATTCTAAGAGACTGGAGAAAAAGGGGTAAGATAGCCACATCTTCCGTATGTATTTGTGCTCATTCTTACTGTTATATAAAAGGCCAGATAAGAGGTACTAGTCACTTTAGATGTCAATACAGAACATAATTATACTCTATCTTTTCACAGGTATATAAACTCCAATTTTCACAACTAAATGCAAATTTGGGGTACTCTCCAAAGGCCCAATATGTAAAACGGAGTCCTCGCTGCTCAAAACAACTAGAGGTCAAATGTCCCTGTGTAATTCCTGCATGTAGCTCTCAGAAGTGATCACAATAACTTCCTCTTTCTTATTTTAGAGGCAGCACTCTCGCTCTTATGTAACGAAGGCAAAATCTGTTGAGGTCAGGGATTCAGAAACACCAGCTTCATCCACTAAACAGCCTTTGCCTCTCAGTGACAGGCCCTGGGAAGTTCACAAGACACTGCAGGTATCTATCTCCCTTTAGTTATCACTCATTCATGTCAGACCCTGCTATCCTGTTTTATGCTCTGTGCTTTGATGGGAGATGTTGTCTGCACAATATCCTCAGCTGAGAATTGTTTTTTCCTGGAGATATTAATGCTTGTAATTGGCACATGCTTTTCTGGAGTATTTCTATCACCTTTCAAAGATAGAGACAATCAAATCTCTTCCCTAGTCATCAAGGAAATGCTTAAAGCATCAAGTGGGGAATTCCAGGCCAGCTTATAGCTGGTACTTTACATTTTTTCAAGCAGCAAGGTAATATGGGATGAGGGCTGTCACAGTGTTTATTTTGAGTTCCCTGGTGAGAAAAACATTTTACACCTAACCTGTTGGTTGAAACCTTCCTCCCCTCCTGGGGAAGTTGGGCTCTCTCTGCCATTCGTATACAGCTGCTGTTACTTGATGTGACCTATCCCCACTGAACACACATTGCAGAGAGGCATTGAAGTCAGTTATCCTAGGTCAGGCTCTAACCTTCACAGAGGTAAGGTAAAATAGAGCTCTTGTCTCTAGCTAGGTCATAGTGCTCATTAGAGATGAGCTCAAAATTCAGAAGCTCACCTCAAAGAAAAGTACTAGGAAAAGACCAAAATCCTTCTCAAAGTTCTGCATCTTTCTAGTTCCTGCCATGCTGTTTTCAGTCCTGGACTAGGCCATTTAAAAATGGAAGAATCAAGAAAAATACGCTCAAGAGGGAAAAGGTGGTCCAGTAATTAAGTGATTAGCCTGACCAGGGTTTAATTTCAAACACTGACATAAGGTTGCTTTGTATCAACGGGCAGATGGAGCTATGGGCTCTCTTCACCATGCCATTTTAAGAATGAATGAGAGATGATAACACTTTTCTCCCATTCTTTGTTTTGATTGTCAGTGTTTAGAGGCAGATGTTTTTTACTTGTTCAGAAAGTAGCTTGCACAACAGCGTTCCCATCTTCTGAGAGATCACTCTGTTGCGATAGACCTTTTATTTTTGCACTACAGAACACACCCAGATGACACGGAATGCAATGCACCTCTATGCTCCATGTATCCTTTCAGCAAAAAGATGTGAATTTGGAGGTGGAGACACAGATGATCTAGGTACAGGTTATAGCTAAAGATCTACAAAATTGCATGCCAAATTCAATCCAGCAGAGAAATTACAGAAACACAGAATGGGGAGTCTATTTATGTTATTAATAATAAAGGTACTGCACCCAGTGAGTCCAGAGCTACGCAATTGCAAGGAGACATGCAGTGTACACAATCAGGAATCCTTATCAGATTGTTTGGTCTATCTTTTCCATTTAAAAGTGATGTTTAAACTATGTTTATAGACAAAAGAATTGATCAATGAACGTGTCATTTGGTCATGAGTAACATGGAAAAAATTAATCAGGTGATGAAAATATTGCTGTTTCTCCATTTGGGGAATAAATTTAAGATATCTCAAAAAGATTTTATCAAAACTCTGGGGACACATGGATCAGCAAAGTCAAACGCTACATCTTTGAAGATTTCCCACAAGCAAACATCTCAAAAGATATTTGGAAATGAGATTTTCCAAAGGTAAAATAGCTGGAAAAACCACAAACAGGGTTTTACTATTATTTAAGCTTTTCAGCTGCTCTATAAGAAAATAAACTTGGAGTTAAACAAAAACTTCACTGTTTTCCTACAAAATAAATAACAGTAACATTATACCCACTAAACAGGAATCAGCTGTATAAACAGTTTACCTGCCTCTGACAGCATCAACTATAGAGAGAAATTCTGCGCAACAATATTCAATGAAGGGATAACCCAAATTATGGCAACCATTGTGACCCAATGCATAATAAATATGAAGTAGCAAGTAGGAGAGAAAAAACACCTAAAAACTTCAACATCTTGACTAAGCATCTTCAAATTTTATACTTAAAAAAGGTGACAGTCATGACACTCTTCTCCTGCTTGTCACTTTAAGCTTGTCCAATCATAAGCCCTTGGTTCAAAATTTAATTGTCTTTAACCAGCTAATCTCAGTTCAGTCATTTCTGAAACATGTGTGTCTGATTTTCCACATTCATTCTCTTCATCCACAAATAGACAGACAGATATTGTATGCAATTTGAAAGTATTTTGCAGCACAGAAACCAACCCCTATTTTTCTGTCATGTAGTCCCCCTGGACTCTTTGATTAATTTCAATGAACTAAATCTGAAGAGCTTAGAGGCCTCACATGGCCCAAGCAAGGGAAGAAGATAAAAAAATCAATCATTTTCACAGTGTCATTTTCTGCAAACTTGAACTATAACAACTCAGTGATCAAACAATTTGCAGTTGTGAACATTAAGAAATGGGAGCCTTTGAAACATGTCAGCATGGCAGTAACGTATCTCCCCTCTATTCTCATCTTCCCCACCAGCTCAGCATATGTAAACTTTTAGGTAGTGCATGTTCAAGTTGTTCCCACACTATATAACAGAAAAATGTATGCTGCTGCAAAACAGAGGCATGTGTAATAAATATTTTGTGTGCTCAAGGGCCTAGAAATAGGTTGTAGGCTGCATGTGTATTAGAGACTTGTGTCAACATAGCTAGATCCATCAGGTGCATGAAGAGAAATGATCCTGACAGACACAGCTGGGTTTCAGAAGCTGCCTCAACAGCCTTATTTATAGTGGCAAAACCGCCCATGTTCTAGTTCAGCTCTTGACAAAAGGATATATAACAGAGCTTTGCTACAGTAGGAGCACATCAGCTGTAGAACATATGATATTTGCAACTGATACAAATCACCCAGTACAAATCTGGTATGAGAACTAGGGACAGAAGTTGGATGTGGAGGGATTATGGCTAGCACTTTTAAGACAGTGCTCTCTGAAGAATGAAAAGGGCTTGACTTTACCTTGCCCCAGATTTTGTGCTGTCATCCTCATCAAAGCATCCAAGATGAAAAACCTTCTCTCTTCAGTCTTGGGTAGTGGTACATTTCACACTACTTTGTGAACAGCTTTGTTTAGAAATGAAGTGCCTTGAAATAACAAACCTGAATCCTCTCATACAATTTCAGCTTTATCACGCCTGTAGTCACTTCTCTTTTAGAGGATTTGCAATAGGAACTGAATGCTGAATTCCTCTTTGTGCTTCTTTGGACCAGATCCTCAGCAAGTACAAACTAACCTAACACCCACAGATGTCACAAAATCTTCCCATATTTATACCAGCTGAAGATCCAGCATTTGTTTGCCAATGAGGATGTTGCTCTACAGTAATACTGTTTCTGGCCCAAGTAATTCCTAACATTATCGTAATTTACAACACTACCAGGCACAAAATGGAAAGAGTAACCACCAGGAACAAATCTTCTTTTTTGATTCTCTAGAATATGTGCATGTAGCTAATATATGGTCAACAGAAAAAATACACGGATATGGCCGTAAAAATATCTTATAATTATCTTAACCTGCTGCTTTGGGACAGACTTCATTGTCCACTTCCCTCAGATGCTGTCCTGCCTCCTTCCTCACACCCTGAGCGCTGTCAGTTTGCTGTCAGCTTTACAGTATCAAGTGTGTGATCTCTCCATTGGTACCCTGTTCAGTGTCATTTAAGCTGGCCAGTCTGCAAGGCCACCAAGGTCAAGGAACTATCAGGAGTAAGGTTTCTTAAGTGCAATGTATGAGACACCATCTGACACTGTTTATAGATAGAGTTAGCCTCTTATTGACCACAGGATAGAAGTTAAAAGCATTGCTTTGTGAGTTCAAATGTGTTAACCTCTGAAGTGATTGAATTAGGGTTATAAAGGTCCTAAAGTTTTGATCAGAGGCTTGGAGAATAAAAAGGATTTGGAAAAATTTTAGAGCAGGATCAGAGTAGCTACACTAAGTATGCCAACTACTATATTATTGTTGATTTAATTGAGTCCATCTATCAGGTCTGTGCATTATGTGATCCAGTTCCAAAGATGTTTCCCTGCTGCAGCTGACAAAATACAGACTATATGCTTCAAATGCAGTTGTCGGTCTTTAAAACAGGCAGTTACAAAACATGTTGGCTGCTCTAGCAATCAATAATGGGAAGGGCAGTGTACATTGGACTAAATCCCAAACAATTAAATACTTGCCAGTTTAAAGTAAAAAACGACGTGAGATTATGCCAAAAGCTTGTTCACTCTTTGGCAACCCAGAGTATTACAAACACTGATGGTTTAACAATCAGGCAAAATTAACAAAGCTGGAACAGTAGAAACATTTTCTGAGAAGTTTTCTGATGAATACACTGAAGAGGTAACAAATACACCTTCCCTTGAATTGTATCCACATGCCACCTGGAATTCCTGATGCACTGTTTTCCTGGAAGCTGACTCACGGAGGAGGAGGTTAGATACCTGTCATGAATTGCATACACAAACTACAAAGACATCACACCACCTTCAGCAAAAGAAGCAATGCCTCTTACCCAGAAAGGAGGCACCTAACAGCTTAAATGTTTTGGAACACCGGACCTGCACTCTGAAGACTGAGAATAAACAATTTTTCCCAGCCCTGAGAACAAGTGAAGGAAAGTGCCATGTCAGGGTGCAGCAAGGGCCAGTTACTCCCTAAGGGACCAGGAGCTGAGCATGATGACACAGCCAGGACACAGGCCAGTGAGGTGAGCAGGGCAGGTCTAGGGTGACAGCTCAGGGGCAGCCCAGAGCCCGGACCACCAGACAGCTTCATGGACTGCTGAGGCCAGGCCAGGCCATTAGACTGCAGGTTGGGTCTGGTGCAGCGGGGCCCGTGACCAGGCAGGGCACGGCTGTGACAGAGCTGGAGAGCGGCATCCTGTGGCATCACTGGGGCAGCAAGTTATGTCCCCAGCTAGGCTGAGCTGGAGCCCTGAGCCATGCGCAGGAATGTGAGTGGAAGCCCCAGGGGAGGCAGGCAGGACCAATGAAATCCATTAGTGCCATTTTTTCGTTAAGAATTTCACTGGTTTTCACTATTAAATTATCTCTGTTCCCATGCCTTGGCTTCACCACAACAAAGTGTTAAATAGACTTTGAGCACAGTTATTAATTTTTCCACATTTGTGATCTGTCTTACCAATACAGAAAAGAATCAGAAAGAGCACCACAACTGCAGAGAAAAAATGGTAAAAAGGTCCATGCTATATGCTATTCCAATGTCTATGCTTAAAAAGTATGGACTTCCTTTTCCTACTCCACAGTCTTGCAGTAAGAATGTTACCCCTCTTCACCAGAATAATAAGGCTTAGGCACCCATGTTTTGATTTACGGGTGGAAGGAGAGAGTCACTTAGAGGCTTATAGCCAATCTTCCCCTTGCCATTAATGCCAGCTAATGTGGCATGTTTATTTGTCACCATGTAACACGAAGGTACATAGCTGTTTCCCTCAACCTCTCCATTCAGACAAGGGCTGGGCATAGCCCTGCTCTATTCCAGGAAGGACTGAGAGGGGTCTGCAGCCAAACTGGACAGGTGATGCTTGAGAGATGTTGTAGTGTCAGTCAATGGTTATTGCTCCTGTGGCCAGAAACAGGGACCCTAACTGGCATTACAGAACAATCCTGAGTAGAAACAGGCCCTGCAGGCCATTCTTTTTCTGGACTTGTGCTAACAGCTACAGCCTTGTTGCAAATCTCCTCAGTCTTTCAAAGTGTGGAAAATATGGTAGATTTTGCTATTATTTCTCTGAAACATAACAGGGAATGCTATGTACTCAGCTATTCTTGCTGCTTTCTACTGCAGGGTACCCTTTCTTTAGTGATGTTATAGGATATAAGATGCATACTCACCTTTCTTATCTCCATCAATTATCTGGGATAATAATCTCTTCATACTTTTTAATCCCCCCACTGCATAGCTGAGGAAATATAGGTAGATATTAACCTTGTGTTAAAGGTCATTTAGAATGCTCCCGTTATGCACACACACACCTCTGAGCTAGACTTAACTTCAAAGATATTTGTCTTTCAAAAGACAGTGCATTTATCTGGGACAATGAACATTACCAGAAATCAAATATTCTGGTGCCCAAAATAACACAAAACAGGTTGATTTCTCTAACTCTCCTCCTCTCCCCCTCTCCCCCCACCACCCTTTCTCACTTTCTCCCTTTTTCCCTTTCTCTCTTTCTGTCTTCCTTTCTTGATTTCTTAACTGTAGCACATGCAACTAACATGGGAGTAACTGGATATAGAAATAAATACCTACTAGCTTTTATGCTTCTGGTAAAACATGGTACTGTGTGATTTCTAGGCATGTACAGAGAAAGATGAAATAAAGCAAAGTTACCTAGCAAGTGTCAGTCTTAATACTCCAAACTATCATTTCAGAGTGCTGCAGAATATAGTTCCCTTTCTTTAACCCTGCAATAAAATGTGTGTCAAATCTCTGTAGACCAGGCCCCAAACAGTCCAAGTCCAAGGCTGTGCAACCCTTCCATCTGCCACCCAGCTATCAGTAAAAGACCTGTCCCAGATGATGTGTAAACAAGTTGTCAAAATACAGTAATCTGTAGCACCAAAGTCTCAGTGTAGACAAGAATCTCTGATTAGTGAAAGAAAAAACTGATGTCAGCCACATCAAGAAGTCCTAGACCTGGAGATGACACCAAAGGTGTATCACAAAAAAATTCCCAGTTAACAGTAAAGGAAGGTAGTGATAGAGTGGTAAGTGGCATTTACTTCAGAAGTATCAAGAGGTGGATTCTTAAGCATAGTCCTACAGCTGTTCAGATGAGGCTTGCTAGGAGCATGGGCTACCTAAGAAACTTTGACAATCTCACTAGATTATGAACCCAGTGTAACTTAGGCATCTTCCTTTTTTCACACTTAATTTTTACTCTGAGGAAAAGGAAATGCTGTTAGAAAATGAATTCTGTTAGGACATAGTAGTTTGTAGCAGAAGATACAAAATTTTACTCAATGCTTTATAAGGAAATGCACTGATTCGCAATGCAGTCTAACTTAAATTGCCTGCTGGCAAACAGTTCAACTGAAACCCTGGGAAAACCAGACCAACACTATGTGCCCTGTAATAGAAACCCAAAATATATTTCTAGAAGCTAATTCTGACCCCAAAAGCTTTTTTGAGCTCTCTGGTAATGCTAATAACTTTTTTCTAAGTCAGGAACATTTTGGATTGAGGTACAATCTGATCTGCAATTTGCAGTTATTCAGAGGACTTGCAATATCTCACTGACATTAAAATTGATACTTTGGCTGAGTATTCCATCCTAGCAGGAATCACCAAATATTAAGAAGAGAAACCTCAGATCCTGATCACTACCCATTTGCAGAAATTATGTAAAAAAAATCAGAAAGAAAAGTTTGGTCTTGAAAATTCATAAAAATGCAAGCTTGACCTTCCATATTTTAAGAGTAGACTAAAACATAAGTTGGTTGACTTAAGGTAATATTTTAACCAGAAAGCACAAGAAAAGAAACATCTTAATTGACTGAAAATCCAGCTGTGGACTTAAAATAGAATTTTAAAAAGTCACATTTTTCATGTTACTAAGTTCAGCACTGTCTAGTCTTTGAAGAAATGGATTGGCTCGACAGAGCTAGCTGGAGCACTCAGCATTCACACGGGAACTCTTCTGCTGTCAACTGGTCCAAAAGTATGGCTGTGAGACTTAACATATCCTGGCTGCTAGCTATTAAACATATCTGCTAGGGCCACCTTCGCGGTTGAAGGAGAGATTTAGAGATGGAACTTTTTAAGCTTTTTGTGGATGCTTTGTTCTGTTTAAAAACATCTTTGCCTTTACTGGAGAGATTTTCAAAGCTGAGGAAAGAATCTGTGTGCTGGATCCGTTCCATTGTAGTAGTAATTAAACTCTCTATTCCTAAAGGCCCAGTCTAACTCTTAATGAAATAAACAGCATAGCTCCCATTGCATTCTAGAGAGGCAGGATCCAGTTTCATCTACTTGGGGTTCTTCACAAGAATGCTTCCTAACTGTGATCAAGAGAGCAGCAGATAGAAATCAAAGTAGAGCAAAGTGTTTGTAATTATTATTTCTAGCACAATGATTAATCCGTGCCACATTTTCCACTATCAGTCCCTTAATGGAAACTCCAAATACCATATCCACTGTCTGTTATATTAGCATTCTGAATTTAAAGCAATCACTTCATTCGTTAATTTCCATGTAACACCCACCTCATAACTATATACATTAAAATCCTGCAGTGCCAAGTGTTTCAGGGATCCTGAAATGAGTCCCTGCTAGCACTAACTTTTCCATCTTCAGGGCCTTTACCCTACCCACTGAACTCTCCCCCTATTTCCTTGCTGCCTCATGACTCACCACTGAGCCATGCTGTCTGTGCAATGCAACCAAGCGATCTCTAGCCGCCAAGCCCCAAAACCCTCCTCACTCAAAACCAGTACAGTAGCAGTGTTCTAAAATTCAGCTGAACTCGCAGGGCTTCTGACTTCTCTTAGAACTGATACTGATTGGAAAAAGTACTGATCTGGTGAAATCATGACATTCCACAGAATCATTTTTACTTTTTTTTTTAATGAAGGAAAAAAAGCAAGAAACCTTTCAACCTGAAACCTCTTTAGTTTCCTGACAGCTCATCTATCCAGCACATTGACAGTTCATCAGGTGGAGAGACATCCAGCATCTGCAGTTTATTACCCAGATGGAGCCATGGGACCTCAGGCTTCCAATTGATCATTGGAAAGCTCTGTAGTAAGACATAGTATTTATCTCAATTTATAAGCTTCAGGGATGAGGTTCTTGAGAAAGTGAAAAATCAATGCAGCTGAACAGAAATTAGCAAATGCCAGGGCATTTGCAGAAGCTGGGGATTCGGCCCCTGTTTGTAAAATTTGGTTAAAACAGACTTCCACATCCCAAATGCTACACTGACAAAGTTGGACATCAACTGCATGAGCAGCTATGTGGCAGGATGTGGAAAACTACTTTGTGTGAATGATTCTGTGCTCTTATCAATATCCTACAGTCTCCCCATGAACAAGTTAGTGTTTCACAGAAGATAACACAGTGGAAGCAACAAGTGTCAAATCACTAGGGTACTGCCAGATTTCATACTGCTACAATCCCATACTGCAAGCATTTGAAAGGCTGCCTGAAGCAAAATAATAGTAATTGCACAAAACATATGCAAAAGAATCTCACTGTTCTATGAAATGTAGCATTTAATCACATGGGTTCTTGCTGTTTGGAGGATGAGAGGCAAAGAACTCCAATGAATATTCTTCAATAGGAAGTCAATCAGCCTATGGCTTTTGTATCACATAAGGACTTGATCATATGTCTGACTCCCATTTGGTACTTTTTAAAGAATTAATAGTGTATAAATCACATGATTAAAGCCATTGCAGGGTGTTTTATAACTGTAGCGTCTCTTTATAAACCATAAGCTTACTATGTGACCTAAACCTGGCTATGTTTTATAATTTTTTTTTTATTCAGTTGCCAAGAAAACTGGCAATGCTTCTCTAATTGTCTGCATATACAACCAGAAGGTTTTCAAGAATTTCTCTTACTCAAATCTTTCTACCTACCTTCACTGAAATCCTGTGAAGCTCTGCTGATTAGCCAGAAAGACCTCCACATCAAACAGCCTGTCCCACCTCCGATTACAAACCTGTGTTTCTCTTTCCACTGGGACTTCGCTGAGGCACCCACTCACAGGCTGAAAGTGACAAACCTGAGCCTATAGTGGCCACAGATCTATACAGACACCCTCTGCTTGCCCACTAATCACACGTGATTTTTCCCATTCATGATTTTTTCCAAATCCCAGAAGCCTGTTCTAAGTATCTGATCAGTTAGTCTTTACCTTCTTATTTTAAGAGGTCTGGAAGAGAATGAAGAATGTTGTAACATGAAACATAGCTCACTAACATGAGAGTGGAAAAGATCTTTGACACTGTCAAAACCACCTGTTAAAATAAATACATTTAACAAAACCTTATCTCTCTTGATGGCACGAAAAGCTAAGCACTTTACCCCAAAGTTTTTCTCTGCTCTCATTTTTTTTTTCTCAGATCAATTTCCAATTCTGGTATTTAAAGATGGCTTCAAAACCTCTTCTGCCTGTGTGCTGTTGGAAATTGGAAAGGGTTAAATATCTGGGCAGTGGGGACTGTCCAACATAGGCCCAACAAGTCAGCAAAGCCTAGTCTTTTTTTTTTTTTTTTTTTACACAGGCAATACAGGAAGAGACTGATGATTAGAAGAATAACAATGAAGTTACTCTCACAGCCTAGGAATAGAGAAGCCTGTGAAGGCAATCATAAATTAAAAGTTCGGAGCCCAAGTTCTTCATTCTGAAACTAGAAGACAGTTGAGGGAGAAGGGACATCTGTTCCCAGAACAAAAGGCCAAGAGGGACAGCATGGGGGGAGCTCAGCTTGTTGCAGCCCCCCCTGAGCTGCTACATAATTTCATTTTAGCTCTCTTTCAATTTCAATTTTTAGCTCTCTTCAGGAGACGCATGCATTTGACACTGTGTTTGTTCTACTTACTGTCACCACTAAACCCTTTTTATTCCTCTGCAGGGAAAGCTTAGTCACTGGATCTGTCTACTCCTTCTCCCATCTTCTCCCATCTCCTCCCCTCCCCTCCCCTCTGACCCTTAAAGCCAAGACATGAAGTTACATTTCTCTATTTCTTCCATCAGCTATTGTGGTGTGAAAGTTCCACTAAGACATGGGCACATTCCAAAAATAACATGTGAATAAGGACTTCTGTGTTTTTAAGACCTGACCCAAAATATTTATTTATCCAGAAGTTGAAATTCTCACGAGCGATGGGTGAAATTCTGAGGAGAGGAGATCTGCAGCAGGCCTGGACATAACACTGAATCTCAGGGCAACAAGTGCTTTAATATAGGCAATGAAGGATAAGCCATAAACCAAGCGTCAGCAGAAATCTATATATTAACATCATTTCATAACTCGCATCAGTCACTTTTATATTAGAAAGGAGTGAGAATGAAAGCACAGGTACACTTAAATAATAATAGGGATTCCTACAAATCCTGGACTGATTTACTACTGACAGTGCAGTAATGGATTGCTTATGGCAAACAGGAGATTCACAGTTTCCCAGGAGGCTTATTCCCCCACTGCAGGATACAAATAATTCCCATTGACTTCAGTGCCTTTCCTGCCGTGAAGGACCAGGAATTTATTGGCTTCAGTGGGAGTTACGAATAACTTGCATGAGGAAAATGAAACCCTAAAGAAACAAATTAAGAATGACTCTGTCTACTTCTTAGATCTATTTCAAATATTTCTCTCTATGTCAGCTGGAAAAAAACCACACTCAACTCAAACTTACCCATCTATAGAACCTAAAAATTCTAGCAACATCTATAAACAAATGCATATGGTCAGTGTAGAGCAGAAGTAGCAATAAAAGACATAAGAAGCTGAAAGATTTCTCATGGAAGAAGTTCTCTGTGAAGTATTTGTCTCCTGGGCAGATTTTACCAGCTAACCGCCAAGACGCCTTCGCCCTGCAGATGCACACAGCATTCCCTTACTAACACTCTGTTGTCATCTTGCTGTAATTGTGCACTTTCTTTCATTTACCAGTGAAGAGCAATTACATTAAAAAATCAACCCAAATAGTAGGTTCTAGTTTTTGACAGTTTTATGCTTAAATTCCCATCCTGCCTGTCTGTACCACTTGTCTGACAGTATATCTGGTGCAGAAGAAGAAATGTTCTTCTTTGAGAACCATATTTGGAGAAACTTCATTGCTTTAAAGGAGACATAAGGGCTAATATTTAATCTGGTAGACCAGCAGATGGATAATCACACAGCTGTTGGCCTACCTAGTCAGGTGTATTACATTTCCACAACAGGAGTATTTTCAAGAAACCAGTGAAATGTGCATGTTTGGCACCTAAGTAGGTGAGCAAAGAACTGTTGCGGATTTCTTACCACCTCCTCGCAGACATCTAGCTGGGGCAACTCCTCATGACAGGAAACACGGCCAGAGGATATGCTCTGCTATAGCAACTTGTATGGAAGGAGACCCTACCACAATCTCCACTGGAATGGCAGCACTGAAGGAATCACTCCTGGAAAAAGGAATTAATAAATTACTCTCAGACATTCTAGGAAGTCTCTCACTGATGTCAGTGAGACTACGGACATAGGTGAGGGAACAAACCTGAAAAGGTAGGGCTTTTCAACAAGAGGAAAATACATATAGTACTCTTTGTGCCTAAATCAGTAATTTCGTGTATGATATAGCATTTAGTTTCTGCTGAGCTTTTCTAAGCTAATGGAGACTTGCAGAACTGAGTAAACTATGGAAGTACGTCCTTGTAAATGTCACCTTTATGTAGCAGATACAGATTATGCAATGTGTTTGTTATTTTCAACTTCCCATTTAAAAATAAAAATTCTTTCACTTTGACAAACTCTACTGCCCTTGTGACATCCCCAAAAGATATCACTGTTGTGCCATACATAGGAATTGCTTCATATACTTATTTTCCTTGTAAGCAGAAACTAGGCTCTGCAAAAGCTAACAGTGTGTACACGAGATTATAAGCAATGTATTTTTTAGAATTGGCTTGCCTTTGCTGTTGAAAAAAGTGTGGGCAGCCTGTATGACTAAGTAATACAGGTTCTGCTGGAAGGGGATGAAGTGAAGATGTAGTTTTGTAAAGGATTTAGAAGGAAGCAGGGAAAAAAGGGATGCTCCATTCTCTATTTACTATTTTTTAAAACACCTGCCATTCAATCAGTTCCTAAAGCTCAAAAAGAAAGTAACCTTCCAGAGTATTTTCATGGGCCCTGAGGCCAGGCAGTTGCTAATCTGGATGAGTCAAGAGTATCCACTACAGAGGAAACAACAGCAGGAAGCATGGAAATCTTCTCAGGCTTCCCCTGGCTTTACTGACTTAATAGGGAGACCCCACCTACACATTTAATAGGGTCAGGGCCATAACCCAAGGCTATAGGATATACAGATTCTTGATCATTCCATTACAGTAAGGATGTACATTTCTAGTTAAACTCACAAACAATGCTGAATAGCTACACAGAAGTTTAACAGGACCTCCCACTTCATGGAAACAGTGACTGTTTACATAATACGTAATGACAGTAAATCATAACAAATCCTAGGAGAAAACTCCAGTGAGAGACAAAATAACATGACCTTCTGATTTTTCTTCTTTTCTCAGTCTTACAGTCCATATCTTTATTTCCCCATCCTGTAAGGATTTCTGCATATTCTTAACTTTCAGCACATCAGTAGTCCCACAGGTTTCAATTAGTCTAATTCGCTGCAAAAAAAATAAGTGCATGCATAAGAGAATGTCCTGTTTTCCCTTTGCTTATGCAGTGCCTAACGTGGTAGGATCCCTCTCCATAGCTTGAGATCCCTACCACTGTGATATAAATAATACAAACATGTTCCACTTCACAAGGTTAAACAATTAGCATTCTAAATACAGGGCTTGTATAAAGTAGCATCACTATTGATCTCCATTTCTGTGCTGAGCTAGACCAGCTGAGGATCAGACCCTGCCTAAGATGTTGAGTAGTTTGCAACATGCAAAGGAACTACACATACATACTTCTGTGGGGAAAAAATTTGCAACTGGACAACTCGTTTCTGAAACTCATCTGTCAGTTAAAATTAATTACTGAAGAATGTCCTGCATGAGAAATTCTTGTTCTATCATTTGGTATATTAGAATACAACATAGCTTTCGCAAGACAGACTTCATTACTTTTCCCCTGGGAACTCCTCCACTCTCTTCATGTGCATGTGAACAGATCCATAATTACACAACCAGAACTCATATTTGCTTAAAATGAACCATTCTAGTGCTTATCCCCCAACAGGACACTCCTGTGAAAAAAAAAACCTGTTCCCTGCTAAGATAACAGAGTCAAGGCAGGAAAAAAAATATTTAAAAGATTTGTTTCTTTTCACATCTATAATTTACTTGTGCTGCACTTGCATCAAGAAGCTAGCACGTCAGGCCTGAAACCCAGCATGCTAGGTGCTGTACCAACATGTGAAAAAAAAGACAGAGTCTACTCCTGAAGCTTTCCGTCAGAAGTGTGCCTGCATTACATTACAATGTGTGACTTTTAAGGAAGGGATTGCCTGTAGCAGATGTGCAAGGCTTGGTGCAAAAGGTCTGCATGCCTGCCAGGGGCTGCAGGAATACAAATCTTTCACGTCAGTGCTAGAAGGGGATGATGCACATCCTGAGAGCACTGTCTGCAGCCTTCTGCCAGCCCTCATGACATGGCCAGGGTGTCTGACACAGACAAGTTGGACACTCCTCCTGCAGTCTGAGAGTCCCACATGGTCAGCAGTCCGGAGAGGGTTCTGGCTGCTCCTTTAATATTGTTAGTTATTTAATTATCCAACAAAGAAACAAAATTCAAAACAAGGACTCTCACATGTGAATTCACTACACTTCAGCATTTGCCCAGCTCCCATTCATATGGCAGCTAAAAGATCCAGTGGAAAAGAACAGACTTGAATGACCATGCATCCCTGTGCTCTGGAGTGTGGGCTACAGCAACTAATAATAGATGAAGGTTTACATGTTTTTCTTGTGTTTCTGCTGGGGCTGCTGTGTCATTAATTCAGCTTGTGCCTGACTACTTATGTTAAACATTCCCTTTGTGGCTTTCTCTAAATCTTAAATTTTGCATGTGACCACATGTAAATGTAAATGTGTATTTTTATGGTCCTGTAATCTCAGTGCTTTTAAATCCCAATTGCCTGAAGGCATACAGGGAGCTGAAGCAGAAAAGCTTGGTCAGTTTGGGATCATTTAGAGCTAGTTTATTTGCTCTTTCTGAGTGGATTCAGTTCCTGTAGAGCTTTTTGCCTTTTGTGTAATAGAGTAAAGATAAGATCTAGGAACCTAATTAACCCTGCAGGGCCTGTGAACAAGGCTCATTAGAAAACAGTCAAACACATTTATATTTAAACACCTCATTTACAGGAATTCATATCATATTTCCGAACAGCAGATATACATGCCACACACTCATACCTTTAACCACTGTAAATCATCACCTTAAATAAAGCTGAAAAATGCACCAAGTTTGAGCTCAAAGTCATCTGGATTGTACGTGTAAATAGCCTATAGTTTGAAAGAGTACCCAGTAATAAATGAAAGTCCTGTCTGCAGGACACTGCAAGCTATAGTGTCCTTTCACCTGCACCCCAAAAAAAAGTGTACATGTTCCACAAAACCAGCGTTATTGAAGCCCACATCCTGACCAGTAAACACCACTCTGCAGCAGTTTCACTGGGGACTTTCCAATCTGTCCAAGGCAGTGACAATAAGATATATGTGATCATAGACATCTCTGAGGACTTCTGGAAAGACTTCATAGTCAGAATAAGGTTATTAAAAACCTCATTCTAAGGTTACTTCATAGGTCTGTAAATATCCTGGGTCAGACAGTAGCAAAGCATGGGTTCTGGTACTCAGTGACTATGAATATGTATGTACTTGTCATACAGGTTCCAGTTATTTGAGAACAAAAGTATCCTCAGCAGTTCTGAATGCTCCTTCTTTCCTAACCCTTCATTCCTTCCACCCCCACCCCTCATCACAGAGAGACCAGAAAAGCCAAGCAAAGAGAGATCTTTGGAAATGTCTGACCCAATTTCCTACTCTGAAGAAAGGTATGGGAAAAGAAATGTTTATTTGTGGACACAATTGGTAGTTCAAATCCACATCCTCAAAGTACCAGCACTTGACATACCCTGTTGGTTGAGGACTTCAGGACCCAACAGCCTGATGCTTGTGATTAGCCCCTGCCTCATAAGTTGGTGCATTACTGGGTGCAGCTCTACATATGTACCATGTGCATAGCAATTTAAAAGCCAGAAGAATTAGTCTTGCTTCTTGTGACATCCTACAGGGCAGCCTGGATTCAGAATTAGATCTGGTCAGTACTTAACTTTGCTGTGACTGCCTGACCAGTAAGGAGCATAAATGATGCCACTGGGACTGAAATGTTTCTTAAAATTAATTGTTTGCTTAATGGTTTTCCCGGAGAAGGATGGGTTTAAATACAAATTTAAGAGTATTTTCTACTGCAAAGCTTGTGCGAGTGAAGATCCCATTGCAGAGAGATTCTAAGCAAGACAGAACTATATTGTGTCGCAGATATTTTAAAATCAAAGGCATTATAATTTTAATTTTTTTAAAATTCTGTATCCAAACACAATTGGTAAAAGCAACCAAATCTTTACACTATAATTTCTTCAGGAAAGGAATGAGTTTTGTTTGGGATTTATATGGCATTTAATACAACAGGAACCAGTCTAGGACTGGGGCAACTGCACTGTAATGATATACAAATGAATATAATTTTGTTTTTTTAAAAACACTTAGCTTAAAATTCTGCTTCAAAGGCCTGAAATTAACATTTCATTAGCCAGTTTAAAAGCATACTGTTTAAAAAAGACAAAACCTCGACTGCTTCTATAAGTAGATTCATGATTTATATTGTGAATCGCTTTAGCAAGAGCAGGAAAATCCCAAATCAAGTTACTCTTCAACCTGCACTAATAAATCCTGTGTTGACATGAATTCTTTTTTCAGTGCTTCATTTTCAAGGAGTCATGTGGTTTTTTAATAATCAGTCTTGTTGTTTCCTCTTCATCCTATTCACCAAAGCAGCAATAACTACAAAAGCATCTTAGGCAACACACAGCAACTCAAATGCAGCACTGAGAAATATCTCTGTGAAATCAAGTTTAATGAGATATCAAAATATTACATCTGCAAGTCTTGGCTGCTGGACAGTACTTTGGAAAGCAAAGCCAGTTTCACTAGTCCAGATTAGTCAACATCAGGTTCATTGGTCTAACATTTCACAAAATATTTTCCCACATTTGTCCGACTACAGTTTGAAGGGTGTAGCTGACAACATAAATGTGCCCTTAGGTGAAAATCCCTAAACATTTCCCTTGGCGATCTTTGCGTCTGGACATTACCAATGCAGCTGTCTGTAATCAAGAGATCTCTACAGGCCTGCTAATTATTCCCTAGGCTTTTCCACTGGCAATAAAAATCCCATTTGTCGCAGCTTGTTTGCAGAACTGCTTCCATTTCCACAGTGGTGGCATTAATTAGCAAAAACCTGTGAAAATTGTTGGAGTTTATAGGTTCAAAAAAACTCACTAAGTATTGCTCCTAAATATTCCTATAAATTCAGCCATGGCAACAAGTCCTGAAAGTCCAACTTTCTCAGTTGGAACAATTTTTCATGCTTGTAGCAATAAGTGGGAAATAATGGGGGTCTCAGATTCACATTAGGAAAGTTGCTTCTGTGACCTCTTCATGCAGATGGATGGTGAATTTCTCAGATAATAAATCAAAGTTTCCTGATGGTACAGTGGCATCTCTTGCTGAGGACCGCAGAGCTGCTGGCTGCCCTCTATTCAAAGGCAGCAGGCCTCTACCCTGCAGGATGCTTTCTCTACAAATCCTTCAGTCACGATCAGGAGATATTAGGGCCTCTATAAACTGCCCAGGCATTTTGAGGAACAGCCAGCATCCTGCTGGGAAATGGACACTTTTCAACTTCATTGACATCTGTCACATATACAAAGAATAGAAAGTGGTCAGGAAAAAAGCCACATTATGACTTTCCCATCAGCAGGGCCAGTTAAGTCTTTGTTCTTATAAGATATTTAAAAGGTTCATCAGAGCTACCTTGCTTAATAGTATCTTTACTAAGAGAATCTTACCTTTGGGGTTTTAATGACCATAGAAAGTTTCTCTATTTCTTGGTACTTTTTGCATTCGGCTAACTTTCCTGTAGGAATTTCAAACAAAACAAAAAAATAGTTGTGATGCTAGTTTTTCCATTAAGTTTTTATTAACTTTCTTCCGAATAAGTCCCTGCAAGGAAAATTACACCATTTTTTATTATCAGAAATATATTTATTAAGTGACAATCTAACTCCCAGAATAGCAATGCATTCATTTTTTTGGAGTTAAAGCTTTTTCCCAAATGACCCTAAAATAAGCATGGGAAAGTGGTATTGTAAATACAGTAATGAACTTCAAGCGAATACACTTTTTTCACTCAATGTATTGTCTATATTAAACACCGTTTGGGGGATAGGGTTGTCAATTATTGTGCTTATATAACATAAGGATAAAACTTAAGGTGATGCTCTCTTGCTGTTTATAATAATTTTTAAGTGTCTTAAATGCAGGAGACGTAATTTCAATAGGAATTTCCCAGCCTCTGAGTGTGATGTATATACACAACTATTTTTTCAGTTCCTTCTTTATGCAAGTGTTTCCCTCAAAAATCAACAGAATTCAGTAGGTAAAGGCACCTGGTGGGGAAACAAGAATTTTCAGCTGTAGCTCTGACACACTATGGGACTATGGGCGTACTTCTGGGACTCAGTTTCTTCAAGAGCTGATGATGCATAATATAAGTGCTTTTATATGGCATTGTGATACCTAATGATAAAAAGAATTTTTAATTACTCTTGCACTTATCACAGAAGTCAATATAATCTATTCATTCTGGGTTTTCTCTATTGGCTTCAGCAGAATCAGTGTAGTTTATGTAATGGTAACTGAAAACAGGATTTGGCCAACTGGCTTCAGTCTTTTTACTAGTTCCACCCAAGTCAACTAAATTCAACAGTGAGGTGAATGAAGCAAGCAGAACTGGGCCATATTTTATACAAAGACAATGCTGAGCTTGATCCGGCAGAAGTATGGGAGATAATGTACTTACCCCCCAAAAAACTGGGAGAAAAATCTCAACGTGCCTGCTCAGTTACAATGACAAAGCCCTGTTACTGCATAGGTGCCTGGGGAAAGGGATTTAGCTGCTGATGGCTGGACAAAGAGGAGCAGTGACAGGTTGGGATCATCAGTCACTGAATGCTGACCATGGTATAATATTTGCAATTTAAGATTAGATGCAAGATTAGATGAGTAAATGATAAAGTGGGCTTAGAAATGGGTCCTGGTGAGGCTTACAGCAGACCACTAAGCCCAAAACCAGCTGGTGCACTGGTTTCCCAAAGCAGCATGAGAGCCAGAGTCATACAAATGAGTCACACCTGCTTAAATCCATCGCAATAGAGTGATGAAGGGCAACCTGGTAACGGAAAGCAGGGTGGATCCCTCCATTGGGTGATAGATTTTTAATAACTTTTTCCCTGCTTTAGTTAAAAGACTTCTTTCTAAAGGCTGAGCCTGACTGAGCAAACTTAGCAGCAATGTCAAATTTAGCAGTCTTCAAAGTTTTAATGGAAAACACTATCAAATTCTGTTGGGCAGAAAATGTGTTTTTCATGAAGAAAACCTCTTTGTTAAAAATTGACATACTGAAATCATTAACATAGTGTTTAAAAGAGTAGGCTCATTCTGAACACCTTAAAACAAAAGTAACTACAGCATTCCAGAAATAGGTTTTCATTCAGTCAGGAATTTAACAGTTAAATACCTTTAAAGGTCCAAAGTTTAATGATTCAGACCCTGGAATGACTTTTTAAAACTGCCTAATTCTACTAAAGCATGTAATTTTTTATAGCAAATGGACTTTTCTGAAATAAAGCTGCAATTTCCATCTTTCTTATTATGATTTCATGGACTGCCCACAGAATGTAGTTCACTGCACACTTCAGTCCTGGGTGTATGTGAACATGGCATAAGGATGGAGCACAGTTTATCACCATCAGTGCTACCTGTGCTCAGAGCTCAGGTTTGGAGCACAAGGACAACCCAATGAAGTATTTAAGCTTACACTTCATGTTCTAGGGTACAAACGGTGAAACCAAAGTCAAAGAGTCTGTTCAAATGCTTAAAACTAGTCACGACCTCAAGCATTTTGCTAGATGAGCCTAAAGTGCTCTCCATCTTGCTGGATCAAACTCTGATGCAAGGGCAAAGAGGTGTAAAATTGCAACACAGTCAAATCAAGCCAAAGGCAGCACTGAAGTAAGTCAGTGGTCTTCCCAGTTCATGCTGAAGCTACCCCATACAAAACAGTTAAAATGTCAATGCTTTAATTATGTATTGACTCTACTTTCAAAAAGGGAAATGAGTCAAAATAATTCAAAAAGGATCTTTCTATTTTTTTAACATAGTTTAAATATTGCAAAACTGAGATTTTCAAACTGTTGTTTTGTTTTCTGTTTATTTTCTGGAAACTGTCAAATAAACTGCTGTTCTTCTATTCCTTCTATCAGGCTGTACCTTTTTCTGAACAGCTGCATCTTTTATAACTCTATACAGAGGGCATTTTATCACCAAGAATTGAAATAATCTAGATATTCTGGAATATAAATATTGAAGTATAGAAGTGTCCTTAACAATCTGCAAGTATCAGCATATACTAAAGAAGTGCATTTAATACTGATAATGAGTGCACAGCTAAAATCTTAAGGCAAATAGCACAAATTCTGAAACACAGGCATTTATGGGTTTTAATTTTATATCATCAGGTTCTCCTTCTAGCATTATAATACAGCTTCAGAAATAATCTGATACTGTTGCTCCCATGTGCCCTGTATATAAGAAACTGCTATCCTTCTTTTACCTATTGTCTTATTCCATGGAGGGACTTCTGGGTTCTTGTTTTATTTAGGAAAAACCTACAGAATGCTGAACATGCCTTACTGTCATTCAAGCACATTTAAAAGCTAAGGGACCTCTCTCCTCTCCCTGGATCAAATAATTTCCTCTGTCTAAACGTGTTTAAAATTTTAAAACTCTTTTTACACATGAAAAAATCTGGCAATCTTTCCCCCAGGATCTTCTGAACAAAATGTGAATACTTCATACTCTTGTGCTGCAAAGGGGAAAATTCATTCATCCTCTGACATTCATCCTTTGCAGTTACTGCAGAAGATAAGCTAATAACCCAAGATTTGCAAGGGGACTGCCCCATGCTGCGACTTCCAGCTTTGTAAAGGCCACACAGAAGGTTTCGTTTGTCTCATTAACTTCCCCACTGTACCAACCAGAAGTTTATTATACAGTACTTTTCTCTTTCAACTTTTACAGTTCATATACCTCAGCAGGAGCCTGGACACAATGACCCAGGACGCCCCTTCCAGTCCTAGGTTCCTATGAGATGCATGAAAACAAATCACAAAGGTCCAAAGCAGTATTTTTAGAAACTCCAGATTAGATGAAGCACAACAATGGAACATATAATTACAACAACAACCTTCAAGGTAATATGACAGACACAAACCATACTGTGTTGTATATAAACTATACAAACATTTCCACTTGATTTCCTAAGCAAATGAGGCTTATGCAGTCATGCCATCTGTCTGTTCATGTCCTCCCTAATAACTTTCAAACCCACTGGCACATTTCAATGCAAGTAGTCAGGGGAAAAGCAAAAGACTTGGAGATAATTATGTTCCTTCAGGGCTTGTCACTGCACAGAGGAAAGAGACCTAAATTAGTGCCCCCCGCTGAGGAAAACCTCCTTGAAGGTGTGGGATCAATGGTTACTCCAATCGGTACAAATCAGTTTATTTCTAGCCTTCGAATCAGTACATGTGTAGCTCCACAGCAGATGAAGCAGAAGTTGCCTTGTGCCTTCCTGGTCATTAGTGGTTCTGGGAAGTATCTGGGGGTCTCATGAAGGTCCTTAGAAAGTGTATGGGAGACAGAGGATATGGTTTCATAGGAAACTGGGCTTCTGCTGCTCCTAGAACAGCTCCTAATATTTTTTCACAAAATGAACAAGATAGTTTCTGATTTTAATCCCTTGGCTATTTCTGCTCTGTCAGTTCTTCCATTGGCCTCAAAGGGCTGGAATCCAGTACACAGTCACTCAAGAATGCTTGGTCATACTACTGGCTGCCTTTTTCATTTGAGATTGAGAAATTTATTACTGGGCTTAGGATTCCCTCAGACCTTTCAGAGACTCTTCTAGAGAGGGCATATTCCATTCTCCTAGCCTTCCAGTAATTTATTAAACCATGTGAGCTCCTGCTGACATGCAAGGTTTGCTCTTTCTCACACTAAAGTTAAATCTACATAATTTTATTCTTTTGCCACCCTTTGCTTGAGGGTGTCCTTTGGAACCAGTTTATCTTCCACAGTTACCTTCCTTTCCCCTCTCTGCTGCCTTCTCTTTTTATTCCCAGATCACATACACTAATACTGCCATGTTCAGAGGCATTCTGAGACACCTGTTAAACTCATGCTAAGTGGAAAGCAAAATGAGAAGAAACTCCTTGAAGCTGTGCTGCTGACATGCATCATATGGAAAAGTTTTGTGAAAGTGGCTGGCTTCAGCATCCCATGGAGCATTCTAAATCCTGTCACTGCACTTGGAAAAAAAAAATAATTAAATTAATATGTCTGGATGCAAGAAAAATCACCCTGAAAAAAGAACTAACTCTCTGAAAAACATCTGACACCATTTCCAAGCCGCGAAGAAAGTCAAATAGAGCAGGTAATGCAGCAACTTGAGAACTGAGCAGAAGAAAAAGAAAGCTTTAATCTAAATGTACCTTGAAGTACAATACTTTTGGATCCAGCAAGGCCTGTCCTTTTAACAGCTATTAAGTATTTACACACAGAGAATAAGGACAGATTCATTGCATGTGAGATAAACAGAATACTGATGCCAAGTTGGAGAGTCTTTTAAAAAAGTCAGATCAAGTCAATCATTAAATTAAAGGCTGCAATGCTTTGCACATTTGGGATGGGAAGCTCCCTCCCTTTCCAAGTTATCTGACCTTCTTTTGAGGAATGAAAGTAGACATACAGGATTTCTAGAAATTGTGATTTTGGAAAAGGTTTACACTTGCATTCTTTGCTGAAAATTAGTAACTTGCTGGGGATGTAGTCATATTTTTAAAGGATTCACCAGCAGACCTTATTTTTAGTAACCGTTTAACCATTCTGCCAACAAAGCATTACTCTTAAGAATTAATGAATGGATAATGGTGTTAAAACAGTGTTTTTCAAGAAGGACCAAGCGAAAATGAAACTGCAATCAGAGCATCTGGACAAACAACACACCATCCTCCAAACCCAGTGTTATAACTCAGTTGGGCACTGTTGCTGAAGTCAGTCTGTTATTTGCATGGATATGAATTGTGAGAATTGGGCTTTTTTCTTTTTAATGAGTTATTGATTTTAGAAAATCACTCAAGGCGGAAAATCCATACATTAACAGGCTGGCTTCATTCACCAAGAGGTGTTATTTTATAGCACTACTGAGAAAATTCAATGCATAAAGTCCTTTCAGCTACCCTAGACAAGACAGATCAATGTGTTTCTCAGAGAACAACACTTTACAGTACTGATCAATAAGGAAATACCTGAGAGACTCCTCCCTCAGAGGGATTAAGATGTTTACACTTTTTCAGTGTGACAAAGACCTGAGATGATACAGAACTAGGGGGTGAAGTAGATTTATTTATTGTACACAGAGCTTTTATAGATTTCCAGTGGATTTCCTTGTATAAGAAATTCCAGGTCTTGAAAACTAAGGGTTTGTGAAAATGTAAAGGAATATACTTTTAAAATCAACAGGATGTTAAAGCAGATGTGTTTTTGAAGGGAAAAAAGAAGAAAAGTAGCAAGATGCCAGAAAATAGAACTCCCTTAAAACAGTTGGAGCACACAAGCTATATCTCCAGTTCAGGAAAGCATCCCTATTCAGAAAAGGTGTTTTTGCACACAATTACATGTTGTCCATAAAATGGACAGATTTCAGTATGTGTTTAAGTGTTGTCAGAGTCTGGATTGGCAGCCTTCTATAAAATAAATGCATTAAAATACATTTAGAGAATATTCCTGAACTTAGGAAATGCAATGGTAACAAAGCTCAAATGGACTTTTGAGGAGGATTTTTTTGTCTGAGCTCACTTGTTTTTTAAATACCACCCCCCCAAAAAAGTATAAATTAAATTTCTACTTCAACTAACTTAGGTGTTAAAGGTACTCACTTCTTTGTGACTTGTTAACTGACAAATATTTCCAAGTTAAACATTGATTTTCCTTTGCCTCTTTTCATTCCTGTCTTGAGCAATCTCTCAGATTGTGGGATTACAAAAAGAGTACATACATATATCACTCATTTCAGGTTTCATGGACTTCGGAATCATTAGGTCTTTATAAAGTAAACCTACAACAGCCAAGTCAGACTACATCTTTTGAGAGTGCTATTGCTTTGAAACCAAAGTAGTTAAAGTTAGCAGAGGTGTGATCTGGCCCACTGTCTGGCCGGAAATAGTTTTGCAGAGATAACTGAGTGGAATTCTATGGCATGCAAAATACATATGGTCATATTAGATAGTCTTGAGTTTCCTTCTAATCTAAAATCCATTAATTTAGTTATGATTCCTTGGTAAATGAAAGAGTAACTTTTGACAAGATGCAGATATATTTGTATCTTCACTAAATTTCTGCTCTACTTCTTGAACTCAATATTGTCCCAACTTTGGACTAACTTCACTGTGATTTTACTGCTTTCTGTTTATGAAAGTAATCACAAAAATGAATAAAATAAGCACAACATCATATGAAAAACATTTAAAAAGTAAAACGTCAGTGGAGTAGACAAAGCTCAGAACAAAAATCTTCCAAATTTTGGGTCTGCTTTGCTACTTGCTCCCAAGAGCCAAGTTACTTGCTTCATTTTTCTGCCTCATTTTTTTTCTTAAAAGTAAGAGCAAAGCTGCCTGCTTGCTTTTCTCTCAAGCATATTGTAAAAATTAATTGATTTTTGTGCTTGCTTGTTTTATTTAGTTTACTCAAATTTAATAAGGCCCTCATCCGGCAAAGCTCCTAAGTGTATACTCCACAAACAATTGTACAGCCTTCTGTAAGAACAGAACACCTTGAACCTGACCTTCGCAACTGTGATTTTTCGTCTTGCTTTCTGTGCACTCACTGAAGTTCACCAGTACATTT
The DNA here is from genome assembly GCF_000737465.1 of Haliaeetus leucocephalus. Classification (NCBI taxonomy): domain Eukaryota; kingdom Metazoa; phylum Chordata; class Aves; order Accipitriformes; family Accipitridae; genus Haliaeetus; species Haliaeetus leucocephalus. The sequence goes on from NW_010972886.1 coordinate 13,163,853, forward strand.
AGGGGTTCTTGTTAAAATGGATTTCCCCTTCTACACTTGCAATGATACTACCTCTAAGACCAAACCTGCCCTCCAGCTTGGCTTCTCTGGACACAGTGGAGACTGCACCGATGAATGCAGGGAAGAGAAAAGCTTGTTGGAGACAGATGTAAGGGAGATGAATGGGGCTTTATGTTTCTTCTGCAATGAGAAGGGTAATGATATAGAAGGGCAGTAGAAAAGATTTGAAATACTACTCTGGGTTCTTCAGGTTTAGCAAGGGTCACCTCTCCTGGTTCCTAAGTAAAAAAGCAAAAAGGAGCCCAGTGGCAATACACCATAACAAGTATGCATACCCCAGAGTTTAGTGCTTAAAGGGCACATTTAAGGCTTGTGGAAACTGCACTTTCATTAGGCTCTGATATCTGTCAGTCAGACTCTCATTAGCAAATCAGGCTCCAGCATTAAATGATGTTGCTATTAGGAGTGAAGGACGTTGTTGTGTAGGCAGAGTACTGTCTCCCTTTATTTGGAGCAACTTCTGAGAACTGTAAAATAATAGGAATAAAGTGAACAAAGACAATATTCTATGTGGAAGAAAGAAGAATTTAAAAATCCCATCAAAGTCAAAGCCCTTCAGAAAGACAGAGTAGAGATAAGGGAAGTTTAAGCAGTAACTTTCCTTCCTAGCCAACAGGAACATGGTTTCCTTTCAGGTAATGGTTGATTCTGAAGCTATAGAGGTTTTATATAATTTAGTTAACTCAGGCAGGGGAGGCAGACTATTAAATGTACAGGAGTACTATACTGAAACAGTACAGAAAAAAAGATGGAAATATTCTGTTACTAATTGATAGCTGAAAACACAAGCTGGTATGAGGGTCAAGCTGATATTATAGTGTAGGGGCGGGAAGAGAGAGAGAAATACTGTTAAAACATTTAGGAATAACCCAACTAGAACTTGCCAAGAAAACGAAGCCACTCTACCCAAACTGAAAGTTAGGGGGCAGGGACAGTTCTGACAGATATGAGAGACAACATACAGAAATAGAGACCAGTGGCAAAAATATTGGAGTCCACAAAAACAAGACACAGTTTGTGAATAAAAGAAGCCAAGACAACATCTGGTATTTGGAAAAAGATACCAGAACTGCAGTGGCTCACATCATTTTGGCATTTGCAAATTCTTGAAGGGAGGTACTGAACAAAGTCCAGTACAAAGTCAATGGCCACTGCAGGACTAGCTCAGAAAAGGTTGTAGGACATTAGATAATGCTGCAGAGGATCAACTGACTGCTGAGAAAATCGATTGTTTCATTTAAGTTGGACACAAACATACAAGACAGTCTGATCCCAGAAAAAGAGTATTTGTGCTTGTCAATATTAGTGATAATCATAGAAAACAGTCAACAAAATGGCAAAACTCTTCTCTTTACTAAGGAAATGGAAACTAAGCATTGAGGTAGATACACTAGAAAGATATATTGCGTACCAGTACCAAGAGAAAGTATCTGCTGTGGAAAAAAAATGTTCCTGGGTCTTCTTAAGAGTGTGCATTCACTGCAGAGTTATGGGTCAGAAACAAATGAAGACTTTGATGTAAACTTTCAGGGGCAAGCAACTTCTTAGAGTACACAAAACTCAGCGAGCCCAAACACATGATATTTCACACTCCTGGGAAAGTGTCCCTGGAAGCTACTAGAATATTTGAATAAGATTACTGTTTGAGAATAAGCAGAAGAGCCAAGAGTCAGTTCAATCATCAGTTCAGATTAAGGGGGAAAAATGAGTTCTTCAGCTGTGTATTGGCACCTCCATTCTGCCCCAACAAAAAAAACCCTGAACCTTCAAATGTGTCACTCAAGCAGTCGAAAAGATCAGATATAGAGATCCATTGGAAGAGTGGTGTGCAATATGATGATAATGCTCAGTCTAACCATCCAATACTGATCTGAGAGGACAATGGCAGGGAACAGACACAAGGGCAAATCACAGTAAAAAAAACAGGAAAAACTGAAGGAACAAGTTAGACATGCCAGACGCAAGGTGTGACTGCAAACTTAAATCTGAATTCCCTTGGAAATTGCTAAAGTGGGTACCAGCACAGACTTGACAGCTGGGATGCTGAGGTTTCTGAAGACTCACAGCTTGCTGTAGTGGCACAGAGCATCCTGAACACTGAATGAATATTACTAATTAGTTAATAGATACTTAGAACACATAAAATGCTGTATTAGGTTAATGTTTTGGGGGAAACTATCTTTAACATAATTTATTATGAGCAAGTTGGAATTTCATAAGTCACACAGTCTCATATTAAATAAAGCTGGGTCTGTCAGACACCTTGACTCCAAGCAATTTCTGCATGGTAGACGACTGGATGCTACTCTTGCTTTTTATATGTTTCTCAGTGATGATAGTCCTCTGCCAAAACTTGCAAGGTTGTACCTATATCAAGTTCATGGTGAATGAGGTAAGGCTCTGCTCACTGATGTAATCTGAAATAAATGGGATAGACAAGTGATCAGATTAAAGAAGTGGGTCAGATCTGCCACTGGCGCCGCTCCACTGACGTCAATGGAACTAAGCTGATTTACACCAGCTGAGTATCTGGCCTGGAGGTTTCAATGTATTTAGACAAAATAAATGAAAATGCACATAAAAAGCTTCCCTTGGAAGATCCCAAGTCCAAACATCTCATTTCTAAATAGAGTAAATAAATTACAAGAAAGCAGTTACTGTAGACATCACTCGTTACAAGTCAACAATGGACAGAATAAAGGTCAGGCCACCCTAAATCTTTAACTGCCCCTTACACTCCTGAGTGAGAAAGAAACTGATAATTCAGCACAAAATCACCTTAACTCTGACCCAGAACAAGTATCTTAACAGTAACCATTCCTGGAATGAACAGGTGATATCCTTTGCCTCATGAAACATTAACTTCAATCCCCATCAGGCAATTGAGGTTACAAAATAAAGTTTAGCTTCTGCCCAGAACTGGGTTATACCTTTACTGCTGAAGAAAACCAGTTTGTCGTCTATATACAGGAACGCAAACACTTTCTGAAAATAAATCTACAAGCATATATAAACTTTCAGGTGTTCCTCAGACTTAAGTTCACATCCCCACCTCCTTATGCTAACTCTAATACAATTTCCTTTGGAAAATGTCATTGTAATTGCTGGTTTTCTAAATAATCCTTTGAAAATATTAGTCAGACAATATGCGTGCATTGTAATACTTCGTAACTTCGTCCCTGATGAGGAAGTATTTAGCTGTTGATAGTGTAAAACAACCATAAGAAATAGTAAATCAGGCTTATTATAATGAAATCATAAATCATACACAGTTCTTTGCATCTAGGAAAAATAGGCCATATCCTCAAATTGTTGGAAATCAGTGTTGCCCTGCAGAAATTACATAGCTTTGTCACTTGCACCAAGTGAGTGTTTGCTTTGACACATTTATCATACCAAAAAATAAAACATACTCTCAGTTATTTAAGGATAGTGATCTAGAAAGGTGGAATTTCAGATGTTTAGATATAGTTATTTTCACAAATGACACCAAGCTGTATGTATTCCATACAAAAGCACTCTATTCTGTTTCCAATTTACTTCAATCTTAGCAATTCAATTCCTAGGTGCTTCTGTTCACACTGTGTTGACTTAAGGCACAGATGTTTCTGATGAGGCCTAGAAGAGAGCTGGAGAGTTTTATCACGTTTTAAAAATCCATCAGAAATCATACATTCAAGAAGCAGTCAAATTGTCCTGCTGGATGTACAAACTTACTCTGGCATCTCCCATGTCTGTACTGCTTGTGTTTGCCACAATAAACTTTGGTGTGTTTTACATATACAAACTCCCCCCAAAATATTTGCAATGTAAATAGATTTGTTTATATTTATATGGTTGGTTTTTTTTCCTCACAGAAAAACAACTGTTTTCAACTTCTACACTTCAGCCTCAGTTTTGAGGTCTTACTGATTCCAGCTTTCTGCTGTCTTGGGACTCAATCCACACCTGCTTTGTGGTATGGAGAGCATGAGCAAAGATGCAAACCTGGGAAGGCTGACTTGATAGTCTAATCCTTCCTCCTCTACATGCAATTATCGAAGCCTTCTTCCCTGCTGTGTGTTTGTGCACTAGAAACCCTCCTCTCCAAACATCTACCCTGAGTAGTTGTATGCAGAATAAGTCTTGTGTTGAACTTATGCTGCCAGCATTCCTAAAATGCTACAGCTAAGCACAGAATTTGACCTATAGCACAGTGGAGGAAAAGTTCAGATACAAAACGAGATATCCATTCCACAATCTGAAATCCAATAAGCAATTTCCTTTTCCCAGTGTACCACAGATTCACATCAAATGACAGGCAGTAACAGACAGAAACCTTGCCAATTTTTATTTTATTTTTTATAACCCATAAAATTTCTTCAAGCAATTGTACAGATTTCAGGCTTCCCTTTGATCGGTCTTTGCAACAATGACTCCGGGCCTTTGCCTAGGTATGATTCCTCAGTCCTAATACATACAATGGAAGCACCCTAGCCCACAGAAAGGCTTCTCATTAAAGCTCTAATCTGTTCCACTACATTCTTGCAAGCCAGAATTATCCAGCTTTAAAGCACGCCTCAATAGTGAGCCGTAATAAGACTGATAGAAACAGCTTAAGTAATTGGATTGCTATATGGTATTGAATGTCTGACAACAAAAGATATCAATCTCTATTCTACTACCAAATCTTTGTTTCAGCAATGAATTCATTTAGTAATGCACTTGGAGGCTTGCAGTCCCTGCAGGAGAAATAACAGACTGTGGACACAAAAGCAGGGCCATCTGATGAGCACAGAGAAAGCAACTGTGCCATTCCAAGAAGTTAATTACAGTGAACAAAAGCGCAAGACTATGACTTGTTGACCATTACCATAATCACATTACTATAGTCTTTTATTCCCAGCAGCAGAGGGTCTATTCTTTCTTTCTGTTTGGCGCTGTGCATCATATTTGTATTTTGTCACCTGAAATGTATTGTGGAACAGACCTCCCTCTAAAGATAGCTGGAAATGTCACACTTCTGCTTTGGTGCTGTTTCTTTTACAGTTTATTCTTTCAAGGCTGATTTACAAATACTGTAAATAGATTACTTTTTTAAAAACTTTAAACAAAGACAACGGCTCCCAAGATTTTCTGCAAATGAAAATTTCTAAGAATGATTGCCTATGAAAGCTTGTGCTTATGACATTTGATACTTCTATGATGTATGTATATTGTTGTAACTTAGACACAATAGACATGGTTCGTGGTTCATGACATACTGCTTACACTCGCACCACTTTCGGACCTAAACATATCCCACACATAAACTAAATATATATATATATAAGGAAGAATTTTTTTATTATGAGGGTGATGAGACACTGGAACAAGTTGCCCAGAGAGGTGGTACATGCCCCATCCCTGGAAACATTCAAGCTCAGGTTGGACAGGGCTCTGAGCAACCTGATCTAGTTGAAGATGTCCCTGCTCATTGCAGGAGGGGTTGGACTAGATGACCTTTAAAGGTCCCATCCAACCCAAACTATTCTATGATTCTATGATATTTAACAATGTTTCAAATCCCTCTGGTTATTCCTGATTTACTCCACAATAAGGTCCCTTCTAATAACACGTGACAAATGTTTTGCTTCAGATGAAAGGAAGTTCTGAGACCTTTAAAATGAATGACTTGATGGAAATAGCACTAGAACCCTGTGTTTTCATATCTATAGCAATGTACCAGGAGGCTAGGATACCTAGAATCAAGGGAGCTGGGTGGCATCTCTGTCTGAGAAAACCCTCAGCTCTCAATGCCATATGCCAGGGGACAATTTTTTAACTGGCATACATTAGCCTAGCACAAAGTTAATATATCTGGTTCCAATAACTCCACACATTTCATAGAAAATACAACCAAAAAAACCATAGCTAGAGCTCTTCTTCTTCAAAGTAGCTTAAATGTCACAGTGAATTAATTCCCAACCACTTAGAATTATTCAAATGGTGCTGTGCCAAAAGCTGTATGAATTTATTTTTTAACACTATGATCAGCTTCAGTAGAGCAGTAAGTACTTCCCAGTTTGGAGGACAAGAAGAAATGGGATTGTCTACAGAGGAAAAGACCAGAGCAGTGTCCATTCCTCCCAGAAAGCTCCAGAAACAAGATCCCCAAATGCTCTCCAACAAAAGGGAGAAATGAACAAAAACCTGGGAGAATATCAAGATCACCAGCTTTCTCTGTTGTTCAACCAGCAGCCAGGAAGAAAATGCATAATTAGCAGGAACCTGCCTGCAATCCATCATGGATTCATAGTTTCTGCACGAAGGACCCAATGTCTCTGCTATTTAACTTAACATAAGGATCATAAATTAGCAGAACACCTTTTAACTACCCAGCCAGGGTATCAAGAGTGCTGTCACAGGAGCAACTGAATTGCCAAGTGCTAATTGAACAACCAAGTCTCAAAAGAAGCTCTAGTCTATCCAAACCCTACCTCACCCATGGTTGGTCACAGAACACCTTAGCTAGTCATTACAGCCCACATCCTGCCTCTGTAGTGAACTGTTTCTGTCACAGTGCAGCTCCCAAATGAAGGACAGGGAGGTTTAGTGAAGCATGGCTCTCCAGACCTCAGCTGACCAGTGTAATTTCTACTTTGCTAGAATGCGTCTCACCCAAACCAATCCTTTTCACACCCCCAAAAAAATCCCTTGTGGACCAGCCAAACCCTGAAAAATTTCAACCAAAGCAGAACATGCTATTGAACAAGAAACTCCCCAGCAGAGCCCTGGGGAGCCCACTGGATTACCACAGGGCAGTCTGATAAAAATCACCCACCATTGACTGGAATTGCTCTCTGTGGTCCAGTCTGACACACCACAGCACATTTCCTGTCATACGCAACCCATATTCCACCAACAGCCCACCAACAAACAAAAATACCCATCTCTCTTGAAGCAGTCCTCCCCTCCAGAATGGCAACATGCTACAGAGTGCTGGCCACAGAACCCAGTGTTCAGACATGGAAACTGAGGCACCAAATGGCAGTGTGGCTTACTGGTTAGTTAAACCTGGAGAGGACTGTGGGGTTTCTGCTCACCAGGCCTCTCCACTTTCAGCTGTGAATTCAGAAATCCCCCCAAAATTTTTGTTTGAATTGTGACAGCTTCTAAATCTAGGCCTGACTTTTTAATAGCAGCACTGCTGGTTTGGAAACACTAAGCAGTATAGACACTTCCCTATGTAGAGTAATGATTAAAATCAGCAGTGCTGTAGGCTCTCTTGAAACTTGCTGAAGATTTATTCTTTAAACAAGAGAATGATTTATTTCAACAATTATCTTCAGGAGGATTAAATTATGTGCTTTCAGGGCTCTTATTCACCACAAAATTAAGAACACTGGGTGCCAGCCATGGAAGCCCCATGATCCTTTGAGACTTGGCACTGATGGAGACTCATCCCGACCCAGGAGAAAGAGCTGTCTCTTTCCCATGGCCACAAAATGCCATCCCTGACCTTCTGCTTGGCTCCACCATTTGCACAAATCCTTTGGCTTCCCCCTACTTGACCTCCTGCAAGTTGCAATGGACATATAAGGCACATGGCTCCCCAGGAACACACTAGGCATGCTCTGGGTCAGTGTCATGACAGAAGAGTTAGGCTCTGAAAGGATTCACTGATTACAAGCCAGATGCCCCAAAGCAGTAGCATTTCCTAAGAGTATCTGTTTTAAAATGCTCTAAAAAACCCAAAGGTTTTTCAAGGAAGAAGCAGCTTTCAATGAGTGGGAAGTCACCATCAGGAACACTGAAAGCATTTTTTCTTTAAGAATAAAATTTAAGAAAGCTTTTTGTGCATCTTATGAGGGAGGACCCTAGCTTCAGCTAGCAGTCTAAATATATTTATCATCACATAAAGCTACTTTTTGGCTTTGATGAATCAGGCTTATAGTTGAGAGGGAGGGAAGGTGTTGGTGAATTCTTGCTGATAAATAATCTCTTCACCTCCAAGAACCTCAAATCCAAATTTAAATAACAGGCTTCTTGCATCAAGCAAAGTGTTGGAAGAATGACTCATGCCTTTCCCCCATTGCCGGAACTCAGCTCTCTCTTTCATATAGAAAAACCCTCAAATGTTGATTCTCCTTTTCCCTTCCCACTCTATTATTTCTATTTCCCTTGCTTTCAGATTTTGCTCCCTTTATGGTTTTACAGCTTTGACTCGGTAAACAAAAGCCAGTTCTTCTGCATGTACTGGACTTGCTCCTGTTCTTTTCACCACAGACCAAGATCACTTGAAATAAGCCAATTCACACTGCCTAATGCTCAGTGTCAGCAGCAAGACACTCTTAAATATGGAGAGTGCAAGCCTTGCTAAAACACATACTCCAGAATTAAAGATACCCAAATGTACAGGAAACATTAAAATTGTAATGTGATCATCCTGTAGAAGACCACAGGCCCTGAACCAACACATTTGCAGTACCACCATGCTATGAGTCACTATCAATTTACCTCCAGCTGCAATATGAAAGATCATGCTCAGGCTGAAAAGTCATGCTCAGTGCTGTAGTACTCCTGTAATTTAAATACCTTTATTTTCACTCAGCTGTAATTATTAAGTAGTAGCAGCACAGCATGCCTGCCTGGCTCAGCCAAGCCATCATTTTCTTAGCAACAGAATTCATTATATTTCTACTTTGATAGTCTAAAACCTAAAAAATAAGAGCCTTTGATGATATAAGTGTTGCAAAATCTCATCTAGACAGTTTATAATATATGGGCATTTAGTATAAATTTTATTACTTTCCTATTACAATAGTGTCGCTGTGTAAGTTCCTTGTCTGAAATACTGAATCCACAGGAAGGAGAAAAGAAAGGAGAAATGAGAGGGGTCCAGAGATTGGCAAGTGAATTGCCTAGAAGCTTAAAGAAATATCTGGAAAAAATAGGCTGAAAACACTAGGATTATCATTGTTAAATGAAAATGAGATGAAAGGTACATAACAGATCAAACATATAGAAAGTGAGCCTTGACCTCTTCAGCCTCTCTTATAACAAAAGACAAATGTTCTGCCAATGAAGTAGAAAGATAATATTTAAAAGTGATTTAAGAAAAGTCTCAATATGAATAATTAATCTGTGGAACTCTCTGCCAGAACAACAACTGGGAAACCAAAAATGCTGCATTTCAAAATGACAAAGTACAAATAAATTGTTATAAAACCTTGTGATTCTGATCCAATCTACTAACTAAAGGCTCAGGATATTGTTTTCCTTTAGGCAAATACTTAATTGGTTTCTAATTTCTTTGCCCCTTGTACTGACCAATACCAACAAATGTTACTGCATTGGACATCTTACCTGGTATGACAGTATTCATGCTTCATGGTTTCCTTCTTATGTAACTGACTTCTCTATAATATAGTGATATTAATAGCAATTTCCTTTTTTCAAAACAGTCCCTTTCAAGCTCAGAGTTGGTGGAAGTCTCTTGAATGCAGGACTTTCTTTGTGAAAGCGCTGCTTATATGAAAATTATTCTGATTATAGCTTTTTGTTGACAAAAAGCCAATGACTATTTTGAGTGAGAATACAATTCTTGTGCTAACATATGTAAGCATAACAGATACGGTGAAAGAACCACATCATAATAAAAGCAAGAGCTATATTAACGGTTATGTCAAAGGAGATGTTTCTAATGTTTAAGGATCTTCTCTACAGGCTTTTGCACTTCTGGAAGTTTGGGGGTAATTGTTTATTTTTTAAAAAAAACCTTGAATTATAAACTAATCGTTTAAATTGTGGTCAAAGTTATGAAATATTTAATCACGTTTTAGAAAGCTGTGTCCTGATGAAAAATGTGTAAAATAAAAACCCCACAGATCCTTTTAGGTCAGTTTTCAAGTTATGTTTATCAACACTGGTTGAGGCATCAGAATGAAAGACTAGCCTTGTAGTCAATCCATGGGGCACACAGCAAGGTATTTCAGCAAAAGAACCTCAGACAACTGATGTCTTCAGTTTCATGTTAAAGTATGTATTTCATTTCCTGCCTGGGTTGTTTTTTTGTAAGGTCTGGGCTAAGTGCTTATTCCTAAGCAGTCTTTCTTATGCACTTTAATTCACTTTATGTCTCTATGCCATTTTTCTGTCCCAACTACTTAAACTAGGACTAGGAATTGTCTCATGATTAATATAATTGATCTCTTATACCAGTCATCAGTGCTAAGCACAACCGTCACAATCATACTGGAAGCTGTCTCACAGGAATCAGCCTTTCACTCTTCACCTCTGTACAAGGCCTTCACCAAATGATTTGTTGTCCTTAAAAAAATTCCAATTCCAATATGACTTTCCATATATCTGAGGCCAGCTAAACACACTGGGACAGTATAAAAACTCCTGGACCCAATGAGAGATTTTTTTTTAACAACTTTGAAATACTCGATATAAAATTACCCAGAAGTTGTCCAGCCTGCTTTAGGGCTGGTCTACTCCATGTCTTTCATCAAGGTCTCTTCAACCTTTCTCCCATCAATGAACTTCCTCCCAAAACCCGCAAGTCCAGAATCTTCTCCTCTGGTGACCAGGATCACCCACTTAGCCACTGGATGCAGAGTGCTGACCGAATTTCAGATCTGCTGGCCATATATCTACCAAAAACAAAGGAGGTCACAAATGTAAATTTCTTTTGTACTTGGAAGGCATCACCCTGGGAATAAATTTTGCAAAAATCCTCCTCTAATATTAAGTTTCCCTTAGCAAAGATAGCTTGGTCTTGGGGATAATCCTCTTTCAACAAAACTCCCCACATTTTTTGTAACCTGAAGTCACAAAAATAAAGAACACATTGGAGTAGAGAAACAGAAGTCACTGTACGGACATACTCTTTTTAGAATGCCAGCTTTATTTTGCCAGTTCAGGTCTGACAGCTTTGCATTTTGTCAATTGATGTGGATAGCTTGAAACAACCTAAAACCAAGCCATGCACAAACTTCTGTACAGCAACAAATCTTCCCAATCACTTGTCATGAATGACTGCAGTGCACCCACCCTGCCTACAGAGCACCATAAGCACTCTTCCTAAGGGAAACATCATGCTTAGAATCACAGCATAGTGAACTGTCAAGTCTTATTTCCCTTCTTAATGGCTTAGCAAACGGGCTGACATTTTTTTTACAAGCATCTAACTTGTGAATTGATAGTGTTTATCCTTGGCTATTATTTTTAAGGAAGCCTACTCTGGCCACAGTACAAACATCCCTTTTGCTGCAGGCTGCCCCTTTGTCTAACAATCTGATACATGGAGCCTATTGACTGGTCCACTGGTCACACAGAGATGAGCTTCCCCGGATATGGAGCTCAAACTGTCACTAATCTCCATTCAGGCTAAAAGTGGCCATGTTAAAAAAAGCTCAAAGAACTGGCAAACAATTCCAGAGTCCTACAGAAATAAAAAATTTCTGGAAGAAATCTTTGTTTGGCACAAACAAGCCTCTATTGGTACAGTGGAAAAGCACTGTTTTCCACCAACCTCATAGCTATCCCAGTGACAGTCTTCAGAAAAGTAGCATTTCTACAGTAACCTGCCCTTCACACAGTAAGCAGGCATCTTTTTGTGCACAGCCAAGGGGAAGATGGGAAGGTGCAACATATATCCTATGACCTGTACAGGATGGGTGCAGTGGGGCCTGCCCTTCCTGATGGCAGGCTGCTCTGGAAAGCAGAGAGAAAAGGGGCTGCTCGACATTACAAAAAAAAAAAAAAAAAAAAAAAAAAAAAAAAAAAAGAAGAAGGAAATAGAACCTTTCCAACTACCAGGACAGCGTCAATCCAGCTTGTGTCCTGTCCTCAACATCCACAGAGCCCTGGGGAACCCGCTCTGCTCCAGCCTTAGGCAATATGGACCAGGGTGCTTTCAAAAGGTATGTGGCTGCAGAAGTAAGAGATGGGGGTGAGAGGTAAGAGACACATTCAGTTCTATGTAAAGAAATGTGGCTCATAAAGAAGTCTTGCCTTCTCACTTGTTGGACTAGATGAAATAAATTACCTTCTGCACAAGAAAAGAGTTGTTTCTTAACAAAGGTGAGGTAGGTGCCACACATGGCAGCTTCTTCAGCTGGAGAAGCACATTGACGGAGCTAGCAGGACAAAAGAAACAGGGAGAGGTCTGCAGGACTCACAGGAGGGAACACAGCTATCCCAGAAATCCCAGTTTCTTCATGGCTGTTGGACCCTTCTCCCTTCTGCAAGGTCTTTCCTCTTGTATTGAGAATTCTGTGAATCAAAACCCTGAGGAGTTCAGGAATTATATGCCAATCACATCATGAAGATGCATTCAAGAAAGGACTGCACCAGTTGTAAAGCTGAAGAACGACTTCACTGTAACAATTGCCAAATCCCCATCAATTCAATTTTTACAAGCATTGATTCTTGCAGCAACATATTTACTTAAACATAAGTAAAACAATGAGATGAAAAATATTTAGCAATAACGTTCACTTTATATTTTCTATTAAAACCAGTTGTGAGGTAAATTTGCACTCTCATATATAACACATTAAACAAACACATTCCAGATTAACCAGCTAATGCCAATAAACATTCAGAATACCCAAATATTGAAAGTTTAGTTATGGAAGGTGACTTGATGATATGCTTTAACAGCATTATGGGCAAGCAGTAAAACAAACATGGTTTGCCACAGACTTAGGCAGACTTAGGGGGATCAGTGAAGCTAGCAAGAGAAGGAAAGTAAGAGATAAGATAGAGTGGTGAAAGGCAAAAGTTGGTATCAGTGAGATCTGGTGCTGAGTATGTCCCTTATATGTTATTTTGCAAATACAATGGACATGCAAAAACAGGCTGGAAAAAATCCTCTGAGGAGAAAATCTATAGCCTTATGTGTCCCTCTCAAGTATCTTCTTTAGCAATCTTGCATTTGGTTTCAGTGTAATATGAACAGACCTATCTACTTACAAAAGCTCCCCTATTCCCACCAGCCTCGTTTGTTATTTTATGCGTTTCTGCATCATTTGCAGAGTTTGCTTTGATCTACATTCCTCCTGGATGTGCAGTTTCCTTTTCGGCTACCAAAAGGAAAACTGTTTGGCTTGAGAATTTGCTTATTTTGAAGATCCACTGGCCCAAAATACCTATTTTTAATCCAAATGAGCACAGCTCAGTGCTTTCAGCTCTTCAGCGCTGGTTGCCTTCCTTTCAGGAAAAACCTCTTTGAAACAATAAGTGACCTCTTCATACTCTAATAAAATTGCCAAACTGTAATCCTAGCTGGCATAAATGAGAGCATTCTGCTTGCTATGGCTGAGTTTGAATATTTACACTCATGCATAATTTGATCCTTGAATTGCTTTTATTTTAGCACCATCCTGAAATGGTCAATATTTTGTTCCACATCTGACACCCAACAACATATACCATGCTGCTCTAAAACATCATCAGAACAAGTAATTATGAATTTTCTCAGTATTTCTCTATTACAGACTCAATCTGTCTTCCAGTGATGGCAGAATTCCTGCTGCCTCCAAGGGTTGGCTGGGCTTTGGTGCATTTGTAATATGACTGTAAATCCTTCTGCATACAATGTGATGTTGTATGCAAAGTCTGAGCCATTTTAGTCCTGCCTCCTTTTCTAATAAGCATCACAATGCCCCCACACTAGGAATAGTCCATAGACAAAACACTTCATAAATAACAGGTAAACAATCTTCAAGTGAGAAGAGAAGACAGGGCACATCCCTGGAATGACTCTTTGACTGGAAAATGGGATATATTCTTCAAGGACCTTGCAAGAATAGTCCCAGAGGACAATTAGAGATTAGATCTTCTCTTCTATGGGGTTAGACCAGGAGTTAACTTGGGAAACAATTCAGATAAACAAAACGCTAGCAAGAGAAAGGACACTGTTAGATTTTGCTTCTGTGTCTTTACCAGGCACGGGCCTTCATGTCGAGCTCCACATTAGGAACCTAGTTTCAAATGGTAACGGAGCATTAACTGACACCACCAGTATTGGAAAGGACAACGCCCTATGATTCTAGAGACTACTTAAATATTGTGAGAGAATTTTTAATGAGATAACCTAGAATTAGTGTATCCTGATCCACTGACTGAAAGTAAGGGCAAGTGTGGTTAGTGTCCCTCAGCAAATACACGACTCCTTCTACAAGGGCAAGTGCAGAAGCTTGAAGATTTATGCTCTCTTCATCTGCAGCCTGGTGTACTATATGCAGTCAAAGGCAGACATGCTTTCTATGAATAATTTTTGTTTTAAGAAAAAATTCATGAGGGAAATTTGTATTCAAGTGCATGTGCACACACAAACACCGCCACATGTAGAGCTACATAAGTAGTGGGGGAAACAGTGTTCCTACTTTGCAAGAAGAAAAACATTCCTCATAAAAACATGGCTATGCCCACGTTACCATAGTAAATATTAAGAAAACAGTTATCAAGGATGAGTAACTGAAATGTTTAAGAATAGCTCCCCTTTTTCATATAGATATATATGAGGGGAAAAAAAAAAACAAATACATGGAGCAATGTATATGCCCACCCCATGAATTATGAAGAAGCTTTGCTGGAAAAGGAGGGACATATAGAGAAGATCCAAACTTCTAAGCTGCTCTGTATCCAATCTAAAATTAAGAAAATGGAAGCTGTTTCCTGCTAAGTGTATGTGGATGAGGCTATTGCAGATTCTAATATAAAACATAGTGGTTTTCTGTACGCACTCTTTTGAAACATTTTTCTGTACCTTTAAAATGTAAGACTTTAATAATAAGGATACATTAAAACATGGTGATGGTGCTCTGTGTGATTCATTCTGTGAAGCAAGGTTCCTCATCTCTGAAAGTGAGAAGTTTAAAATATCAAAGAAGAGAATTAGTACTTGAGGCACACAAATAGTAATGCCAGTGGATCATCCAGGGAAAACCTGGTTTCTTTTTTCTAGATCTGAAGTATCTAGAAACATATATAAATTGTAAATCACAGATAAATAAGCTAAAAGCAGGAAACAGCACATGTCCCAGCTGGCAATGCATTACAAAAGCAGCACATCAGGGTTACCCCAAAGCAGACCCCTAAGAGCAGTGTCAGTCCTGCTGCCTGCAACGTAGTGCCTCAGCTGTGCTGCCTGCCATCTTCTGTCAGTACCACAGCTTGCATCGTTAAGACTTGAAACTGATCCACTTCAGTGATTAGGCTGATCCAAGGACACGGACAGAAGAGCAGGATTTAATGGACAGGCAGGCAGGAAAAGTCTTTTAACACTTTAGAAAACATTGACTTGGTGGAAGGAATTGGCTAGCTCAAGGGATTAGTAATGAGATACTGAGCCCCTTAGCTCTAGGTCACCACACTGAATCTGGTCCAGGTCAGTAGAAATCAAAAGCTGTTGCTGTTCGGTGGCCTCCAGGAAGTCAGCTGGTGGTCCTACCCCAGCTACTACTGGCAAAATATCTGTACCGTCATTACCGATAACAGTTGGCAACACTTACTTACGGGAAAGATTTAGGACTGTCACGGTACAAGAAAGGACTGACCAGAGAAAGATGTCCCACCAAACACACTAGGCTGGGACTCAAGAAAAATGAGAAAACAAGCTCCCTGATCATCTACACATTTCCAGTGTGACGGCACAAGGTTAAGGACCCTGTTCAAGAAAACTTTGTTTCCTCGCTGCTATGGTCACAAGGCATTTGTGGCCTAAATGTCTCTGAAGGGCACAGCAATTGCTGAAGTTCAGATCCCCACCTTTAAAACAGGGGGAACTAGCTCACAGGGTTGCTGCAGAGAGATCCACAGTAAAGGGGTGATTAGATACAAATGCTAAACAAGAAACTAAGATGGGTGAGCAAACCTTTTTTACCTAAAATCAGCTTCCCTAACTCCAAAGCAAGGCATTTGCTGAGTATGCACAAGGCTTCCACTCGCAAAGCTCTGTGTTTAATATGCTTAAAAAGAGCAAATTCCCCTTACAGCAAAAAGTACCCCCCAAAACCCCCCACATTTCCACTGTTGCCCAGCAGAGCAGCATCAAAGAATCCAGCTGCTCCCAGCTTTTATCCCGCCTAGGATGAAATTCTAATGTCTGAGCTGTGCAGGAGGTCAAATAGATTATCATAATAGTCCCTTCTGGCCTTAAAAACTATGAAATTGGAGAGTGAATCACAAGGTATCAGTTGCTATTGAAGGCAGGATGGTAGGTGGCATAGCTCAGTGATAGGGTGTGATATGGCAGAGTAAATCTGATGTTCTTAGGCCGTGTGAAGCTGGGAAACTGACATTTTGCCTTCTTTGTTGCCCCTTTGGGACACTGAGAAAGATGCAGGTTATTACAATAATAAGCCCAGTCCACTCTCAATGAAGCCTAAGAATATTGCCTCTTACGGGAGTGAGTGCATGAAGGGTTGAGAAACACTAGTTATTTTCAAACTGGATTAAGTCTTTCAAAAGCTAATAGGTTTCCAATGAGCTGTGGTGTTGCTGCTGCAGCTGCTCTAATTTGAGAATAAAAGAATGCAGGCTTTGTGCCTAGGGACCTGTTATTGATCTGAGCAAGGAGGATGGGAAGGAAGGGGCTAGAGGAAGGTTATCCTCCTTTCAGCTGGGGTGGGGGCAGTCTTTTCAAAGTCACATTATCTGCTAGTAACAACAAAGCCTAACCCCATGACATGCTGCTCTATACAGGATTGCACTTGTTGAGAACTAAAAGCATTAGAGAAAAAAACCTCCTCTGGCAACCTTGCCCAGCTAACTTCATTGAGGGCTCACGAGACTCAACAGATGGGTCTCGGGACTCCCTCATTAGGAAACACGCCTGCCCCTTTGCATCTGGTGCCCCACTCTGCTCTGTGCCACACACTCATTAGCATTGCAGGCTCACAGATTCCTTAGCACGTGCTTCCAATAAATATTGGAAAGAAAGGAGTGGAGGGAAGCCATTGCTTGGAGCAGCAAGATGAGGGGTCACCCACTAGGCTGGGAAATCCTTCTACACACACACACTCCTCTGCAGCCCCAGAGGAGGGAGGACAATAAAAGGCAGCCAACCGCAAATGTGCATTTAAAGGGACAGGTGTGGAATTGCTTCTATTCAAGTTGTGGCAGATCCTCATTCATTCCCCTCTGCCACAGTAAATAAAAATCATCATTATATATATAAAAAAACCCCAACAATTCAGGGCAACACACAGATTGTGGATCTGTGAGAGTCTGTGGCCATTTTCAGACATAAAGTGGATGCACACTGGGTAATGCCATTACCTTCAAAGAAATTAGTTGTTTTTAAAGGTCCAATTCTACAACCAGGGTCTTTTTCTTTCAGGTCTTCACCAAGCATGTCTTGCTGCCACAGTGCCACAAATCAGCGATGTCCTTCACCATCAAACTTGGAGTGCTGTGTGACTCAGGGGTGAGATCAGGAGCAATTGAAGAGAAAATCATCTCCCATGTGTTTGAAAACATGGTGAGATGGAATGGCTGACAGGGAGGCAGGAATGTAAAACCTTCCAGGTACTGTCGAAAGAGCAAAGAAAACCTTTAATCAGAGAGGCAGCATGACAGGGCACTGTAACTTGCTCATACTCCTAAGAATAAGGCCTTTTATTTGCCATCTCTCCATGATGCTCCTAGCCTACTCTTATCCCATTTCTTCTCATTCATTCATTTCCACTATCCTGCTAGTAGCTGCAGGCACTTTGATCACAGCTAACTCCAGAGCGGGACTGGGAGAGGCTCAAGTGATTAACTGCTGAAGTTGATACAGACCTTGTTCAAAATGCAGTGTTTCAACACCAAAACTCCCAAATCAGAGCAGACTCACTCTTCCGAATGCTGCTGGCTCTAACATACAGTCCTGTTACATCTCTCACTGCATGATCACTGGCAGAAAAGCCCTCAATGCACATACAGGTAACATCTGCATGCCAGTGGCACTGTTGTAACATGCAGAACGGTCAAGGGGTTTTTTTTATTCCTGTGTAAAGGATGGACACAGAGAAAGCCATTTTTAGTCCCTTTGCCTAGGACCTTGTCTTTATCTGTACCACCAAGGATGCTAGCCACCCTCTGGGGCCTGTGCTTTATCTAAAAATATTTAGCTGATACAAAAAGGTTCCTTCTGCCAGAGACGAGGCAGTGCCAATGGACAAGATAAACACAGGCCATTGTGCCACTGTATATAGCCCTAACTGCCTGGAGAAACCTCTCCCCTGTGGATCAGCAGGGTCACTTCCATGCACCCAACTTTGAGGATCAACTCACTGGCCATTCCAGCAAGTTACTGAAGCACTTCCCTAACTTAAAGTTTTTTGTTCTTTGATTTAGGCACATTTATATTTTGGGCTGAATCTGGATTTTAGTAATCCTAACGCCTCTAAATGTTTCTTCATGCCAAATGAGGCAACTGGCTTTATATCCCCCATGCAGGATGAAGTAAACTCAAGGCCCAGAATGTTAGATCAGCCATGGAATAATGGCGGGCAAGAAGGCATATACTGTATACCCATACTTAAATTTGCTAATCACAGCTCTCTTCTTTTTAGTCATTTCCTTAGCTAAATGACACCCCTGTATACTTCAGTCTTGCACCCTTAGGACAGTTTGTGATTGAGAACATATTGAACACACACTATCATACGCATTTAACAATGAAAACAATCTACATGGACAGAAAACTTCAGATATTTTGATGCTTTCATAACAAGAAAATGAAACTTGATCTGAGCACTTACTCAATAAAATGGGCTAAAAGAAGCACCCTTGCAGAAAGCTGTGAGGAAAACCCTACTAGAAACTTGGAGCTCTCTTAAAAGCATCTGTTGTTTATTGGAGACAGGGCTCAGTCTAGGTTTCAGTGCAGCCTTTTCTTCAACTGACAAGAATAGCTGAGGTTACTGCTTATCAAATTAAAGTGTCATCTTGTCCATGACAGATGTGCCAGCACTGCTTAGCATCATAGTCTTTGCACCTACTGGAAGCTACTCTAGCTTGATAAGGTGTACCCCTACTCAGACCTAAAACTGTAGTCTCAGCTCTCCCCTGTTTTTGGAAAGCAGGGATTTGAGATCAAATCACTGGTGTATAGGAATCCCACCACTGAAGGAAAAAGCAATTGGGTTCACAGGTTAACATGGAGGCATCCCATCCTTGAAGGGCTAACAGAGAAACAACCAGAAAGCAGGTTTTATATGCATATAAATAAAGGAAACTGAAGGAGAAACAGTACTATTAGGTGATATGGAGTAAGGTCTCCATTTTAAGCTGTGACAGAAAGCAATAATATTATGGATTCAGTTAATTACAGCTGCATAAAACTTAAAAGCTCTACAATAGACATTTTTTGGCTCTACAGCTTTTAATTCTTTCAGGGACTTTACTAGTTCTCACTGCAGTCATTTCTGAGTGCCTCATTTTAATTCCAGGGAGCTAAGGTCCAGAAAAACTAAAGTGGGAATTTCAAAGTCACAAAACACACATGCACAGTATACACAACGTTGCTTTGAAACTTTAATTCTCTTAAGCAACATGCTCCAGGGAAAGAGGAAAGTAAGTGCTTGTAGCAGCAAACTGCATTTGGGTCTCTGGTCACCAGAGCATCTTCTCCAAAATCTTTTGTCACAATTGGAAAGCTTGCCTAGAGATACAGCTTTAAGAAATTGCCTGACTTTGAAGAACTGAAGATTGTATGGAAGTAGGCATGCACTGTTCAGTGTTTGGTAAACTGTAGTCTTTCTCCTCACCTCTGCCACTTACTCAACTTTATCATCAGAGGCAGTTGTCTCTCCTGATCCATTTGTGAACTAGTCTAACACGGGGTGTGGCCTTCCCACAAAATGCTTTCTAATTAGTTTCTGAACATTAAATGATTGTGGAAGTGCAATTCCCATTCCACTCAGGTGATGAAAAGCTTTACAGGAGTTCAGTCTCACTTTGTAATTAGAGAAATTAGCTTTCTAAGTTTAGATCACTCAACTGTGCAAATGGGTTCATCTGCTGGAATGTGTTTCTCTGAAACGTGTGTCAGCCAAGCAGCACAGCACAGTCCCTATCTCTGCCTCCGTGACACTCACCCAAGTGGGGAGGTCAGCTCCAGTACAGCAAGAGGAAAATAAAGTGTTATGGGTGTATTATAGGAAAGGCCTTATCTAAAAGCTCATTCATCCTTGATTGACTGTAGTGATACGTTCTTCTCCTTGCAATAGAGAAGCTTAACTCCTAGATAAAGATTTATCCCAGTGGATGAAATTTTCACTCTTGCACTCAGTTTGTCCAAAATCATACCTAGAACTGCAGCAAAAGAATTTTAGAGGGTGGCTAATTTCAAGAAGCCAAACTCCTTTATAAAAATCTAGAGAAACAAAGGGCTCTTCTAGCCCCTTCATTTGCTGTGAAATGAGGTTGTCAAGCTTTATGAATTCTTTATGACTACAGATTCCATATTTCAACAGATTCTTTTCTGGTAGCCCATTCTACTGGTTTATTGAAGGCTGATGCAGGATCAGGGCCCCACGATGATGCAACTGTCTTGATCTGCATTACAGTAGTAAACAAAAGTTTAGTCATTGACTTGAAAATGAGATGGATCAGGTCCCTGAACAAAGAATTTTTCCAGGGGCGCTGTTCCAAGCTTACCTTCAGGTATCACAAATCTGAGGAAATCCTGTGGGATTGTTCACAGCAATGATTCAATGAGTCACTGAGCTTTAAAAGGAAATTACAACTTTCCTAACACAAAGAATTGACTTCATGACACCTGACCCTTGTAAGCCAGGCGCTCCGTCTAAAGGCTGTGATCTTTGTCCCACCAAAGTCCTGGGCATTCTCCCAGTGGCTTCAGTGAAGCGGGATCTAACTCCGTATTAGAGAAGTATCAGGCCTGAAGCGAAGTACTGTCTGTAACACTGGACCTTGGCACAGTAGATGTTTATAACGGCTTCTAATGTGGATGTAATCTAATTATGTCAGAATAGGAAGATTAGCAGGAAGTAACTTTACGCAATGTAAAAAGCTGCGTGCCAGACATTGAAAAGTTCTTCACCGGCCTCAAAGGAAGACACGTTGGCTCTGCACCTTGTCAGACATGGACATACATAAGCAAAGCATTGCAGCAGGAATTTTACATGCACCAGTCTCAGGCTACTGCAAGCAACTAGAATTCAGGCTCCCTGTGCACATGCAGCAATTCCTATATTGCTGTATATATAGTGAAATAGGCATCTTAAAAAGGTCCTCAGGCTGCATAATGCACCATGCTCAACTGGTTTTCGGTGCTGCTGTGCAGTGGCGAAAGATCTGGCTTTGAGAGCTCAGTGAAGAAAAGCAGGGGACAGGACTTCAAGGGTGAAATTCTGGCCTCAGTAACTCAAGGGGATTTTACTCCTGACTTCCATGAGGTCAAAATTTCTTTCAGGGCTGCAAGGGAGAGAGTTTGCAATGTGTTTCTGCACATGACTCACACTCTGCCTCGGTTTACCTATCAGTAATACTTCGCGTCTCAAGACATTGGGAGGCTTAATTCATTAGTGCTTGCAAAGCATTTTAAGTTGTTGGACGAGTAATTCTGTTTAAGGGCAGCTACACTGCTGAGTCACAAGCACTGTGGGAATGAGAACTCTGGATTTCCTAAGCACTGGAGTCAAACAGGTGGAGTAACCTTTTGCAGGAAGGCCAACTCCAGACCTGCCCTAAAGGTATGGAGCATACCAGCAAGCGGCAGGGTATTTAAAGGCCCAGAGGAGCACATATGTGGCACTTGTGAATGAGTAACTTTTAAACAGGCTGTGGAAGCTAACCAACACCCACTGAAAAAAAGAAGAGAGGCACTGGTTCTTGTATCACCAAACTGCAGCCACTTTGTGGATAAAACACAATGAAGGCTTACCAGCCTAAGAAAAGTTAATGACTCCAAGTAAGGAACAACTGATACTGTTAGAACTTCTGGGCTGAATGAGGCTGAAAGGAGTATTAAGCAACCGTGCACCTAACAGGCGTGCCAAAATTGCTGCTATGTAATCTAAGTTTTGAACTCACAAATGGGAAGTGATCTGCAGGAGTCTGATGAAAGTATGAGCATGGTTCTAGGGTTAGGGGCACAAGTACCACCAGCTTCACAGCCTTAGATGCTCCATAACAGGACAGACCTCACTACAGCCAAGAACAGGCATGAACTTTGCTTTTGCCATAGGAAATGAAAACAAAGGATATAAAATTGGGTCAGAAATCTTGTTTTCCTCTATACCACTGACTCTGGTGTATAAAATAGGCATTCACATATCTGCTGTGTTAGATCAGGGTGGAATAGGAGATGGGGACATAAGAATGGCTTTTCTGGGTCAGACCGAAAGTCATGTAGGCCAGGTTCCTGTCTCCAGCACCTCAGGAAGAAAGGGACAGTGATACAGTGACAGTTCCAAGCATACTCACCCAACTTCTAGTTCAGTGGCTCAGGGACTTCCCAAACCAGAGACAAAATTAGGGGTGGGGTTTTGGGGTGGGTTTTTTTGTTCAATGCCCTTTGATGAGTGGGTCTTCCTCTGGGAGCTAGTCTGAACACTTTTTACTACTGTGCGAACTGTTGGGCTTCTTAGTGTCCTGTGGCAAGGAGTCCCACAGGTAACCTCCTGGCTACGTGCCACAGGACCCTGCTCCTGAAAGGATGTGCCTGACAAACCCCAGCACTCACTTGGAAGCTGGGTAGCCGGGACGTGAGTCTCCAGCGCAGGGAGCAGGCGAGCCTGAGGGAGCCTCTGCACTCAGCCAACGCTGTCTTCCCCGGACTAATCAGCCCAGAGCTGTAGCTGAGGGATGCGCTCTGCTTCCAGCTCTTTCCCTCCTGAACCACTGGCCGTGCAGCCTCGTGTTAAGGAGAGGACAACGACTCCGACGGGGACGACTGCCACCTCCGCTTCCCTCAGGAGAGCCGCTGGCCAGGCCAGCAGCCACCACCTCAGCGATCGGGCCGTCCGTCCCTCCTTTCCCCTCGGGGAGCAAAAACCCGCTGCTGGGGAGCGCCGTCACCTCAGCGGCCCCGCCGCCCCCTCAACGGTCCTTCAACGGTCGCGCCGCGAGCGAGCGCGCGCGCGCCCCCCCCCCCGTAAAAGCTGCGCTGCCTCAGGTAACGCGGGCGGCTGCCGCCGGCTGAGGGCAGGGGGAGTTTTCGCTTCAAAAGCGACCCCAAAGGCTTCATTTTTCCTTCAGCCAGCCCCGAGGGGGCCAGGAGGAAGGGGCTACGGCTCCCGCTCCGCTCCCGGGCAGGGAGGACCCGCACGTCCCCTCAGCGAGGGGCGGGCGGGAAAAGCCCTCTCCTCCGCGCGGCGCTGCCTCAGCCGCGGGCACCGCGGAGGGAACGCGCCCGCCCGCCGCTCCTGAGCCGCCTCAGCGGGCTCCTGCTCCAGGTAGCCCGGGAGGCACCTGCGATGCAGGGCTTCCCGAGGGAGGTGGGGCGGCGCGGCGGGCTGCGGCTCGGGGCCGGGGCTCGCCACCTCCCATGGCCGGCTAGCTCTCTCTCCTCTCTGCACCCTCTTCTCCGCCTCCTCCTCCTCCTCTCCTGAGCCGGTACCTGCCTTCCCCTACTCCTGCCATTCCCTTCCTTCCTTCCCTCCCTCCTTCCCTCCTCCTGCCCCCCTCATGCATATGGATGGACGCATGCGCGGGCGGGCGGCCTCCCCGCCTGCCGCCGTGGGCTAGATGAAGCCGAGCGGCGAGGGGGCTCCCAGACAGGCGGCCGGCTCCCGGGCGGTGTGTGTGCTGCATGTGCGTGCGTGTGTGTGTGTTTGTGTGTGTGTGCGCGCGCGCGCGCGCGTGTGTGTCTCGGGGGGGCGGGGGGCTCGCCGCGCCTCCAGCGCGCGGTGGCCGGCGACCTGAAAGAAATAAAAGGATCGGGATAATAATCGCAATAATTAAAAAAAGAGAGAGAGTAAAGAAAAGGGAAAGAAAAGAGGGAGGCGAGAGAATAAGGAGAATAAAAGGAGGCTGGGCTGCTTTGCATTGAAGACCGGGGCGCTATTGAAAGCGCTTGAAAAGCGGCGTTGTTCGGCGCGGGTGCGCGCCGCGGCCGGCGCGGTATATTAGAGCGGGGCGGCGGCGGCGGCG
>NW_010972886.1:13188088-13214945 GCF_000737465.1 Haliaeetus leucocephalus
CGGCGGCGGCGGCATGCGTGCGCCCCGGCGGGCAGCCGCGGCGGCGTGCTCCCTCGTCCTCCTCCTGGCCCTGCTGGGGCTGCGGGCAAAGGTACGTACCTGGGCACCGCGCGTCCTCCAGGGCTGCAGCCCCTCAGCGGGAGGGGAGAGGAGGGAGGGAAAGAGAGGGGAAACTTTAGCGAGCCTGAGTTGGGCTCTCGAGGCCGCCGCGCAGAGCGGGTTGCGGTAATTTTGCCGCTTTTCCGCGAAACGCGGCTCCCGCAGTGATTGCGGTAGATGGCTTTTAAAAAACCCAAACTTTCAGTGGTGCACAAGGTGCTGTTGCCAAGCTCCTCCAGCGAGAGTGGAGTTAACTGCCGCTGCTAACTTTTCTGCGGAGATGGCAAACGCAGAAGTCCTCCTTGCAGCAAGACTTAATTCCCTGGGAATAAAAAATGCAATTACAGCAAACCGCTTTTTTTCGAAATTACTTTTTTTGTTTGTTTTGTTTTTAACCAGGGCTAATTGCAGTACTCTTGGGGTGACTAATGAGCAAGGTCTGAATCCCAGCTGGGCAGCCTTGAGCGGGGAGGCTATTTCCCCGTCTCAGCTGCACCTCGGACAAGGCAGAGGGGTTGCATTTCCAGGGTGCTTTAGCTACATCGTTTTGTTGGGTTTGCCCTCACGTATGCACTCTTGGTTTGGTTTTATTTTCTAAAGATATAGAAGCTTCCCTCACACACACGGTGGTTTTTGGAGTTGGTACTTAAGGTTCTTTTTTAGCATTAATGGCATTATTTGGTTGGGATGATTTATGAGCCTTTCTCATGAAGGTCTGATAGGGAAAAGCTTGGAGTGGTTGGGGTTTGGTTTTTTTTTAAATATTTTGCATGGGCTTCTTGAAAGCACACTTAAAATACTTTATCCTGTCTGCAGAGTTGTTGTAGATTGTGTTTGGGAAAAAAGTGAGGTAACTGTCTGTTTCTTGTTTCTTGTTTTGTTTTTTGTTTTGTTTTCTCCTCTGGTTCTTTCTTGGGATTAACAGGTGACTTTAGCATCGGGACAGTTCGAGTTGGAGATCTTATCCATGCAAAATGTGAATGGTGAACTGCAAAATGGAAATTGCTGTGATGGCACCCGAAACCCAGGAGATAAAAAATGCACCAGAGACGAGTGTGATACCTATTTTAAAGTTTGCCTGAAGGAGTATCAATCGCGGGTCACTGCTGGCGGTCCTTGCAGCTTTGGATCCAAATCCACTCCCGTCATTGGAGGAAATACCTTCAATTTAAAGTACAACCGGAATAATGAAAAAAACCGGATTGTTATCCCTTTCAGCTTTGCCTGGCCGGTGAGTTGCATGGCCTGCTCTGGCTCTGTGTCTGTTGGATGGTGCTGCTTGAGATGGCTGTAGTAAGCTAGCTGAGCTCTAACTTCTTGCGCAGGGGGAGAGGGACCAGGATTGGGGAGGGAGCAGGCGTCTTGGCAAGAGCGTCGGGAATCCGCAGCACAGAAATGAGTAAAATGTGGTGGTGTTTTTGTTTTTGTTCCCTGGGGCTCACAATGCACAGCCTGTTAAATTTGAAAGTCAGATGTGCAGTGAGGGGGATCTAAATGGGTCAGGGAAGCAAACCCAGTATCTCTGCACTTTACAGCATGAATAAGTCTCTTGAGACTTAGAAGGTCAGAAGTTCGGGGTTTTTTCTTTTTTCTTTTTCTTTTTTTTTTTTCCCCTAACCAGTGAAGTCTTGGGCTTAAGCCAAAAGAGCAGTGGGTTAGGGGCTGTAGAGGGATCCCGTGTGAAAAGTGTGTGTCATAGCTGGCCTCCTTCCCTGGAGCGTGTTTGGGAAGGCTTCCTGCTTCTCCCAAGGGGAAATCTTGCTGCACTGCTTAGTGTTGATGGGAGCTGCTGTTACTGCTCTTGTTGAACTAGTTGCCAGCTTCCCTGGGAAGCTTGCTATGTTTTGAGATACTTGCAGCTTCTAGAAGCTAAAGACTGAGAAAAGCTTAGCCTTAGCTTATGGTCCATTTCACCTACTCCTCCCCACAGCACACCTTTTTCTGGCTACTTGCCTCTGCAGTCCATAGATTCTGTCTTCCCTCTAGTTGTGTGCAAAACTTGATGGCTCAAGGAGGTGGGGCTCTTTGCCAGGTACTTTCACGGTGTTGTCCACTCTAACAAATACCGTTCAGCCTTGTAGAGCGGTGAGATGGAGGATGGGTGACCCCCTTCATTAGCTGAAGCCTGCTTTGCTGTTGGTCATGTAAAGAAACACTCACTTAGACTTCAGTGCTGCTTGTTTCTTCTGCTCAAGAGGGTTGAAGCTTTGAATATGGTCAGCTCTGCAGTGGAGTCCTGTACTTGTTGCACAGAAACTGAGGACCATCTTTACAAAATGGCCATCACCCGGGACAGACCCACAGATGCAGGCTCCAGGGCTGTGGGGTTTTTGGACGTAGAAGACTGCTGTGGCTTTGGATGGCAGGAGGTGCATTGTTTTGTGCCCAGCAGTACTGCAAACAGGCAAGCAAAAACTGAGGATGACTGGTCTGGGGGCCTCTTATGCACACACGTCAGTTTGTCTTTTTGAGGTGGCTCTCTGGGATGCTATGGTGTAAAAGCTGAAAACTCCCAAATTTATGCTCCTAAAACTTATATTTAGAGATCACCTAGGAAACAAAACTGTTTTCCCCCCCTCCCCTTCTCCAGAGGTGCTGAGCAGACAATTTCCCACTGACTGCCTTGGGATATGTTGATGCTCAGCAGTTTTGAAAATCCAGTCATCCTAACCTAGATGCCTAAGGTCGTTTTTGTGAGGGGAGGAGGGCTCTTACGTGCACGCAGGGGAGGAGTGAATCTTGTTTCCTATCCTCTGTCACTATCACAGCTGGTGAGGTGGAAGCATGCGTAGACTTTCTGCTCTTTCCAAAGCTTGGCTCTTCCTAGTTAGATAAGGACTGGTTGCTGGGGGAGCCTGGACTTTTGGCGGAGAAAGCCTGCCCCAAAAGCATTCCTTCTCCAGTTGTAATGTAGACACCCACTTTGTAGTCCTACCGCCAAGTGCTGCAGGCAGCCATGTGTTCTTGAAATGTCCTGTGCTGCCTCCTACCTGCCTCCTCTGTCAGTTGTGACTTCTGGAGTATTGAGGGCTGGAGAGGCACAAGGGTGAAATCAAGTCTGCATTTTTAAGGAGATGGTATTACAAAGTACAATAGCAGAGTTAACAAAAGTATTCTCTGTTAGAAGTACAAGTCCTTCCTTTCTCTTTTCTTTCTCTTTTTTTCTAACATGAAATGAGATAAAACTGTTATCAAATATGCCATCAAAGGGATAAAGGGCTTTGTAAAAATCTGAGGTATTTGAAGCTCTGCCAATGGCTGCAGCGCTTGTGTTGCAGATTTTGACTTTTTTCAGAAAAGTCAGGTTCATCAAGGACTTTTTTTTTTTAACTAGCCCCCTACCCTGCTCCCAGTAATTCCAGTGCCTTGAATCTGAAGATACATGTATGTATGTAAAAATGATGTGAAAACTGAATGTGTTCCTTCTAACAACCCCTTTCTTCATAGGGTTGGGAAGGGAAATCTGTGGGTAGAGGGTAGGTTTTTGGGGGTGGGGACCCTGGGACAAGTTTCTTAAGCTTGCCTGCATCTTAGTAAAAGAAATGCTTCTATTGTCCTGCTGAATCTAATTGAGCACTGGAATCCTAGAGCAGCAGCAGCAAAACTCCAGTGCAGCCTTTGAAATGTGTAAAACTCGACAACTTCAGACACTCTGGTTCCTAAGACTGGAATTTTTTGAATAAACTCTTGCATATTCCCATGCAGAAATGCACTTTTTGAGATTGTGATGATAGTCTGTTTGCAATTATCAAGCCTGCCTCCCAGCTTTAACTTCCATAGGACACAGCTTTTATGCTAGCCATTGTGACTTTCAAATGGCATTTGAACAAAAGAATATTTAATGTGGCAAAGCTCTTATTTGTACTAAAATTGTGTACACAAATCATTTTAGGCATTTTGAAAGCTCTACAGATAAAGTAGTAAACTTAATTAGTCAAATCTGATGCTGAAATTTCAGAACTTAAAAAAACTTCAGACAGGTGAATACTGTTGACTTTACTAAAAGCTTGTGACTAGCATTGCATTTACCAATGTGGCTAATCATAAGAGTTGTCTTTGAATACGTCCAACTGAAAATTATAGTAAAGGTAATAGGAGCTAGACCAAAACGTTAATCATATTGCACTTGAAAATTCATGCTCATCTCTGAATATGTATTGTTTGTGTTCTACTGTCTGAGGGAGGCTTTTCTTGGATGTTCCAGCTTGAGTTGGTAACATAAAGAAGTCTTGTTGCCTTGAGTACTTAAAAAAAAAAAAAAAAAAAAAAATCTCTTCCCATGTCAAGCTGCCCCCTTACGCTGCTTGTGGAAAATAGTTATATTGCATTAGAGGCCTTTATTCATGCAGGCGAGAAAGAAAAGAGAATGGCATGCTTTAAATGTATTGTTAGATTTGGCTTGTAGTTGTAATGTAGATTTGAAATGTTGGAGTCTTATGAATAACTTATGCAATTTGCTCTTGTCAGTTTTAATATGTACCCCTGTGAGTAATGGGTGTGGAGATGGTGGGCCATAAATTAATTTAAGTGATGGGAGGTTTGAGTAAGTTGCTAGGAAACAGGGCAGCAGACAAGCATAAAGGAACTGGAGTGCATCAGAAAGCTGCCCCTGCAGTAGCTAGCAATTCTTCAGTAAATTGAAACAATAGGGATGATGATTTAAAAAAAAAAAAAATACATGTAGGCTTGCTTCTTGCATTCATTTTGAGACTTCAGTGACTTTCTTGACAGGCAAACTTGGCTTATGAAGCCATACAGAAAAGTATGGAACGAAAGAATTTCCATGTTCCACTTGTCAAAGTCTGTCTCAACAAGTTTTGTTTCATGGTAGACACATGCTCTTCTCTGATGTAAATCAAATCTCTTGCCTTTCTTAAAGAATCCAAAGTGTGATGTGTGCTGCACCTTAAGGGAGCTGTGCTTGAATTAACTAAGCAAAGCTTAGCACTAAACTTTGCTTTTGTGTAAAAGATCTTTTGGGGGTTTGGCGAGACTGAGTAAGGAGGAGGTCAAATTTGGCAATTCCTTTGGTATGCATAGCTCTAATTTCAAACGGCTCGTTTATCCTGAAATTATGATCTTTGTAATTATTTAATATTGGGGCTGATTATACCAACACACCAGGAAACTACTGAGGTGGAAAAAACCCTCCAGCATCTAAATGACTTTAGGTTAAAATACAATTAAAAGTGTTTTAAACATCTTATTTCAATCTTACTAAAAAAAATAAAATAGTCAGCCTTTCCCCTTTTTAATGACAAATCTTACTGCTACTGGTTCCTGAAGATGTAAAATACATTTTTCTGGGTATGGGTTTGTTTTTTCTGGCTAGAAAGAGATAATGAAAGAGCTTTAGTGTGTTTTAAGCTTCCTGAACTTTTTCCCCCGGTCATGACACAAGACATGTTAAAGTAACAGCCTTTTGAATCTGAGAGAAAAATATCACTTCGTTCAACTGTTGTTTTGTTGTTGTTGTTTTTAAAAACAGTAGTTCACAGTCCTAAAACTAAAGCTTGTTTTTTGATTTTGATTTTCTCTCCCTCCAGTTAACTTTTTGAAAACTTGTGGAAGCAAATGCTAGATATTGTTCAAGCTTTTCTTAAAGAATGCCTGATAAGTCATCTTGGAACATGAGTAGATCAGAAGAAATTTTTATAATAACAAAATACATATTAATCAAATCTACACTGTGTCATTTATTGTTAACTAATAATTCAAGAATAAATCTTCAGCACTGAAAGTGCAATGTATTGCCTAGGATTACTATCTAAAACAGAGCTGCGAGTATTAAGTGATATCTGAAGCATAATTAGCATCCACAAGGCTGTTTTTTCCCAGGACTGCAGAGAAGCGATGCATCCATTTGCAGGTTTTGGACTTCTTACATGTTCTTAAGAGTTACTTATGTTCCATTCAGTTAGGAACTTCATCTTCCTGGTAAATCTATTTGACTATATTACCATAATATGTCTAAAAATAAATCCTCATCCTGCCTGCTCCTAGCATTTTTGTTCTTGTTATAATAAAGGCCTGCTCTAGTTTAACTTCAGTGGCAGCTGGACTGGGCCTAACATTGAAGCTTATTCCTAAACTTTCTCAAACTACATGTGTCCAGCACTGTCAGCTTGTTTATGCAGCTGGAAGTCTGCATGTCTGAAAATGAATTGCATAAAATTGATGCTTTATGCTTAAAATTCTAGTTAAGTCAAGGAAACTTATGACTTCATTGTGGACTGAAGATTGGAATAGAAGTAAACTAGTTCTGAAGCTAGTAGAATTGGGCCGTAGCTAATTAAGTGAGATGATGTGCCACATAAGAGGCTTGCACTCTTACATGTCACTTATTCCCACTTCAGTTCTGAAGTCTGATACCCTGCAGTACGTGCAAAAACCTTATGCTACAGTTGTTAAAAGTATTTCTGTGTAGATAATACTAACAACAGGGTTGGTTTTGAAAATTCAAACTAAACTTGACTTTACATTTCTGCTGATGGATAGAAGATTTAAATGTTAATTGACACAGTTCTAATAATTTTAGCTGGTAACCCATATATGCCGTAACATGGGGAAAGATGTCAAAACTAGAAGCTGTTGTGTTCATTTCTTGTTAATCTGCGGAGCTCGTAGTTCTGTGGTCACTGTTGTGCAGCATAAGTTACACTTGTTATTCTTGTAGTATTCAGAAGAAACTGTAAAATGTGGATAGAAGTGGTTAAAGTGGTTTGTAAATAGTCAAACATGCAGAGTCCCTTACCAGCTCAACCCAGTTCTTATACACTTAGGTAAATAAGTAGGAAGACTTCTTGTTCAGGCTTGCTCTATGTGAACCTGACTGTTTTGCTTGGCTGGCTACTAGGTATTCTCTCTATTAACCTTGCCACCCTTTTGTAACTGGTGCATTTAATTATCAGTGGGATGCTTTAAACAGGTAGGGGGACTGATAAGAGCAGGTAATCTACTTGTTGGGGAAGGTTGAAAGCAACCATTGACATTTTGGCCTACCTGCTAGTCTTTGACAAGCAGGGCTCCGTGAGAAAATAACTCTGTAACTAGATAAGGTGCTGATTAAAATGCTGTTGTTGTATGAAGCACCCTGGTAGCTGAGATCACTTAAAATCATTAGTTTAAAAAGAAAGTAAAAAAAAAAAAAAAAAAAAAGCTATACATTTCTCTCTCTCTCTCTTAAAGGAGGGGAAGAGTGAGGACCCAAGTCTCCCCCCTCTCTCTATCCCAGTACATTGTTCAGTTAATGCATGCTAGTTTTATGATTGGAATACATTGTAGTCCGGCCACCCAGACAGAGGTATTGACTGCTAATATTAACCAAGAACAATAGTGTGGCCATACTGACTGCAGTGAGGATTACAGAACATAATGGGGCCTATCCAAAAATAATGCTAATACAGGACAAGCAACAGGAAGCAGCAGTAGACTCAGCATTGCTCGGCTCCCAGACAAACCATGGACTTACTTCACACAATGGCAACTTCAGCACATTATGTATTCACAGGATACTCATTATTCCAGCAGGCTTCCCAGATCAGAGATCAGCCTGGTTTACTGGATGCTTAAGCGTATGCATAGTTTGGATAGCGGTACTTTTGTGACCATCATTTGGCAGGAGGGTGGCAGTTGTATCGCAGAGAAGGTCTTGACTTCAGTTACTGGCTTGGCTTGTGCCAAGGCAGAATGGGGGGGAAAGTCTCTCCTGGAAGCTGCTAATATAGTTAAATTTGTTTTCATGTCTCCTTTATGTGGCAACGAAGTGTTTACTGGCACTAACAGCAATGAAGGAACTACTCAAAATGAAGACGAAAGGAACAGTGTGCTTTGTTTTCGTGTGGGCATGTTCTGATAGGACTCTTGGCTGGACTACCTGCTTGAGGTTCAGCCTAGCTCTTGGCCATGGACTCTGAGGTGTGAGATTGTTACAGCTTAGCCTTTGTTTATATATGCAGGGTTGAGAGAGTAACAGCTTTATAGGGTGTTGCCTTATCCTTATGTAGGCTGGCCCAAAGAAGAGCTTCCTGATGATGTTGTATTCAACAAAGGGTTAAGAGGGTTAGGTTGTCTGTTGTCAGAGTTGACTGGCTGTCCATGGCATGATGTTGTGGCTCATCTATATAGCGTCATCGTGACTTGTCACATGGCAACAGGGGTACCCAAGTGAGAGTCTTGCTGACATTCAGAGGAAGTGGTTTTGTGACTAGCCTTAACTCTGCTCAGAGACGCCCTCCTCCCTGGCCCTTGGGCACTTTGAAATATGCCTCAGTTTCCCTCTTCCCTATCTCGCCTCCTTCTTCTAGCTGAAAGGAGGAGGGATTGCCGGTGCTCTTGGCAATTTGCTGTGGCCTGCTGTGACAGCGTGCCAGTCTCCTTGCTGTCTTCCCTAGGACGCAGGCAGGGTGGGGGCACCATTCTCAAACTGGTCTTCACAGCTGTGCATGGCTGGCAGAGCATGAGGAGAACATTGCTGGGCTTAACCTGCTCTCCTTGTTTGGCAGAGGAGGAGCAGGCGCAGCACTCAGAATGCAAACTTCCCACTGCATTTGTCTAGTCATGGTTTCACATGTTCAGCAAAGCTCTTGCATGGTTTAACCACAAGGATAGGAGGGAAAGAAGTTTGACTAGTTGCAACCTCTTTCAAAAAGGAGGCAGTCCTTTCACTAATGAGGCTGGTGTTTTAATCTTGCTCTGTCCCACTGACTTGCAGAATGCCTTTAGAAGCCAAAGTACAAAACCACCTCTTTTGTGTGGATGTCTGGCTGAAGGGAGGGGAGAAGGTAATCAAGCTGAGAGCTTTAAACACCTTCTGCTTACCTGGACATGCTAGTATTTCATTTAAATAACCAGAAAAGAAGTTTCATTGCCCTTTCAGACCCTTAAAAGGGACGGTTTCCAATGGATTTCAGGGTCTTAATAGTCTTTCTTGAGTTGTATTATCAATGGATCAAGACTAAATTGTGGTGTCTTGTCATTGAGGAGAATAGCTCTTGCACATTGATGCTTTCTTTGTTTTCTGGAGTGTGAACTCAACCATTTCCATCCTCTCATAGCTTAACTCATAGGAGTTTTGCTTAAATTTGACCATGCTGCCTTTCAGTCCTCTGGGCTGATCAGACTGTGGATGTTCTGCAAGTGTGCCGGCTTGCTGTTTCTTTCAAGCTGCCTTTCCTCTCAAGCCAGAATCCCTGCCTTCTGGTCAAGCTCAAGTTTACAGTGGCTAATTGGGTGTGACTCCAGAAAGTTCACTGCTGCCTTGTTGCTTAGGTCATTTCTTTGATGGAATAAGGTGCATGATGTGGAATTCTTGTGTCCGGATATATATATATATTTATTCAAAGATGGGCAGAGGTCATCTATGGGCATGGGAAAACTTAAACCTCCACGCTGTAAGTAGTCATTCCTGAGATATCTGAATTGTTGATCTATAGAGTGGGGATGATATGCACTTTTAAAAAATCTCAACAGTGCAGTGTTTGCACAAAATTGGGGTTTTGGGGGGGAGGGGGGGGGAATTGGCTAGAGGTATGCAATAGTTGGATTGTTGAGGGGGGTGTGCTACTGTTGTTGTGGGACTGTGGGTGTCTGTGTGCCTTTTGTTCAGAAGTGTCCCATCTTGAACACAAAGTCTTGTCCTGTCTGCCTCATGCTGAGAGGGACAGAGCCAGGACATTAAGCTGCCATTCTTCGTATCATCCCTTTTCAGGACAGGAATTCTTCGTTTAAAATATTCAGATGAGGTAAGAGGAGGCACATAGAAACAAGGGAATTGCTAGGGTAGGTCTATTTCCCCCTGCATTTTGTTTCCATCCAGTTAAGCAGAAGCGTCTCCTCTCTTCAAACAAACTCCTGTGTGGTGTTGGAAAGTGGTCACACAAGTATCTAGCAACAGTAGCACTTAAAGCTAGGATTCAGCCTTTCCTTTCCTTAAGGGCTAGGTGTGCTGGTAAACAGTCCTGAGAACCAACTGGGAACTGTTGCTATGAGTTTAGACAAAATAATCTTCCAAAACAATTATGCAAGGCTGAAAGGAAAACATCCTTAACTTTATTGGAAGTAGTGCTAGTTGCCATAATTCATTCTCTATATCATAATATTTTTTTTCAAGCTTGCAGTAACACGTTGTGCTTGTGCTTCTCAATGTTGGTAATTAAACCGGTGAGGAAGCACCCAAGATAATGCAATCTGTATCTGTAATATGGCTCAGGAGTTCTATTCTGGTTTTGTTTGTTTGTTTTACCTCTGACTTGTGTAAGGACTTCTTAAATCTGCTTTAAATAGTGTTAAATGATCATGTTGTGGTTTATTTTCAGAGTGTCTTTTGTGTTGACAGACTTGGTCTAGAATAGTAACAACTAAGATGTAACTTTCATGAAATGTTAACCAAAAATGGTTTGGGCCAGTGGAGCCTCTGCATAGAAGTTTGGGCCCATGTCTTGGCTTGCCCAGCTTTGCTTGCTTTTGGAAGCATTTTCCCACAGTTATCAGTGAATGAAATGGAATCTTAGTCTGCTTTGAATATGAAACATATTTAGGCTATATTGCAAGCTGGTGTCCATCACAAACTAGGTTTTCATTCAGAGGCTGCATGCTGTGTCCAGTCGTGAGAAAGCAGTCTGCTTCAACTTTTTTTTCTTTTTTTTTTTTCAATCTCTCTTCCTAAGGAATTTGAGGTCTGCCTTACTCTTGCACCTTGTAGCAGCTTACTCTCAGAACTGTATTTTGGTTTCTGTTACAGAAAAGGCGTTAAGTGCTGCAGACCACAAATGAGCAGACTGTGACTGAGTGCAGATACAATTACGAAATAAACCTTACGATACACTGCTGCTACAGCAAAGCATGAAAACCCTTCATGGAGAGTTTTTGTTTGTTCTATTATTGTTCTGTTCACCAGAAAGATGTTATATTTATTACCTCATTTATAGTTGTTGTTATTATTATACCTTTTCAAGTCATATTTTTTCTTTTTTTTTTCCTCAGCTTTTTTGTGGGATGGGGGAGTGGTGTTTTGTTTTTGAATCATTCTGTAAGTTTGGATGTGGCTGGCTGAATGGCAATTTTGAAAGATACAGCCTGGATAATAATATCTCAGAGTAGAGCTGGGGGAGGGAAAGATGTTTTAATGGCTCTTGTTCTCAAGTTAGAATTGAAGATAAAGGTGGCTTAGATGTAATAGCTGGCGTCTTTCCAACCTATGGAGTCACTTCAGTTAGTTTATGCTTATGATTATTATTACTGGAGTGTTAAAGAGCTCATTGGCAGATTAGTGCATCTGTAAATGTGACACGGGGTGGATAGTGCATCTTCCCTTTCCCTGCTCTTCCAAATAGTCTGATCTTAGCCTTTGTTTTACAGTGCTTCTCTCTCACCCCACCCCCTTCCCATGTCCATCAGTTCTTCCCTCAGTTACCTGATACTTGTGGGAGCTGCAATGGCCCTCATGCAGACAAAGCTTTCAAAGGGGGTGCTGAAAAGCAAAGTCCCTAGAGATTGCGCTGTCAAGGCAGAGCACAGTAATCTTAGCAACACTTCTTGCTTTCAGGATGGTTGGGGGAAGGGACATCAAGAGTACTCTTCTGTAACTAAAATTCTTTTGAAGCAGTTGTAGAGGGTGGAGGTTTGGTTTGGTTTTCTTGGGGTTTTTTGATGCTGCTAAGCTAGCCCAGTGTTTTCTGTCTTCCATATGCAATTCTTCCACCCATGCTTTATTGTGGCTACAGCATAGTGTCAAAGGCTGTACTTCCTGGTTAAGTACATAAGATGCATTAATGATGACAAAGATGAGCTATCCAAGGTGAAAGGTCTCCTAAGTCAGACTGGATAAGGTAGCTTATGGGGTTTCAAGAAGATCATGTTTGTCTCAAGTATAATCTATTACCTATTTACGTTTTCAAGTACTCCTTTTTAGGGCAGAGATCAGGATTTTTCTTTTTAATTAAGATGGGGGGGTGGTTTGGTTTGGGTTTTTTTTTTCCTTAGTCATGTATAGCTTTGAAACTAACTCTTATTTCTTTTTTGCAGAGATCCTACACATTGCTTGTTGAGGCATGGGATTACAATGATAACTCTACTAGTAAGTATTCATTGCGTTGGTTTGTTTACTTTGGACACCTTGATTTCTTGTCCATTTAAAGGTTTTTGGTAGTCTAATGAACTTTCTGTGAAGTAGAGCATGAGGAGAGGGAGAAACTCTCCCCCAGACAATTTGGAGTAACTACTCCAGGCTCTGCAGCAGCCTGTCTCCCTCACATTGCCTGTAGAGGGTGAGTAGCTCGCTTACCTAGGCACCAATGGTGTGATGCCTAAAAATAGATGTTATTAATTCCCTCTTTCTCCTTAGGGAGAATAAAAGCCAAGGGTTTTTTTCAGGTTTTTTGGTTTGGATTTTGTTTTTTTTAATTAGGACTGATATTCAGAAGCCTAAGTCTTGTTGACTTAGGATCTCTCTATAAACTATGTACTTCTCAAAAATGAACATCTGCTTTAAAAAAAAAAAAAAATCTCCATAAGACTTGGTACAGATATCTATCTAATGACTGTAGATGAGAAACAGGAGTGACTACCAGCTCTTCCTTGGAAGCTGGATGGCTAGAGATTTATATTCAGGGGTTGAAAAATATTTACCAGACACATCTGGTAGAGCTGGCTGGAAATCAAGGGTGGGAATCTTTTGCCTGGAATGTCTTTGGTTGGTTTCAGAAACTTTCTGCTAAGCTTTTCCTGTTGGCTAGAGGAAGCTGTATAGAGTCTCTTGGCATATGAGCTGTTCTGCTTATTGCCTACTGTTACTGAAGTAGGTGGGCAAAATCAGCTCTATTTTCAATCTAAGGCTTTAATAGTGTGTGGTAAAAGCTGCAGGAGAAAGTATGAATCTGAACTCATAAACCTTTTGTTGACACAACAAGCCTTTTCCTTCAACAAGGAAGCAGCAGCACTGTGGCCCATCTTGCACAAATCTTGCAAGAACAGCTTGTAGCCCACTTTGGAATGCCAGGTGACAGCCGCACAGTGATGGAATGGACTTCGTGCTTCATGAAAGAAGGGCCTTGTAGAAATGCGCACAGTGCTGTGGTTTTATGTTTAAAATGATGAAGAGTACACTGCTTAGGAATGGCCTTTGAGTCTGGGAACCTTTCTGCACAGATCTGCTCTTTAGTTCTTTTTTTTAACATACATGGGATGTCCTATTAGTTCTTAGTTCCAGAAAAGAAGTTTTCCATTGCAGATGATTCCTGTTGCCTGTTAGTGATAGCCACAGTTTGCTTTACAAGCCATGTTTCAACACTGTTGCAGTACCTGTGATTTCAGGCCCTACCCCAGCACAGTCATGGAGCGGTGGCTGGGAGACTTCATGGCTCTTGACTATGGAGTGTTTTATGGAGGAGTAAAAAATAGATTGCTGCAGCAGCAGTGTTGTATTAAAAATGGAAGATGCCTGAATTCAAAATGAAGGTATTGTTTACAGTAGGATCTGAGAGTTTTTTCAGACTGGGTCTCTGCCACTTTTACTATTATTAGAGCTCATCTTTTTTCATGAAACAACTGCATTTCCAAAGCTACACAATGAACCTTTTCTTTGCTTTCATGTTCTGGAAGTACAATTGTCTTCAGACAAAATTGCCTCATTTCTCAGCAGTGCATTTGACCAAGTGCAGACATGTTCTTACATATGTTCCTGATTTGCATTCCTGCTCTAGCTTTGCTGTCACATATCCATCTGTAGGTCACTTCAGTGACTGTACTGCACAAAGCTTTTCCTTTGTACTGCATCGCTTTACTTAGAGTCAGCTTTCCCATAGCTGAAGAATAAGTCTTGAAGAACTAGTTAAGGAAATCAGAACTAAATAATTGTCATCATATAATGTGATGAGTATTTTTTTTTGATGTCCAGGATTTTCTTTTACCTTAATTACTACTGAATTGTAAGGACTCTATGAGAGCTCTCAAAAAAAAAAAAAAAGGAAAAGTGGGTTTAGTAGGCTTTGTGTAACTTTTCAATAGCTCTAGCATCCTCTGATGAATGCAGTTGTTGGGAGATCCTAGAGTGGATGCTTCCTTCCCCCCTCTACATTCCACTCCTCCTACGTTCCCTTTACCACATACTCTCTCTTGTCTCACTTCCAAGAGTGGCTTGCAGTTAAATTCTGGCCCTGTTGAAGTTGATGAGAATCGTGCTTTGTTGGAGCCAAGATTCAACTTTAATGGTTTTCTTACTCTGGTTCTTGTCTAGATGCCATCTTGCTACTGTCGCTTCATATATAAAGCTAATGGCGCTGACATTGCATCTCAAACTATGTCAAAGGGCTATTGTAAATTACTGGTATCAGTTGCATGCGAATTCCAGTCGGGCATAAGGTAAACCAAGCCATAACTGGAAGTTGACTGAAACAAAGACTTTCAAAAATAACTGTGGTGTCCTTGGCCACCCAAACTGCCTAGAGGAGTCTGGGCTTTTTTTGTTGTTGTTTGCTTCCCGATGCTGCATAGTTAAAATTTCCAGAAGCTGGAGCACTGAGAAGCAAAGGTGGGTAGTCACAATAGCTAGTTTCTCTGTGCCTAAAATCTTTGATACAGTTGCCCACTGAATAAAAAGACAGATTAATAGCTTTGAAGTGTAGCCACAAAAAGTGAATGAAAGTAACAAACTCTCTGACAGCCAAGTGCAGAGTGGAAGCTAATGACATACAGAAAACCTCTCTCTTCCACTTCATCAATTGCTAATTGGTTAATGTTTCCTCTAACCTTTCTATCAAAGCATGGGATTCTGAGTCAGATGATGTCAGGGGAATTAGGAAGACCGCTTTCTCTCAAGCCTAGCTGACTGCTTCTTTTTATTTACTTAACCAATCTGCTGCTTTGGGATTGCTTGCTATGAAACTTAAAACATTGTTTGTGCGGGCTAAGAATGGAAGAGTTGTTGCAATGCCTTCCTGAAGTCTGGGTCAGCACACTTGTGTAAGTGTGTATGACAGGTGGGAATAGGGAAGGGTGGAGAAATTTTTGTACAAGAAAGAACATGCTAATACTTCATTGTGAAAACTGTGGGTGATGGCTAATGGAAAGGGATCTTAAGTCTGTGAGACCTTACTTGAATTTAAATGTATGGTGGTAGCTTTATAACGTGTATCAAATGAAAGGCATTTTAGCCATGATCCAAAGTGAAATTGCAGCTGGTTTTCATCTGGGCCCTTAAAAAAATAAAGTCCAGTAGACTAATAAGGATGTTTCCTTTTGAGTTCAGCCTGTGGCTAAGGGCTCAAAAGAGCCAGTGGCTGGAGTGAGATGTCGTAGACATACAGCAGGGACATGCTTCCTAATGAGCTGGAAGATAGGGGAAGAATGATAGAGCAGAGGCAAGAGGAAGGATCTCTTTTCCAGGGCGACTGTTTTTCTGGTGCCAAGGACTGAAATAGCTGTCAGTGGTATGTGCCCAATGGGGAATGGGAAAAGACTGCAAAAGCAAGAGTTTGGGGCAGGGGAAGTTGTTGGTGGTGGTGGTGGGTGGTTTGCAAAACTAAATTGAGTGTCATTCCCCTTTTCTTCTGCCACTTACAGGAGAAAAGGATAGAGTAGTTTTACTTGCAAGAAACAGGATGTCTTTATGCACAGACTTGGTATTTGGGGAAATGCATTTGCTTTCCAACTGTGCTGT
The DNA here is from genome assembly GCF_000737465.1 of Haliaeetus leucocephalus. Classification (NCBI taxonomy): domain Eukaryota; kingdom Metazoa; phylum Chordata; class Aves; order Accipitriformes; family Accipitridae; genus Haliaeetus; species Haliaeetus leucocephalus. Next base: position 13,203,843 of record NW_010972886.1, read on the forward strand.
AGATCCAGGTGTAATCTTGGCAAGTGCAGAAAGCCATCTCCAGCATGCATGAGTGGAACTATAATCGCTTGACTAGCCCCATTCAAGGCAAATAGATATGCATCTGCTTAAGTACCTCTTAGAATTAGTCAGTAATCTTGTTGATGAGATCTAAGAGCCTTACACCTGCACAGTACAGGGTATGATATTGCTCTGGATATACCAGTATGGAAAAGTCCTTAGGCATCTACATTACCTGTGAATGGGATTTAAATTAATAAAGGCCTGCATGCATTTGAAAGTCTTAGACATAGATGTGGGTTTGGGGTCTTAGTGCCAATGAATAATAAAAACTGATTTAAATGGAAAGTATTATAGAACCAGAAATACCAGAAGGTTAATAAGAAGTTGTTGCCCTTAATTTCACACTGTAAACGTTTAATGAATGCTGTAGTCTCAAGTCAAGAATACCCCCAAAAATGGGTAAATGCTTACAATGTGTGTGTATTGACACTTTTCTGTGGTTGTGCAGCAAGTGCTTTGTCTTAACTTTATTCAAAACTGTAGATAAGCAGGCAGGATCTAGTGGTGAATTGATAATGGGTATCTGAAGCTTGAGAAGCCTGTTTGAAAGTTCTTTTTGAAAGCTACAAATCAAAGGTCCTTAGCAATACCTTTAAAAGTATTTGAGATGAAAAACTGCCCATATGTCATCTTAAGCTTGATATAGCTACTTCATTAGTCTTCAATTCTGCCTTATGTAAAATCCCCAAACTTTCTTTTGTAATTGTTGGAAGAACAAGCTGAACATAAGTACATTTTAATTCTTAACACTTGAATGTGCCAGTACTTCACGCGCTGCTTTCTAATACATCATTGGCAAACTGCCCTTCTACCTAAAATTCTTCTGTTGCTGGATTATGCTCCCAGATCCAGAACAGTGTAGCCTGGTACTTATTTTTGGTTTTGTTCTATGTCTGCAAAGATATTTTGGCTGTTTTATGATAAACTTTCACTCGGCAGTCAAGTGCTTGCTAGCAGCAGGTTGTAAGGCAGCGTCAGATCATTTAAGTCACAAGACCTGGACTACAAAGTGAAATACCACAGATATATACAATGTTCTGAGCTAATGTGAAATATTATTATTTCAAGCCATAATTTAGACAGTTGTAGGGCTCTCAAAGCCAGAAGACTTTTGCTGGAACTAAATGTCAAGTACAAAGTCTAAACTTTTAAATGCTTTATAGAGAGAAGGGGGAACTATAGCACATCTGCAGTAATTTGAGTTCTCTGCTTGGAACTCTGGTAGTCTTGAATTTTTAGTGTCAGTTAACATCTGAAGAGAGGACTTCCACGGTATTTCTCAGCCAAAACCTGATGAGATCACTGATGTCATCTGAATGCCAGCATTGCTAGTTTTCAATTCGGTGTTTACACCAGAGTCCCAGAAGGCTGCAAACCTTTTGTGGTGCTTATGTTCCGTTTGTAGACATTGCTTTATTAGGCTATTGTAGTATGATGTTTTTGTAAATATTCCAGTTAAAACAAAATTAGTACCATTAATGGAGAAGCAGGGAAAACCACATTATGTACCAATATATTGGAGCTAGAAGTAAAAGCAGCTGAATTTTCTTTAATCATGAACTGTATGATTCTTATTGGATGTTCTTACACTGCAAAATGGATAAGTGATTGGCAGTAACTTAACAGTCCCTTTTGATTTCAAGCTTTGTTCAGTTTGATAATGCTGCATGTGTGTTTCAGTTAATGGTTTGTAGCTCCAGGGCAGCCTTGTCTTGCTCTCTAAAACAGAAAATTAGTAAAACCAAGTGGCTGCCTCAGAGTCTTGCCTGGAAAGCTAGAGCGCTGTGATGTGGGAGGTAATGATATCTAAACGAAGTGTTAACTCTGACATCTCTTCTGATTTCTAGATCCTGATCGCATTATTGAGAAGGCATCCCACTCTGGCATGATCAATCCAAGCCGTCAGTGGCAGACTTTGAAACATAATGCAGGAGTTGCCCACTTTGAGTATCAAATCCGTGTGACTTGTGCAGAACATTACTATGGCTTTGGCTGCAACAAGTTTTGTCGACCAAGAGATGACTTCTTCACTCACCATACCTGTGACCAGAATGGCAACAAAACCTGCTTGGAAGGCTGGATGGGACCAGAATGCAACAAAGGTTTGTGACAAATGCTTGATCCCCAAATGATCAGCGGGCTTGGATAGGATTTGAGTGCATTGTATCCACGTTGCAATTCAGTGGTCAGTTTGTGCAGGCAACAGGGCTAAGGACTGATGGGACAGCAGCTACTCTTTACACAGAGAACTAGGGACAGGAGACTAGTTTCTGCCTTGTTTTAAAATCTTGGAGAGGTCTAAGTGCTGGGCACTTAGCAGATGTGTTCTTTTTCTGATTATCCACATCTTTGCCCTTGGGAAGAAAACCCAGCCCATTGACTTCAATGGGAGTTCTGCTGCTAACTTCAAAAAGGATTTCTGCTTTGGTGCAGAACTTCAAGACAAGCAGGAAGGAGAGACTTGTTTTAGAGCTGACCCGGCAAGTGTAAAGCTTTGGTGTTTGAGAAGTCCCAGGCTGTTTGTTCTACCTGAGATGATGTTTAACATGTTTATTAGGGAATGACAACTTCCTAGGTAATTTCAGAAGGAGAAGGCAGGACTCTGAGGAGGAACAGACTATCAGGATGTCTTGCTGACTGAGTTTACCTGCAGTTTGAATTGATGCTCATCTTAATATCCTGTCTGTTCAGAGAGATGGCTCACAAGTAAATCCAGAGTAGTTAAAAGTTGCTCTGAATGAGATGTAAAGCCAGGGAGAGTAGGCCAGTTCACCTGCAAAAGACAGAGAAGGGAAACCTGTATACTCTAAGTGACCTGAGCTCTCTGAGGCGAGTCGGCTTCTCTTGCATAAAAACAACTCTTTGAACAGCATTAGGTACGATTCCTTTGCAAAGCTAGCTGATAGATTTCCTATCACAGGGAGCCACTACCTTGGTTTTCCTTCCAGTAGACTTGATATGAGAGACTTGTTAAAACCTTGGATTTAGTAGGATTACAATGCTGGTTAGAGATTAAAACATTCCCACGAGTGTGAAGATGCAGGAAGCAGGCAGCATGCTGATACTCTCCTTTTTTGTTTTAACAGCTATTTGTCGTCAGGGATGTAGCCCCAAGCATGGTTCTTGCACAGTTCCAGGAGAGTGCAGGTAAATGCTCCCTCTCCCTCCTTGTTTCTCCCCACCCCACCAAATAATTAAACAAGTGATGCTAAACACAATAGGATTGGGGAGGGAGGGTGTTTTTGGAGTCATGTTTTTGACCAAGGCACATTATTCATGCTGACTTGCCCAGAATAAGGGGAAGCAGGCTTTTAATGCACTGATAATTTTAAGAAGCTTTTGGTTTGTGAAATGGTGGTGCTGGGGGGAGGGGGGTATGGGATAAATCGTGTGAATGCTGCCTAATGAGCACTAACTAATTGTTTCTGCATAAATAGTGCAAATGTTTTGTGGGCATGTTTTTTTCCAACAGCCTGATTAATAGGCTTTTTCAACTACAAGCTTGAAGTGTAGGGTGGCTTTTCTCTCTTCTTCTCCCTTTCACTGCTTCCCCCTTCCTCCCTCCCACCCCCTGGTTTCTTCCATCAGTAGGCAAAAGTCAAGCATTCTTTAGAATGGGATTAGTTAAATCTCTTGGTTCCTTTACCATTGTGAGCTGGACTCCGAGTGCTGAGAGGTTAATAGCTGGGATGAAATCTTGTCAGTAGGCTCTGATGAATGCAGAATTCTGCTCCTGTACTTTGAAGTCCATTCTGTCCTGGCAAGGAGACAATGAAAAGCAGAGTTATCCATAACCCAACAATTAAATATTTGGAATGCTTCAAAATACACAGCATATATTTACAGCACAGGGAGGTTTTCTCCCTCACTAATAGAGAGTTAAAGGATATTAAATGTGGACATTCTTTATCAACAAACTGGTTGTAAGTTGCTTCATGTAACCCTTTATCATATCTGTTTACATGTGATAGGGAACTGAGGTCTTCTGAGGTTACAAAATGTTGATACTGATCCTGTGTAGGAAGGGTTAAAAGTGAAGCTTGGGTATTCATGAATCAAACTCAGAAGTCTGAAGGAACAGGAAGTAGTTTTTCTGCCTAACAAACATATTGGTGGATTCTCTGTTGCTGGAAACTTTTGCATGAAGTAGACTGCTTTTCTTTCTAGATAAGCTGTAGTGCAAACAAGAACAAAATCTGGGGTGTCTGACTATATTATATAAGAGGTCAGCCTAAATAGTTACAGTAGTTCATTCTTTCTCTCTGTCCCTGTAATCTGTGCTTCAAAAACAAACAAAAAAAAATCATCAAGGAATGTTCTGAAAGTAAGGTAGGAAGTAACTTTTCATCTTCTACAACAGACATGGCAAAACGAAAGTCAAGCCGCAGGATGGACTGCTGTAGGTTGTTCAGTGATTTTTAATGTTTAGCAGCACTGATACAAGCTGGTTAACCCCCAGAATACCAAATCTAAATCTTTTTTTAATTAAAAAAAAAGAACAAAACCTGGCAAGTAGTAGGAAGTTTTGGGGGGCCAGATGGTGAGAGGAGTCTATCAGTCAAGGCTACCAGTGATTTGTGCTTCTGTCATCAGAATAAACATGCTTTGTAGGGGTTGCTGTCTCCTAGTCAGAACAACAGGCTTTGTTTCCAGATTTTTTTTTCTTTCCTTTCTCTTTCTAAGTCTCTTACCTCCCACTCACTGCCCAGACATGCACTAGTGCTCTTATTTACTTAAGGTGCAACTTTCCCACACTTGATTTGCATAGTCTTGAAACAATGCTGTCCTTCTGGTGCTTTCAGATAACTTCTGCTTGCCAAGTTAGACCAATATCTTTAAAGTGAACACAGAAACAAGATTTTATTTTCTTTTAAGTTTTGATGAGTCATATAGCCTGTATGTTACAAATGCAACAGAGTTTTAAAAATAAAATACCAGCATAAACTGCTCTGGGTTCTGGTACAATAGACAACTTGCAAACATTCTTAAAATATCCTTTTCCCTTTTGGTGCAAGTCACTTTCTTTAATGCAGGCCAGCCAACAAAACCATATTTACTCATGAATCACTATACAAGGAAAGTTAACTTTAAATTTCTCATGAGAAACTGCTGCATACATATTATTAAACAAGAATTATTACTGTGAATCTTTTTCTGGAATTGATATCTGACTTTTTTTTTAAATGCTTATAGCCTTATTCAATTTTGTTTGTTACACTTTGAAGCTGATGTTTGAAGAAAGTCATATCTTTGGCTCTAAAGCTCATGGCTTTTTTCTGCGTGTTGTTTTTTTTAATTACTTGTTTCTCTTTACACGTGCTTTAAAACAAAAAACTCCACCCCTTTGATTTGGCAGAAAGGAGTAAAATTCTTGATTTGGATACCTATTTTTGCAGGTGATGTCCCTTAGTTTTGCTTGTGTGCAAACTCACAGGCAAGTTGCACTGAATGCAATACAAAGTAAAAGGGTATGTTCCTAAATTTTGATCTTTGTGCATTCTTATTATATTTCCTATGCAGAAGGATTTTCCAAGAGCTACTTGAAGGAGGTTCTTTTGCCTGATCTGGTTTTCTTTCATGTTCTTTGCACACAAAGACACAAGTTGGACTAGCTTGCTTTTTTTAATAGCTATTTCAACAGCAGTCTATTCAAAGTCAATGAGAAATTCTTATTAGTTTGTGTGTTTAAAAAAAAAGTTGATTAGGATGCAGTTTGTCACCTGAGTTTTCTAGAAGGGAAGTTGCACTTACCACTAGCTGTGTGTGATTACCCAATGGATAGATCCTTCCAGCTTTTTCCCATGAGAAGAAATTGCCAGTAGAAGAATGGTGTGTGGGGGTTATAAATAGAAAGCTTAGCTGACTTCAGTACAGATTAAGTTTGTTTTCATAATTTAGTGACAGCTTAGTGTGTAATTGCTGCTGATCAATTACTCTCAGGACCTATTAATGAAATGCAGTAACTCAACAAACCCTTGCTTTTCATTTTCAACTTGTGTTCCTTGTTTCTTTCTATGAATCCACTTTAATTTGAAGAATCCTTGGTCTGCCTTGCTAGTGAGAACTAAATGAAAGCCAAAATGAGCTTTCCCTTAAGGGTGCTTTACTTTAAAAGAATATCGTCCTTTTAAGTACAGAATTCAGGTAGCTCATTGATAGTGGCAGTAAATACTTTAATTTCATGTCTGGAGAAGAATTTATTATTTAAAGTTTCTTAGAATTTGATATGTTGTAGTTATTCCCTGAGAAGAGGTTAGCATAAATTGAACTCTGAAATACACTGACAACTGATCTTCTTTGAACACATGTAAAATCCTGATGTCTGCTGTTTTCTTTCATCTCTTACTGTGGCCCAGTCTATACTTGCTGTGTGTCTTCTAGTTCAGAATAAGGTTAACTTCTGATAGAGCAGAGAACTCCTAATGCTTTGCTACTGCCTTGCCGAGGGCTCAGAGTTGGTGTTTATGGTTTTGTTTGTCTCCCTGCAAACCCAGCATGGCTGAAATGCCTGGAACCTTGTATTTATGAGCATCTCTGGATAACTATTGTTTCCACTGACTTTTTCTCCCCCCCTCAATTTATAAAGCACCCTGTCAAAGTCCAGAGATTGATTTGTAGTGCACACCCACCCTCTCTGCCACATTTGTATGAGGCTCCAAAAGAGTATTATTGTGCTCAATGGCCTCATGCTGGTTCTCTCAGAACAGTTATTCTTTTGTCAGGAGGCTAGCTACAGAGACCTTGGCAAAACTACTAAAATGTTTGTTTACAAGAAACCATCAAACAAACCTTGAATAGCTTCTCCCCTCCCCTTGTCCTGCCCTTCTCCCCCACCTCGCCAGTCTTTCTCCAAGCTTTGGAGTTCTACACTTGCAGCTAGACAGAGCAGTTCTAAGGGGTTTTCGGTTTGTTTCCCTGTTCTGATTTTCTTTTTTTTTCTTTTTTTTTTCTTTTCTAAACAAAGGTGTCAGTATGGATGGCAAGGCCAGTACTGTGATAAGTGCATTCCACACCCAGGATGTGTCCATGGCACTTGCATCGAACCATGGCAATGCCTCTGTGAAACCAACTGGGGTGGTCAGCTCTGTGACAAAGGTATGCTAATCTTATGGATAGCCAAGTGTAACACTTGAATTTTAACACTGGCAGATTTAGCAAGGAGAGAGTGCACACGAGACTGAGTGAGCGAGCCTCCTGAAACATGGTGGGAGTTTTTTGTCCTTCAGCTACTTAGCGTTGTGTCCTCTGCTGTTCTGGTGTTGTTAGCATACAAGCTCAACTTTTCCCTGTCCTGTCCTACTCTTGTGTGCAGATGTATTCTGTAAAGGCTCTAGAATAATGGAACAAAGCATGCATGTGGTGATGCTTCTGTTCTTTTTCAACAATGTCTTTAATGCTCCTCACCTCTTGCAGATCTGAACTACTGTGGAACCCACCCACCCTGTTTGAATGGAGGTACCTGCAGCAACACTGGTCCTGATAAATACCAATGTTCCTGCCCTGAGGGCTACTCAGGACAGAACTGTGAAATTGGTAAGTGTTTGATGCGGCTGCTGAGCTGCCACTTGGCAGTTAATTCTTGCCAGCTTTTAGTGGCTGGTTTTGGATATATTTTATGAGGTTGGGGAAAATTCAATTTCTAATATTAATTATGTCAGGGCTAGCCACAAAGATCCAGACTTGCTTGTTCATGCTTCATCATGAACAGTTGGTATTTCTGAACATCAGCCTGCTGCTCACCAGAGAGATCACTACAAGTCCCCTTGTCTGGCTCTGACTCAAACAGGTGCAAGTCAGTGTGTTGATGAGTTTAGCACAGAAGATGACTTCCTGCTGGCTAGTAGCTTTTTGATTCACAGCTCTCACAGGAGTGCAGTAATACATCAAGAGTAATGATGGTGTGTCCAGAGTAGAAGCATGTGGAGGGAGCAGGGGGTGGCTTCTGGTGATATTGCTATAGTCCCTACCGTGATGTACTTCTGTCCCGGTGCAGCGGAGCATGCCTGCCTCTCTGATCCTTGTCACAATGGAGGAAGCTGCTTAGAGACGTCTACAGGATTTGAATGTGTGTGTGCACCTGGCTGGGCTGGACCAACTTGCACTGATAGTAAGTCCTTTCAAAAGTGAATTAAAAATGTGTTAGTTTGCTGTTTTAGATCAGTCTTTCTAGTCCCTGATAAACTTACAAGGGCAGCCTACTTAACCTTTCCCAGCTTTAGCATTGGTTCTTGGCAGCCATTTATAACACTGTGCACTCTCTTCTCCTTGCTTCTTGTACCAAGGTTTTTGTTAAATGCCAGGGGAAAGAATGGCCAATGTTCTCCTGAAAAAAGCAGAACGCTGAATTTTTGTAGCATTCTAGCAAGTTGTTTAAAATACTGTTCAGAGAGACTTGCTGGATCAAAATCTAACTTCCGCTTGCAAAAAGGCCACGGGTGTAGACTTCTTCCCCTGTGCTTCGAACTCCCTTTCACACTACTATTATTTTTCAAGGGGGCTTTTGCTGAAATCAGAGTAGACCTAGAAATTCCAAGCCGAAGTCCTGTTGTCTGTCTTTTCCTCAGGGCAAATCCTAGTAGCAGCAACCATTTATTAAATTTGTGAGTTACTGACATTGCCTGTTCAGTAACAGAGGTAAGCCTCTCCTTACTCTGCATTACAGATATTGACGATTGTTCTCCAAATCCCTGTGGTCATGGAGGAACTTGCCAAGACCTAGTTGATGGATTTAAGTGTATTTGCCCACCTCAGTGGACTGGCAAAACATGCCAGCTAGGTGAGAACTGCTTTTCTCTTTGTCCAGTGTTGCTTGGGGTGGGGGCAGGTAAATGCAGGAGGAATCGTAGTCCAGCAGGTAAGGGCAGTGGTGCCCTTTGCTTTACACACATTTATGGTTCCAAAGCCTATGGATGTATTTTGGCACCTTGAGAATATTAAGTGTCGATGTTTGCAGGACTGGGATCTAGGACAGTCTCAAAGCATAGATGGCTTTCTTCTGTTGTTGTTATGCTGATGCATGCTAGCAGTTGAAAGAAATGGTTAACTAAGCCAAACAGACATACTTTAAACCATAAGTGAACTGAAGTGGGGAGGGTGCATGTGTATGCCTTCCAGTCCTGCCCCCACATGTATTTCTTCCTTTAGCCTGTGAGAAAGTTGCTCTATCTCTTCAGCCATGTCAACTCCTCCAGACCAAAGAGTTCACAGCTGGGTTCCAAAATGTGGATGACCTCACGAAGAATGAGCTGGCTGCATTCTTTACACAACACACTAATCCCAATAACCAGGCTGCAGCACTCCTCCTTCAAAATGCTTGGTTGAGATGTGTGTGGGGGAGGGAAGTTGCTCTTAATGAGTGGCTGGGTAATTATCAAATAATTAGTGTAGTCTGTATGTTCTAATAGCAGAGAATTTGAAAGAGACTTCAGGACTTCAGAGACTGATGTATGATTGACTTTTGTTCGTTCAAGTCACGCTAATCCATGCTGTATCTTACAAGTTCCTCTTAGATCTGAATGAACTGCTGATTATTGCTGTGAAAACCAGCTGTAGGCTTTTTTTTTCCTTCTCCCCCCTGCTCTACAAGCCCTGCATTTGGCCATTCACATTGTTTTTTCAGATGCGAATGAATGTGAGGGCAAACCCTGTGTCAATGCCAACTCCTGCAGGAACCTGATTGGCAGCTACTATTGTGACTGCATTACTGGCTGGTCTGGGCACAACTGTGATATAAGTAAGTGTCTATATCCTTGGGTTTATTAAAAGCCGGTTGTGTGTGTATGCATGTATGCCACTGAGTTCTGACCTCAGATTTAAACACCAGGCAGAGTCCCAGTGGTTGATGTTTTTAGAAACGGAGTAGTTGGTGTGGAATGAAAATACACAATTTTATCAAACTCATTAGTCCATAACATAGCTATATTCTGATAAAGTGACTAAAACAATGATGTGAAATTTCACTGCCTCTAGCAGAAGAATCACAAAAGGTTCCCACCCATTATAATAACCTTATCTCAAGGAAGGCACACAGGAAACTTGACAAAAGGTTTATCTAGCTGCAGTTTTAGAGATATTTGAACTCTGTATCTAGTGTAAATATATTTTTGCCTTCTAACCACAGTAATTTTATTACAGATATTAACGACTGTCGTGGACAATGTCAGAATGGAGGATCCTGTCGGGTAAGCCATTCTTGTTTTATTTTGGTTTCCCTGAGACTTGCAACAGTAACTAAAACATTTGAGTTGAAACACAAATAGTGTGGAAAATAGCAATTAGCTGGTATAAATTGTCATTTCTTTGGAGTTGGGGGAGGGCCTATGTCATGCTACAGCATGTCAGGGTATCTCTGTAGAACAGCAAGGGCAAAAAAAACCCCAAACCTGCAATAAATGACTCATTTTCACTGCCAGTGTCACCAGTGAATGGGCTGATTGTTGTGCAAACTACCTACTGTAAATGGAGGTACTTCACTTCCAAATGTGGATTAATGTATCCTGCCTGGAAATTACGAATATAAGCCAGTACTGGCGTGTGTGTTTATTTTTCCCCCCTAAATATTCTTGCCTTGTTTGGACACAGGAAGAGGATTTTTTTCCCTCCTTTTTTTTTTTTTCTTTAATAAGAATATATCAACAGGGAGGAAAAAAACTTGACTCTAAATTTTCTCATTCCTTTCCAGGACTTGGTTAATGGTTATCGGTGTATCTGTTCACCTGGCTATGCAGGAGATCACTGTGAGAAAGACATCAATGAATGTGCAAGTAACCCTTGCATGAATGGGGGTCACTGCCAGGATGAAATCAATGGATTCCAATGTCTGTGTCCCGCTGGTTTCTCAGGAAACCTCTGTCAGGTAAGAAGCATGGGAGAAAGGCAGGCCCTGAGCCAGTGGTATTTCTACCAGCTCTCTGGATCTGTAAACTGAATGCCTTGCATCCAGTGAACCATAGTATAAAGTTGTACTTGATATCGCTGTCAGTCTGCCAAGAAAGTGCTTGATTAGTATATATTGGGGGGGGGGGGGGGGGGGGGGAAACA
>NW_010972886.1:13214955-13220686 GCF_000737465.1 Haliaeetus leucocephalus
GGAGTAGGTGGGGGGGGGGGGGGGGGGGGGGAAGAAACCAACAAAAAGCCCTGACAGGCTGCTGAGGATTCTTTTTGTTAAACAGACTGCAAGTGTTGGCACGTCAGGTTTTGTTGCACGCTGACTATTAACTTTCAGTGGCTGTTTAATATCTAGAGTGCTGTCTGCCGAAATAGTTGCAAGTCTAACTAAACTCTGTGCATTATGAACAATTCATTGAGGCAGCAGATAAAAAGGTCAGATTCTACAATGTCTGCCTGTCATAGTGAGGGAGAGCTATGATAAAATTTCTGTTTCACTCAGCCTCTCACACCCCCTCCCCCCCCTTTTTATTTCCCTTTCCTTTTCTCTCTCTGCACTACTTACAGCTGGACATAGATTATTGTGAGCCAAATCCTTGCCAGAATGGTGCCCAGTGCTTCAATCTTGCTATGGACTATTTCTGTAACTGCCCTGAAGATTACGAAGGGAAGAACTGCTCACACCTGAAAGATCACTGCCGCACAACTCCTTGTGAAGGTTTGTGTCGCCTTGCAGGTGAATGGGAATGACAGGCAGTAGTTTCTGCCCCTCCCCTGGCTGGAGGCATAATGCAGCTCCAATAATGTAGTCACTGGAGTAGCTCTGACATAAAGAGGCTGAATTTTGCCCTGTGCCTTATGCCTCTATTTGTATGAGAAGATGAGTAATATTTGTAAGTATCAGTGATTTGAAAGACAGTGTTATGTCAATGTGGATGGAAAACACATGTAGCAAATGGCTTTTCTGAATTTATTCCAGGCCACAGATGTGGTCCAGCAATCTTCAGATAAGATGCCGTGATTATTTTATCCACAAACAGTTGGTATAGTCCTTTTATTTTAAAGCAGCAAGCATATTTGGCAGTGTTAGGTTAACGGTTTGACTTGATGATATTAAAGGTCTTTTCCAACCTAAACAATTCTATGATATGTTTGTCTTTTTAATTTCTAGTGATGGACATTTAAATGTTGCTCTTAGCTTAAGACATCAGATAGAATGGGCAATCCTCACACAGGTCTCTGCTTTTTCTACAGTAATTGACAGCTGTACTGTGGCAGTAGCTTCTAACAGCACACCAGAAGGGGTTCGTTACATTTCTTCAAATGTCTGTGGTCCTCATGGAAAATGCAAGAGCCAGGCCGGTGGAAAATTCACCTGTGAATGCAACAAAGGATTCACTGGCACCTACTGTCATGAGAGTAAGAGCTAAAAAGAGAATATATTTTACTGTCCCCTATTCTTTTTGGAAAAAGATTCCATCCTTTCCTCCCAGACTGATATAAGGTTTCTTTCTTGTAACACAGTGAACCTTGGAACTGCTTTAAGTTTTCATATCCCGCTTGGGCGAGGCAGATTGGAATTTGCTAGGCCTTGGGGAAAGTTCACAGTAATGAACCTTCTGGCCTTGAATTGTATGTTTTTAAAAACCTTATGTATACAAGGTCTGAGGTAGTTAATAGTTGAGCTTAACATGGATCTTAAGGACCCCTGATTTTTTTGTTTGTTTGGTTTTTGGTTTTAATAGTAATTGTTGAGTGACAGGCTCATCACTTTGTGCAGTGTTTTTCAGCTATTTCTCCTCTTGCTCATAAACCTTCCTCTCAAAAGAAATGGAAGTAGCACCAAATAGCCTGCAATAAGATGACTTCTAGTAGCTGTACTTCTAGTTTGACTTTTTTTTTTTTATTTTCCCCCCTTCCCCTCTCCTCCAAACTGTTGCAGATATTAATGACTGCGAGAGCAACCCCTGTAAAAATGGCGGCACTTGTATTGACGGCATCAACTCCTACAAATGCATTTGTAGTGATGGATGGGAAGGAACATATTGTGAAACAAGTAAGTTAAGTGTTCTTCAGCACACAGAAATATCTCTTGGAAAAACAGCAGGAAGGAATGGCTGGTGCTGTCTTTAAGACAATAGTGACCAATGCCAATTCAACATGTCCTCTGTGGCCTTTGAAGCAGAGTTTAAGGTGTCCTCTTTTTTTCTGTTGAGTCCCAGGCTTTTGTATCAGAACTAAACCCAAGTTACGAAGCTGGACTGGGAGTAGAACCTGGCGCTCCTACTGTTCAATTTTACGCTCTAGCCTTTGGAAAACTTTCTGTAAGAAACCCTTGGCATTAGTACACACCATTTTACGAATGGCATATCTGCATATCACACTTGTATTTTGACAGTCTTGGGAACAGAAGAGGAGTAAGCACTCAACCCCTGTCCTCTGACTGATAGGATAGTTTATGTAACAGGCCTTTTCACTTCTTGTTTACTGAAACAAGATGACCAAAAAAATGAAAACAAACTGGAGGAATGTGGTGGAATACTCTTCATCTCTGTGACAGCGCTTAAAGCTTTAAAATACTGCCTTAAGTGTTTAATCCATAATTGAAATGCAGGCCAAAATTGGGGATGGGCCACGCACCTTTCAAGCATTAAGTGTCTGTCAATTCTGTAAACACTGCTTAGCTTGTTTTCTGTCCTTAACATATCTAGATATTAATGACTGCAGTAAAAACCCTTGCCACAATGGAGGAACTTGCCGAGACTTGGTCAACGACTTCTTCTGTGAATGTAAAAATGGGTGGAAAGGAAAAACTTGCCACTCCCGTAAGTTCAGCATTTCCAAAACACAACAGGCATGCTCTGTTAGGCTGCTTAAACTTGTTGCATTGCATTAAGAAAGCGCTGGTATTAAGGGTAGTTTGGCTTCTTCACAGGTGACAGCCAGTGCGATGAGGCAACATGCAACAATGGAGGAACATGTTATGATGAGGGGGACACTTTCAAGTGTATGTGTCCTGCAGGATGGGAAGGAGCCACTTGTAATATAGGTAAATACCCTGCACAATCACCAGGAAGCAGATGCAGCACTGGATCTGTGACCTCAGTTTTTCCTCTTGGCTCAGTTTTGACGGCTTTCTAACAACTTAGTGGCAAATCTTTTTTCTGTTACAGCAAGGAACAGCAGCTGCCTGCCAAACCCCTGTCATAATGGTGGTACCTGTGTAGTCAGCGGGGATTCTTTTACTTGTGTCTGCAAGGAGGGCTGGGAAGGACCCACATGTAGTCAGAGTAAGTTGTCTCTGCTTGAACTTTTCCAGAGTGTTGCATGATGAGAACATGAGCTCATCCTGTTGCCCTTGGAGTCAAGATTGAAACCAGAAGGGAAAGCTTGTTTGATGTAGGCTTTAGCATCACCTGAATCTTTGTTTTTAATGACTTTATGTGATAGAGCCTTGACCTGGGCATGAGAAAGTTGCAAATGAGTTAAGTGGAGACAGATGTTGTCTTGTTTTCTCCCGCATTCTTTTTCTACGAGCAGCTCTGTCTGCTTCCACTTTTTTTCCCGTTAGATTCTTTACAAGGATCTCTTCCTGTGTACATGTGTTCCACAATGTAGTTAACAAATTTTGTGGTAGAAGCCTGGAATCAATTTAGTAGAGAATTTCAGCATATTTTTGTTAAAGTTGAGCTAAGTGTAACTTGGGCATTAGGGGAAGTTTGATCCTTCTTTACTGACAGTAAAGTTGTATTAGCCAAAGTCTGTATGTTTGACGTTGTCTGTCTCTGCTTTGCAGACACAAACGACTGCAGTCCTCATCCTTGGTAAGTTTAATATGTTTGCCTTTCATCCTTTGCTTTTTTGTTGTGGTTTTTTTGTTGGTGGTGTTGGGGTTTTTTTGTTGGGGTTTTTTTTTTTAGAATTCTCAATTCTTTTTATCTGTAGGAGTGTTTTTTACTGTATATGATGACTTTTCTTTATAGTTATAATAGTGGCACTTGCGTGGATGGAGACAACTGGTACCGCTGTGAATGTGCTCCAGGCTTTGCAGGTCCTGACTGCAGGATCAGTAAGTGTTTCAATGGCACTCTACCTTGCTTTTTGTCTCGCTTGAAGCTTGTTGTGAGCCAATCATCTTAATTAAGTGGTAGATCAGATTAATGACAGATATCCTGTGTCTTCTGTATCTGTACCCAGAACTGTAGCAGATGTGGGGAGGGCAGGAATTGCACTGAAAATGAAAGAAATCTTAAAGTCAATTCAGCTAGGGCTGAAACCTCTTTGTTCAGCTGAGTGGGCAAAATACCCTTCAGGATAATCTTCCCAGTTAGAATGTGTTTGTGTGGCATAGGTTTCTGCTCGAGATGAAAATGTGTCAGCCAAAAACCTTGTCAATTAATAATCTACCTACAAGCCCTGAGGTGATGTATGCGCTTCCCTGTAATTTAATAATAATTACAGGTAGGAGGACACTAACACTTTTTTAAATAACAGCCATGGAAATAGAAGTTTCCTAGTAGCGATACAAGTGGAAAGGGGTTTAACATTGTCATCAGTTGAAGGGAGATGAAACTGGAGTATGTCAAAGAGGAAGTGTGTTTGTGTGAGAAGGAATGTGTCCTTGCCCTTGAAAAACTAAGTAGCCATAGGGGTCAGGTTTTGATCTTTGTTAGTGCCACACAGCAGAAACTTCAAAGAACTTGCGCTGAGATTATACTGGTGCTGCTATAATATGAATCTATTGCAGAGTAGACACTAGAAGATGAACATAAAGCTCCAGTAGGCAAATCTCTCCTATGTTTTTTTTTCTGACAAAATAAAAGGATACTACAGAGTAACTTTTTTATTTCCTCTCCTTCCCTTCATAGATATCAATGAATGCCAGTCCTCACCCTGTGCCTTTGGAGCTACGTGTGTGGATGAAATTAATGGGTACCGGTGCCTTTGCCCACCGGGTCGTAGTGGTCCAGGATGCCAAGAAGGTATTCCAAATGTCATAGCTGGTCATAATACTCATAGCGAGATCTGTATAATAATTGCGTGTTAACAGGCTTGTGGTTGTGTGGGGGTTTTTGGGGGTGGGGGTTATTTGTTGTAAAGCAAGTATCTTTCTTTACTGAAGAAGCAAACTTATCCCTAAGTTTAGGTGAGCTTAGGAAAGGGGGGTGGGTGGTCACTCCCCCCCCCCCTTCTATTGTAAGTTTATCATTTTGTTCAATCTCTCTTCAGTTACAGGAAGGCCTTGTATTACCACTGTTCGTGTAATGCCAGATGGGGCTAAGTGGGATGATGACTGCAATACCTGTCAGTGTTTGAATGGAAAAGTCACCTGTTCCAAGGTACAGCTGTGCTGTGTTTTGGGTTATACTGTCTTCTGTCCTGTAACCAGTGGTTATTTACCAGTATTTATTCTCTTCTAGGTTTGGTGTGGTCCTCGACCTTGTGTCATACATGCCAAAGGTCATAATGAATGTCCAGCCGGACATGCTTGTGTTCCTGTTAAAGACGACCACTGTTTCACTCACCCTTGCACTGCAGTGGGTGAATGTTGGCCTTCAAATCAACAGCCTGTGAAGACCAAATGCAATTCTGAGTCTTACTACCAAGACAACTGCGCCAACATCACCTTTACCTTTAATAAAGAAATGATGGTACCAGTAAGTAGCAGAACATAGCTCACTGTGCTGTGGCACACGCACGATTGCTTCCAGAGCATGAAACAACTTTCTTGACTAGTAAAAGTACAGTAAAAGCTGAGACTCCTTTATTATCAAAGAAAACGGATGGTATAGAAGAATTGTAATACAGACTTCTACCCTAAATGCTTTTGTGTCCAGAGAACAAAAGCTGGTTTGGAGGGAATTCTACCTCCTCTTCCCTCGAGAACTCTTTACTTTGGGGGGGGGGGGGGGGGGGGGGGGGGAGTTTTT
>NW_010972886.1:13220696-13277673 GCF_000737465.1 Haliaeetus leucocephalus
GTGTGGGGGGGGGGGGGGGGGCGGAGAAGGAGAATTTCTTACATCTGTGTGTTCATGTGCATATATATTTAAAAAAAAACACCACCTTTTTTGTATCTTCTAGGGACTTACCACAGAGCACATTTGCAGTGAATTGAGGAATCTGAATATTCTGAAGAATGTTTCTGTTGAATATTCCATCTATATTACCTGTGAGCCTTCACACTTGGCAAATAATGAAATACATGTTGCTATTGTAAGTATTCCTGGAATATTTTTAAATGCCTTAGTAGTTAATTGCTTGGATATGTGTGCAACATGTGGATTTAATAAAAATTGTAATTCCTGGCTTTGTCAGCACTTCTCATGGTTTAGTTTCCATCCCAATTCCCTTTAAGAGCAAGGGAAGAAATCCTGGTTACATGTGCTTACCTGAAAGCTACCATCTGGTGGCAACTGTAACAGGGGTAGTAAAACACTTTTTCTGTTATACTCTCCTGAGCTGAGCACTGCTTTTTTTTGGGGGGGTTGGCTGTCTTTTTAAGGCTGGGGCCAAAAATTAAGCGTTATTAGTTTCTGCCCATAGCTGGGCTTTTTGTCTGTTTCTGTTTTGTTTTTTAAATGTTAAAAGTACTGAGAGAGTCTTAACTGATTGTAAAAGTTTATAAAATAGCAGATTACCCACGCATCTGATCTGGCATTTGGTATTAATTGTATGACTTTTTCTGTAGTCTGCAGAAGATATAGGGGAAGATGAAAACCCAATCAAAGACATCACAGATAAGATTATTGACCTTGTCAGTAAGCGTGATGGTAACAACACACTAATTGCCGCAGTCGCTGAAGTCAGAGTACAACGGCGACCAGTTAAAAACAGAACAGGTGAGCTTTTCCTTGTCTCCAAAAGCCTCGTACACTTGCCATGACTAGAATAGCCTTTCAAAGCAGGTGAAGCTTTTCTCGCTTTTGAGATTTGTAGCAAGTCTGAGAATCTCTGCCTCTTGGCCCTGTTAACAGGGAACAATAAGGAGGCTTTGTACTGGGATCTGATTACTTTAAAAACCCAAAAGTTCTGAAAATGCTCTAAAACAGTGGCCTAACCTGTTAAAAGAGCTGCTACTGTTCTGCACTCTTCATGAAGAAATAAGGAGGAAGAAAGCAACTGGTTGGCTCTGAAAGCTCCCATGTATTTACCTGGCAATGCCACTGTCCAGCTGTGATGAATTAAACATTGTCAGAAGTGTCCATTATTAGCTTTCCATGTAGTGCCAGGCAGGCACTGGCACCTTCCTGACAGCCAGCAGTCCAGAGAGATATGACAGTAGTGGGTATGGAGCCAACTGCCCTTGGGGCAGGAGATGTTCCCTCTGAGCTGGGAGCCGCTGCAGGGCAGCCTAAGGAAGCTGGTGTTACTCTTGCCAGCGGTGAGTGGCTCTGTGCATGTGAGGAAGATGTTTTCCAGGAGGGCTATCAGTCAGTACTCCTGAGTCCTAAAGTCATTTTAAACACCCTGTATTCTAAACGAGCCAAGATTATCCTTCTGTTACCATCTGGACCCCAGTGAAAAAATAAGGCTTAAGAGCTGAGATTTGTGTTCTTTGTAGAAAGCCTGGACTGGAACATTTGGTTTGCAGCGGGGTTAACGGGTCTCGTATCTCTTCCAGATTTCTTGGTGCCGTTACTGAGCTCAGTCTTAACAGTAGCCTGGATCTGTTGCCTGGTAACTGTTTTTTATTGGTGCATTCGAAAGCGCAGAAAGCAGAGCAGCCATAGTCACACGGCGTCTGATGACAACACTACCAACAATGTAAGGGAGCAGCTGAATCAGATAAAAAACCCCATTGAGAAACACGGAGCAAATACTGTCCCAATTAAAGACTACGAAAACAAAAACTCTAAAATTGCCAAAATAAGGACACACAATTCAGAGGTGGAGGAAGACGACATGGACAAACACCAGCAGAAGGCCCGATTTGCCAAGCAGCCAGCGTACACTTTGGTAGACAGAGATGAAAAGCCCCCCAACAGCACACCTACAAAACACCCGAACTGGACAAACAAACAAGACAACAGAGACTTGGAAAGTGCACAAAGCCTAAATAGAATGGAGTACATTGTATAGCAGACAGTGGGGTGCTGCCATGCAGGGCCTTTAAATATCATTATAAAGGCACTCAAGAGCTTGTAGTTCTTAAACTGTTGTGTAATATTTGAGTCTAAGGCTATTATTTACTTAGAATCCCTGTGTTAATTTAAGTTTTGACAAGCTGGCTTACACTGGCAATGATAGTTGCTGTGGTTGGCTGGAATACCAAGTGCTGCATTTCACATCTATGCAAAACTAGTCAAAAGTGCCCTCACAAATTCAGCTGTAGCTGATACACATCCTGGAAACGTTTCATAAGGTATTACATAGCCTTATTACTCTTCCTTAGTGTTAATTTTTTTTTTCTGCCAGATGTCCTGATTTATACAGTTTCTTTAGCCTAATACGTTTTATTTATATTTATTGAATTTGAGTTTTTTGTATATTGGTTTTATGGTGACGTACAACTAGTTCTGTATTTGAAAGTGCCTTTGCAGCTTGGAACCACAGCAACTATCAAAAATAAGTTTATTATTTATTTTTTTATTGTATTTTTGTTGGGCGTGGGTGGGGGGAACTTGTCAGCAGTTGCTGGTAAATGAAGAATTTAAAGAGGAAAATGTGTCAAAAATAGAAGCTTGTATAGAAATGTAAATAATTCTTTTTTTATTAATCACTGTGTATATTTGATTTATTAACTTAATAATCAAGAGCCTTAAAATATCATTCCTTTTTATTTATATGTATGTGTTTAGAGTTGAAGGTTTTTGATAGCATTGTAAGCTTGTGGCTTCTCTATTTTGAATTTATTTTCTTGTTACATGTTGCCTATATGCCAAAACTAAGGTGTTCTAAAATAGTTTATTTTTAATAGGATGGGCTTTCATGCCTTGATGCTGGTTTTTGTACAATGTCAAACGTTTGAAACACCTTCCATAGTATCACTTTAAGACTATTTGTAAGTACTGACTGAGGCAGTTTAGATAATTAGACTAGAAAATTTTTTTTGCTGCTTTAGACTTGAAAAATGAGTGACAGGCAGATAATCTGCTAAGAAGCAGTTTAAGGGAACAAAAACTGAGCTATTACTTTATGTAGATGAAATGTGAGTGGTTGCATGTAATTAAAATATCAAATTAGCGTGTGAAGTTGGAAACACAGCAATCTTATTTTGTAAATTCTAATTATTTTTTTTCTCACCATGAATATGTAATAACTGAACCACTTGTAGATTTGAC
This sequence comes from Haliaeetus leucocephalus, assembly GCF_000737465.1. Lineage (NCBI taxonomy): Eukaryota > Metazoa > Chordata > Aves > Accipitriformes > Accipitridae > Haliaeetus > Haliaeetus leucocephalus. The sequence continues at coordinate 13,224,000 of NW_010972886.1, forward strand.
TTTTTTTGTAATCTACTGCATTTAGGGAGTATTCTAATAAGCTAGTTGTTGAATACTTGAACAGTAGAATGTCCAGTAAGATCACTGTGTAGGTTTGCCATAGATTACACTGCCCGCCTTAAGTGAGGAAATCAAAGTGCTATTATGATGTTTAAGATCAAAAGGCTTATAAACATAGTAATCTCGGTGGTTAACCATTGAGATCATGAAGATACCTTGTATTGTGATATTAGTGTTATATGAAAATGCATCTTTGATGTGTTGTTCCTGGCAATAAATCTTGAAAAGTAATATTTATTAAATTTTTTGTATGAAAACAGAAAAGAGCGTGGAGATTATTGAGCTTGGAGGCACTGCTGACTAGTTGGTTGTGCAAAACCAGTGGCAGGTGCTGGTTCATGTTTCCAAGACCTGCTACTGATTTCGGTGGAGTCAGTTTTTTGTTAGATGATTACATGTTCCCCTCTGGCTCCGAACCAGATTGAAGGGGTTTGAAAGCAGCATGTCCCTGGTTCTCGGTGTACTTCCATGTACGTTGAAGGGGAGGATGATGTGATTGGAATTGTGCAAGGAGTTTACTTTGCGTGGGCCAATGAGCTACCACCAGACAGATAGTAACCAAATCGAAGTAGCTAGGCAAGATACAAACTGCTGACCTGGATGGGAAAGGTTCCATAGATTATACTGATTTCTAATGGCAAAAAGTGCTTTGTAAAGCATAAAATAAACTCTTAAAATATTCAACACACAATGCCGTTTAATCCCTTACTAATGCAGCCCCTCCCACCTAAAAGGGGCTCTGTGTGTTTAAGTAGGGGTTAGCTGTCTGATAGTCTGCTCTTATTTTAGCACATTTTCCTGATGAAGCTGCAAGTTTGTTCTGGTAAGGTGCTAGTACAAAGCTGAAGGAACAATTAACAGTGTGAAACCAACTCAGTTGAAAAATAATAATTGAAAAATAGGGTTAGGCTGCTGCTTGTACTTCAGCTTAAAGGAACCCACTGCAAGGTGAGGCCTTTTCATCCATATTTTGTTTATAGTAAATAGAGATACTTTATATAATGCTTGCTGTGATATGAATACAATGAACACTTAAAAGATCTGATAGCAAGACATTCTCTGTTCTGTACCTTCTTTACAGCTGTCAAAAAAAAAATGGATAAAATCTATTTAGTGTTACTTTTTATTTCAACCTCACTTCAAAAGGAGATTTCTAACTTGTTGCTACACCACCTTGAAAGGGAGACGCTCTTATTCTTTGCAATCACATGCCACATCATAACTTAAGCACCAGAGAATCATCAGTTTACTGCCTGCTGAATGGGAAGTCAATAAGGTTAGCTTTATCTGACCACTTCAATAATTCCTCATCCAACAAATCCCATGAGTATTTATTTCCTTTTGTTCCCTGACTTCTACAATCTGCAATAAAGTGAACAGTTTGTGTCTAAAAAAGCCACTTAATAGAATCTTCCACCTGCCTCAGAAGTACAAAGTTGAGGCCATTAAATGAATGCTTTTCCATATTTTCAATATTGAATTAACCATCTTCCTGATATCTACTGTTCACACAGGTTTCAAATTCAATGCTGCAGAAACCAACTACCTTTTCTAAATGACTGAAACATTTATACCTGAATTTGTAGGAATAAATCTGAGTCTGCCTTCTATTAAGCAAAAGCAAAAAAAAAAAAAAATCAGGCTTTTGCTAGTCCTGGGAACATGGATTTGACAGGCTACTTCAAAACCTGCTGAGACAAATTCTAATTACAGACTTAATCACTTAATACATTGACAAAGCTGTTTGTTTGTTTAGATCTCTGAAGAGTCCGTGTAGAGCAAAACCTGGGTTCCTCAAGCTTCAACACTTGAATACAGCACTCAAGGCTTTGACATTTAGTTAGTTATTTCCAGCCTTTCCTGTGCTACAAAGTACTGTACTGACCACGTGGAGGTTTTGTTACTGCCGAGTTTCTCCATACATAAACTATTTTTCCCATATAACTCATTTCATTGCTACCTCATAGTGTTATAAAATTAGAGCTGCACAAGTTGTACAGGGGGAGAGAAGTGAATTCTGTTAAAATGCTATAATGATATTTTAAAATTATATCCTCTTATCTCAGTGGTAGCTTCAAAATTTACAGTGGTGAATATAACACAAACCCAATCTTCCAAAGCCCAGAACCACCACCAAGCTGGGGGCTGCTATATGAAGTGTTTTCCGCTGCCGTGAAAATAAATAGAAACACGAAGTTTAAGACTTTCCCATTAGAAATCCAAAGCACATTTATTTTTGTGGAAATTATACTTTGCCAGTTCACAGTTTACTACTCTGGGAAGATATATTCTGTTTAGTCAGGAGAAGTTTCCCGCTGCTCGTGTGTGTTTGTTCTTTGGATCCTTGTTCATCTAAGAACCGAAAAATGTGCGCTTCCTGAGCTGCCATTTAAACATAGGAGCTTTAAAACAAAATAAATAACAAAATAACTCCCCTTAGCACCCTCAGCTTTGCTCTACCTACAGCTAATTGAACCTGTCAAACCTGGGTTTGGTTCAACTCGAGCTGAGCATCACCACATCAAAGCCTCTGCACCTCCGCATGGAAAGGGCCCATCTCACATAGAGGCAACTCGCAAAAAGGCGCTGATCATGCACGTTACATCAGCTGTAACGCCAATATATTCATGTCACTGGCGGAAAGACAGCCTTGGGAACAGCTATTTCTGCATTGCTAATAGGAGCAAATGACAGCCAGCTAGCGCTCATACATCTGAAGCCTAGCAAGTGACTAACATAAACCAGTTTAGGGCCTAAACAAGCGATTTAGCTGATGAAGCTGTTTGCCTTTCCACAGAAACAACACTTTTCTTACACCAGCTGACAGACCTACCCAACAAGAGTTAATATTATTAATCAGTTCTCTGCCAAGCTGGAAAATGTACAAGGTTATGCTCTCGGTTGCTCCTTGCGGACTATACAATTCAGCTCCTCACCTGCTAGCCCCCAGGGCGGCTGCCCCAGCCCTCCAGCTGAAGCTAGCCTTGCCTCCTCAGCTAGCTGGGGGCCCACATCGTTACCCTTGCCCTTTGCAGAGCCACCCCAGAACAAGCCACAAGGCAGAGGCTTAATGTTTTTATTGGTGTATGCAAAGATGAGAAGTTCTGACAAGGGAAGTACCAAATTCAGCATTTTCCTCTCCAGAAGACGGAAGTGATTGTGTAAGCTCCCCCTCCTCTTCTAAACGGAGCAAGAATATTTAAGTGTATTTAAGAATTTTTTAACTTCCTCTTTTTCCGTATTGACACCAGCGGCCATCATAGTTACTGTTCACCAGTGCACACGGCGTTTGCTTTTAAAGGTTAGCTGTTATTCCCCAAAGCGGGAAAACCCAGCAAAATAGCTGTGCAATGATTAATTCCAATTTCTGGGGGTGTGGAGGCGGAAAGCGGTGAAGGTTCTGTATGGTCTGCTGGCCAGCGGATGGAGGTTCAGCAGATGGCTTACCTAGCACTGGGGCAGTACTGGAGCAATGTGGTATCAGACAGGGCGTCAGACCAGAGTTCCAGCCCAGATCTTCCAGTGAGCGCCTTCTCTGTGATGTGCAAACTGTTTTAACCAGTTTCTCTACAGGGTGGAGAAATAAGACTCTATTCTTTTCATTCTAGTACAATGAGATCATATTAATATTAAAAAGGGGCATGCCCATCTGTAGAATTATAGCTCAAGACACTTTTCTTTAAAGATCTGATGCATAAATCAAAAAGACAGTTTTTCTGGCAGCAAGTAAAGTAGTCATGGAGCTAGATTACCAATTCCTGCTACCGAGGTACTATGTCTCAGTTATACTAAAGGATCGAACTTTGACAGAATGGGAGCAAATCAGCGAAATACTCATTCAAAAAAAGGTGAGTTGTCAGCTCTCACAGGAACCAATTCCCAGCTCTGGAATAACTGAAATGGATAGTAAAGGAGGTAGGATGGTGGAGGTTAATTCCCTGAGTGATTTCCAGGTTACAGCTGAAATGCCCTGTGACACGACATCATTTGCACAACCGTTACAATTTCTCAGCATAGGCCAACACCACCAAACAAACAAACAAAAAGTCCCCATCTAAAAATGTCACCTTTTGCCACTGTGGAAAGGACAAGGTCACGTGCTACCAGGTTCCTTTTTAATTATCTGGTAAAAAAAGAAGGTGAACAAGATGGGAGAACCGTGTTCAAAAATACTTGAACGAGTTGATGGAAGAGTTTGCAGTACGAGTTCCTTAACCAGCTTGCTTTACCTCGAAGAAATTGCTTACCTTCAGTGCTGCCCCAAATGTCAAAATAAGCATATTCATATCCCTCCCAGGTTCAGCTGCAGAATGCTTTGATATCCCTTTGATGAAAGGCTCCGTGTGCTGCTATTCCCCCATCCCACATCTTCTTGTTCACATAGGTTTTTGGATCCTAGCTAATGCTTATTAGAGAAGAAAAAAGCAGCAAGCAAAGAAGTGAGGAGTGCCTTTTATTAAAGCTAATTTCTGAGGCCAACCCACACTTCCCACTGCTGGCTAAAAGACTCTTGATACTATTAACTGTGTTTGCTCAAGCCTGCATTAGAGTGTTTTAATAAAGTATGAAACTTTTTATTAGATACTGATATAGGCAAAGAGATAACTACTCATAACATGCAATCTGGGACAGTCTAACTACGTTTTACATCTTTCTGATTCCAATTACAAACAAAAAATTCTTTTCTCCAACTTTTTCCTTAAAAAAGGATCCATTTTCCACTCAACAGCCAATGAAATGAAGACATAAAAACATCAATTAAAACTCAGCCAATGAGACCCACATGCAGAGTGCTGAGAGGGAAGGAAATTCACACTGACAAAATAAACGCCTTCCGAAGGCTACTTAACACCTCGCTTGGTCAAAACTTTCTGCAGCAAGGAAAGTTTTGGTTCTTAAAATTCTCCTTTTTTGTTAGAAACAGGTATTCTTGAATTATTTAAGTCAAGCGTAACACAGAAACGTGTCTACACAATTGTAATAACACACCAACATATGCTCTAGACCCTTGTATGCAGAACGACAACCTGACAGATAATATCAGAACTAGCAGAAAGCTTATTACTCAAAATAACTCTTGCGATAGTTAAAACCTTCCTACCGATCAACACTGGGCAAGGGAGATTTTACATCATCCTGCTTCCTCTTTATAAATAAATACGTAAAAGGCTGGTCTAGCTTTTGTTGTGTGTTTAAACACAAAAATTCACTAAACAAATATTTTTAGCTACTTTGATGTAAAGAATAATGGAAACGATAGTCCGCACACATTAGAAAGTGTTTGGCTAGGAAAGGACTGTTTGACTATCAGCAAACAGCACAGACCAAATTAACCAGATATTCATTAAAAAAACACCCCAAACAAACCACAAAGCTGGCTGGTTTGGAATAGACAGTTATTTCTCATGAAGACAAACATGTATTTTTCAATGTGAGCTCTGCATTGTGGGCTTTAGCCAGTCTCAGATCTACACATATTTCAGAAGAGTTCAAAGAAGCTCTGAAAATGAAAAAACCCAACATAACAAACACACAAAAAAGAAACTGTTTCTGTGCTTCAATGGCAGTTTCAGAACAGAGCCTTAAATATTTATTACTTTTAACAGAAAGGTATGCTAATGCTGCTCAGAAGCAAATTGGTAATAGAAAGCCACAGCCAAGACTTGCAAACTGCTAATTTTACTCTAGCTCAGTTTCCAGCTTGCTTTTTTTTTTTTTCCCTAAACCTGATTTAGGAAATCAGGTTTGTGGTTCAAGAGCATGTCATACCACACGTCTGCCAGTCATCTGGGTGCAGGTGGATTGTTGATAAACACAAAGCCTGAGAAGATGACCTTGGGCTTAAAGTACAGAGGTAACAGAGACATGGTAACAATACAGCCTGGATGTCACAGCACCACGTAAAGCACCCACAAGGTTTGCAAAAGGCAAACTTCTAGAATAGTCCTGCTGCACAGGCAAAAGAAGGAGCAGTTTTGAGCAGTGACACCATCTAAAATCCAGAAATGACCATGAATTCAAAGCTTTTTTCCGTGAATAACTGCATTTCTGAGAGGATCCAAGAGACAACTTTTTAAAGTAACTAAGCTCTAAATACACAGCTACAAAGAGCATAGGAATCTAAGAAGTCAGTAATTACAGTGAGAATGATGCAACTATGCACTTTTGAGGAAGTCCGCTTGTATTTGTTTCTTCTGTCTAGGCTCTAACACCTTCATTTGATCTAGCCCTACATTTCTTGTTGTTGCACGATGACTGTTTTAAAAGGAGGATGTTCCCATGCTATCAGTGAGGTGATGGAAAACAGCATTTTAACCAACATAACAAAACAGCCTAAAGGAAGAATCAAGTGTTCTTATCTACATAGACAATGGTTTAATCTACCCAAGCCCCCTATAAATGTATGACATTCATTTGTAAGGTGTATGCAGGTATGTTATTCAGTTAAGATTAAAACTAAATTGTAATTAAGGTTGAACTATATATAACAACAGTATATATGATGATACAAACTATATGTGGTTGCCCTCTGGTTTCTAATACTTGAGTGAAATGGATTAGGAGAGGAGAGAGGCAATAGGAAAGGAAGCTTCAGAATCCAAAACTGTTAGCAATAATAGCTTGGGGAGGCCTTGCTCAAGACCATCCACAATTTTCACAGATACCATCAGTGTGTTCACCAGTTTGCAAAAGCATGCATAAGGTCTTTTTCTTAACCAGAACGAAATGAAAAGAAGTAACTGAACTGACTTTATAAACTCAGCATGTGGCTGTTACTGCATAATCATCTAAACCACTCCCGCAGGTACCTGCTACAACCAAGAACATCATCACAAACATCCAAGGAAAATCAAAGTAAAAATAACAGAAATTTAAAACTGCAGTCTAGAATATATGCTTGTACCATTTTTTATCAGTTTATTTATATTATTATTTTATGTATATTATTTATTATCAGTTTTTATTCACTGTGAGAACTTAAAGAAGCCACTCAGAAAATCTACACTAAGACTTTAATATAAACTATCAAATTATTCTATTTTAATTACTCTTATTTTTCTGATAAATACTTAATTAAATATACTTATACCTCTTTTAAGTTGATCCAAAAGGTGCTTTTTACTCCCTTCCTGGCCCAGTATCTCGAGTCCATACAAAAGACAACAGTAAACATACCTCAGGCTATTCTTCCTCCAAACCCAGGTTCATTTGCAGCCTGGGTTTTGCTGTTAGTAGGAAAGACCTTTGTGCAGAGCCTGAAGACTGGTAAGCATTAGCAACCTTACTGCAAAGCACTGTGAGAAACAGGCTGAAAGAAAAAAGAAAATGTCTTCTAGCAGGCACACAGGATCTTTTTCATTTATAGCAAAAGCAGAAATTATTTATAGCAGAAAGATGCTGTCAACTGCCAAGCTGCTAACTCTCATGAGGACCTGAATTGTAGTATCAACTCTAAGGCTGATGGATGTGAATCTTCTTCTTAACCTAAATGAGGATATCCACAGTTGTTAAGTATTTGTCAGTAAGATTTTTCAAAATGCTTCACATAAAACGTCTGTGGCCACACTGATTTTAAGAGAATGATCAAAGAAAATTGCTTATAATTTTATTTTAAACATTTAAAAACATAAGCATGAAATAAAAAGTTACATTTCTTTAGCTCATTAGCATGTAAGTTACAAAAGCAGCATGTAAGTCACAAAAGCAGCATGTAAGTCACAAAAGCAGCATGAAAAAGCACTGTGCAATTAAAAATTACCTCTATCTTAAAATAACAAATAACTCAGGTATTACTAACACATGCTAAACAGTGTGTTGCCCTTGCACACAAACAACACCTGATTTTGAAACATGAATGCGTGAAGATGCATATGCATGTTTATGTATGAACTTTTCCCAATAGCAATGTTTGCACACATCCAGGTGACCACATATATAAAACCAATCTTCATTTTTTCCAAAGATGGAATGCATGATCACTTGTATCCACAACTCTGGTTAGAAATAAACGTTCGTATCAAAACTGCACAAGCAGAAACTATAGTTATTTTGAAACCTCAATGAAAAGGTAGGCCTTAAATTATCAGCAACATTAAATCCTGGTTAAAGATTTATTTGAAATAATCTCAATTCACCTTACTGTTGTAAAGATCATGTGAATAAATCATGAACTTCCTAACACAGAGAAAGGATTAATTTTTACTAAAATAAAGAAACAAGCAAAGCACTGAATAACTGCAGCTGCTAACAGATCACAAGTGTTAATGTTTGCTGTCATCAGCTGATATGACTTTTTAATACTAAAACATCGATAGATCTAAAATTTTGCTTAGTAAATATTATGAGATTTTTCTTTCTACAAACATTACAGTGCTTCATACAACATAAATGTCTAATTCCTAAAGACTTAGAATTACTAAAGAATTACCTTCATTACAGTTCCCAATGACTAAGATGCTTAGTTAACTAAATTTTCTTAAAAAGTTACATCTAATTTTGACTTTGTATTTTTATTATTTTTCATTATTTTGAATTGCTTCCTACTTTTTGCACATGCTTTCCAAATGCAAATTTGGCTGTCCACCCATGCCATCAAGGTAATATTTCAGACTTTATGACTTCTTAAGCCTTCTCAGTTTTAACTTCCTGAGACCATTTTCAACTTCTTTTTTTCTTTTTTGGATAAGCTTCTCTGAAGATACAGGCTGCAGTTCTAAACAAGATGATGGCATCACAGGCAATTCTTCAGTGGTTGCGCTTGGCTCATTTTGGCTTGTCTGCACCATATTGTTTCTCACAGAAAGAGGCCGGGAGAGGTTTTTTCTCAAAGCTAGTGACTCCTCATCAGACACAGTCTTTGTCATGTTTTTGTTAGAAAACAAACTGGAACTAAGTGGGGTCTTCTCCTCCAGGAACAGACCTGAACAATCATCATTGCGCTTGCTCATTTCTGTATTGCTAGGAATTAAAGGAGTCCCTTCAGAGGATACTTTTTTGAAATGCTTTAACTTTTCTTCTGCACCACAGCTCTTTTGTTGAGCCTCTGTTTTGGTCACTTCTTGACTTTGTTTTGGACCTAGCGCTGCTGACTCAGAGCTACAAGGAGGGTTTTCACTTAGAAAACTTGACTTCAACCACTCCACAGAGTGAGGTTTTTGCTGGCTGCTAACATCATCTGGCTGTCTCTGATTAACATAACTTTCCAGCTCTAAAACAGGAAGCTCCAAGTTGCTCTCAGCTGTATTTATGCAGTCCTTTAGCAGTCCTGTACTCCTACATTTCACTTCAGACTGAGGACTGAGAGAAGTTTGACAGTCGTTCTTTCTGTTCCCTGTCTGCGAGTCCACTGAGCCAAGATACACTTTCTTGGAGTCCTTGCTGATTTGAGGTTTGCTTGTGCTACTTTTCCTTGGTTTTGTCCTTTTCACACTGCAATAAAAAGGATATTTTTTTTTTTAATTAAAAAAGAATCTTCCCTGCCTCAATCTGCCCTTCTTACAAACTCTGAAACACCACTATGGCAACCCTTTTTCTGAATGTGGAAAAAAACCCTGTATATCATCTTGACAAGCAGTAATGTTTGTCTAGTGTGGATAATATCAAGCATTATCCATCTGATTTCCACTGCACTAGGGGAACCCTATTTATTAATGACTAAGCCATGAAGGAGTTCACGTTCTATTCCAAGAGGCAGAACTGGATTCATTACAGATGTTAAAGGTCAACACAGCATAAGTATATTGAATTCCTTCCCAAACTGGCTAGATAAAATAGTATTTCGTAAGTGCCTAAATGATTTCAAACCATTCCCATATATTCACATGCGTAATGTATATCTAAAGAATAGAGGGGGGCAGGCAGGGAGAAGCAGCATACGCATCTCTGTGTGAGAGTTTCTAATCTCTATTTTAGAATGTTCCTCTGGAATTTTTCCCAGGACATTTCAAAGCATTACTTTAAAGTTAACCACTACTCATCTAGTATCAAGCCCGTTCATCTGGGAAGGACTTAGGTAATGCAAGTAGATGACATTCTAAATGGAATTCTACAGGAAAATGGGATCACAAGGGACCTGATAGAGTGTCAGTACATAAACACTCCTTAGCAGCATGCTACCTACAAATCTAGATTTCACATAGGCTGCAAGATGAACTTTATGCACAGGTACTGAAGCTGCCTATGTAAGATTTTGAGTCTAAAGATATTACTATAGATCGTCCCATGCTGAGACCGCTTTCTGCTGCTCTGCTGATGCCGAGCAGTTCCCAGGTCGGCATATCTAACTCTTCAGAAAGAGGGCTCTTCCAAAATAGGTAGAGCTGGCATACTTCCAAATCTAATCTCATTTCTAAAGACAACACAGATGAGACAACATGGGTAAAAAGAAAAGTTACCAGGGTTCACAGCAAATCCCTGATTCCACAGTTGATTTGGGGCTACTGGCAACTTGTGCAAGTAAGAATGGCATCCTGGCACAGCAGAGGACCAGTAAAATGTTCGGCTGACCAACTAACCCTCCCCATCCACTACACCAAGGACACTCTTTAATTATGACCAAAGATCCAGCCTAATATCGTGGTACATTGCAGACTCTCAAAATGAACAAAAAGTATATTTGCAAAGTGTTTTTCACCAAACATCACATATTTATTTTGGCTCAGAGCTTCATTCAAGGAAAAAACACCCTATTTTGATTCTGCCTAGTGCTATGGGAGATATCTATGTGGGTTGTAATAGCTTTTTTCATGACGTACAAAACAACAATGATCATTTTATGTGCTTATTCATACTAGAGTAGTAGTTTCTTAGTAATTTAAAATAATCTTTTGTAAAGGAGTTTATATGATTTGAAATGTTATTACATAGGCTATTTACCCAAATTTACCAGATTATAAATTTAACACCTTAGAAAGAATAGTGACATACATTTCTTTCAAGATGTCTTGCTTTATTTGTTCATTCAGACTAATCTTAACCTTCTTGTTCTCCACAGATTCAGTAAAATATTCAGACGTCCCATTGGAAAGTTCTTTCTGCTCCAAAAGAAAAAACAGGTTTAAAACACGACACATCAAGCTATGATTATTCAACATAAAACTCCATTTATAATACTAAGACTTACAGATGTTCTTTATTATTTTGATCTGAGCAGTCTAAGAGAAACAGCATTATTTTTAATCTTTTAATATTTGCGAGTCTAGTCAGTTCCCTCTCCTTTCAGACTCCCAACGAACATATTTCATATGCTAAAATATACCGCAAACAAAAAAGACTGTAACATAAAGGACGCAGCTTTCCAAACCATCTGAGGAAACTGCTGGCAAATATTTGACATCTTTGTGGCTCAAACTGTGACAAATGCCAGGAATCTCTCTTGCAGACAGGAGCATATTTGTCAGCTTTTTTTCTGAAGAGACTGACTGGCGCAGTGGTCTATACACTTATTCTCAGAAGAATTCCCATAATTTTCCATACTTACAAAAAATATACAGTATTATTTGCTCATTTAAGAAGGCAAGGGTTAAAACTTTTATTACTAACATTCAAATGCTCACAGCTTGTAGTGGTTGGCTACTACAGGACAACAGGGGAGTTCTTTCTGGTCTCAGCTAACAGAAGCACCATGGCTTTATATAATACAAGATTGGGGTGAGAGGGAGGGAAAGAAAATGCTCTTTTTCTTCAAGCTGTGAGCATTTCCTTTCACAATGAAACAATCTCACTGAGAGAAGGGCCATTTGCTGACTTCACTATTAACTACCACATACTTTAAAAAAGTATTATCTCTGAGGCTATGGAGAAGAGAGAAAAAAATGTTGCAAAGTCAAGAAGAGAAGAGGCTTTTTGCATGATGCAACTGCTGAATGGGGCTCATCAAATGGAGGGAGTGCTTATTTATACCATTTCTTGCTCCGCACTGTAAAGCTAGCACACTGGAGCCAGGTGGTACAAAAGAACTGGAGAAAGTCGAGAAAGACTGTGGAGGTGCAAGGCCAAAGCATGTACATTACCGCTGCCTGGAACACCCCTCAGGAACTTGCCACTTCTAGGGGATTAAGCCCTGCCCATTTTTATTTTTATTTCTATTTTAAAGGAGAGGGGGTAAACCTCACTGCTCTTTCCAGAAAAGGAAGCCAATGAAAACAACTTCCTGTTTTGTAAGCAGAAAGTGTAGTCAGGCAAAGAAATAAAGCCATTTCGACAGTTTAAAAAACTACAGCTGTTTTGCACCCTCTTTTCAGAGGCAAGTTACGCAAACGTTTTTGTGTGTGTACTGATAGATGCATGAAGTTCTGTCCACTAATGCTGCAACACATGTGTTAATAGTAGGCAGAAAACACATGGGACATACGTGCAATGTGATTTCAACCTCAGAAATCAAGCCTAACTAGTTTAATCTGAGGGATTAATTGCTGCTTCTACTTTTTTTAGAGGTATGGACTCCCCTAATGTGACTAACTACATTTTCATGTTTTGTAAACTATTAAATAAAGGAATATTATTAAGATACTCAAGAGCTTTGTTAATTTTAAGAGAAGGCACAGACTCTTAACTGTAAAGTCTGTAAAAACTGTTCTGATTTCCAGTAATGTTCATACAAGTCAGACTGAATGATCTTGCACAATCATTCTGCATGAAAGCAGCTGGAGAGCACTCTTACTTGGTCAGAGAACAGGAGCGCAAGCAGAAGCAGTTGAACTGTCCTTGTTCTGCTTTATGGTAACTGGTAAGGCTAATTCTATTAAATCGTCTTCAGTCCTCAGCTGAAGCCATCAACACAGCAGACTGACAGGATCGCCAGTATGCAAAGGCAATTCTTGTAGATGTGGTAAGCAATGGGTGGAACGTAGCACTTTATACAAAATCCAGAGGAGAACTGGGGACAGTTCCTGTCCATACATACTCACTACTGCAGATAAGCAATAAACCTCAGTTCAAACTTACATCTGATTATGAGCAGTGCATGATCATTGCCTGGAGTGTACACTCATGTTAAGGTGTGAAGAGCAGACCCTGGGGAGAGGCTAAGATGACGAAGCCATGTCACTTGTGAGTTGAGTCAGACTGGAGTTAATGGTCCAGAGTTGAAGGGCTAACACATTCCCTCACTATGCCACCGTCAACCTTTTATTTTCTCTTCAAATAACTTATCACATGAAGCAGTGACAGAAAAGGGTTAAGGCATTAAAAAAATTAAAAATCAGAATGATTTATATGTGAAACACTTCTGAACATGCCCTCTAAGTACAGTAGATTTTCCCCTTGGAACCACACCCTATAAGTGCTGTATTTTGAGAGCTGAACAATTAACATAAGGCATATGAGTCAGTCTTTGAAAGACTCTGTGGGAACCAGAGAGCCTTTTGCTATTAGGAGTGATGTAAACTCCCTAAGGCTGGAATAAGTCCACAATAGAAGGCAAAGAGAGTCATAAATAACAACAATGGGCACTCCATATACTACTAAAACACTTAGCCATTATTGGTGATACTTCCTTTATTTTCTTTATTAGACTTAATAATTTTAGTTAATTAAAAAAAATAAAAAAAACACTGTCTGTTTTGGGAATACTATTTATTTCCTATGGGAACTTCAGGACTTGTTAAAGAAAGAAAAAAAGCTAATCTGCTCTCATCCTGTCTAGTAATCCCAAATTCCTTTTAGGCAGTGAAATAATTAAAGAAAAATATTCCAGGCATAAAAAGGAGGACAGCAGAAGCAGACATCATATAAACAATGACACCATGACAGAGAAAAACGTCAAAGCACCGCCAGACTTGTGACTTGACTCTGAAACTGCTGCAGGGAGTGGGATTGCTGCTAACAAATTAAAACCACATTTCTTGGCAAATTGTTAAAGACAGACATATTTACATTTGTATAGAGACTGGGTGGGCATGAAAGATTAAAATGCTTCTTTAGCCCTTGAACTGCCAAGTTCTATTAGAAATATGTGCTCTTAAAATCCTAGGGTAAGCTCACCCCTTTTTGTCACTAAAACTCAGCAAAGGAGGGCCTGCAGAAATTAAGCTTACAAAGTCTTACTACCCTACCTGCTCATAATATTGGCCTCTCCAAACCCGATTTTAAGATCCTTAGTACTTATCCAAAGAAATGTCTGGGAAAAACACTCTATTAAGACCTACAGAGAAACATGACTGTTAGGCACACACTATACTTGCTCTAAGGCTTATAAAATTGAAAATTCAGTCTTTTATATCTTAATCAACTTACTATCTCACTCAAAATGAAAAAGAAGCCCTCAGAAATGTAAAAGTGGTGACTGTCATCTGCAGCTCTCTCCAGGACAGCTGAGTTCAGCAATACAGCATTAAATACCTGTAAAAGAACTACTCATAGATATGCACTTGTGAAGAATCCTTACAACTCATTATCCTGAAGAAGAGTGAAAGGTTTGGCCTTTTCAGCCTGAAAAAAATATTTAAAAAAATTTTTTTTTTTTTTTTTTTTTTTTTTTTTTTTTTTTTTCCTTTCAGTCTAGGGTTTGGGATGCTGGGCTGAAAGAAAAATTTCCAAAGTGAACAATGCCGCCCCCCTTCCTGCCTCTTGTTTTGTTTCATACTTTCTAGTTGTCTCTTACTATGCTCAGATAACAGTTGCACATGCTTATGCACCAATAAAGTAACACTAAGGGATAATTAAATTTTGTGTCTGGTTAACAAAAAACCCCCCACCACACACAATAAAAAAAACACACATTGTTTCTGAATTGCATTTATCAATGTGGCTCAACTTGCTCATCAAAAAATACTTAATGGAAAACATCAATGGGTCCAATAAATCAAATTTAGTATCAGAGCGCCATACGGGAGGGGACTCTGAATATAATAATGTAGACAAAGCAACGAAATAAAGTATTATCCCAGGCATCCACAAATGAATAAAATTAAAATTAGTAAAAGGAATCAGACAGAAACAGTTATTTAGGGGAGCTTTATGTGAGTGTGCAATTGCATGATTTCTCTTAATGTCACTCTAAGTAGTATCATGAGCTCAACCATCTAAGATAACCTTTAGGTCTCAAAACTGTTCTAGTAGATGATTGGCAGATCAGAAAGGTCATACAGGACTCTTTCCAATCTGATAAACGGAAAAGGGCTCCTAAAGCAAGTGACAAGGCTTGTCAGTGAAGGACAAATCAGATACTATCATCTAACTGACAGAAAACTGACAGAGACAGGACTTTGGGTCTAGTCTTCTGGCCTCTCCCATCCCACATGAAGGAAAAGCTTCCCACAATTTCACAATGCAAATTTTTCAGCGTTTCCAATGTAGTGATGTATCTGTCCTAGCAATTCTACTTAGGAACTCCCACCACATCATAAAACATTCATAGATGTTGTCCAAGTACAGAAATGGATATTATTCTCAAACTGAAATACAGTTCCTTGATTGGACTTGCAGACTATTGCTCTACATTTTAAAAAGGACTGTCCGGCTCTATATGTCAGTAAGTTCCAGTAAAAAACATTAAGGATCATTCTATGTTAGACATGGGAGTACTGAATTTTAATTTGAAATAGGTATTTTTAAGGAATGCTGATGGTTTTGAAAAAGACATTCTTTTCAAGATTGAAATCAGAAAAACAACCAGAGAAAAGTCCATCTCTCCAGTGAGAAGCAGAACTGTATAACCTACCTGTGTCCTAGCACAGAAAGCAAAATCTAACTTATGGATCAGTACAGTCTTCATTATCTACTACCAAAATTCATTTTGATTTGACACTATGGATCTTAACTATTAAGATTTTGCTTGTCAAGAGTCTCTATGGTCTGTACTATTTAGTCCAAGAGTTGGCCCAATCTGTTACAAGCCCCTGTGACACACATTCCACTTTCTCAAAATGCAAGGTGTGAACCCGGGTTTCTCACTCGATAACATAAGTCCTGGCAACTCCAAAGGTCCCCAAAGCATCATCAGATTAGCTTAAAGCAAATAACTTCTATGAGGAAAATGCCTTCTTGCTTTTGAAGTCTTTTGTGTGGATTTTAATCATATTTTACAAATAGCAGGAATCCCAGACTATCCTGAATGTAGGAAATTCAGAGTTCTCTAGATTTGCATTTGAACGCTTGCTAGATAATAGAAAATAGAAAAATTCCTAATAAGCTGCAAATGGCATAAAACAAATAAAATGTGATACTTCATAAAAAAACTAAAGCTGCACGGGGGCCTTTTTAAAAATTGATACACATTTGTAACACAGATTGCAAGAACGCAGATAACACTTTCTAAAGCCACAGAAGGTGCTCCTGAAAAAAACAATTTATTTACCTACTGAGAAGCATATGATACATGCTGTGTATTTGCTTGAAGGCAAAAAGCGTTAAAATTAATGTTAAGTAATTGAGCTATTAATCATTCTGATTTCATATACTGATGCTACAAGACTCAGATTCTATCTTCAGAGAAAGTGTCCACTGATAAGAAATGGACAAAAAGACAATAGCTTTTCAACCAAAATAACTTCTCTCAATGACACTGAAGAAAAATGTAAAGCGTATTAACACTGAATTTTTATTTTTTTTAAAGAAAACCAATGTCTTCAAAGCATGCATATTTAGCTAGCCTTTCCCATCAATTTTAAGGTTCCTGCATCCAGTAGTTATGAAAGAGGACATGCATGCGAGATACACGTTTTATACTTTAAAGACTTTTTTATAAAATAAGAAGATAGCAATTTTATGTGGAGCTCAACCCCTTTCCCCAACTTAAAACCATGAGGGAAGGAACCTACTACTCAATTGTCACATGAATATCTGAAAAAGCAAGGCACTCCTGCAATCCTGTACTACAGCTTTTAACAGTCTGACAGAATCCTCTATCTGCCTACCAAACCTAAATGGATATCAGAGTTAACCAGTTGTCGTGGTTTAACCCCAGTCAGCAACTAAGCACCATGCAGCCGCTCATTCACTCCCCCCCAGCTGAAACCAGGACACCAGTACAGATGTCTAAACAGCTATTAGTAATACTGAAGTAAGCTTTGTATTTATCTTTCCAGATATAGCATGGGTTATGTGACATAACAGAACACTACTTATAGTACATGATATATACTTAAAACTTCAATTCTTACAGAAAAAAAATCTGGAAAAGAATACATCAATTTTAAAAAACAACTGTTCTCTTTATACAACTACAAGTGTTTAACAACTGTAGGAGATCTTGGAAAGAATAACTAATACTCTTGATCTGCTGGTTATACAGAAGCAAAATATGTAAAACAGGCAGAACTGCACTGCCCAGGAGATAACTGCTGTTCAACAACTTAGTCGATGTTTTAGCTTGGTTTCCAAAACAGACACCACTACTCCCAAAGCCCCCAAGATTTCTGAGCTCACACTGGGGATCTGTCCCTCCAAATAATTTCAAATGATTACAAATTGTTCAAAAATCCTTCCATGAACTTTACCATCATATATTTCAGCTTACTGTTCAGTCAAGTTATGAAATTCCTATTAGTCGTAACAGATTCCTGCTGAAGGCTAAGGAAAGGATTGCTCTTTAAAACAATTTTAAAAAATAAATTCATCAAGTATTCTTTGCCCAACAGGAATACAGAGACTTATTATCAAAACCTGAAGTAATTTAAACCTTTTTAACTTCTAGAGTCATTAAAATCTCACAGATACACAGCAGCTAAATAAAACCTTTAGCTCACTGTAGCTTTAAACATTATCACTGCCAGCCTTCCACTCTGCACCTTTGCTGGAGGTGCCCATCCTCTCAAAGTCTGCAGAAAGGAAAGAACATCATCCAGTGCAAAGTCCAGAATCTTAGCTCAAATCTGCATTAACCACCAGCATAAGCTGTGACAGCAAGAGAGTGAGAGCAGAGAGGAAAATGAGGGAGGTGAAAGGATGATGACAGATGATAATATCTTAAATAACCACAAGGCTTTGACAAATGAGATCTTGTGAATGCTGCTAAGCAGTTACATTTAAATCAACTGGAGCACTCATATGAGAAGCAACTACCAAAATCAGTAAAAGATTACTCAATTTGTCCCTAGTTTTTGAAGATTGCTTCACATGGAAATCATTTTATGTGCTTAATCATTTATACTGCAGTAACAGGACCTTTTGTATTTCTGCTATCCTTCATCTGGATTTTGTGTAATGAGAGGTACATAATCTTTTATTGAAGATGTATTAAACTTACTGGCTTTAAGACAATTTAAGTAATACTTTTTATTTCTTTCCATATATATTCTAATATTCTGTCTGCTTTTCAGATAAATAATGCTACAGAACAAAGATTTTCACATCAGTTCCTTGTAGCAATATCTTGGCCTTTTTCCAGAGATTGTACAGTTAATTCACTCACCAGTATGCATGAACACTGTAATTGCTCTTTTCAGTAAAAATACTGTGCATTTATCAACAGATGATTTTCATTTACAGTCCTAATGCCCCCCTCTACCCAGCTCTGTGAGGTTTCTCTGAAATTCTCCACAGCCTTTTCCAGTCTTAGCTAATTGAAATAATTGTGTCACATTTCATTTCATCATTTGTCCACTTCTCTGGATCATTAATATAACAAACAGCAGACAGCTATTAGACTTTTGCCATGCAGAAAATAAATCAGTCAGTTTGTAAGCTATAAGAAGAAAGTAAGACAAGTTCAGACAA
Organism: Haliaeetus leucocephalus; assembly: GCF_000737465.1. NCBI lineage: Eukaryota > Metazoa > Chordata > Aves > Accipitriformes > Accipitridae > Haliaeetus > Haliaeetus leucocephalus. Next base: position 13,242,717 of record NW_010972886.1, read on the forward strand.
ATCTCATTGAGGCAATTCACATTACTGCTCTCAGGTATCCTCCCTCCGCTTTTGCAGGAGGTTCCTGCCCCCACTGCAGAGTTGGCAGAAGGGAGCACACACACACCCACCCCAGCTGCTCCCACCAGCAATTCAATGCACCAGCTTAAAAACCAGGGAAGTTTGGTTTGCATGAACTCACAAGACTGTGATATGCAGCAAGATGAGATGCAGGCACACAGCCCTTTTGGCAAACTCTGCTATAGGAGTGGTAATCTCCAAGGAGAAGAGCCAGACAGCTGAGACAAAAGGGAATACTGTAAAACTGCCGTAGCTTTCTTCTTTATGACCAAGTCAAAGACATTAGTATCATTACTTTGTGATGTAGTTTCTCAGAGAAAGCAGTCTTATGATTCAAGCTAATTTAAAGCTATCCTAACACTGAAAGGGAAAACTCACCCTTACCCAACACACGGTCCTGCCAAGTCTTTGTATCAACACTAGCGTTTATGCAGCCATGCAATAAGTCTGACTAAAGTCATCCAGCTGAAAGCTAACCATGCAAACAAAAAAAACCCCCTCAAAACCAAAAAAGCCCCTGGTTCTCAGAGGGATCAATGAATTAACCCAGCTCCCCACACATGCCAGTACTGACAGACACCAAGGACAAAAATGCATGGCTAAGAGAAGGGAAAAGAGGGCAGGAGGGACTGCATGTTTCAGTATCATCAGTCTTGCATCAGCTTGAGCAGAATACAAAGGATGAGTAGAAAAAAAGTGATAGAAGCTTGAAATGTCAGAAGTGAAACTCACCAAGGAGAAAAGCAATTCTTTACCTGTTCCACTATGTGGTATTTGGATAGGGATCATTAGTCTGCAGTTTCCGCCTCTACCTTTTTGAAAAAAGTAGTGAACCCTGTTCATACAGGGTTAGTAGTTACCAAACTACAGCTTAATATTGTTTTCCTCTAGCTATGTTTCCTATAATGACTGAAAAAAATTAAGGATATTATCTGAAAGCACATGAAAACTAGATTTTATGAAATTTAAAAAAGGATAATGAAATAAAAAGCCATCAACAAGTATTACAAAAAATGTAACATTAATGTGTGTTTTGGATGTTACTTCCAAACCAGGGTAACTCAGCTGCTACCTAAAGGGACGGCCCTGCTCTCTTCATCCAAATCCTAGATACGTGCTCCTGCAACATTTTTTGTGTCACAATTGGCAACTGTGCGGGTACAGGATGAGTTGGTTCAGTGAACTGACATGACAGCAAGCTAATCCTCCAATAAAAAACAGAGAAACTTCACAAATAAATAATTTTCTGCTGGATCAAGTCAATGAACTAATTCATTCTCAACTGAAGAATCACTTGCTCCGTTGTAACCAGAAAGGAAAGGAATATGTAGCTGGAACTAGAGGGGGATGTGGACTGACCTTTTCAGTAGTAGCCCACCATTACAGCAGTTTAACTCTAATTTTTTTATATATATATATATATACACACACACACACAGAGTGCCATGCCAAGATTAGCACTTACACAGTGTGAATTGTGCAATCGTATTTCACAGCATTTCCTTCTTCCCCTACCCAATCTGATATCACTTAATAAAATACTCTTTTAAGTATCTAAGATAACTAAATTCCACATAAAGTCTTCTACTGATCTTTACAAATTGCTGCTTTCTGAATACAGTTTTCATTCTACCTTCCAATAGACACACTATTCCAGCAGCATATACTCTAATGTTAAAAGTCTCCTGTTAATTAGAGCCAAGTGTACATGTTTTCATGAAAGAACCAGAAGCCTCTTCCCAGCATGATCAAAATCCAAGCAAATCATGTCATTTATGCTCTTATGAGTTTTAAGAAAGAGAATTCTCTAATGTACCTGAAGTTTGTTACAATGACACAATTTATAAAGTCAGACATGTATGAAGAAGATGAAACAGTTTGCTTTTTTATGTCTCTGTTGGGGATTTAAAAAGTTTGCTGTTAGTTCTCTGTTGGGGATTTAAAAATCACTGGGCATATCTTTAACACTTTTCTTCTCCTTGTGTACCTATGCAGGGTTTTTTGTTTGGTTGGCTTTTTTAAGAGTAATATTCTGTTTGGGAAAGAATCTTTATTTTTGTATAATATTCTCTGTAACTTAAGAAGGCTCGGTGGAAACCCTGAGATCTTTTTCATCAAGACAGGATCTCCTACTCCCCACTTTCTTTTCTGATTTCACATGAATGGTAATTTCGACTTTCCACTTTAATATCATCATTAGCTTAACCTCCTTCATGCTTTCCCTACAACTCCTTCCTCTCATAGATTCTAGTATAAAGCCAATGTGGTTATCAATGAATACTCCATTGTTAGCACATTTTCAAATGCTCACAAGCCTCCAGTAAGCTTTCCACCCATTTCCATTTCTACTTTTTCTTCAGATAACCCATTTCCAACTTTCCATTTTAGCTCTCTACATAATAATCATCAAGAAAATGTCATCATTGACAAAGATGACTAATCTCTCCAGAGCTCTTATATATTTCCCTGGGTTTCCTCTTTTGCCATGTTCCCAAAACTGTCGTCTTTTCAAGATAAAAGTATTCAAGATTACAAATGTAGTTTGACAAAACAGGAAACAATGGTTTTATGTTTAAACTTAGCATTAACCAGCCAGGCTATTCTTCCATCTTTTCCTTGAGATTTCCAATTTGCTTATGTATTTTCAATAACTTGCTGTATTGTTTCTTTAATAGAGATTTCCCTTCTTCCATAATTATTATTACTGCCTGCAGCCTGATCTTTAGATATGACCACAGAAACACCTGCTTCTAAATAGATTCTAGAAAATAGAAGATTACATATCAGTAGGTTTTATTTTATTTTATTTCAGCTCTACTCCTTAGAAGTGCTCTCAAATCTTCTATTAGTTTATGCTTAAAGCTAATTTGACAGAGACTGCCTAATCCACCTTTTCCTTGGTCTTACAAGATGCATCACAGAAGGCTTGAAATTGCTTCTCTCAGCAATTGATGCTAAGGTTTGTACTTGTGAATATCTCAAAAGCAATCTAATTATGATCTTTCCTAAGATGTAGGACAGAAGAATTTCATTTCGGATCTGGCTACATCCCTTGAAACTCTTCGTTTAAGCAGTCTATTTCAGAGATACAGACACTAGCCTAAAAGTCAGTGAAATGGCAAAGAATAAAGTGCTGAAGGTAGGTGAAGAAAGAGAGAGTTGCAGTGAGTGAAAGAAATGTGTATCAGGCTGACATAAACCTGGTTCCAAGTAATGGGAAAGCAGGGCATTGAGCCTGACTTGTCTTGACAGAAACTCAGGAATGAAAGCTTGACCCAAACCATAAACCAGCATAAAAGCAGTTTAAAAAAAAAGATTGTTAATTCTTGACTAAGTTAATCGCAGTGACATTCAGCAACACTGAAAAGTGGCAAAGTCTCCATCAACATATAGTCAACTCCTTTTATAAAACACAGATAGGCCCTCAAAACCAATGGCATGAGCTGATTAAACATTTAGAAGAACTTGCATGCAATGTTATGAAATTATTCAAACCCAAACAACATACAGAGGAAAACAAAACATATGCCTCATTTTTAGCCCATGACAGAATACACTGGAGTATTTCAATGAAAAGGTCTTCTGGGTGGTCTTTTGTAGCCTCGTTTAGAGTTCAAGCATACTCGCTGCTAAATTGCATAGAGAAAAGTACACACACAAAGTGCAGATCCCTAGCCTCTACTTACGGAGTGCCAAAACCTTGAAATTACCTCTCAGTAGCAATCAAACGCTCCCCCAGTTTGGCAAAGTATTGGAGTATATAAATTCAGTACTAATGTGCTGTAGAAACTCTTGATCAACAGTCTGGACTGGACCCTTTAAATTAGAATGGTAAGAATTAAAAAGATACTCCATAACATTTGCTGAGGGTCTGTTCACATCTTGTTAGTTTTTCAAATCAGGGAAGATGGCTTAGGGATAACTTTATCTTACTCTCTCCTACCAACATATTACACTGACTGTTCCAGCCAGTTCTATGCCCAAGTACTGCATCTGTAAGTAAAGCAAACTCCCAAGACTTTATTGAATAGGTTATGATCCCACTAAGAGATAATTTTTTTAAACAAGGAGTTTCCATAGATCAAGATCAAATTTTGAAACAGTCGAGCTAAAGTCCATAACATTATATTTTTAATTTGCCTTCTCCTTACTAGACAGAATCATGTGAAAGAAACTAAAGAAAATTCTCATCTTTTATTTTATGGAAAGATTAAAAATACCAAATGGGGGAACTGGATATCTTATAAGAGATACTTAAGCAAGAAAAAAAAGAAAATATCATTATTTCTCAGTCAAAAAGCAGAGACAGGATTTTCTACCTAAAGCATCTAAGTAGTGTTCAAGACAATACCAAGAAAGTAATAATTTTCAAAATAGAAAAGTACTTCTAAAGCAGTTAGATTTTTATTCCGAGAGAGAGAAAAACATTTGCTTGATCCTTTGACATTTAAGGATACTCACAAACCTAGGAATCAAGATAATAAAATCTGCATTTAGTATAATAAAAACACCCTGCTTGATATTAAAAAAATACTAAGTTGAATGAGTAGAAGAAAACCTTTTTTTTCAAGGGTCAAATATGCTTTAATACATCAAGATAAACTACTAAAATATACATAGACCTCAGTGTGTAATTCTGACTCTTACTGTGAGCACAGAAGACACTGCCTGCCATATAACAGGCCACCTGGGTCAATGTGAGCACTCCTGAGACAATCAGCAGTTAACTGCAGCATAAAATTCATAAGCCTTTGACCCTGATAAAGCCTTCAGGATGAAATATTTAAGTAGAATTGTTTATGGTATTTAACTACACACCAGCGCCTTTTTCTCCATAAATGTTTAGGCATTTTTTTTTTCCCAGCAGGGCTAGCACTGATCCATTCGAGTTGTTTTGCAGAACAAGTGCTAAGAAAACATACAAAAAACTCATGGACATTAAAAACTGCCCCGTTATAATTCTGGAAAGTAAAATGTTACAAGGACAAAATATACAGGAAAAAAAGATCTTTAAATCAAGGTGCTAAAATCATACCTAGCTTTCTAAACACATGGTCTTTTTCTCTGAGCCTTATGTGGCTCAGAAAATGCTGAGCTTCCAAAATTTCCCATTTTAGTCTGTTTCAGACTCACTTCAGGATGTCCTTTTGAATACTTTGACCCAACTGCTAATGTGACTTTCTGGTTCCAAGATGACAGTCACATATATGTGAATAACTACATCTATACATAAACATTCATCTTACCACTATAAAATAAACCAGAAAAATTTATAGAACAGTTTTGTACATACCAATACACCATTTTCACATGTCCAAGCACTTGGATTAGATTCAAGTTTACTGACACAAACTATAAATCTGTCTGGAAACACACGGAGCTCTATAAAAAAATAATTTAACAGATTACAAAAATTATAACCATATTCAAAACCAGACATAATGACAACATATATACATGCTATTTTAGTAAACAAAATAATTTTTTTTTTTTAAATTGCACACTAACTCACTTCATGTGCTCCACCTAGTTTCTTACCTACTGTCTTACCATCCCTCCTTTTGTTTTGCTTTTTTAAACCATTCAAAAAAATCACTAAGAGTAAGCCTAGTTCCCAAGAGATAGTCATTGCTGCAAATTAGTCCACCTACACCCCTGGAAAAATATACCAGACAGAACCAACAGACAAACCACTTAATGATGATTTCTTTTGTGCTATTCTGGTGATGAGTCTTTTCATCACAAAAGCTGTAAATTATGTTTGAAATACAGCACAACATATTCAATCAGGACTTGGCATAAAAATGCAGCATAAGGCTGTTTCAAACCGAGTACAGTGATTTTTGAAGTCATTAAACAAATTGGTTAACTGCTACCGAATTACATATTTTAGTCAAGATCACATGTTTTACTGTGAACACAACAAAGTTTCTATTTACAAATGATTAAAAATGAAGGGTTCTCAGATTAGAATAGACCAGACAAAGCTTTATTTAGTACCTAGCAATGCTATGAAAAGAGCATAGCTGGATATTTTGGTATTTTACATATCAGATTATTTCCAGATTTCTCTCTTCATATTTTCAGCTCAGATTTTTTTGTTCTTGGTTTTTGGTTTGGTTTGGTTTTATAAAAAGAGAGTTACTAATTTTTAAAGTTTGTTATACTTCAAAAACAAGCCCTAACACCCTGTTCTCTGGGACAAGAAAGAGACAAGGCATGCAGAAAAAACACAAGGTTGGCCTCATAGATTTTTTTTTGTGGTACAATATCTCCCCACAACGAATTGAGTATAGGCATGATGTGCACATGTGACGCTCAGGTCATCCATATGGCTGACTGCCTCTCTACAAGGTACTGCTTCTTCACCAACAGCATATCTCCATTAGTATCTGACAAATCCCTCTGAGTGAGTACCAGCAGTGACTTTTCTAGAGTCATTACAGTGAAAGATGGGGATGTTGCAACAGATTACCTTGCATTTGCCATTGGTTGAAAAAGCATACACAGAGACCTCAGATGCATCTGTATTGGTGCAGTAGCTTGTTAAGCTACTATAATTTGATAATGAATATGAGCCTTTCACAATCCTTTCAGAAATGATCACTTTGTTAGCAAAACTGTCTCCAAGGAAGTATTCATGCTGTGCCTTATGTCCAGACTATTCTTTCTCTGCTTGTATCCTCAAGACCTGAAAAGCCACCTGCAAAGGTTTAGTACAATGGCTTTCAAACTGCAAGCAGCCTATGGACATCTTCCAAATGGGCTACAAAAGAAAAGCTGGACAACTTTGCAAGGACTGAATTTGTTATGTGGGGTTCCAATAATAACCCCTTAAGTAAGTTTACTTTAGATATTGAGTGAGCATCACGGACTGAAGTATGCAAGATTCTTCTTCTATTAGGCCAAACGTCTACTTTTTCTCTCTGAAGTACTAGGTATATCTTACAGAAAGGAAATATTGGTACCAAATATATATATTTCTTTTTTAGGATATGTGGTTATTTTGCTATTTATTGGGAGCGAAACCCAGGAAAATGACGTTCCTTTCTTGTTAGGAACTTCATGTGAAAGCAAAGTTTTGACTGTAGCATCACAGCCTCTCTTTTTGGCAGCACTAGCAGGGCAAGTTACAGTTAGACATTTTTATTGTTGCATTTTATAACAATCTCACTTTCTGGCTAACAAAATGAAAGTATCTTTAGGTATTCATTGATGCTTAAGAAAAGTTCAAATTTAATACACAGAAACCAGTGTTGAGCAGACACTCTGCTATATTCTTCCAGGAGGCTGGGAGAACAAGTTTGATGAAATATTTAAAATCAAAACTGCAATCTTTTCAACCAATATGGACTTAGAAAACAACTAGTTAGCATTTGAAGAGAGATTTAAACATTTTTAAAGATAATGAATTCCTATAAAAATAAGAAATTCTTTAAAAATATGCATTCAAGTATTCAGTATTTTTAAGCACACCTAATTGATTTATTTTGCTTTTTTTGAATACAAAAAGGTCAACACAAAGGGCAGCGATCATTACAGCTCCTTTTTATTGCTGTTGGCGGGACAGGATTGATATCACTTCCTTGCAGAGCATGCTGGCTTGAGAAAACATGAAAAAAAATCTGATCCAATGACATCACCTATGTAAAGGTTTTATAGAATTGAGGTGAATGAAAGCCTTTTCTTGCATACACTTGTACTGTACAGTTGATGTCACAAGACACTCGAGCAATAATGAAGTGATTCATACTGCAACCTCTGGTTGATTCACCCTGCAGAGACTCAGTAAAATGCTGAGTCTCATTATACTTAAAGAATTTGGTGTGGCTTAGCTGATTACCCTGGGGCAAGGCATACACAAATTCAAAATTAAGTTTAAAAAAAATCCATCATATGTTAAGAAACACTTCTCTTTTTTTAGGAAACATCCTCGGGGGGAAAAAAAACCAACCAAACAAAAAACCAAACCCAGAACCAAGCTCTGAAAGAAATTTTGATTAAGTAGACCAAAATCTGACAAAGTATTAGTTTATGTTCCCTTTTTTCCTCCCAGAAATGCAAAGTTCTAAGTAACGCTATAAGAAACTCATTTCTTACCACGATAATGTTTCCCTACAGCACAACGGAGATTAACCCATCTCTTCATAAAGTAGGCAGTAATGTGAAAACTGTTGGCTGCAACATAAAACAAAGGGATAATAGTAAGTATAAGGGTATCTTGGGCATTCTAGTCTCAGTGTTGCACATCTGCAAAGATAGGATAGAGAGAAAGCAGCAGCAGCTCAAGAATACAAAAGAAAGCGTAACTTTAAAGAAATATTTTTAAAAAGAAACTGCTCATACTGAGGTCTCAAGAAATCAGTATCTGAAACAAGGGAAAAATCTAAACAAATTACTAACCACCAAGTTCTGGTCTCCAAGCGCAGAAATAAATTTAAATCAGTTCATTGATCAGAGATGTAGTAGCCTAGTGTCACGGTCACTAGTCCAAAAGGCTAGAGTCCTATTCACTACAGTGTTTTCATACAGACTCTACAAGAACACTGCAGATGACCATTTACTTAACTGCCTTCTAGACAAAGGTGACATACTCAAAGCTGATAGAAAAAATGCTGGCTATAAAACAAACAAACAAACATGAAAGGTCTTAATTATCTACAATGCCACTGAACTAAGTGAGAAATGCATACATCTGAACTTCTCAGTATCTACAATTAGACAGAGCTAGCCTGGCTGACCCAGCAGATACCTGTAACGTACACAGAGGCTCTTCTGTTTCTGTTCCTGAGAATGACAGAAATCCTTGTGCACCAGGAGCATAAGAAAAGGACAGAAAGGATTATATTACAGCAAAGAGACTATTAGACTACGGCTAAGGAAATCAGCTTTTACTTTTGTTCTACTTAAGTTCCCAAATGACCCTGAATAAATCGGTTAGGACTTGATTCATAAAGGTATTTAGCAACCTAACTCCCACTGAAATCGAAAGAAGTCAGCATCTGTGACATCTCCTCCATGGTCTCTCTGTACACCTCACTAAAATGAATGTGCAAAAGAGGGTTAGTTGTATTTCCCCTAACTCTGATGGGTTTTGCAAGTCATAGAATTATTGTTGCTTCCAAGACAGTCAGATACCCCAGGTGCAATTACCACAGAAAAGTTAGAAAATAAACTGCTACTGTTGTTCTTCGAATCTAGCCATTTAAAAAGAAGTAAGGAAAGCTTGTTTGTTCCAGTCTTGATCTCTACTGAGCAAGTGCCAAGGCATGCCTTATTTCTAAGTATAAGCCTCTAAATGCATGTCCTCTCCTGCACAGTCTACAGCTCTCCTACTTGTACAAGATCTCCTGGAGCTCACCATCAAGTGCTGTTCAGCATCACCTCTCATTAAGAACTATAGTTATCAATCACAATCAATCCCTTTGAAATTTATCAGCCATCTTTTTTCCTTCCCCTCAGGAAGATACCCAAAATTTGACTTCCCTTTAGAGATCAAGTCAAGATGTGACAAGTTGAACCATCCCTTAAAAATGATGAGCGCTAGAGAAAAATTTGGATGTAATCCACCAGCTTTATTAACTGTATATTTATGAGCACAATTAAAGAAAATTACTTTTAGCTATTTCCAGTTTGGCATCCACAATTCTTTAACGTTGTACTAGGGTTAGACAAATCAAAGAATCTGCCCTGTATATAAATAAGTTATTAGCGTGATAATACCATCTTCCACTATGACCTCTGTAACACTGAAAATGTAACATTCCTAAAAGTACAACTTTGCAAACAAATCTTCAAACAGAGAGTAAATAATAAAAGAGTTTTTCCACCTCCATTTGTCTGGGATATTCCAAATGTATTTTTCTTGAGAGGAACTTAACATGAAAAAGTGAATTTTTTTGCTTTTCACAGGGAAAAGCACAATACTTCATTCCTGAAATTCTTTTATGAATCAGTGACATGTATATCTGTTTATTTTTCTTGCTATCCTGGTATTCTCCAAGAGGTTAAGTGTTTAATCATATTTGATTGACTAATGGCCTGAACAAAGTTTCAAATTCCTCTTAAAGGCCCTTGATTTGGCTAGCTACTGTTCTCTGGAAGAGAACACCTACCTCAAGTCTAACAAAATAAATAATTACGTAAGAGATCAAGACACCTCTACACTATTTTTGCAGTGTCAGCTCAAGTCTCAAAGTCTTATAAAGCCTTCACAGGGAGTTGCACCTGAGCTAATGAGCTCAGCCCGAAGGGACTAGCACCAGACAATAATTTGAGTTTCCATGACTATTTACTACTTGACTTTGCTGAAAAAGTCTGAACAGATGATTTTCTGTTACTTATTGCTAACCATGAGAAAATTTTAAGATGCATTACATTCAAGATACCTGTATTTCAAAAGTATCATGCAGCTATGCTCATCAAATGTTTTGAAACTGTCTTGTGTGTGACATCTGATCTAAACCATAGTCAGCTGCAGCATGCAAAACTTCCCTAGTTTTGAAGTTGCCAGAGTTACTGCAGAACTATTAAAAAGTGTGATATCCTCTTTCTGCTTCCTTCAAGGGAAAATATATTAATCCAATCAACTATTCTGCTACACGAAATAAGAAACTAAGCCCCACAAGAAAACCTTCTTATTTGATAACCTCATGCAACTTGAAGCTTTTTAAACTTTCTACACAGTTACTCAGCCTGAGTCTAAGTCTGTTCTCAATTCCAGACTTGTCCACCATCAATGCTGTTTATATAGTAGCATATACTAATGTTGGCTTTGGGCAAGCTCTGGATTATGCTCTAGGGAAGATGGCCAGCATATACTCAGCAAGGACCAAAAGCTGCTGTTCATGGTATCTGGAAGGAGGGACCAACTGATACATACCAAATGATCCATTACTAACTCCTTTTAAGCACACCATAAAAGTTTTAACCTCAAGCTACATACAGTGTTATGAGCTAGTAATGTAGAGAGAAAGTTCACAGATCTTAGGCTCAGACAACCTATTTGGCCCAGTCTTCAGTCTCCTCTTCATCATGCACCATAGACAAAGCTCCATGTGTAGATTACCACCGCAGAAGGAGAAATAAAATTGTTGTTAGTGATTTGGAGTTTTGTTTTTCTTACTTCAAAACTGTCCACCTAAATCATCAGAACCAGGTTTTGAAAACAAACAAGAAAAAAAAAACACCACCACCAAAACAAGAAACCCCAACCCAATAAAATAAATAGACCCTGAAGCCCAAAATGGGACTGAATAAAAGTGGTTCTAGAAAAGCCACAGTTCAGTTTCAGCTGAAATATGCACCAGTGAGAGCTGCCTTTTAAGGGAATGGTAATTTGCCCTGCTTGTTATATTTCATAGTCCCACAACACTGGGAGGAAGTATCAGACACTGACTCTTTACTGTAAGACTATCCAGCAACACTTGTTTTCCAAAGGAGTTGCAGCCAAGCTGACTTGCACTTCCAGGAGGCTGCCAAGAAGAGGCTGTGGTACAGCGTGGAGCAGTGGGAAGCCCTCTCTCACGGCTATTACAGACCATTCATCTGGGAGCCTGGGAAAATGCCTCTGAGCTGCTGAGTTATCTGGAGCAGCCTGGCAGGTGTTCACTTCCCAGCACAATCTGGCACCTGCATGGCTCTGTAACTAAATTCAGGCAGGTCTTCTCCAAAGTTACGGCACAAGCCTAAGGAGGCTGACTGCCCCCCAAATATTTCCATATCTGACAGACACCTATTTCTCATTGCACAGTATTTTTATATCATCTTTAAAAAACACCTATTTTTTCCTCTCACCCTAGACGTTTCACATTTCTGACAGGTTGTTCTGGATTAGGACTGCCTCTATCTTTGGAAAGTAACAACAAAGTAAATCATTGCAACACATAGGTATTAAAAAAATAAGAGGATAAATTTCTTATGTTACACTGTGAAAGTAAATACATAGGTGCATTAGACTTTCTGAAACACTATATTGTACATTTAAAAAAAAAATCTACATTTTGCTTACGCTAATTATTCCATACAGATTAAGCTATACTAGTAATAATGTTTACAGTATATAGAGCTTTTCATCTTCAAAGTGTTCTACAGACATATTATTACACTGCTTTTTAGCAGTCATATTTCTCCACTTAAAATTCTTCACCACCAAATCCAAATTCCTGATTGTTTGTAAACAAAACCAAAAGGAACATTTTATTCTAAACCTACTGTTAATCATGCAGCTTTTCTTCCCCAAAACAAATGTTCATATTCATAGCATGTACTCCAGAGTAAGTTGCCATTTCTAATTTAGAAGAGATTCAAAACCAAACATTGGCATGTAAGTTTAAGCCCGAATCTAGGATAGGCCAGGGACAGCAGATGCAAGACAGCAGATACAAAAAGCCATCAAGACTTCCTGAGCCTTTTCTGGTGTTTGGAATGGGTACAGAATTTCGGTATCATCTCAGACACACACAACATGCACACACGTAAAAAAAAAAAAAAAAAAATCAACTTCATAGTTAATGACAACAAGCATCTTCACCTACTGCAAATTTTTATACACCAAATAGTGGGTTTCAGAACAGCTCAAACAGCTCAGGATGGCATCCATTCTTTCCATCTATTATGCCTTCAGTTCAAAGAATTTTTAGATGATTTTTTAAAATTTTCATTATTTCAAGAGATAATCACAAGCAAGTACACAGGAAAATGTGTACTGATCAATGTAAAATGAAGCCCATAAACTTTTAAAAAATGTTTAATACTGAAGAAAAAACATTCAGGCCATTAAATTTAGATACATAAAATTGGGACTGAAAAAAAAACCAAACCAAAACCAAACCATGACTTGGGTGCAGTATTGAGTATTGCTGCAAGATCTGATTTTGCAGACTCTAATACTTGTAAATAAATTCAGTGATGTAATCTGCCTCTGTCTTTTTCCAGGGTGCCTTACAGTCAGCTTAAACCAAGCATAGACAAAAACAGATTACTGATTTTCTTCTCCTTACTGCTTCACAATTTTATAAGTATTAGTACTATTCTATCTGCTAAAACTTCTGAACACAGGCAAGTTGCCAACACAAATAGGTGAGAGATCTGTCCCATCAAAGATGTGGGGACAAGATTTAGTTCCTATCAGGGAACAGGGTCCCTGACTGGAATAAAGACATTAAACTTTAAATGAATTTGATCAAGACAGGATGAGATACACCTAGAAGAATCCTCTCTGCTATCAGAACATTGATAGCTGGACATGGCACACTGTCTAAAACCTTTAGAATATGAATCATTAACAGTGAAACTGGACTGAGACATTTTATGAAATCCAAGAGTAGGGTTGTAGGGCTCTCCTCTAGCAGGAAAGGTGTGGAATTCACTCCAAAATCAGAACTATACTGGCCAAACTGGATCCAGGATAAGGTATTTCTTATCCTGCTTGTCATGGGTATTCTGGAGGAAAGAACAGAGAAGAAAAGCATGTATGAGACCATCTGGCTGCAAGATGATAAATGCACCAGATGGTGGTCCTGAGAATACACCAGCTCTGAAGGAAAAAGACCATCTTCCCCTCAGTAATACTTGAGATGGAGATGCAGGCTGATCCAGTCCTGGAAAACAGCCCTTAAGATAGAGTCTTTCAATATCCATTCATAATGTATAAGCAATAATAGCTAGCACCACCTGCTAATGCATTCAAACAGATAAACATAGAGCAATAGATTTGATGGTCCATGTACCATTATTACAGACAACTGTCTTCTAATAGGAGACAAGATTTGATTTCACCCTTTTCTTGATCTCAGACTCAATGACTGTTTTATTAATTGTGATGGGCATTAACACATGAACTGAAAGCTATTTATGAATCCTCACTGTTTTGAGCATACAAACTGTATTCCAGAGGAAGCCACATGCCTGGACTTCTTTAACCACTGGAACGAGCCCGACAACTGAGAGAAAGGCTGAGAAAGGCATCTGTCGCTACCAGCCAAAAGGCAGAAAGAACTGGAAAACAAACCCTATGGTAAACGCTGTCTGACAAGTCAGCAACAGAGGAGAATCTAAAGTCTCTTCAAAGTGGCTGTATCTCCATGAAGCAGCAACTTCGTTAAAAACTGTCTGATGCCACACTGGCACATCAAGCTGAACACCTCCCCCAAAGTGGCCAGACACAGCTGTATCCAAATAGAGCAATGTCACTTACTTACATTACTGAATTCCTCGCAGTGATAAAAGTAAGGTAGAATCTAGCTAAAATGAAACACAGACACTGTGATGGTGACAAGTTTGACTTCCACGGCACTAGGGAATGCATACAGTGGCCTTTAAAACACATGCTTCTTTCAAAAAATACATCCCTTCAGCCTACTGTCTCTGTGGTTTTTTTCCTTAAGGATATCCATGAGCTTCATGAAATTTTTTGATGCCATGAAATACTTGAAAGTGAGGATTTTGTATTTTAAATGTCAGGAATCTCTACAAAGCAAAGTCTCTTCTAGCACAAAAACTCAATGAAAATATGGAAATGAGCCTTTCAGAATTTAAGAGACATGACTCGTTCCCCTTATTGTTCATTAGAACATTATCGTGGGTGCCAATACTATGATGCTGAAAGATTTTCAAATAAAGTCAACCAAATCCTTCACAGGTCTCCAGGCTCTATTTTTTTCCCTGGCAACAGGATCTAACTTCTGCTAAACTTCTTCCCCGAGAGTAAAGGGTTTTAGCCCTATAGCTCCCACAGCTGACAAGACTTTCATCTTCTACTAATAACAAGGTGTCTAGGCAAGCGTCACTAAAAATGTCAGGAATATATTACATCACATGGCTACAAAACCTATGGGTTTGGTGAAAAAAGCCCCACAGACTGCCACTGGAGACATGATGGGACAGAATGAGAGGGAAAGAAAAGCTAGTAGCAGGTATCTTCAGCAGAACTTTAAAAAGATGGCATGAACATGAAAAGGTAGTTTCTTCAAAGCTGATCTTGATGTATAGCAGTAATAGATGTTCCTGACTTTCTTTTTTGAGGACTCCTGTTAGGATAGCCCAGTGGAGCTGAGAGGTAGATATTGATGGTCATGACTCCTCTTTTCTTCTACCCTATCACCTAGAGAACACTTCAAAAGAAAGTGAGTTCTAAGAGACAAGTGTGGACTTGAACCAGCACACATTTCACACTGTTGTCTGAATAAAGCAAGTTGTGCCAGAGGTTCATGGGTTTTTGTCTTTTCACACAACAGGCTCTTGCCAGGTTTATAACAACTCAGAATATAAGAAAATTCTGGAGCATAGCAAATAGGTGGAAAGTCACCACAATGGAGCCTTCTGTATTTTCTCTTTTTAAATGCTGGGAAATAGACCATAATTAAGTCAGCTGCTGAAAGGCTCTATTTCCAAATAACTCTCAATTTCTTTCTGCTCTCACAAGCTCTGATGCAAAGAGGATACCACCAAAAAGACCAAGAATGACCCATGATTGTGATCATCTGATCAGCGCCACTCAGCTCCACCAGTGAAGCAGGTGCTTGTTGTGGTACAAAGAGCTGGAGACCGACTGCAAAATGGTTTGTAACAATCTGCTCATTTTAGCTTACTCAGGAGTGCAGTGTTGTAAGGGTCCACCTGAATTACGCAGCTCAGTATCCTGCAGTTTCTAGCATCAGTGTAACAGATGCTAAGTGCAAAAAAATGCAAACAGAACATCCTCTTTCTCAATATTAAATACCAAATTTAAGGTCTTTTATATAAAAGACCAAAACCCATGAACCTGTCTTGTGCCATGGGAAGACAACAGAAAACAACAGACAGGCATTGCCCATATGCTATGACACACACACAGGCACACACAAAAAAAGAAAACTATCTTAATTAAAAGAATAAGAGAAAGATACTCCGTAAACAAATACAAGATGGTCACGTTCTATCCTTTCTAAAGCAAGCTTCATCATTTAAACAACTTTGTTTTCCATAGATTTGTATAGTGAATATTTCACAGGTGGAATGTATCTCTCTGAATAAATGTAATTTGCTTTGCATTGGAATATCTCTTACCTGTTTGAAGTTGATGGAATACCTCAAGTTCTGTTACTATGCCCACAATGTATATTCAAGATTGCACTGGACTTTTTTTCCTCCTCAAGTATTTATTTGCTGCACTACTAAATGTTTATTTACTTCTACACATTTTTAATAAATTAAAGCCCGGGCCCTGCAAAGCTTTGCTGGTGTAGTTTTGGTTATAGTCTGTCACTTGTCCCTTTGTAGTAAATAGAAATACTCAAGTGTGTAATAAATACAACATATCTAGTACCTTCAATGGTGAACCAAATGTACATAACTGCTCTCACTGAACTACTTATGCAAAGAAAGTATGCATAACTTTTTTCAGGAATTAGCCCTCCATCTCTATCTGCACAGACTTCTGTAAAGCCTCATAAAAATTTTCCAAATATAAATAAACCCACAAAAATGTTTGCAATTTAAAAATCTGTATTTTCTCTCTACCTTTGCCATATGATAATGACATTTAAGAACAAAAGAACAAAGGAGAGTATTATTGTGCAATAGGGTAACATGGAAAGTTTAAAAGAAATTCCCATTCATATTTAACCATGAAATTACACCCACAATTACTTCCAGTTATAATGAAAACAGAAAGGACTTCAATGTTCAACACATAGGTATAATGATTTTCTTAAAACGTAATGACAATTTTTGTTTTTCTTGGACTGCTGGTGATAGTTTGGGGACTTTTATATTGAGACTTTTAGGGAATGCAAGAGTTAAAGATGTGTAAAACAGATTTTCTCACAGTTTAAAGAGAGCAAAACAACACATTTAGGAAACCAGACAGCTAAAAGGTCAAAACGTTACACTTCCAGGTCAAACTTCTGGTTGCAATTAAGTAAATTCCTCCAAACATTTCTAGGGAAATCATATTTCTTTTAGGTTTTATTTCAAATCCCTATTCTTTCTTGCTTACATTGTAACCAAAACAATATTGCTCTCTTTAGAAACATTTAATAAAGCATACTTAACTTTTTTTTTAAGAAAAGGAACCTGACATTTCATCTCAAAATAAAAATCAAATCCTTATTTTTTATCTCATTTAATATACAGTTGAATTAATTAAAAAAAAAAAAAAGAAAAAGAAGCTATCAAACCTAGCTAATTTTTAAAAGAACAGATGCAGTTTTTCTTTTCCCCTTAGAAATCACATATCCTTTTTCATCCACTTTCATTACCTGTATTTTCATAGTAGGGTTTGGTTTGGGGTTTCTGGGGTTTTTACTAAATCAAGCTATTTTCCCCCTACTGTGCAGTAATTAAAAAACCCCCTCAAACCCAAGATGCTGACAATGGTCCTGATGTAAATGCTTACATGCCTGCTAAA
Organism: Haliaeetus leucocephalus; assembly: GCF_000737465.1. Lineage (NCBI taxonomy): Eukaryota > Metazoa > Chordata > Aves > Accipitriformes > Accipitridae > Haliaeetus > Haliaeetus leucocephalus. Next base: position 13,260,166 of record NW_010972886.1, read on the forward strand.
ACATGCCAGCAATCTCATGACTCCTATTACTGCCCAACAAGACTACTTAGGTCTAAAAACAGAGAATCTCTGCCCCAGTAACACAGAGATTTTCAGAGTTTTTTTCAGAAGTCCCAAATGCACAGCCACACACAGACACAGCATTATCTGCACAGGGACAACAAGCACAACAGGAATGCAGCATATGTGGTTTTTGTAACACACAAGAGGTAGACCTGGTATGCACCTAAACAACACAACACACTATGTATGTTAGCAAGTGATATATGCAATCATACATACCCAAGCTGAAAAAATGAAATCCTAAAGGTGTACTCAATACTACATTAAAAATTTAGCCAAACACAGAAGATACAACCAGATTCAGACATTATTTGCAAACACTTCAGCAGAATGCACGTATTATGCTAAACTGCCCTCACTATCTGCAGCATATTCCAGGCAGCACAGTCTTCGAGCTATCCTATACACGTATTTGTAAAGGTCAGACAGCTAAGGAAAGTCAGGTCTACCATACTGACCAAATAATTTCTTCTCTGGTATTTTAGACATTCCAACACAAGGAATTTGAGCATTAAATGCAGACCACAGAACCTATAAAATGCTTCTAGAAGAAATCCTATTTGCCATGTTCACAAAGGATGATAATTTAAAGTCAAATTTATTATTCAGAAGATTTCAATTGAAACAGTAAGCACTCAAAAAAACCCAAACTTATCTGCTACCTATTCCACCTGTGCATAATGCTTAAATAGGTCCATAGAAGCTGTACACTGATACCCTATCCTCTGCATTCCTGCTTCCAAGTGACTACAGAAGCTTTAAAAAACTATACAGAGCACACAAGAAAGAGTACCTTCAAGAGGAACAGATGTTACAAAGAAGAATCAGGAAGTCAAATAAGAAATGGTAAGCGCTTAAGGACAGATTTCAAAATCACTCCGTGAGGATTCCAAAAATGCTGAATTCCCAGTTGGGACAAACAGATGCTAAGGGCTGTTTCAAAAGGTAGCTGTATGTTCCCTGGCCTAGATGAGAGTCACTTTGATATTCTCAAGTGAATATCAAATCAGAAATTAAAGGTAGGGTTCATCTTGCCTAACTTGCAACATCTGCATCAAACTAGTATCCTAAACTTCATTTTTAGCTGATAGATATTAATTGCCTATTAACTTCTAGCCAGCTTTGATAAACTGAAAGAGGAGACATAATTCCACTTTGTAAATACACATGATGAAAAGAATCATATGGAAACAAGAGACAAACAAAAGATGGAAGCAAGAGATGGAAGCAAGAGAAAGAAACAGAATGAACCAAGGCAGATAGTAATTAAAGATTAGAGGTCAAGGCTGTTTTCAAAACCAACACCAAATTATTTCTTCTCACAAAAATACACCAAATTAAACAATTCTCCTGTTGTTTTCAATGAATATTGCTTTTCAATACAATACTAACTACATAAACCACTTTATTAAGGGTATCTTTAAAATAAATACACTATTTCATTTCCTATCCAAGACCATAAATAACTTCACATGAGAGCTGCAACTAGGGAAGATGTAAAATAAGGAGAAGGCATTCAACCCACCTGGTGCTGCAGCTGCAAATGTCCCATGTAAGACAGGGACAGCAATTGCTGAAGTCTCTGCAAGTATCAGTGTAATAACAGGAAGACAAAGGTAGGTCCTTCAATCTAGAAAGTGCAGAACTTAATCTTTGAAACACAGTGACTCTCTCCGACATACTAATGAGTTTTCAGCTTATAGTGCAGGCTCTTTCCAGAAAAGTACCATGATAAGAAAGGCCACACTGGGTAAGATCAAAGGTCCATATAGCTAAATGCCTTGCATGTAGAAGTTGCTCTAACTGGCTCCAAGGGGAGACTAAATACAAGAGCAAAGTGCATGTGATTATTTTCCCAATACTCTCCCAGAATCCAAACACTCTCAGCTCAGGCCTTTATTGAACCACAGGGGATCTGTGAATTCTGTACCCTCCCTGGATTACTCTCCCATGTTCTTGTGGACTCAGTGTAAGCTTTTATCATACCCATTATCCTTTGACAAAGAGTTCCACAGTTCTGCTAACTACCATGGCACTTCCAATACCTTCATTTGATGCCCTCTTGTTCTCAAATTGGAAGAGAATGAGATAAGAAACGATTTTGTAGATCTCTGTTGTGTTCCTCCTAATTCATATCTTTTCCAGGCTGAAGAGTCGTAGTACACTTAACTGTTCCCCGTATTTGGCATGTTCCCCTTATTTGGCATGTTCCCTGTATTGTATTTCCTCATCTTGGATCATCTTTGTTGCCCTTCTTGGAGTTTTTCCCAATTCTATTCTATTATAATCTAAGGTAAGAAAAAAAATTCCTAAAAAGAAGATACCTAAACAGTGCATAAGTACGGGTTTTTTGTTCTTGTCAAATATCCTCTACCCTGAGAAAAGAACAACAAAAAAATCAGATATATAAACTTGATCTTCTAGAAGAAAAATGTTTTCGTGAAAAAAGATGCCTTTATTCCCCATTATCTGGCTGTAAAAAATGGAAAAAAGTAATCTAAGACAAATACAGGAAATATTAAGTACAAGATACTAATAAAAACATTTTTCATAAGTTCTCGCATAAGTTACTGCATACTTCAGGGAGCTATGAGGCTCTGTTTTCACAGACAGATGAATGTAAGTTTAAAGTTCACGAAGGTCTGCAGGACTTGGCCACAAATCATAAATGAGTCCACTGTAAAGAAGCTGCAATATAATTCTTTTCAGAGACAGAAATTATGATGTGCAACTGCAAACATCAAAGTTAATTTAAAAGACTTCTGTCCTTCTCAGTCCCCTATGGTAGTTTATCTGCCATAGCTTACTTTCCCTCCAGTTGCACCCATCAAATTTTTGGGGAGCTGCTCTTTAAGCAAGATAGGTAAAATTATTCTAGCTCAAACCAAACAAAACACTGTTTATAGCAAAGGAGTAAGAGTTAACAGCTGGGAAGGTGGGAATAAATCAGTTTTGCTGCTACAGGATTGTAACGTGGAACATACCCTATGAACGTCTTACACAATTCATGTTCTACAGTAATAGCGAACACTCCTAAAGCAAACTAGGGCAGTCTGAAAAGGGTGTTTTCCTTAAAAATATCATAATGCTCAAATTAAAATGCAAGGCCAGAACAGTTTGGAGTATTTACCATCGTGAATTATTGTATATTTTTGTGAGCTTACAGGAGCCAAACAAATAGTTTCATTAGGAACAGAAATGTATTTTCTTATTAAATTGCATCTCATGCACTTTTTATACTAAATAAGATGTGAACTTTGGCTCCAGATCTTTGTATGGCTGAACTATTCTTAATAGCGCTTGTACTTCTTCCAGTTTCCCATTTTAGTAAGCTTATCAGAAGTTAATGTCTAAAAACTTAATGTCTGAGACTTCTACCTGTTAATAAAGTTCAATCACATTTGCAAAAAGCAACAGGGGTAAAAAGGTGGACAGACACACACAGAGAAAACATGGTCACAATAAGCCCCATTTCCTTAGAAAACTAGGTTAAAAATATTAAAAAAAAAGATACACAATCCCAGAAAAAGCAGATAAAATCAAGCTGGGAGCTCACTGTGCCATGTGACAGCATGCTAATTATTTTCACTGTAGAAGAGACTGTACAATAAAAAGATCTGAAATCAGAGCAAAAATGTTTCACCCTTAAGCCAAGAAAAACAACAAGGATGCTAGGGAAGGAATGAGAAAAGATCTGAAAATTGCTTGTAGGATAAACATAGTTAACTTTTTCCTCCCTCAAGAGGGGGAAGAAGGTCAGTTTATGAGATACCTTCTTCCTTCCTTCCATTTCAAACATGGACATTTCTACCAGACATATTTTCTTTCCGCATCCTCCTTTTTGTTTTGTCTGTGCCCACATAAACTTTGCCTTCTTCCTTAATTTGCCACAGTCCTCCCTTTGTCATTCTCCTGTATTTAATATCTGCACTCTGTCCTCTTTATAGTTTCTTGTTACTTAATTCTCATTGGTCTTAATCAAAACCAGCCACCTTCTGCAGAACACAAAAAAACAGGCTCTGCTTTTAGCTTGTTTAAGTCTACAGTAGGTGAGCATTATGACACACTAACATGCTTGACATCACTAAAACCCAGTACGTGTTATTGAATAGCACAAGTGGTGCAAAGTGAAAACGCATGGTGCATATATATAAAAACATAAGTTCTAATTTTAAAGATGATACATTTGTAAAGTGAAGTAGTGGGTTTTTTTTAACGAGACAAATTCACTAATACATGGACTTTGTTATTGGATGGCTTACATTCATTGAACTTCAAATAATGCAAGCAAACCATACCTGATCGATGCCTTTCTTGCATGATTTTGGCCATGCAGATTGGATCCAGGCAAAATTAAATCTTTGAAAATCTACCCCACATTAATTTTCTCTTAAAAAAATAAAACAAACCAAAATCAAACACGTTTGGACATTAATTAAACACAGGAAACAGAGAGTTTATACCAAAGCCTATGTCCAAAGACTAAATTAAAGCTTACTTTGGCAAATTGTTCATACTGGCCATTTGGGAGGGGTGGGGAAATTGTTCAGACAGAAGGAAGAATAGGAAGAACTTGCTTGTCTTGGCTACTTTTTCTCATTTTTCCATTCTTTCTTTCTTCTCCTGTGTGTAACACCCACAGATTTCCTAATGAGATGGTATGCGACCCACCACACACTGCCGTGTGGGTGTAACTTAAATGAAAAAGAAATGTAAATTAACAAGTAACATGCATGGATATTTATATTATGTGCCACAAAATTGTAAGGTGGTATTAAATAATACTAATAGTAAACATAATATAACATTAATACTACAAAGAATTTGTGATAGGTGAAAATTTTCTCTTCAAAATAGTTGCAGTAACCAGCTTAACAACAGCCTTCTCTGCTCAACAGATCTAGACAGCAGGACGAGATCTGTTCATCAAAGTAAGGTAGCTTGGCTTCTATTTCTGAAGAAAATCCTAATATAACATGCTTTGATATTAGAGGTAGCCTGAAATCGTACTAATGCTGGTCTGATAATTCTAATAGATTTTGAATACATCCTGCAATGTGGACAGCAAACCAATTAAAATTGACCTGAAAAGACACAAGTCCAAATAGGGGTGGAACACTGACCTGGGATACTTGAAGCAGTAAATAACCAGCTAATAAGCATCTTAATGTTCCTTCTATAGATACACACTCTTCCTTACAATAGCGGAGGTTTTACAGCAGTGAAATGCTAGACACAGAGTTGCATAACTTTGACCAAAAGAAACCACATTCAGTTTGACGAGCTCAAAAACTTTTAATAACCTCCAAATGCAACAATAGCTGAAAGCTTAATTTCACCAGCAGCACCTACAGTATGCATATGTAGTTAGCCACATACCAAGTTTGTGCATTTCTTTCCATGCTACAAAACACTGTCAGCCAAACACTGGCCAGATATCTTGCACTTAGCCTGTTCGTGAAAAAACACAAAAACATATCATTGTACTCTACAAACAGAACCTGTGATCCTAGAGAGGAAGGAAAAACACAAGAGGTTTTGGAGCCATGTTCTTGTGGCTCACCTAAAAGGGTCAGTCCCTTAGAGGTAGGTCCCAGTTTCTCCAGTGAACACCCATCTATTCTGTTATTTCCTTCTCAGGTAAGAACAAACTTGAATGTAACTTGAATAAACTTGATTCTTGGACTTGAACAAAGCACTCCTTTCTTACAAATTACAGCCCTGAGCAAGGCAGGCTGAGAAAAGAGGAAAGAGATGGATTTGAAAATTAAGTTCAACATGAATGTTCGTTATCACAGACTGTTTTCTTCCTTTATTTCCTTAGTGTTAATTAACAACAGTGAGAATAACTGCAGAAAACTGATGGAACAGTAATTCTGCCTCATCCAAAGTAAATATTCTTTAATCTAAAACTGTCACAAATCTTACTGATGACCTCCTCAAATGCACATCCTTAAGTTTTTCATTTTCAGGAAGCAGAAGATCAGTTCACAACCCTGGGACAGCATACCAGTATTTTTACTGAAAAGTTCATGATATAAAAGAAAACATAAGACCCTAAAATCTCACAAACACCCTCAAATTAGTGTTGCATCTGTCTGCATATATAAAAACAGTTATTATGTCAGGCAGTTTTATCTTACAACATAATTGTTTTTGAAAACCTACTTTTTACTGAGGTAGCAAACTTTAAAAAAATAAATACTAAAAACTATCACTCTGTAAAAGAGAACACAGAAAAACCTGAACAAATCTCAGAAATTCTGATCCCACCCTCTGTAATGTCCCTCTGCTTTCACTGTAAGAAAATTGTTTGTTCACTCAAAACCAGAAAAGTATGGGGGTCTGAAAGTTCATGTGTTTTATAAACATTGATAATATTTTAAAGGGATAAAATGTAGTTACAGCTTGGAAGGAAAAAAAGGGTTTGAAAATCCTTCAGTGTCCTGAAGCACTTTTCCTTATGCGCTATTGTGTTCTTGTGGGTGGAAAAAAACCCTCTTGTCATGCCATGACAATCCAGCTCCCACATATGCCTAAAATTTTGCAATAATAAGCCAACCATACAGTATTTAACCTGCATTTGCTTTATTAAAAACACTCATTACTATTGATAATAGTGTTTAAAGCTGCAACCATCAATTAGAATTCTACAGGAATATACCTTTTCAATAACTGAAAACATTTTGAGAGGCAAAGTATTTCTTCAGAATTAAATTTGTTAACATAATAGACACTGAATTCAAAAATTTGTATCAGTATACTGATTGTACATTGCAAGTATGTAATTACATTCATTGTGGAATTCATATTTCAGTAGAGATCTATATCAGTATATTTAAGGAAATGTGAAAAACTGTAGCCAACCCAAGGCTTTACTATTGCAGCCCTTCTTTTCTGTGACAAGTTTATAACACGCTCCAAGGCTGGTAATAAAAAAAGTCATTATTTCCTAAGAACTATTTAAAAATAAATTGCTTGTGTGATATAACTCCAACAGATAAGCCTATCAACTTTAAAACCCACCACGATGACCACAACAGCTAGTGAAATAACATTAAACAAAAACTGGCAAGCCATTTAGCCCCAAAGCTGATTTAACATTAGAGCACAAGCTATAGTGATCATTATCTGTAGTTTCAAACATGCACGTACTGAAATTGCACCTATTAGTCTCACCACCCTCACACACACCAAAAAAAGTTCCAATTGGATAAATGCTCTTAATACTACTGTTCTCTTCTGCACAGTCACTACCCCCAAGGTCACTGATGCTACTGCCAAACCTGCAGTAACACCACTGAAATGACAAATGCTGTTTATTACATCATAGCAACTTTTTGAGACAGAAGAGATGGTCAGAAGAGGGACATTATTTCTAAATAAGAAACTTCTAAACTAAATGTTCAAGTGGAAAGGAGACTTAACAAACCAGCAAGATTTCCATCAATTTTGGAGGACCCAGGATTATACCATTTATTATTTTTAATTCTAATGATAGGCTCTCATACAAATAGTACAAGTGTTATGCTCATTTTTCAGGAACACGGAAAATTAAAACCCACTTTCTTTTTTCAGTAACACAGCTAAGTAACATAAGTAATTTCAGACCCAAACACCAGCTGTTTCAGGCTTACTGGCTTTCCCAATGGCAAATTTCTCATGGAAAAAATAAAGAACAGCAGTTTCCACCATACTTTATCTCACTTTATCTCACAATAACTTAAAGAATTTATTTTACCAGTAAGACACAAAGGACCAGATTGTGCATGTTCCATTGATTTCCATTGACCACGTTGTTTAGGCGCTTCCAAGTAGTGTTTGACCCTTGAAGCAACAACTTCTTCTAGCAGCATGCAGACCTCCTGCAAGAGTAACCATTGGCCTATTTAGATCTACAGTTACATACATGCCCACAGACACACAGAAGAAATCAATACAAATAAAATCACATAAAAAGGAAAAACATTATCTGCAATTAAGTACTGAGGTATTACATAGAGGTGAAGCATGCACAATTTAGGAAATTAATGGGGGGGGAGGTCAAACAATTTTGTTACAAAAGAAGAAAGGAAGGACATTATGAAATTCTCACTTGGCAGATGAAATACATTATATTACAATACTAATAATTTTTGAACAGCAAATTAGTTTCATTTGTACGCAAAGTAGGAAAAATACATGTTAAAAATGTATCATAACATTAGGTATTTAAGCAAAATATGAGTAAAAATCATCCCAGGAATTGTCAACATGCTATTTCTCTGCAAGAATCCTTATACACCACAAAGGATATTTTAGTTCAATTCAGTGTAATTTTGGGGGGAAGACTCTGAGCTAATTAGGTCACAGCAACCTAATTTTTCTAGTTCATTTACATTTTTCTGCTTCTAAACATAACCGTCCATATCTTTCATATTTTCTTCAACAAAGCACAATAAAAACCACATACAACTCAAGAACAAACCCTTCAGCCAGAAGAACGATAGAGAAAAAATTGAGTAAAAGCAAAAAATTAATCTCTTGAATACCAGAATAGATTTTCAGATTAATACTTACACACATATTTGAGACTTTTCCCCTCAGTATTCTCATTTTCCATTGTGCATAACTATGTGCTCACAGAAATGATACTTTGTGGCACAAAAAACCATCTTTTATCTTTTTACAGTGCTTGGATAACAGACAAAATTATATTAGTACAATCTAAACTAAAATATCTTGGCTTAAAATCTACTTTTGATTAATCTAGAAAGTATGCAGAGCAACAAATTTTTAACATATTACTCTAAAAGAAAGCAATGCACATATATTGGTCAACCACAAACAGTATTTTCTCCTTACAGTAAGAAATACATTTTCCTTTCTGCTTGAAAAGTACAATTATAAAATACCGTATTTACTTATTCTTCTGTTTAACTCATTAAAGTGATCTCATTACGCATTCTTTCACAGGACTATGCATTCAGGTTAGAACGAAAAGGTCTACAAAGCTGCGGAAACATTGTGTGCATTTTGTTCCTTCTGCAACAATAAAGATTACCACGCACTTCCTTAATTTACATGGAAAATATTTTAGTTGTTGTGCTTATGGAAATATTATTTAAATGGTTCTCCACAAAGAACTATACAGACCTATATTTAAGAAAGCATAAACAAGAACAAGCTTCAAGAGAATCATCTCTACATAGTTTCCACCGCTAAAAAGCACTTGTAACTGAGACCTTCTATATGGAGAGATCATAGCAATGACATGAATAGAAATGAGTTTAATACATGTTTCTCAAAGCACAAAGATGAAACTTCAACTTTATTATTCCAGGGGAAAAAGAGATAGGACAGAAAGGGCAGGGAAATTTGAAGGGCAGAGAGAGAGAAAAGTTCCCAAATGCCTCAATTTGCATCTTGCAGCAATCCCAAGATGACCCTCCATATAACACATGGTACAGCAGTGTGCAAACTGGCCTCTACAATGCCCAGCTAGACAACATGCACTATACTTTCTTACACCAGCCTCATGCTGATGGGCACTCATTTAGTTCCCAGCCTGCTCTACACAACCCATGCTCCAAGCAGGAGCTGGCAGCTGACAGGCCAGCACTGCTCTCTCCTTCTGCCTGGGACCATGTCACCAGGCTCCATTTGTTACAAACAGCAGCCGCTGACTTTCACCCAGGGTAAGCAGGGGATCAACAGAAATAGTGTTTGTGTTACGAGGGGTCTAAGAGGTATCTGCTTTTGCTACAGACAAGCAGAGGGCTGTACCACCATTAGTATTTTCCAGAATTTGGAAACAACAAAAATGTACAAAACTGCTTGTGATGAATACGTAAAAGCTCTCATGAAAAAATATGTAGGCATAATTTGCCTATAATACCTTATTGACCTTTTTCTTCCCACTTTAACAAAGATTCTGCATAGGACTTTCAGGAAGTGAATTGTAAAGCTATTGGAATCACACTTCTCAGTTGTCGAAAATATGCAACCTTTATACTTCACTCAAAATGTGCAGTCACAGAAATGTAATGAATGCTGCCCTGTCATGCCTCTTGATTAAATCAATCATGATCTAATTTCCTGAAATTCGTATCTTTTGTTCTGGCAATCTTACAAAATACATTTTGAAAACACTTAAAAGTCAGATAACCAGGACAGTAAAACTGGTTATAAATAGAAGGGGTAATGAGTATTAATTTAGTCAGAAAAAAGTAGTCTGAAAGATTTCCCCCTATTTTCTTCTTTCGCTACTTAATAAAGCACAAATCGGATGAACCACATGCTGTTAAATATTCTGCTTTCGCTCCCTCAGGATATTAATTTATTGCTTCTTTTAATTTTATTTAAACGTATTACTTTGAGACATACGGGGATGCTCTGCAGTGACAAGTTAATTATGCCATTATTAGGAAAGCTATCTGCTGAAAATTACCGTAACGGAGACTTGCGGGAAATTCCAGAGGAATTTGAAACATGTCCTGCATTCATTTTCAATAGGGAACTTCTCAAGTTCCCACACAGACTTAAACAGGGGAAAACTCCCACCCGCAACTCATCACAAGATTGTAACAGAAATCACACAGAATCTGATGAAAGTTACATTCATAATTTTGCTGGTCACTGATGCACTGATTTTCCAAAATTTCATCTGTTGTCAGGAAATACAAATGATACACTTCAAAAAAAAAAAGATTGGGAGTTTCTTTTCATAAGATACAATGGTTCTACTATAGTTTATCATGCACATTCATTATGTTTTCGTGCACTCTCTAAACGCAACATAATTCACACTTCTTGGAATGAGAAAAAACAATAGAAAGATATTTCACCAAAAAGCTCTGCAAAAATGATACATGTCACAATTTGTTTTATATCACTCTGGATAATTTACAAGCATTCATGAGAAATATGTTTTTAAAATTAAGTTAGAAGAATCAAAATAGCCTCCACACATGCATGTATGCACACACATGGAGTTTAAAAATGAAAAGGCAAATTGAAAGTGGTCATTAGTGACCCAAAAAGCACACATGGTTGACTTAGGGGTCCCACAGCAACCGTTGATGGTTAGGTGTAACTAGCAATATTCTCATAACACTGAAAAATTCTGAACAGTTCAAGGCAATCCAACTTTTTTCCTGCAGCTACATGCTTTTGAAGTAGAATTGATATTTGTTGTACCTCTTTCTCATGATGTGAAAACCAGCTGGTGTCTTTACTGGAGCCTTGAGGCAAAATACGAACATCCACCAAAACAGCAAAGTTCCCACACTGAAAAAAAACCAAAGAAAAAAAGTTCAACTGTAGCTGCTAGGAAGGACATGTCAAGCAGACAAGGAGGTAAACAATCAGGTAAGCATATGCATCTGATTCAGAGATTCAGCAGGCAGAACATAAAACTGTGGAAGATTATGAAGTATGGAATTAAAAATTTACCATTGCTTGTGGGCTTAATGAGAAACAAGAGCACCAGACATATCTTGGATAGCTCACTGAAAAGTTTAAACAATAAAAAGCACAAGTACATGGAATCTTCTTCTGCTATCTAGATGCCACTTTTAAACCTGAGTTCAAGCAAATTTTAAGGTGTGAAAAATTAGCTATTCCTTCACCGAACTCCCATCCCTCTATTTTCTGAGAATTTAGTACCATATTGGTTATCTAATTTGCATTTTAAATTTATTAAGTCCTTAAAAATTCAGCCTCTCTAGAAGTATTTTCCTCTCTCCAAACTACCTAATGTAAAGAACAGCAAGTTTGAAGAACTTGTGGCAAATACCTAATAGTCATTGACATCCATCATTTAGCCAATACTATACTTTGAATAGTTAAATGAGAATAAGGCTAGTCTATTAATAAACACTATATGTAGTTGTTAGGATGATACAGGCTACATCCCAAGACACATCAACTATTTCTAAAATTCCTTGATAGGCTTTAATTGAGGACAGTGTGACATATGAGGTTTAATTATTTTCTTTCATCAGTACATCAGTCATTACAAGGACCTTCTAACGTAAGGAAGAGTGAACAGCACAAACACATCTCCTTAGTTCCGCCGTACACTAACTCACCTCTAGCAAAAAAATACTGATTTTTTTCATGCACAGAGATACGGTGCATTAAAAACTAATGCTTTCCCTTTCTTCTACTATTACACAGCACTGAATCTCACTCAGACATCCTTTAACTAAACAACTTGCAAGGTAAAAGCCAATTTCATCATTCTGTTTTGGCTGCTTGTGCTGCACTTGTGATGCAATAAACTCACTCTTTGAGAAGACTGGACCTGTGTGGTCATGGCAACCGCACATCCGGAATGTCTGATGGAATAGAAACAACATTCTGATTGCAGACAAATCTCAAATGTGTATGTACAATCCAGCATTAGACTGGTCTCATTTCAAGTGGATGCTGCAGCACACACTTCCTGTCTTAACTCCCTCTCTCCGTACTTGCTCTTCACTGCCAAACATCTGCAAATGCCACACCAGAATTCTAACTGCTAACAGAGTTAGCTCTAGAAACAGTATGATATATATTTTTACACCACAGTTGTACATCTACAGTCTAAGAGGTACATCTATGACTTAAGCTTATGGTACAGCAGAAGTACAGTCTTTGAGAGTACCCTTACCCGTACAGTTAGTACAGACAAAATTTAGCATCAGTTTTATTAATCATGACAGCATATTTGGTGAATTAGAAATTTCTGGGTTTACAAAACACTTAGATCTGTAAATTATCCATGAACAGAAGTATTTAAATAATTACTTAAATATAATTAAAATATAGTTCACGACCAATATTGTATTGTAACTAGAATGCAAAAGTTTAGCAAATGAAACCGCCATTGTGAAATCATTTTGAGAAACTTCTAAGTTACTTACAGATATCAGTCACTGAAAGAGCAGAATGCTTTGATCTGTTTTATCAAAAGGCTTCTCTTTCCTCAGAGAACCAAGACGTACCAGATGGCTGCAACAGCAAACCTCTCCAAGCTTTAAATTGATGACAAAATATCTCTCAAAAATCTCTGGTGAATCATTAGTCATCTCCAGCAAACTTATGACTTGACTACTGAACTTCAAAGTTAGGAGACACTGCATATTATAAAGTCAGTAAATTATTCATGCTTCAGCACTTTAACAATGAACAAGTATTTGATACATCAAGAAAAGTCAAATTATCAAATGCTACATGTTAACTTGCATCATTTCTATTGACTACAGAAACTTTATATGTAGATAGAGATGCAAACAATAGACCTGTGTTTCAAGGAGAGATAATGTTAGTAATTATTTTCTTTTGAATGGCAACGTTTGTCTCATTTGCCAATCTTGAAACAACTGAAAAAAAGAAAATAACGAACCATATTTGAAACTATATAACAGAACAGTTCAGTGTTATCTTAAAAATATTACAAACAGACCAACCATTTGTAGTACTTCAAAGAAAAACAAATAGATATGAATAATGCATAAATCCTTGTAACAGACAAGCTTTTGCAATGGAAGATTTATATCCCTCTGAGTTTTGGAGCACTCTTCTTGTAGACAGCATATCTGGAACTATTTCAACATCCAAAAGCCAACAGTTTTGCCACTCAATTAGAATAGCTTTGGCACAGAACACAGGGAAGCATAACTGTCACAGACAAAGAGGAATATGGGGAATAAGAGAATACAAGCACAGATCTTTCTGGCTCTTTTTACCTCCTATTTTTCGTAAGTCCTGAACATGATATAAGCAACAACTCCTATGCAGGCTTCTTTGCACTCTCAAATTATACAATACATTGTATACCCTACACCTGCATTTATACTTTATATGCCTTCACACAGTACAGCTTTATGTCTGATATTTACACCAAGCAGCTCAGTACAGCTTTGGCTGCTCCAGCAGCAAAGGAAGAGTTCTCTGTACAGACTAAATTCCAATACAAGTAATTGTGGGGAACAGAGGGAAGCGGAAGAAAAATTTATACTGTTTATATTGGCAGTTTGATGATCTTATAAAAGTTTCTAAATAATTTTTATTTTTATTCTGAAGACATGCAATTCCATGAAAATACTAGCTTTTATTTTAGAGGAAATTAAGTGTTTGCAGTCATTGTGGCTACAAGAAGCAATCTGTGACTCCTAGGTACTGAAAGGCAAACAAAAAGAACAGAAATTTTTAATTTTATGTTTTCAATCTCAAAATTTGCACTGGAAATGATTTTTAGAGGTGCAATTGTCAAAACTGAAACCCGAACGCCTGATTTGAAAGGAAATACTTTTGTCAAGAATCAGCAGAAAAACATTTCACTGAAAAATTAAAGACAAACAGATGCACCAATTTGATATCCTCCATAATTCTAGAATGCGAAAAGTCTTCACTTTTACAAGCTGGTTTTTAATGTTAACATACTTACTCTAACAGTCTAATAACATTCAGTGTGTTATTAAACAAAGGGCTTTAAATGATCTCAGAATGTTGTTAGTCTATTGTTGTACAGTAATGGCATCTGATTCAGAACATATTTTCAGGAATCAAACTGTTTATACAAATACATCAAACACTTCATAGATTCTGCAAATAGAAAAGATAACCAGACGTAACAAACAGAATGAATACCAACGCAAAGTAGTAAGTCAGTCAAAGAAAGTTATTTGCTCATAACCTGTTAAAATCTTGACCCTGGATAAGCACACATTAGATGGTGGATTATTATCTCAAATCCCCCAATAAGCAGATAAACCCAAACAACTTTTATTGATATACTCATCTTTACAATCAGGATGCTCCTACATGGGTACTTCTATTTCTTTAAACTGCATTACTTTAAATAGTGTAACAGTCATTATAAACAAAAATACTTGGGATGCTGGGAATAAGCATGATGAGTTTGTATTCAGTTACATAATTCCAAATGTGCTGTATCATTAAACCAGACAGGACTGGAGAGCCAGCCTCCCAAGACACATATTAGCATTTCCTATTTCTGTGATTATTCTACAGATGTGGGCTGTAGGGTCAGAATTAATTGATGCTTAGTTGAAAAGGAAACATATGATAGTTTGGCTAGCTCTTGGGGGTGGGTGGGAAGGAGGCAAGCTGCAACTGTCACACACGCTTTCACTTTCCAGAAGGACAGCTGCAAACATAGGTGACACCACCAGTATAATAGTAGCAGTTAGCTTGAAGTTGGCTGCCTCTGCTTCAGCTCAGAATGGTCTTTGTAGTACCAAAAGCTTGGGGAGTTTGTTACATTAATTGGTCTACAGAAAGACAGTACCTTTCCCTGTAAGCCTTGCTTTGTTTATTGTCCTGGTTTCAGCTGGGATAGAGTTAACTGTCTTCCCAGTAGCTGGTACAGTGCTATGTTTCGAGTTCAGTACACGAAGAATGTTGATAACGCTGATGTTTTCAGTTGTTGCTCAGTAGTGTTTAGACTAAAGTCAAGGCTTTTTCAGCTTCGCATGCCCAGCCAGGGCACAAGAAGTTGGCACAGGACACAACCAGGGCACCTGACCCAAACTGGCCAACGGTGTATTCCATACCATGTGACGTCCCATCTAATATAGGAACTGGGGAGTGGGGGCGGGGGATTGCCGCTCGGGGACTAGCTGGGTGTCGGTCGGTGGGTGGTGAGCAATTGCCCTGCGCATCATTTG
The DNA here is from genome assembly GCF_000737465.1 of Haliaeetus leucocephalus. Taxonomy (NCBI): domain Eukaryota; kingdom Metazoa; phylum Chordata; class Aves; order Accipitriformes; family Accipitridae; genus Haliaeetus; species Haliaeetus leucocephalus. The sequence continues at coordinate 13,275,885 of NW_010972886.1, forward strand.
TACATTTCAATCCTTTTATTACTACTGTTGTCATTTTATTAGTGTTATCATTATAACTATTAGTTTCTTCTTTTCTCTTCTATTAAACCATTCTTATCTCAACCCAGGAGTTTTACTTCTTTTTTCCCCGATTTTCTCCCCCATCCCACTGGATGGGGGGGGAGTGAGTGAGCGGCTGCGTGGTGCTTAGTTGCTGGCTGGGGTTAAACCACGACATTTATAATAAATTTTAATTAAAGATGATTTTGAAACACATTTCGCAGTTCCACTGGGAGAGAAGCATGCCCAACACTGTAAAACTTTAGCTCTCCAGGCTAAGCATATAGGGACTTTTTCTTTCTAATGTGATCTCTTCCCTGAAAGGTGCAATATTTAGTTATGGTGATAATTCTATTCCATACTCAGATGATGTCAATGGTTCAAAAAAATAGACTAGATCCCAACGACCACTCAAAAAGGTCACAATGCTGAAAAGGGCTTCCAAAGACATAATTCATAGATTATAGAATGGTTTGGGTTGGAAGGGACCTTAAAGATCATCTAGTTCCAAGCCCCCTGCCATGGGCAGGGACACCTTCCACTAGACCAGGTTGCTCAAAGCCCCATCCAACCTGGCCTTGAACACTGCCAGGGATGGGGCATCCACAGCCTCTCTGGGCAACCTGGTCCAGTGCCTCAACGATCCCCACAGTGAAGAACTTCTTCCTTGCATCTAATCTAAATCTACCCTCTTTCAGTTTCAAGCCACTACCCTTATCCTAGCACTACATGCCCTTGTAAAAAGTCCCTCTCCAGCTTTCCTGTAGGCCCTGTTCGGTACTGGAAGGTTTCTATATGGAGCCTTTTCTTCTCCAGGCTGAACAACCCCAACTCTCTCAGCCTGTCTTCATAGGCAAGGTGCTCCAGCCCCCTCATCATCTTTGTGGCCCTTCTCTGGACTTGCTCCCACAGGTCTATGTCCTTCTTATGTTGGAGAAAGTGATACGTCTTCCTTTTGTTTATACATTTAGCACCAATGATTTTCAGTATTTTGACTTTTTCTCTTCTACAGCAATAGCAACAGGCAAAAATCATTTAAGCAAGTGAGCATACAGCACAGGAAATATATTTGTCATTATACAAAATTAATTTGCCTTTCATTTACAAGCATGTCTAGGAGCACTATGATTCAAGGTAATATACAGAGTTTTCCAAAATGTAGGACACACTTTTCCATTAGTCAAATGCCTCAATCTGCATGAACACATGAGTCAGGATAGCTATTTATGCCACCACCACTGCTGATGGCTATAGGGGAGCAAAGGAGGTTTCGTGACACCTGACATTGTACCTTTCTCATTCTTTTTAAGTAGATAAAGTTACAATTTGGTATGTGCATAGCTTTTCCACGTATTTTTCCAGAATCTCCAGGGTTTGGTTGGGGGGTGGGATTTTTCTTCCACCATACAGTCAAGTTGCACAGAAATAGTGCCTCTTTAGCTCCTGTTCAAAGCAAGGTAGTTTTTCAATTTGGAATTTCAGGAGAGTGTTTAGAAACCAACAGGTCACCAGTGATTGGTTTTACCATCATGAGATTAATCAGAAGGTCACCTAACCAGAGGAACTGGTGATTATATAAGGATTTCTCACCAGCTGATTCAGAAAAAGAGCAGAACAGAGAGAAGACTCCAGAAGGAGCCACAAGCAGAAACCCTCAAGGAATTTATGATACAAGTCCATTCTTCAGAATGCTCAATAAGAAGCAAATGTCCAAAAAAAAAAAAAAAAAAAAAAAAAAAAAAATTAACCC
>NW_010972886.1:13277683-13344557 GCF_000737465.1 Haliaeetus leucocephalus
AAAAACAAAAAAAAAAAAAAAAAAAAAAAAAAAAAAAGTCTAGTCCACTTTTAACCTTTTCTGTTTTCTGGATAACTGGTTCTGGAAATTTTGCAAAGCTTGTAGTTTGTTATAAATATTGCATGGCTCTGAGGAGATGAGCTGTAACCCAAACCCATCCTCAATACTGAGCCATTCACTATATTATTGGGGAATCCACAGCTGCTTGTACTGGATACAAAATGGGACTACAGGATCTCAGATCACAAAAAGGGGAAAAGATGGAAGATGTGCACAACTGGAAGAGTAACCAGAAACTCATGCCAACAAACTGAGCTCTGCTATGTTTCAGAAAACTTTACAGTACCTAGGCTGTATATTGCAGCTCTGTAATCATCCGGCAAACAAGGCTGCCCTTCAGAAATCTCAAATGGGATTCTATTTTATTTACTAGAGCTGTAGAACAGTTTTGACAAATAGCTGGTCTTGTTAAAGAAGGATTATAGCCATCAACTAACATTGCCTAGATCTTTTTAGTCCCCTGCTTTCAAAAATCGATAGGATCACTCTGCAACAGTAAAAAGGGAGCAATAGATCAACAGCGATTGCACGAGGGGGTCTAACTTGAAGATCTATCCTCTAAGATAACTGTACTACATTACACACAGATTCAGCAGGAACTGGACAACCTAAAATGGATTCAGACTTTCCAAAAGCAGGGAGGAAATTCCCCCTCTTACAACCTGAATACAAGCTGTATCTAAGTAATCTTTCGCAAGTGGTTGGCTTACTTTTTTAGGAGTATAGTTTATGTATGAGAAATTTCTAAAGAGAGGAGTATTTAACTTTCTGGTGTTTTAGTGGAAGAACAGAAGCAGTTATCTGAAAAGTCAATCAATGAGCTATAGGAGCATTACAATTGCATTCAGGGGTTCCCATGCCAAGCAAAGACGTGCAAGCAGAGAACAAGCCTTTAGAACAAGCTTTTAAGAAATGTGGTCTGAGAACACAACAAGAAACTAGGATGCAACATCAAGGTGATATTTAAGACTCTTAAAAGATGCAGATGAACAGGATATTAAACATGAGAAATGATGGAGAAAAAGAAAACAAAAAATACTTGTGAATGATTCAACCCTTAGGAAAATGTAAAGAAATCCAAGTAGTTTCAAATCCGATAGAGCTGCATACGATACTGGAAGACTTTCAAATTAACGACTAATACGCTGTTGTTAAAGCACCTAATTGTGAGAGATCCACCCAAATCAACAGGTTAAAATAAATTAATGAAGACAACTCCTTAAAGAGCACCCTAAGTATCTGCCAAGGTAAAGGACCTGCATGTTTTTAGCAACATCAGAATGCTTCAGTGCCAACAGAGCCCTTCAGTTCATCACCCACAGTCAGGCTAAACAGTAATTACTTAATCTAAACATCTCAACTGGTCTCAGAGAACTGCTCAACCAGGTACAATGTTGAAAAAGAGGCCTAAATTGCATGAGAGAATTAAGCTTAATTTAGGTTGTCAATCTGTGCTGGTCTGATCCCAGTTCTGTAGGAGGTTTTGTAGCCCACATATTGAAAGGAGCCATGAAGCTGGAGCTCAAACAATTGCAAAAAAGCAAGTTTTTCTTCAGGGCAAAGTCTCCAAGTAACAGTGCAATCTCAACATTGTTTTGAAAGGATATATACCGTGTCCCTGCCTGTGTCAGAACTGATCCAGAAAAACAGAAATAGCAGCACAGTATTTATCTCAAATTATCTTGTTATTATCTTGAATTCCAACAAGCTGCTTTCACCCTTATGTCATAAAATACTATTATAAAAACTATGGTATTTTTGAAATCATAGCTAGCAAGAGATGAAGAAATACTAATCTCAGCAGCAACCTGCACTTACGACACTTTGGGTTGGGGAGGGTGAGAGGCCATATTAACTGGATAGCTGAACATACTCACAATCTATCTAAATGTAATTAATTCTTAATCATAAATTTTAAGGACATTTCCTAGGGCTTGGACACACCAGTAGAGTGCCACAGGATAACACATTGTTATGTATCACCTGGTCTTTGGTAAGTGGGTGCAGATAAAGATTAGAGCTACCTTACCTAGCTCTCACCCTAAGTTATCACCAATAAAAGTTTGGTATTATGAAAGTGATTCATGACAAGAAGAATGGCCTCATCACTGCTGTACTGAACTGGAATTTGGGACATCCTTTGTGGTTCTAGAAAGTGCTGGGATTTAGTTTCTTACCCAGGTGGAAAGACAAAGGAACTAGTATGCACCCTGTACAAAAAGCTCTGCATGTCTGAATCATTCATTTTGTAATGATCAGATACTACAGTAATAGGTATCATCACATTAAGTATTGAGAACTGGTAATCCTAACAATGATAGTTACTCCCTTTTATTTCTGCACTGTAGATCAGAGAAGTACCTAGTTCACTACCAGCTTCTTCAATAGCTCCTCGTAGAAATAGCTAAATTTGAAATTCAATTTAGTTACTATCACAGGTCTAGTGATTGCTTAAAACAACTAGAATAATTAGAGGTTCAAAAAAGGCTTGCTTAAAGTCCTGCTAAGAAACAGCAGGGATGACTAAAGCTTCCAACAAACCTAAAAATCACGAACTGTAAAGTGACAATATAATTTTCTGAAGAAATTACAGCCAGTATTAAAAAGGCTTGAGGGCCTTTTTCAGACCTTTAACCTGTTAAATAATTTTCACAGGTTTTCACATACATGCTCTACATGCTATATTTTAATATTAATAAGCCAAACTTTATAAACAAAAGATCACCAGGTATGCATTGGCAAGCTACTGATGTATTTGTTAAGCATATGAAAAGAAGAACCATACAGGACAGCTAAGGAGCTTAGTAACGTACCACCTGATTTCATGTGTTTCTGCATATGCTAGTCATGACTAGAAAATTAAGCGCAATAAAAATTAGAGTAAAAAGACACCACCCTCAGTATCTTTTGCTGTAAACTCTGTCAGAGGAAATAAATTCAGCAGCCATTGGATAGCATGGAAAACACATTTTACAAAATTCTTGTACGTTGAAGAAGAGATAAACCACAATGTTTGTTTGGTAAGGTAACATGCACATTACTAAGATGAAGGGTGCAGCAGTTCTCAAGCATATGATGCATCCACTAACATATTTCTTGAGTTTATTGTACAACAGCTGCAGGGATGGGCCGACTTCCCTCTCACAAAAACAGAACGGGGAAGTGAGGGCTGGTCCCGCACAGGAAATTGTTCCACGTTCCCCAACTTTGCAATTATTTCACAAAGCCTCTGACTCCTTTTTATACTAAGAGACAAGGTCTCACCTGCCCTAAAATTTACTTACTTCCCTTCCTCTCATGAAGATGTTACCTACCGCAGCATGCAGCTACTGAAGAGGGAAGCAGGAGGCAACAGAAAACCAAACCAAACATCTGCAGTCCATGTTTCAATATAAAATATTTGCAGATGTTAAATCTTTATGCCAAAATAATTTAAGAGCTTAAAGATACACTGATTACACATGCTCAGACTTTAAGACAAATACATAAAGCAAAAGTATTTTTTATTTGCAAAAAAGGACTAGAAAGCCAAATTTCTCAATATTGTTAAATTTGCTTAAATGGTTGAAACATTACATTTTCCAAGTGAAAAAAAAGTACTTTTTAACTCTGTGTTTTAACTAATTTGTCTTTGAAACAAAACTAAGCCAGGAAAGTTTCAGAACTGCATGAAAGTTTTTTTCAGAAATAACGCAAGACAAAAGTGATTCACTTCTGAAAAAGGCATATTACAAAAGTGACACCCTTTGGACAAAACCCTTCTCTTTAGTGGGAGCATATTTAGTCAACATAAAGCAGAGGAAAGCTCAACAAAATAATCAATGCTTTATCTACAAAGGTACAAGGGAAGAAACAGATAAGCCTTTCAAATGAACAAGTGATGCTCTAAATCTTACTGCTGAAAAAGCAGAATCAAATGGATGGATAATACATGGTATTTCAAAATGGAAACAGATCAGCAAAAACCTTAAGGAATTACGAGCTGGAAAACAAAAGATTTTTTTTTTTTTTTAATGTCCAAGGGAAAAAATTGTTTTCATCTGGCATTCAACAGAGTATATAATAGACAGACTGCGCATAAATAAAAAGAAAAATGGACACAAAAGGAATAGGAGCAACAACTGATTTATAAAAATATGTAAAATATTAACACAGTTCAACACTGAAGAGTTAGCGACAAGCAAGAATGAGTTGTGAAACGTACCACTGATTCCTGGTGGAGGTGTTTGTCACCAGAAAGGCTGCTTAGACTAAAACTTAACCTGCTAAGGAAGCTATTTCTCCATTTGTCTGTCCTTGCCCATTCTGCCTCCATCTTACTTCTTCCAGAACTGAACAGGTGTAACTATCCCCTAACTAAACCAGTTTTGATATAACATCTATTTTAAAATGCATACTAAAAACTACTGAGCTTGATAGAAATAAAAAAGGAGGGACTATTCATGTATCTCTCCTAACGAACTTAAGAAGTGGTAACCTCTGGTAGGAGAATAGGGCAATGAAAAGCAGGTGGTGGATGAGTAGTTCTTAACTTACATCAGATGCAGCTGAAAAAGTACACCTGACCGTTCTAACATCAAGCCTTCAGGAGGCACCCAGTAACACATCACATGCCTATAACGAAGGCAGGTGTGTACAGCATTCAACCATACACGTTAATCAGTATTTACATGCACCTAGCAGGCAAATTAAAAAAACTGTAACAAAAAAAAAAAAGTGAATCCTTCTGCAAATATTCCTCTTTCTACAACTCAGTTTCTCAGGTTGGGGGGGCACATGCCTACCATTTTTCTTCTAAAGATTTGTAAAAATGAGTTAATCAACTCAAGTCTCTTCCACTAGGGGAAAAGAAGATCCAAACTAAGTGGGATTGCTTTTAACATGAAAACAAATATTTAATGGACACGGAAAGAAACAAACTGTGTATACTTTACAGAAGTATAGTTTAATCTATAACTGGTTTTGTCAGTTTCTATAATTCTTTTTCACACTAAGTGCATTGATAGGTATTATATTCACATGTGGTCAATTAAGTAATGAAAACCCAAGGGAAAACACTTGTTTTTAATACAATGTACAGACAGTACGGTTAACACATTGCTCATTTTCACCTCTCATTAAGTATAATAGAAACAACATGCTCCCCAGATTTCAGATAAGTCCTATTTTAAAGCTGGGAGGTGGCAAATGGCAAAGACTGAATTATTCTCAAAAAATAATTACCTATTTCACTGAGATCAAAAAAGCTGTTGTCTCAAAGAAAAAATGGACATAATATTAGTAATGTTAAAAAGGACTATCAGTACCTAGGATTTCAACTGATATTTGGGAATGCATTTAAAAAAAGTTGAAGCTTTTAATTTCAAAGCCATTTTTTTCAAATTTCCCATGGATTATGTTACTAATTGGGAATATGTGGGAAATATTTCCCACAATTATGTTTATAAAAGTTAAGTTCCAGTGATAATTAGCAGCAATCCTAACACATGGAAAACATTAAAATCATTTAAAGTGATAAATAGTGTTGATTTTATGTAACAAAATGTACAATTTAAATACATAAAAAGTTATATTGGGTCAATCCAAAGGTCCAAAATGACCCATATGCTCTGACAGCGCCTAGTAGTTTATGTCTACAGGAAAAGGTTAAAAAAGATAAGCAAATAATGATACTTTCCTCAGTAGATGTATTAGACATTCAGCAACGCGAGATTCCGGGCGTTTCTATCCCATAGGCTGTATCTGTATTTAGAAGTCATCGGTGATTGTTTTCTCCCAAAATTTGTTAAACTGGTTTATAAAACCAAGTGAATTTTTGCTTCCACAATATCCTGTGGCAAGCAGTCCCACAAACCAATCACACGTGCATGAGGAAGTGTATCTTCTAGTTCATTTCAAATTATCACGTTGGTTTAATTACATGCCCTTGGTTGTTAAATTAGAACAAACAGTCATTTCTTATTATCTCTTCCTGCCATCCATGATTTAATAGACCGCTATTGTTCCCCACCCCCCCACCTCCAGCTTTCTCTCTTCCAGGCTGAAAAGCGTTAAATTGTTCTTTATACTGAAGAAGTTCCACATTTTGCTCATTCTCTTCGTTCCACTAAGCAGAACTATAAGCATACACAGTGCTTAAAAAGTAGATGTGCCCTCAGTTTGAACCATGGCACAGTGATGGTATTACTTACATTTTCTTCATTCCGTTCCTACTAATTCCCCAGGTTGACTTTCCTTTTTAAAATGCTACTGTGAATTGAGTTGATGCTTTCAGAAAATATTATAAACTCTAAGAAGTCATTCCTGTGTGGTGGTTCTGTGTGCAGGACCCATCACCTGTATCTGTAAGTTTGGAACAATTCTCCCTTACCCCCACATACGTGGCATTTACCTATTCATCTGTCATTTTATTGACCAGTCAGTCAATGGTCTGAAATTTTTTGCAGTACTTCATTGTCAAGCCTTTGTTATTCAGTTCTCTTCTTAGGTCATTTACAAATCCAAACGGTGTCCACCCCAGAGTACCCCGTTTGACTCCAGTACTGCCTCCATCTCCCTTTATCCTTTAGTCAGGTAATCTATGTAAGGACCTTCTTTTTCAGCTCACTTAAAGCAACTTTGGTGAAGCACCCTGTCAATCACTTTTGAAGAATCTAAATGGGTTATAGCAACCACATTTCCCTGTTCCTTACACTCTCAGTTCCTGTAAAGAAGCCAGGAGGCTGTGATGCATGACTACTCTTTACAATGGGTGTTCTGACTTTCCCAATGTACTACACAAACCTGTATATCCATTCATTCTGCCTTAATGGCGTTTGTGCTAATTTGCCTCCTACAGATGTTAGACATTGATCTGACAACCTTCTAGTCCTATCATATGAGGCACTCTCAAATACATGGAACTAGGGCAGTTTAAAAAGAACACAATTTGCCAAAGTTTATTATTCACATGTATGCTAAAATCTGGCTTTCTGTGTACTTATTCCAGTGCAGAGTACCAATTAACTAAAATAGGCAACTATATTAAAACCCATTGTTTCTTTTGCAGCTGAGAACACTATGAAACTGGAAAATTAGTTTCCAAAGTTAATGTGTATATTTCAAAAATGTCAGCTTTTTAATGACATCTTAGAAAACAGCAAAACTCTACAAATGCATCTGAGTACCCTCTCCTGTTGTGTACAAATAGAGAGACAGAATCATGCTCAAGCTAGTGCTTTCCCCCTCAGGAAACTAATTCTGCTTCACTCGTCTCCCAGACTCCCCCCATACTGAACCAAACTGCTGAAAAAAAGACCTGCCTTCTGTACATAAGATGAAAATCTTGTGTAACACAGCCCCTTAACATTTTTTTATTTTTATCACTTTCTAGCAAAAGATAAATATATTTCTACATTTATTAGATTCTTTTTCTCCTTGCTGTATCAGTAAGCCTATCGCAAAAAATTGCCATGGGTCTCCTAATGCTTCATGACTTTTTTCATGAGTTTAAGTTCATCATTCAAGACTTTCTCCGTGCCTGCCAAGGTCACAATTCCTGCTTAATGCATCTTCTAAACGGGTGAGTGCTATAGTAAAACTGACAGAAGAAAGCAGGTCAGTAAAGTAAGGTATACCATCTATAACAAGCACCTAAGATGTCACCTAGCTGACTTAAATCTTGCTTAATTGCAATGTCTATCCAGCAATATGTTAAAATGGAAAACTAAAACTGATTTACTTAACATGTCTGCAGTACAATTTTCCACAACCTCCATATACCTGCTTAGCTTTGTAAGGGAGAAAGAAATACAGTTTACACGCAAATGTCCCTACCTGCTGCATTGCAATTTGATGCTCATAATCAATAAACAAGACAATCATCACTGTCAACTACTTCGTATCCCATAAGGGTAAATAATTTTCATCATTTTGTTTTTACTCCTCTGAAAAATGAAATTCTGAGAGTGATACAGCATTTTGCATTAATAAAAATAGTGCATTTTTCTTTAAAAAAAGTCAACGATCAGTTGCCAGAGCTGTAAAAAACTAGGGCCAGTTTACATTACATGCCAACAAAAACAAATGTTTCTTAACTTGCTAATCCTTTTAATTTATTACCATATCAAAGAGATATAACTCAAACTTGTAATCAACAAAAAAATAATTATTGGTGCATCAACATAAGAGAAGACTTTTTCCCCTGCTTGCTGAAGTACAGTTCTGGTCTATATCACTCTCAGTTCCCAAGCCTCTTTCCACCTCTCCTTATCTCGGTCTTCATTTTCCCACTGTCAAAGCCTGTTTTTCCAGGAAGGAAAGTTATGGTAAAGATGAGGAATATTGTTCAGCACCTCTTTGCCCTTTGGCACTGCTATCAAACACTGGGATTTTATCTGCCACATTAGCAGAGATCTTACAAAAAACACATTCCTTTTTGTATAATGTACGTGGTGGTCACTCAAACAATAACCAGTAACAGATGTCTGAAGTGAGGAGAATGGACTATTTAAATAGAACTTTATAAATTCTGATGATACTTTCCCAGATTTGAAACCTTGACACTTAATTTATAACTATCAGTATGGTCATATACTTTCCTTTGTGTGTTTATTTCTAGTTCCAACCTCGGTAAGTATACTTTGTCCATCATGCTTTAAGTTTCACTATGACCTTGCAGATAATCTTACCCTCAACTTGCATTCATTTAATAGTGTAAAGATAGTGGTAAAAAATGAAAAACCCTTTGCAAAGGATCCAATACCCAAATAAGGAATTTTGACAGGGGCTATGAACCTAAATGCTTACATAAAATTACTGGTCACATTCAGTACCCTCCAATGGCCATCTGGGAAAGTTTTTCTTTCAAAGGAAACACAAAAGTATGAACGAAATGTAACATTAAAATTTAAATGGAAAAGACTCTGGCAGGTTACAAGATTTGTATTTAGGTCTGCTTTTCAGGGATTTTTCAAAAGCACTCTCACTCAATATGCATGGGAAATTAAATAATAACTGCTTTAAATATCCTTACAGTTTAGTATTACAATAAAGTGTTGGAGGTTTTAGAAGAAAATTCTCCATGAATCTACATAGGTAAACCATATCTGTCAATAGCACTTTTACTCATATAGAAACTGTAGAACTAAAGATCAGTTTGGCATAAGACAGAAGCAGTAAACACTACAGTCTTTATAACACTGCATTATGTTTAATTACCTTGTTTTCACAATCCCTTTTAACAAATAAAGATTCCTATTATGTATTTCTGGTTACAGCTGCTGAAGAAAAAAAAGTAATTTTTTTTTAAATGTCATTAAAAAACCCATCTCAGCTACAGAAACAAAGGATACCAACAATAGTAGCAGCAACGGAAAAGAATAGATTTTAAAAGACAAGGCCAAATTCTGCCATTGTAACATCTCTGCATAGATGCAGAAAAGGTTTACAGACACACACTTAGAGGCAATTTGTTGTACTTGAGGACAAAACGTATCCTTCAGGATCTTTGAACTTGCCAATACGTAAAAACAAGCAGATCCAGCAGAAGTTTCACCTTCCTGATTAAATTTTTAAAACAGTTGAATAAGATGAATAATAATCCCAGAAACCATGCAACTCTAACATTTTAAAGCTTTGTAATCAGCTTCAATAGAATAAATCCACTTGCATTTTGCTGAAGACATTCAGCCATGAATTTCAGGGTCATTTTCAGGGAATACACGTCCCCTTTCTTCTAAAGGCAGTGCAACAGTAGCATCCTGTGTAAAGGTTTTACCCTCTGTGGGCAGTAGATAAACAGATCTATGAAGCATTCTTCCAACAGACAGATCATATTACAGGTCAGAAAGTTTCTTTTCTTCCTGTTACAATATTCACCTGTACCCATGTTATTGGAAACCCACAAAGGTCAAAAAGACAGGCTGACAAGACGGAAAGGCCTCTTTGTACACAGCAGTAACATTTCTGATACAACTTAAGCAATGCCTACCAGTACTCAAAAATTTTATATTAAAATACATGATGATACATGCTACTAATATAACATGATTTCATTGGTTTTAAAAAAAGCTACTGCTATCATACAGTTGTAAGCATGAAAATCATAGGAACAAAACCACAGGATGAACTCTCACATGCTGGAAAAATCACCTACCAAAGACAATGGCTGATACGACTATGCCAACTAAGGGTCTTCAACACTATCTGCAAAGCTAGACTGCTATGGCGAAGTTTTCACTTCCTACATGTCTGCACCCTTTTTAAAGAGCCAAGCAGGAAAGAGTATACTTTATGAATTAAGTAAAAAAATCCTAATTTTTTTCCATGGATTTCAACAGAAAAAAACCCTACATTACAGATTGAGATGGAATTACCCCTTAGAAAGCAACAGCTCTTTTTTTAATTAAAAAACAATTGATAGTATGCTAGCCTCACAACTGTCTTTGTTAAAAGGAATGAAGAAACAGAGATGACAGCACATGACAGATTACAGTTCCTGCATGTCAGGAACGCAGAGTACCACAGGGACAGGAACAAGTGAACATACTGTCCCTTCTATCCGATTCACATTAGTAAGAGGAAGACAAAAAAAACCACTTTGCTTTAACATGTTTGAGAATGTTGTTAAACTTAATTATACTTACATATAGCCATGTATTTACATCTTTATTATTTTTTGCTTGAACTTAGTAACAAAGGTCCACGCAGAGCTTTTTAAAAAGACAGAAAGACAAACATTTGTATATAGCAAACACAGCAAAAATACATGTTATTAATCAACTAATAAGACCTACTATGTTGCTAAGGGACACAGTTAAATGAAAAGGAAATATTTCCTTACTTGTCTGACACCAAGAATGAATTTATGTGATCTACTGTAAAGTAATTAACATCAAAAAGAACACTAGAGACCAGGGTGTGTGAACATTTTAGTTCATTAATATTAATGATTGTCACATGATAAAAGCGCTAGATGCTCCAAATCTTGCTGGCTTTCAAGTTTTTCAATACGGCTTTCAACCCTCCTTCATTAGGCTGAAGATTACTCTGAAACAGTTACAGTAAAAGTTAATAGCTAAAAAGTCATCCTGAGCTTAACAAGAGTTACATCTTCTTGAAATTATACAGTAATTCACGAATAACTGAATAAGCATGACTAGCAAAAAAAAAAAAAGTTAGTAACTGATAGTATTCAGTGAAAAGTCTTTCACAGACCAAAACTTTACATTTGATGCTTCAGAAAAAACAATGAAAAATAACAACCTACCAAAAATCTCCAATTTTATCAACACAGCTTTTCTGAACCATTCAGGCAAATATACAAGTGTTTAAAAGCCATTAAGAGAAATATACACTTTTTTGATAAAATGTTAGATCTTTTATAGATGACAAAAACATAATAAAAGCAAAATTAAAGAAATCTATTCATACAGATTTCCTGTTTTAAAGGGGGGCTGATTTGTTGTTTTTTTTAAAAGAAGTAGTGTCTTTCTATACTACTGCAGATGCGAAGATTATCCAAATTAATTTTATTTGTCATTAACTGATTAAAAGTAGAAATAGCTAGGAGATAAATGTTCAAGAACAGGTCTGACGTTTCTAACAATGTCTTGAAAAATGGACCCCTGGAATAGCTTACCTATTTTCCAGTTAAGTACACCTCTAAAGACTTGCTCCTGTAAGAATACCACACTGAAGTGAACTTTTTCCCAGCTTTACACAGATACTGTTCATCTCTTCATAAGAAAAATGCACACAGTGAAGCAGTAATACTAAAACCACAATCACAAATATACTGCAGAAAGACTTCAAAACAGACCAAGGACATCACACATGCTCCTAGATGACTGCAGGTAGATTTGTTAAGTTACACAGTTTCTGAATATGACCTTGGTAAGGGCAGGTGGAAAACTGATTAAGGAAAATCTACCATATGGTGACGCGTTGACTCCCACGCAGGGAAATTAGCAGGATTGGAAGCACCGCAGAAGTCTCCGCCAATTGTACCAATACAATTAACCTACAGTAAACCATCATCCTTTCTTTGGATTAGTACTGAAGGCTAAAACATTTTGCAACTTTGTTTCACTTCAGGGGCCTTAGGTTCTCCTTCCAGGGTGCAAAGGAGAGCATAGACTTTAAAGCAGACAATTGTCCTCATCACCCCCCAAAACCTACGCTTTCCAGCATCTGGATATTCCTAATCTCTTCCCTATTTCAAGCTGCCAAAACCAGTCTTTCGACCAATTAGATTTTCCATCAGTTTGAAATCATTTACTACTCTTAATCCTCATCTCATTATTGAGCCATTACCAATTTCTGTTTTGCTCCCCCTGATCCATACTTTGGAAAAAGAAAGGGCAAGCAGGAGACTATTGCCCTGTTCCTAACCTCCTCTCCAATGAACCTTTTAGTTCAGCTTTCAGTTTGACACTACCTGCACATCCCTGCTCCAGTGTTGATGTCCACCGGTAATTTTTTCCTCACTCCTGCTCCACTGCTCTCAGAACAGTCAGTCTCTGTTCCTCACCCAAACTACCGAATCCCTGTAGCCCATTCTCATGCCAGCCACCCCCAGTCTCTGCCCTATAAGTAATAAGGATCTTCAGCAGGTTTGGGTTTTTTTGCTTTTTGCTGTTGTTGGGGTTATTTTTGTTTTAAGTAAGTCATCCCACCCTTTCTCTTCTTTACTTTCAAATTACATAGACTCCATCTTCACCCTTCTCATCTCCAGTCCAGTGGTGGCCAATAATATCACAGGAGATTCACTCTCAGTAGAGGGGTTTCTGAACCAAAAATTGAATCTACTGAATAAATATAAACTGATTTTCCCAGATGTGTACAACTTGGTGGGGAGATTTCCAAACCAATGCCAAAGGGCTCATCACAAAACTCAACTTACAATTACTGTCCCTTCTTAAAGTCTGTGATTTGTTACCATTCAAAAGACTACAATACATAGCTGGTATGTCCAAAATCTGCCATTTACAGGGAAACAGCAAGTAAAAAATTAACTTCTTTTTAAATATATGTATTAAGATACACATTAATATAGAAACATTATATAAACACTGTACAGTATGCATATATGTTGAAGAGGCCAAACATGTTGTCAGTTGACTTTTTGGAGGTAGGGGTGGGAACCAAAATGGTTAGGAACAGTTTTAAAGGAACTCCTTTACTGTGCTATAACATGCAGCTAGAATAAGATCTACTGGTTCTGGAAAAAATACTCTGTTCCAATTACTGTACTAAACAAATTATTTGCACAAAATTCACAATTTAAGTTAAATGTTTAAAATCTTGGAAAACAGAACTGGTATCAAGAATTTAGTTTTAACTAACAGATAAAAATCATTTGCTGCCTCACTTTGTAATTTATATTTATCATTTTTCCATCAAAGGAAATGAAGCTAGGCCAGACAGCTGAACAGGAATGATGAAACACATTGATTCTCTTTGTTCATATGCTGTTTGGGAGAATGGTATGTTTGGTTTTTACTGGGCAAAAGATTCATTCAAATTCTAGCACTTACAAAACATCTGGTCTGAGTAGTAATGGTAACGGAATTTAAGCAGCAGAGCATTTAAGTCTTAAAAATGAAAAGATAGTGATCTACAAACTGAAAGCTTTACTAACCTCCTATAGTAATAGTGACACATTTATTAAATACTTTATAATAGCGACTTTAAAAATACAGGTTTGCCTTTTAAGAGTTTCATATACTAGCTTATTCTATCAGCTGACTATTTCTAAAACTGAATTTCCCCCCAATAATTCAGCTCATCCATATTGCAATTCTGTCTGTATTTTGAGATTTTTAAAGTATGGATTGGTGTGCATTCTATACTATGCTGTTATTGTCTAATTGTTGTTGTCTTATTGTCTAATAAGTTCTGGGGTTTGTTTGGGGTTTTCTGTTACCTGTAAAACCTCAAAGATACACTGAAATTAAATTAATAAATACATTAATAAAGACTTTGAGAACAGAGATAAGAGACACCATATATAAAAACAAATATTTATTATTTGACTAGATATGATGTCCATAAAAGTGCTTCTATGCCATCTTACTCTTACTAGCTCCATACTATAAACAAATGAAGAACAGTCTATCAGAACTGGTAGTCTTCACAATTCTTTGTGATGAAGATGATATGGCACTTAGATAATATTGCACAACCACTGCACCTGCAGTTCCTAATGGCCACAAGAATGCTGAAAACATACATTAATCACAAAAAATTAAACAAAACAAAAAATCTTAGCCACGCCAGGTCTCACGATAACCAAGGCCTGAGAGGTGTACTTTCCTGCCTCTATAGCTAAATTCATGTAAAATAGTAGGTGCAGAATCTTATTTAATATATTGTACCTGTGCCTACTAACATCAAACATGTATAAGAACAGTATTTATGAAATTTATTGCTCCAATGTCCCTTTAAAGAGTCCAAAGACAGCTGAAAAAAAAAGTAATCCTTTGTTTTACTAAAACCAGAGTGATGATGCAAAATAATTCTTTGATCTACTATCTATTTGAAAGTACTAAGCTAAATGCAGACAGTAATTGCTGACAAATCCCAGTAGTAAACAAACCAGTTTCACATTTTACATATTATCAAGAGGCTACAGAATTAATGGTTACAGCCAAAGAAATGTTGACACAGTTGCAGATTGAGCCTTAACATGCTGATCATGTTAAAATACTGCACAAGAAATATTTTTCCGCTTTGTAAAAAGCCAGACTGTTTACATGCGTAAGTGGCTAGAGACCTTGTTGTCTGTGTGTGGTCTTAACATTTCAGTATCATAACCATGAATATAAAGAGAAACAGCATGAAATAACCTATTATAATTACAATGAATGCCAGGCTGTCAATATTAGAAGTGTTGAGATTTAAGTTTTTTAAAATTAGCATTACAACACACATATACCTACATCTTTACCCCATTTTATAAAATTAATTAATAAATAAATTGAAACAAAGCTTTTCTAAAAGTAAACAGAGGACTCATACTTCACAAGAGTTAAGTTTTCTTCCCTTTACATTGATTAGAAAGGGAAAGAATTTGGAAAAAACAATCAAGAAATTAAAAATAACAAACATCATCATCGTTAAAAACCAAGACATCCTGAAACTATGGTACCTTCACTCATATTCTCTTTGCATGCAAGATGTATTAAATTATACTAATTTTCATTACAACTGTAACTATTATATCACAGCTATAGTACATCTATGTCTTAAATCTCTAATTTGCTTATTTTTAGCAGATTTTTGCCGAAAAAATTTTACAGCATATTGCTGCTGTGAATTACTGTTGCTAATTTACTTAGAAATCACTAGAAAGTCTTCTGCAACTAGCGGTAATTTTTTTTTTTTTTTTAATAAAAAATAAAGCCCTACTGCTCTCATCATTTACTGAGAAGAGCACTGTGAAACCATTAAGGAAAAGAAGATGCAAGCTATCTGCAACACAGGGACATCAACTAGTAGCATTACCATTCACACACTTATATCTAAAGATTGCCATAGCTAAAGCGTATCAAGCTGTCCCATCTTCCCATTCTATGTCAAGCAATAAAACATAAAATTTTAAAAGGCAAGTATGCAGTATAAATAAAAAATATTTTCTTCAATCACTCAATACAAGAATTCTCAATATTTTTCACACTAATTGAGATTTCCTCCCACAGCCAGCCATAAAAAGCAGAGGCCATCATCTTGCTAGCACACATCTGTGAACCCCACATGCCTATGGCTGAAATTTCTAAGATGTCATTGAAAAAAAGACAGATTGAAAGTACAAGGTTGTTATCAAGAATGTGGGTGTAAAAAGGTGAAAGACAGATTTCTGGTTCTATTTGCCTTTTTTTTCCCTAATGCTCATTTGCATATACGGGAAGGTGAAGGACAAATCGCCTATTAAGCTTCCCATATCCTTATACCCTGTTGGTATTTTTAATGTGTGCATGGAAACCAAGGTTCTTCAAAATACTTTCTTCTCCAAAATTACAGGATTAAAGTTAGAAGAGAAAAACTCAAGAGATATAATGAATGAACAGAATTAACACTGTGGGACCATTCTAATTCCATTTGGGACACACATGCCTCAGGAGGCTGTGTCTCTGTTCTGTAAGCATTTAAGAAAAATAAACACATCACCAGAAGTCTTTAAAAGTCTACTTCCCAAATCAGAAAAATGATCAAGAAGTCATTAGAAAAGAAACATGTATGAAGGGTAGTTCACTATAAAAACAAACAGTAAATGACCCTTGAAAGGGGTTCTTCTGAGTTTCCTCATGGGAAGCAGTATGGCTCTGTAACTAGGCAGAACTGAAATGAACTAACACCGCTTTCCATCCCTCTGTCTTTGAAGAGCGCGCCTAGTGAACTAAACTGTACCAGGGAGGAAGAAACCAAGCAGCATCACTCGATTCCCGCGTCCACACCGGCCAGCCAGGTGGGAAGTGGGACCAAGTCCAGGCAGCGGGCCAGCCCTCCCACCGCCGGGGAAGGCGCCCGCGGCCGCGCAGGGCGGAGAGCCGCTGTCCGAGCCGGGCCGGGTGCTGAAGCCTCCCCCCGCTCTGTCCCGGCAGCAGCCCGCACCCACCAGCGGGAGGTCGCCGTCCATCGGACTCACGGCCCGGGAGCCGCTTCCTCCATCCCTAACATGGTCGCCACCGTATTTTTAGTGCCTGCTGCTTTTATGCCATTGGCCAGCTAGACCTGACCAATCAGGTCAAACTTCATCTTGCATCAAGGAGGAATGCAAGAAATGTATCCCAGCACAACTGGGCTCTTTTAACAATTCATTTCTTTTCATTTATTTATTTTTAGCTAAACAAAGCTTTACACTATGCATTTCTTCAGTGTGGAATTATTTGTAAACATTCAGCTTTTGGTCTAGTCCAGAAACATTAACGGATTGGTTGAAGACAGCTGCAAACAACAAAGGCAGGCCTCAGGATTTATTTTGTGTAACACCAGATTGCAGAAGCTTCCTATGGAAGTCACAGGAAGAAACTCCAGAATACACAAGTATTCAGTGACAGATTTTCTTTCTGTTTAGGTAGCAGCATAATCATTCCAATCCCCTCACCTGTTCACATGCAAATCTGTTCCTTAGAATATTAGTGGCGTTTTATTGTGTTTTCATGCTTATAATCTGCAGTTTATGCGCAATTTAAAAAGTTAAACGTACACCCCTGCTATTCAACAGCACTTACACAAGTGAAAGCTTCTCCGAAGTTGCTTCCCCCATCTGACTTTGACCTTCCACAACCTATTCCACAACCCTGCCACTTTTCATTTTACTCTTTCTTCCCCTAGTTCTGTCCAATTTGCAAGTACCTATGAGGTGCTGTTATAAACATGAAAATAAAAGCAAAGGAGATGTTTGCTGCTGAGAATGAGCTCTCACAGAACAGAATTTTCATAGTCTTTTCACTTTGTGGAAAAGTCTGGAATCTTCACCTTAAATACATGGGAACCTCCATCATGCAGCCCACAACAGAACTACTATTTGAAAAAACACCTTGCTGTTTTTCACCACACTAATAATAGATAGCATCACATTTAAACTACATTACATTTTTAATAGATTTGACTAATGTCTTACTATAACATTTAAACATGTAGCATACTGACTTTTTGAAGAGGTCCAAACTGTTACTGGAAAGACAAGGGAACTAATCTGAACATCTTGAGGATCACTGAACTGATTTCACAGATGGTCAAATTAGAGAAACAAGCATGCCACTTGCTGATCAAGGTTTAACCACTAAATCTATGTGGCAATCCAAAGAGAAAGAAGTAATATTTCAAAATCAAGTACCAATATGATGACAGCCATCAGCAGCAGTGAGGATTTTGATTTGGGCAGAACTATAAAGTAGATGTTCATGGTGAATGAGCCCACCCTCTTAAATACCATTATGTTGCCTATTCTGAAACTACCATTTGCATCAATTTAAAGTCACTACTATCTATGTAGATAAAGTCTGGTGTTAAAGACACAACCACTTCTTACATGGAACAGAAATACTTAGAAGGAAGATAGAAGCTGAAGTTTCTTGAGGAACACCTGTACTCTCTGAAGAGTAGGCAACAGCTCTGTATTACTATTCAGGCATCATCTCAAAAAGGTCCATGTAAGAGCCCACAGCTAATGAGAGTTAATAGTGATACTGAGGTTCTCCACTTTTTGCTTCTTAATAAGAAAAGCTGAAGTGTTTGACAATCTACTCTTCCTGGTATCTCATACAAAGGAGGAATACCAAATTGGCAGAGCAACAGAATGTGAAGCAAGGCTCTGCTTATACGTGGGTCTCCAAGGAACATAACAAGTAATGCTGCTGGTAATTCCAGAAGTATTTTCTCCTTCTAAACTAGTTTTGAATTTGTAGTCCATGGTGAAGATCAAACTTTCTATTATGTTTTAACAGTCTGTGATCATCAGTGGTACCCATCACACTTTGTCACAGATCGAATGGCCTACCCAACTTACAAATCAGGAAAGTATTTTGCCACCTTCATTTTCTCAGCTTGCAGTAGAAATGCTGTCTCATAATGGTACGTGAACAACAGTTGCCTCACTCTGTCACAACGCTGGCTACCAACAACAAAGCTTTAAGTGATTTTCTACAGCTTGATATACTGTGAGATTTCTTGCTGCTTGCAAAAGATAATCTAACAAAGAAGTAAGTTCTAATGATAGCTGAATATCATTACACTTCTGAACTTACAGTATTTTTTATTGTGCTCTTCATCACTGGATTTTTCCCTCCCAAAATTTGTATCGGTTTTATTTGTATCAATTCAAATAGGAATTTACAAAACCAGACTAAATCCCAACAGTTCCTACATGTTTAATAATGTAGGCCTCTATAAAACAACAACAATTACAACGATGACATATGAACCATCTCCAATAGCCCTATAGAAAATGGCTTCAAATTAGACAAGAGTTTTCTGAACTATATAGAATATGCTGGGCATCTGTAATTAAATCTTTTTTCAATTCATAATCAGCAAGTACCCCTAGTTGTACCCTCCAAACATTCTGCAAATCAAATCACAATTCCTGCCAATTATCAGGGTGAAAAAGGGATATAGGCAAAGAAACACTTTCCTTAACTTTTTTTTAAGTCTTTTAAGATCATCTCTAAACAGAACCCTCTGTTTTCACCAAACAATAAAAGCAAAATAAAATACTCAATTCAATTCTGTGAAAGATGTGTAAATTGACGTATAAAGATTTAAAACTAATGACAAATTCTAACAATTTTCTGAAGAAATCTATAAACCAGTGTTGTTCTTTTATTCCAAATCCTCCTGTAAGATTTCTCTCCACTGGGACACCCCTAGCACCCAATGATGTAATCACCAGTCACTAATATTCAGTCTATTTCATAGTATACTACAAACACTCAGTACTCAGCACTTGTTTGAAGTGAGAATATGTTCTGGTTGATTGCTTTTTTAAATTGTGGGCTTCATTTTCAACTTCTGATGTGTCAGACTTACTCCTATCGTCTAAATTCTTTGTAAATTCACCAAGACATGGACTGCGACTATGTGACAGTTTAACACCCAGCAAAATAAGAACCAGAGACTTGCAGACAGTACCACAAAGGGAATAACCCTTTATAAGTTTGTTTTCTATTACTGAAGATTACCTTATTATGGCAAGAGAATGCACTATGGTAGTGCTACTTGTATTACTCTCCTTCCTATTTTTGGACTGTAGGAATGTCAAAATAAAGAAGAAGTTATATACTGCATGACTCCACTGACTGTCAAATCCTAGGATCTTGGCATTGAACAGATCCTCTTTAATGGCCGAAGACTTAGCTCTTTCCCAACTCTTTAGTTCAGCAAATACTTTATGTTCAAAGCTATATACTTCTCTTCTATCAGCCTTTATCTGTATGATACAAAGCAGGATAAACCACAACCATGTATATTTGGTTAATTATGAGTGCTATTAAATCACTGGTATATTCAATGAACAAAGACGACCCGCTGAGTTTAAAATAGGAGAACATTGGCTTGAACTTGAAAGGCTGTATTTAACTGTATCTTATATAAACTATTGTTTCACCAGCTGAGTGGTGTCAGATATGCCAGGCACCTTACTACTTCCTGGAAACTAAGCAGGGCTGTGCAAAGTGAACCTTGCACGTGGGATAGAGCTTAGTTTAGTTATTGCACAGGTTTTTAGAGCAAAATGAGGATAGAGTCACCAACAATATGAAAACTGCTGAGAAAAAATTCTTGTGCCTGTGTCACATTTTGTTACATGGAAATCAGTGATATGCCATTCTTCCTTACCCCTGCTCTTTTCCTTGCTCTCCCTCAAGACTAACAACTAACTATTCTTCAATGTGCATTTGATGCAACATCTTTATAGAGATTTTCCACTTGAATGCTGTTTAATGTGTACATGGCAAATGACATAGAAAAAGGAATAAAATCTTTGTTTTGCTGAAGCTTGTTGATTCAGCATTTCATGCAAGAGGATCCGTCTGTAAAACACATGTATAGCAGAGAAAGTATGAAACCAAGACAGACGATGCTTGCTCTTAAGGCTTCATAAATGGACCATACTTCCCTAGCAAAGTATACACAGCCCACAGGAAAAGATCATCACTCAAATCACTGAAGTTGAGATTCTGGTTCAAACCTGTCTGCACATGATCTAGACCACAAACTATTCTTTCCTCACTTTCCCAAATCAAAATCTCTCCACTACAAATACTCTTTTGTAGTAAGAAGGCAGAGTTGTCTTTTGTGTAGGCCTCATTAAAAATACTGCATTTTATGAAGCAGGGAAATAAAAAATAGGTTAGCTTGATCTACAAAGGTATAGACACCATGGCTTGGCAAGACCTATCTTCATTTACCATTTCTTTGTATGACTAAATGAACCTACACAGCTAATCTGATTTTTATTCATTATATATTCTTTCTCTTCATTGGCCAAGCAATATCGCACAGAGGCAAAAGTAGACAGATTCCGTTAAAAAACAGAAGGATAGAACAATGCATAACAGCAGAAGGGCTAGAATATGGACAAACTCTACAGAACTTGCCTTCTGTAGTAGTTCTTTTTTGTCAATTAAGGTACCACTTCACTCCATATTGTAGCTTGTTTTTCAAATGTGTTTCTGACATTATTACTAAATTTCTTTATTAAATCTGCAACTTTTTGCCTCTTCTTTACCACACTGCTTGTGGTGATGAAAATAGCAGAGCAGGATTCAGGGGAAAAAAAAAAAACCCAGCACCACAAAACAAAAACAAGCCATGACTTTCCCATACATAATTTGTTGACATAGTTTGTATGACTGATATTATAGCATCTAAGAAATTTATCTTGTTTCTAGCTTTTTTCTTCCTCAATATCTGAAAGTAATATTCAATTCTGATCAGACCCATTCTTTTTCCAATTAGATGAGTCCTGTTTTTTAGCACAGAATAAATACATGCTGTCCATCATATAAGTTTGAAATGAGTCAGCTGGAAAATAAATGGAAAAAAACAAACAGAAATGGAGACAGAACTAAAGAAATTGTAGGAGTCTGCATGTTTAATTTTGAAGCATGAATTTTACTTAGTCAACATCTGTTTAAAAAGAAAGAGAAAATAATATTTTTATATTGGTCCCGTATACACACCGACATTATCCATTCTAGCAAAAGTTTCAATCATACACATTTGAAATCACTTAATATTTTGATTCTCTTAAGCATGGTGTCTCACAGCATTTCAAGTTAGAAATATTTCCAATCAAAAGAGGGAAACTAGTGTAAGACAAAAATCACCAGTCGAACTCCTGATCATTTAAGAGTGAACCATCCCACACTACCCTACATTCAATAACTTGTCAAGAACCTTTTTCTGCTTTATAACATAGAATCATACACACCTAAAGTCCAATTTAATGTTTTTTCATAGTTCTATTTTCACTTTATCCATCTTTTCACAGCCCCTGGGTAATCACAAGCCAACAACACAGGGGTTTTCATTTTACTCTTTTCATATTGGAAAACTGATTTATATTTTATTATTTGGCTGTATCACTTTTCAATATTTTTCCAACCTAACTTCTTTAGACATTGACATTATAGACAAACAGACTGCGTTTAAAAAAGACAGATAAACTGAACTGAGAAAGGTTGTTTTTGAAATAAATTAGTATGTCCTTAGTTAAGCTACAGTGTGCTAGCAATATACTCCTACAGGCTCTGATCCAAAGCCCATTGACTTCAGTGAGATTTGGGTCAGATCCACTTTAAAAAGAACTTAATTCAGTAGTGGTAAATGAAATCTAAAATGTATAGTTTGATTAGAAAACACTCCAAGTAACACTGCAAATAATGTTGGTGACTTCTTCACAGCTCATACAGATTTTTAGTTCCTTAAACTATTATTAAAAAAGTCTGGAATTTATAGTTTTTGCCAACCACATTGTCACAACTTCATTGAGCAGCTGTCAACTGTTAGAAAAAAACTGCATCGTCATCCCTTTTAGAAGAACTAGTGTGGGAAGTGAAACACTTACATGGGATCTAAAGTTTCTGGAGTCATGGTAATGAATCTGTTTTCATAAGGTGACCATGAGTCATCATTTTATCAGCAGTTTAAAGGGTTTTCACAACAGTTGAGCGTCATTAGCGCTCATTCTTAGCCATGACTGCAGCAGAATACTGAATAGGGTGCCATGTCCTGTGGTACCATTATTTAAGGAAAAGTTTTGCTGTTGAGTCAAGAAAAATACTGCAAAGTCACAGTTGAGTAAGTGCTGCAGTGAACACAAAATGTCCAGAAATGAAGCTTTTATTTGAGAATTGAAAAGAAAGCAATAATTTTGCTTTTAAAAATAGACTCCTTTCAAGGAAGTTGTGAACCACATGGATGAAACACAGGGAAAGAATAAAAATGTGTTGTCAGTCTCTCTTCTCCATTTTACTCCATAGTCCAGTCAGAACACACTTGTGTCTCTTCCACATATCAGAATCCATCTACATTGTCCAGGGTGGGGAGAGGCCACATGAAACAATATGAAAATTTTTATATTAAATTTTCATGATACTAACATCAAGAGCAAAAACTGCATCACTGCATCATTAAACTGTTTGTACATGACATTAACAGGTACTATATGAAACATGGATCCCTTTACCTCCCAGCCTACTAACCTCCATATGAACTCCCTGGAAAGCATTGAAGAATTTCACCTACAGCACAAGTTGAAGCCTCTCCCAGGACCTAAAGACATACAGTGACCCCATGCAGCATGTCTGCTAAGCCCTGATGTTTTGCTGGACTCAGAGAGATTGAAGTCTGCTTCTAAGTTTCCCATCCCTTCCTTCTTCACTGCTAGACTCAGAGGTCAAGCAGGCAGCACCACCAAGATCTCCAAGAAGCAGAACAGTGGAGGTGTAAAATATGGTAGTGCTGGTCAGAAATAAGGCATATGGCAAATATCATGGAGATTACATCTTTGAATTAATTACTAATTAGTATTACTTGGTATGGTGTGTATTTAGAATCCCATATCACTGCTACAGTAGTATAGTGTTCACAGTTAGCAAAAACCTGATTTTCTGTCACAAATGGTACTTTTAAAACTAATCAAATTTATCTGATTTACCAAAAAAAGTAATGCAAGTTGAACCATCCTTTTATTCCTTATTTGAAGTGATCCCCCGTGAAAGCAGTGTTTCCACTACTGATGTTTATCCCTCTGGCTTCCTATTCCTTTCTCCTTCTGCTAACACTTTAATCTCTCAACTCCTTCATCCACTCATCATTTCCTTAGGCTTGAAAATTAAGGAAACTTCCATTGACTCCAGGAGGTTTAGAATTAGATCGTACACTTAATCTCCCCTCCCCCCCCCACCACCACCTCCCAGCTTCCTCTTGTCTTTCTTCTGGAACTTATTTACTCATCACTTTAGTAATTCCATATCTGGTCCCATGAAACTGGGAATTAAATGCAGCGTTAAGAAACAGAACTAAATAGATGTCCCTCCATCCACTATTATTGTTTTCTACTTCCTATTTTAAACCATACTCCCCCCCCAGTCCCTTTTTATCATCATCTTTAAGATTTTTAAGCCCTTTTAGATAAGTATCATATTTTATGCATTCATATAGAAATGAACATCACAGCTCAGTGAAGTGTATGATGCTATTTGATAATAACAGTTCCAACCACCTGTATTTATAGTTGTTCTGAGCAATGCCGCTTTAGGAGAACTCCATCTCTAGAAAAACCACTATTTAATGGTTAATATAGCTATTTCTTAATTTTTAAAGACCTCAAAAGCAAATATAAGAGCATACAGTATATTTAAAACTCAACAACCTTTAATCAGTTTGGAGAACACTAGTACCTTCCTTTTAAGATTTAAAATACTTTTACAAATTCTATCTAATCACAGAACACCTAATCTTAACACATTTCTATTGAAACATTTGTGAGTACTCCAACTACAGGAGTTTTATGTACAGATGTCTTAGTTTTGCAACAGGGAAAAGAAATGGACATCAGAAAATATTGTATTTATTAGTTATTTCAACCAAGCACTCGCTAATAAAACCTAGCTCTCAAACTAAAAATCAGTATGCTAACAAGACCAAAACTACGTATGTAAAAAAAGCATCTGTAGTATCAGTCTGTAGTAACTCTGAGCTGTCATAACATATGAAAAAATTATTTTAAACACAAACAGCATTCCTTATTCTCACTCTCCACTTGAGAGCACTGCATTCATGCATCTATGGACTTAATATAGCAGTAAAATGCATTTACTATCCTCCATTACTCATTATATGGGATCAGAGAAAATTTAAAAATTAGATAAGAAACCTGCTCATCTCCCTGGTTTTATTCTCTCCAAACAACTCGCAAGAAGCAGCAAACACACCACTTTCTCACAGGGCAAGATATTTACAAAAATATTGATCAGCTAATTCAATGGACATAGTTCACAGAAATGTGAACTTTAATCTGCCTAGCCCTCTTAGATGTCACCTAAGAATCATCCAAACAGACGTATCTGATACAGAAATCTTTGTTGACATACTATCACTGTATTACAGTTCAACTGGTAGCTAAAAAAAGAAAGCACTGGAACGGCCAGAAACATGGTGAAGCTTTAGCACTGGAAATCTATTAACATATTTAAACACACATGGAAATATCAAAAAAGACCCCGTCAAAATAAACTGCTCATTTTCTTCTTCCAGACTAAACACAATAATACCTTCTACAGGCCTGTGAGCAGACCCGAAAATGACCCATATGTACTTGTGCTGTAAGTACATACTAGCATACTGTCTGACAGGAAGATACCTTTCCACTTCCTTCTACCTACTGTTAGGGCCTACAATCAACATTCTTTCTATGCACACTTTCTTTCACAGACCACTTCTAAGATATGCAAAGACAGATGTTAAGATGCCTTTGGTTATAAATCAGTATCTTAATGATTACATTAAGATACATCAACATAAAAAAAGTAAAGGATACCTACACAAGCAAAATGAAGGGGAAAATTGACCACATTACAGTCGTACTGTCATTCTTCTGTCCAATCATTTCCAGTACCTCCATCTTTGCTTTCAATACAAAACAGAAAAATATGCTCGCTGCTTCAAAGGAACTTGCAATTTAAAGCAAGCAAAAAGTTTGAAGGAGGAAGGACCAAAAAGTTTCATATACACTTCCTGCATGCAATAATTTAAATTGATAACAAGGAACACTGCTGAAAAATCGATTGCAGTGTGCTGGATGACCTGAGGGACCACTGAAACTATAATTATCTTAATCTAAGATATGTGCTAGCAAAGGCCTACAAATCTGAGACGGAAGAGAGATCTTCATTTCTCAAAGTAGGAAACAGCAAAGTAAAAAAAGCTTCCCTTTGAGCTGAGCTATTGAAATTTAGTAACAACTTAAAGTCTTCAGTGTTTGGCAAATGAACAAATTGCAGAAAACAGTAAATGAAATTTTTCTGTTACAGCCATAAAAATTACTATATTTAGTTCTGCAGTTTGGCATGAATAAAGTCAATTTACACAATTCTGCAAGAGCAATTCTTTCTAGTTTGTCCAAAGTTTTAAACAAGGCCCTAGTGATATTATTTTTCAAATCCATATAGAGTTCATGATTTTGCTTTAAGCCTCACCAATTAAAGTTAAGATTTATTTCTCAGAACAGCAATGAAATATTTTTGCAACATACAGAGAAAACTTAATTAAATTCATGTGTCTTGTTTTCCAGATTTGGGGGTATTTTACCATGCACCACTTTATGAAGTATCAATATTCCCTAAAATTGAAAATTGCTGATCAAATTAACTTGCATAAAATATTATCTATTGCACATCACAACACTATGGCATCCAGCCACTTGGCAAGTGAAGAAAGTGTGTTTAGGACCTAACTGTAGTTTTTGTATTAAGGTTTAAAGCTATTTTACTGCATCAATTATTTTATTTCAATCGCTCTTAATTGCCAATAAAACCAAGCTTAGGCTCGCCTTTCAAAAATAGGCCAACTACTCCCTCTACTGAAAATAATTGACCATTACATTGGAGGTATAGAGATTCTCATATAAAATACATCGTTAAGAAGCAAAGCCATTAAACACATTGTGTTTTCCTCTTAATTACATTCCAGTCAGCTAAGACTTGAAAGACTGGTAAGCTGTACTTTTCATTCTCTTGCCAAAAAGATTAACATACACATGCTTACAAAATCTAAAAACTTAAAAGTAGAGAATGTAGAAGATGAGGCATGCATGAAACATTTTCAGACTCATTAAAATACCCCTATCAATTTCAAACATGAGGAACCTAGAAGAAAGAATATAGTATTTTCTATACTCCCCGTGCAGAGAGGAGTGAGAATATTTTCTGCCTTTTAATGGAGAATCTTCTGCACACGGATCTTCCTTGAAAAATTTATGTGAAAGTTGAACAGTCTTTAAAAAGGGAACATTCACATTAAATACAAATCCAGTGAATGTAAAGCAGCAAAAATTCATGCACAAAATCCGTGATCTAACAAGTAAAACTTTACGCATCTGTGCACAAAGTGAATTTCAATCAGCTTTTCACATATTCACATTATATATTTGATACATTTTACTCAAGGTAAAGTTAATTTTCAGCATTTGGTAAATGCAAAAACTTATCCTCATTTCTAAAATACTATCAGAAAGAAAATAAAGTTGTATGTCATTGACACTCCCAAAAGTTTTATTTGTGATATTGCTCACCTAGAAACGCATGCTCAGTGAGAACCTATCCGTTTGCTCAGATAGTCAGCAATGTTAAATTACTTAGCGATTGCCAGGGTACATGCTGAAGACCAGTAAAGTGTCTGTGCTGAATCAGCAAGCTGTAATAATACAGGTCAGTAATCAAATATCTTAAGGCTTTTTATCTAGTGAAGATATTTCAACTTGCACCACTTGTTTTCTTGGGCACTTACATTAATATCAACAATATCTAGAGTTCTCAGCTGAGAAAAACCATGCCTTCAGCCTCAGCTCCTGTTGTTACCCACATCAGTGGCATATAGCTCAGAGTATCAGTTAAGATGTGCTCAAAATCAAGGATATTTCTCCTAACTCCTATATGAATTCAGAAGCAGTGAATAGTATAGACATGATACTGTCAATTTAAGGTTTACAATCATGTTAAACAGCAAAAAAATTAAAGCAAATGTCCCACTAAATGACAGCAGTTTTCCTTGGAAAAGAACACAGCACACACAAATTGTTTGGTCTGCTTGTTGAACAGGTTGGTTACCCACAAAACCAAGCTTCAACAGCTTCCACAGCCTGATCAGTCAGGAAAGTTTTTGTAGCTGCCCTCCAAAAAACACAAGCTAATACACAGAGGAAAAAGTCTCTCCTGTTAAGAGAACTACTGGAAAAAACATTTCCAAGAGAGTAATATAGTGTGCTAATCACTTTGAAATGTATGCATTACCAAAACTACCCTAGACATACAGGAACAGAGAAACAAGAGAGAAGGTCAAAACAGAAGGTTTCACAATTTTTACTGAACAATTGCTTTTATTTATTGATAAGCTGATATAGTTATGGTAGAAGATTATGAAGCACTGTATTTATTACAGAATGTTTTGAAAAGCATATGTTCAGATACATAACCAAAAGTCAGAGACTGTTTATAGAGTAAACTGCAATGGCATTTTACTGGATGTAAGACAACTAATCCCTGAAAATGGGAAAAGAGGCAAAAAAAAGATGCAAATAAAAAGTCAGGTGTGATAAATACTTTAAGAACATTGCTACACCTTAAACCAGGAACTCTTAGATTATCTGGGAAGTACATGAATAATATTGCAAGGTTACAGTTAGAGAAGAATCAACCCTAAATTTTATTTCAGGTGGCAAATACTGTTTTACTGAGAATTCATGCAGTTTCAAATACTAACTATATAACTAACCACTTGTAGCTATACAATTTTAATCTTCAGCTGACCTCAGACACATTCTGCCATGATACAGCAGCAGTTCAAGAAGTTTGCTTCCAAAAACAGAGAAAAGCTGATACAGAATACACTGCTATGACCAGAAGCCTGAAGGATGCACCTCTTCATCATTTACTTTCAAAATCAACGTACACATATTCTAAGCAGTATTACAGACTATTTTTTTTTTTTAATGAAACCTATGACATCTACTTACCTTAATGACAAATTTGTTGGATGCCATGATAGGTCAGTGTTAGCTGGTCCTATAATAATATAAATTAAAAGTGATCAGCACTAGAGAAAAACTCAGATCTCTACACCAACTGAGGATTTTTAAAATCTATTACTCATTTTTTTCATTACTGCTCTTCTTCAAACCCTACACTCTGCTTTAAAAAAAAACGGGAAAACTCTTATTTAAATGAGAATTACTTAGCTACCTGTGTTGGTTTATTTTAGTGAACCTCATAACTGTTCAGGCACTTGGCACGCAACACATGAAATACAAAATTAGAACTATTTTTCAGACCAGTACCAAGACAAAGATAAACCCACCTAAGATCCTCAAGAAGCCTTTCAGAGAGCAGCAAACTAAACCTGGAATATTCCTTTACTACTGTCTCAGTCACTGGTCCCTTTGTATACGGCCTCTAGCCTAGTTTCTCTTTCAAAATAATAGCTTCACATAAAACCTCTTCACATAGCTTAAAGAAAGAATGAAGAAAAGTCTTATGAGGAGCGGCTGAGGGAGCTGGGGCTGTTTAGTCTAGAGAAGAGGAGGCTGAGGGGAGACCTTATTGCTCTCTACAACTACCTGAAGGGAGGTGGTAGTGAGGTGGGTGATGGTCTCTTCTGTCAGGTGGCTGGAGATAGAATGAGAGGAAATGGCCTCAAGCTGCGGCAAGGGAGATTTAGGTTAGATATTAGGAAAAAATTCTTTACTGAAAGGGTTGTCAGACACTGGAACAGGCTGCCCAGGGAAGTGGTTGAGTCACCATCCCTGGAGGTATTCAAAAAGCGAGTAGATGGGGTACTCCATAACATGGTTTAGTGGGCATGGATGATGGTTGGACTCGATCTTGAAGGTCTTTTCCAACCAAAATGATTCTATGATTCTAAAAGGAGATAAAACACACAAAATTTAAAAAGGTATTGTTTTCAAGAAAAAACAACCTTAATACGTTAAATAATACCTGATCTAGTCAAGAGAGTCCTCAAACCTCTCTACGTAAAAGTTCATCCCTCCCTATCTTGTGGATACTCCATTTCTACTTAGCTAGGGAGCCCACAACAGCCTGCATACATCAGTGGCCCTATAGAAATAATATCCTCCATCATGCTCTCTTAACAGGGGCTCAGCAACACTAAGCAAATTTCAAAATTTGCTTTCAGACCAACCAGCAGTAAGCAAAATTCAGAACTGAGACACCTGTTCACTACCTGCAGTTCTGGTAATCAGTGGTATCAGAGTTTAAAACAGTTCAAGAACAGTTCAAGTTCTTTTTTTTTTTTTTAAATAAGAAGCTATGGCTTCTGCTGCACCTAGTATGCGCATGTGTGTATATATATATACACAGACACATATTATGTATATTTAAAATTTTAGGCTACTACATGCATAAAGCAATGTGACCTGGGCATTACTGTGGTTGCACAAAAGTAAAGTGAACTTTGGACACACTCTTCTCTTGCTTATCCCAAACAGGAATTAAGATTGCTTAATTTGGGATATTAGGTGAAGTACGTTTAGCTGCACAGACCCTGACCCTGCCTCAGACTATTGCAAGTAACTCAGGAAGCATTAATTTGTGCTGGAAGTTAAACACGCCCTCCCTGGGGTGCAAGAAGAAACCTTTGATCAATTGCTAAGATTCTCCCCGCCCCTCCTTAGAACAACACTGTATCTCACTCAAATGACTACAAGCTTCAAGTTGGTTAGCAAGCCAAACCACAAGTCTAGTCCTCTTCCACACTGATTTCAGTTTAACCGCTTTTTTTTTTTTCTCCCAAACTGACAACAATTACGGTCACAGCACTGAAACTACTGGGGAAGTTCATCATTCTCCACATAAATGGGAGCTAAACATTCACTTCTCAAAAGGCAGAAAATTAGGTTAAATTCATTAAGTCCTTCCAGCTAACCCCACAATGCTGGGATTCAGAAGACATATGGAATGGCCCCTATCGTACTAAATCAGTATCTACAAAAACCCAGGAATAAAAAAAATTAAGATACATTCTATTTTCACCCAGGATAGGAACAGGGGCAACTGACAAGGAAGAGACTTGGATTTGACAGAAAAACAGGTGAACAAGAGTCTCACTATACTGGCAGAAGATAAGAGTACCCAAACAATACACTTCAAGCTTCAAAATCAAGAAGAAAACAAGTGCCAGTAGCTGCTGCCTGCAATAGGCAAACTGCAACAGAAACTACATTGAGAATAGAGCTGCCTTTTACACTCTAAAGTTTCCTAAAGGATTAGTCTCTTAAGATGGACAAATCTGGTCAGTTTTGTAAAAGATGATATAGGAAAACAAAAACAAGAACAATCCATTTCTCACTACATACTTCAAGTAATTGTAAAGTACTGCGATAGAGCTGTCAAAATTTCAGGATACAAGTCAGGTTGGCGATATGTGTCTCAGGCACTACGCTCACACATTTCAAAATGCAGTCGTTATCCTTATTTAACTTCAAAAAAGTGCAAAACAAGATAAAGACCTACTTTACAACTACATAGCATAGCACAGAAAATTTTGATCTTAAGATTCAACAGTAATCATTTTGAATTAAACAAACACTTCTATAGAGTGCTGTCATTCCAAATATCCAAATGCTGAGATCCAAGGTTTCAAAACAACTATAAGAAAATGTGAAAGTAACAAGGGCACAATTCCATGTATTGGCTCAAAAAAACCTCCCAATTACTTCAATGATTTTTTTCCATGTATCATATCAATATCCAAGCAGGAAGAAACAGAAACAGTAGAAGGACCGTAAACAGTGAGAAGTAAAACCTGGTTGTTACTGTAACCAGGTTAAAATGAGTTTGAACTGAGAACCCTTCTGCAAGTAACTACTGAAAATAAACTTTAATGTAGTTAATAAAATGTTTCAACTATGTTCTGAAAAAGCTCAAAGTTAGAGCTTTTATCAGCTGCACAGTAATAGTAAGCAGAAAGTTATATAGAGCAAATTGAATTTTCAGATAACAGTCATGCAGACAGAAGCTGCAATACCATGGCTCATGCCACACGACTATCATTCTCCCTTGCACAAAACAGCCCTAGAAACTTTTCTATCTTATTGGAGTAAATTCTGTCAACTTTACTGATAGTAATTTCGAGAAACACAATGTAAGGAACAGTGCTCTGGACTACTTGTGACTTTATGTTTCGATTCAGTCAGGTAGTAAGGTGCTACTCTATAGAAATAAACATAGTAGAACAACTATAAAAAGAATCTTCGTAGGAGATAAAACGCAGAAATTCTTGAAACAGCAGCTGCTAGAACCAGGCCAGAAGAGATGCTAAAGGGAAATGGCAGCCACCAAGTGAAAACCAACTGCACTTCTCAATTCCTTGTAATGGTGTACAAGACTGTATTCTTGGTGTTCAAGAACTCCAAGGAATAACTACCCACCCCATCATGCAAAAAAACAAAAAGCAAATAGTAAATTACATCACATTCCTTTCAAAACGTCTCAAAACCTGGGCATGTACGACTCAACAGATTCTCTTTAAAAAAAAGTCTCAGTAGCATTTCAGGATTGGGTTTTTAAGTTTAATGAAAGGCTAGTATCTAGAGC
The DNA here is from genome assembly GCF_000737465.1 of Haliaeetus leucocephalus. Classification (NCBI taxonomy): domain Eukaryota; kingdom Metazoa; phylum Chordata; class Aves; order Accipitriformes; family Accipitridae; genus Haliaeetus; species Haliaeetus leucocephalus. The sequence continues at coordinate 13,310,062 of NW_010972886.1, forward strand.
TTTACTAACGATCCCTACCTCCTCCCCCCACCCCCCCCCAAAAAAAAAGGAAAAAAAAAAGAAAAAATAGGAAAAACAGTAGGCAAGAAACAGCATAAAGTAGAAGAGCGTTAAATGCTAGTCTCTTCTCCAAGCAGCTAGAATCATAGCCTGAAGTTAGGAAATCTGTAATTACAAACACAATTTGCTGTGGAATGCACCATCAACTAAGAGCTCCTACAAAAGCAATGACAATATTGAACAAACCTAACATTTACACAGAATTACCTGTACCTTGGGATATGGTAGAACACAAGGTACTTTGCTTCATGCTTCCGAGAACATAGTTTACCTAGATTATACATAATTTTTGAGCTGCATATGGCATACAATTCATGATGGTGATCTCAGCCTGTGATCCAGAGAACAATATTTGGACTGCTGATGTTTTCTCATTAATCCTTACAGTGGCAATAATATGAAGAAGAGTTGCAACAAAACATGCCAGAGCATCATCTCTTCTCCAAATGTTCATGTCCTGCTTGAGAACAAAGCACATAGATGAATCAGCTGAACTTATCCTGGCATCACAGATCTCTTTTTTGTAACAATTTGCCATCCAGAATACTACTGTTGCAACAAGTCTGCTACTACTGATATGAGAAGAACTGCTGGCAGGCAGAAATCCTCTCCAAATCCAATTTACAAAATAATAGAAGAAGAAGAAAAAAGAAAAAAAAATATGCATATGAAAAGTTACCTTTGGTTCAATTTGCTCTTCATGGGAGTAAGCTGACTTTGGGAGTTTGCCAACTACCCCATTCTTTGCATTGACCATAAAGATAAGACAAAGGAAATACAGCAGACAGAATAAGTGTAAGCAAATTCTTAGAAAACAAAAAAGAATACATCTAATGTGTGAACCATCAGGAAAGTCACTGAACTGTCACAGATGAAAAAATACCCAATACTAAGACGTCAGAAAATGAGGAAAAAAACCCATGAATTGTACAAATTAAAAAAAAAACAGCAAGCCCCAAAACACTCTGCCTTTTTCTGTGTTGAAAAAAAAACACAAGAAACACAGATCTATTACAATTGCTGCTATCTGGTAAGAAGACTTTGACTGAATACCATATCTACTGCAAACTAACGTGAACCTCTAAGGAAACTGCACGTAAGGAAAGGCGAAGATAAATCAATAAGGCAGAAAAATGCCTCTCAGAAACTATATATATATTTGTACATTTTAAAAAAATTTATATGATATTTGTAGTATTCCAACATCTGGATTTTTGATAGACAGTCTGTATAAGGAAACATGATCTAGAATTAAACACATACGTTCCCTGTAGCTAGAGTGAGACACGCTTCAAAAATTATGTGGCAGAGTATCATTCTTTCTTAAATTTGATGTTAAGTGGAATGGTAGACACTCGGGAGAAGCCAGGAAACATGGCCTCCCTGACAGCAAGCTGAAGTGTTTTCTGCCAGCTGATGAACAGCATCTTACCTTAGCAAAGAAATAGCTTCCTGTGGTGAGGGAATTTAGAACTCAGCAGGAATGAGAAACTGAAAATTCCTGTTGCACATGCCCACTTGAAGATACAGTAGCTTCTAACACAATGGCTGCAAACCATTCACACACTGCCCATCTTTGGGTGCCTTTACCATGTGTGGGGGAGAGGTGGGCACCTGAAAAAGGCAGAAACAAACACACAAATGCTAATTAAGGAACTCTAGAATAAGTTAATATTAACTATTTTCGTAGTTCAAAATTAACTGTCACAACATAAAAGAGAATTTTTCTGAACTTTCCAGTCCTTGGGTATTGGAGCCAAACCCTGTCCAGCCCAGACCCAGCACTAGCCAGTTTCTGAGAGCTGACAGTAAGCAATGGGATGAGCAGTGTAATACTCAGCTACTCGCATATTTAGTAAAGTGTTTGTAGTTCTGAAAAGACATACCAAAATCTTTGCATTTTGCAATTTCAGGATTTTTAGGCCCACTGTTGCAAATTTGTTCACTTAACCTTTAGAAACTATTCTTCCAGCAAGTTAGCGTATTTTTAGCTCATTGACATCTACATTCCTTCATTCGTGAACTGCCAATTCACCTTTAAAGTTCAACAATTCACTTTCAAAAATGTTAGCCATTCACCACACAACCATATAGAACTAGAGGAATGAGAGATTCTGAGGAACATCAGAGTGCTTATTACAGACAGGTGCTGACTATTATCTTTTTGCATTACTGAATGGCTTTTTTTTAAGTTTTGTGGAACAGCTGAATGCAATGAACATCATACTCCTTTCTGTATGGAGACTAGGCATTTAAAACTTGTCTTTTGATTACAGTTGTAAACTCTGTGACTATGCACAAAATTAAAAATAAACCCATCCATTAACGCATTAATATGATACAAGATATTCTCGACAGCAATTGCAGGAGTGGGGGGAGCGAGAAGAGCGAATACAGAAAACACGTAGAATAGAAGAACTAAGGAAAAAATTGAGAAGAGGTCAGGCAACAAAGTTTTCTTGAACTTCTTTTGGTCAGGGCGACACCGCCCACCTGCAGGAAGGCTCAGCCAAGGCGCGCGCAGAAGTAACGCGGCGTGACTGCAACAGGAATTAAGAAAGGAAGAAAAATCAGACAGACGTATTTTTAAGCCTGGCCGGTGCTTTAGCGGCTCGCACCTCGCCGGGCCGGGAGGGGGTGCTGATGCGAGGGGCGGCGCAGGAGGGAAGCAGCCGCGGCGGCGCCTGAGGGATGCGCGGCGGGAGCCGGCTAGCACCGCCGCCGCTCTACTAGGACATCACCTCACACATTTATCTAGAGAGAAAAGCGAGACTGAAGACCGAGGCGCGGCCACTCCCCCCGAGAGCCGCCCGGCTGAGGGTCCCAGCCGGGCGGCGAGAAGGCTGCCGCTGTAGTCGCGCCGTACCTCCTCCCTGCGCCGCGCCGGCCTCCAGCGGTTCTAACGGCTCCTCTGCCCCCAAGCAAGATGGCTACCAAGCACGACCTTCTTCTCCCCTATCCAAAATGGCCGCCACCCTGCCCTACCCTGACGCTGCCCGAACGCAAAATGGCCGCCGGGGCAGCCGCACGCGGGTGGCTGAAGCCAACCGGGGCCCCGCGAGAGAGCGAGCGCACCTCATGGCCACGTGACGGGGGCGGGGGCTTAGCCAATGGCGGGCGAGAGGCGGAACGCCCCCGCGCTAGCCTCAGCCCTGGGGAGGCGCGTCGCGTCGCGTCGCCGCACTTCCGGGCCGCGCGACGCCGTGTCTTGTCGTTGGGGGTTAAAACGTGCAGGGGAGGGTGCGCGGCCCGGGGCCTGTCCCGCTGAGGCGCTGGCGGTCGAGTCCTGTCCTCGCCTCCCGGGGCGAGAGCCCAGGTGAGTGCCGGGAGGGCTTCTGGGGGCGCGCCTTCATCACCTTCGTCACCTTGTTGTCACGCTTCTTGTCTGCGTGAGGAGAGGGCAGAGGAGCTCCAGGTGCGCCGTCCCCCTTCCTTCCTCACTCCGGTCTCTCCCGCCGCGCCGATTCCCCTCAGGCGTCCGCGCTGCAAGGTCGCTGGGACACGGGATAGAGGGGAAGGTCGGCTGGGGACACGTCGCGGCGTGACTGAGGGCGGTGGGGTCCCTGCCGCCGGCCCGCCCGTCAGAGGACGGGTGGCTTAGGCCGGGCCGCAGCCACTCGCTTCAGCGTCTCCTCAGCCGTTCGCAGCCAGAGTGCGGCTGCCTCACGCGTACCGGTGGGCTCTGCGACTTTAGAGTCCGCTTTGTCTTGCGTGCCAGGTGGTGTGAAGCTGTGAATTCTCCACAGCATGATGGAGAGGGACTTAGTAGGACACGTTATGCCTGTCAGGTGGACGAAGTTGGGCAGGTGCAGGAACATTTACTCTCCGAGTTGTACCTTTGTAGCTGTTTAAACCAAGATGTTACTTTGATATAAACCCTGAGTATATGTACCTTTGTTTCCTATAGTAGGTACTTATTATTGAAACCCTGTGGAAAGTAGACTTTTACACATTCTTTTTAAATAAGAGTGAATTTATTGTGTTTGTACTGATACTGTTGTAGCCCCTAAAGATCAAGGGCTAAGATAGTCAGGCATACCTGCTTCTCTGGGCAACATCAAGTGATGTAAGAAACACTGCGGCTTGTTTGGCCTGCGAGGTAAAAGTTCCATATTCTGTTACAAGCTCGGTTAGTCATTGAATTTTATTAACTATGGGGAAAAAAGAAAATGGTGTATTTTGAAACTGCTTTGTTTTAGACTTCAAATATTTACCATCTGAAGCAGTAACATTTGTAATTAGATAAACATAACAAGCTAACAAAGCTCTAAGGTTTAGCATGCCAAAGCTCGATGCAAATGTAGCAATTAACATTTCAAGATGTCTGAATTGAGGTTATTTTTATAGCCTTTTTTCTTTTTAAGTTCATAAAGTAAGACTTCCTTTTGTCATTTTGTGTTTTAATTATCTGCTGCACTGTAATTAAAGATATTAACGTTCAGATTTATCTGCTCTGTGCTATTATTGTAGAGTAAAACCAGGATTTCTAGAATATATTTAAAATAATAAATTCTCTTTACCTACGTAGATGCCAGTTTGCAATGGGACTTAAAACCATCTGGAAGGACTACAAAGTTATGATTGTTATGGGAACTAGCCTTGGGCTGGTGCACTGGGGGTGGTTTTACATCAAGTCCAGTCCTATTTTCCAAGTGAAGACAGAGGAGTTTGTTCCAGAACCTGGGATTGTGGCATACGTGATGCAAAGTGATCACAAAAATAAAGAAAAATAGCATTAGTGCTATGTATTGTGGGTAAGTTGCCTAATTAGTTGTATCTGTATCTTTGAGGCAGGAGATGAGTCAATTAAATGAGAATTTTCTAACAGATGCAGTCTTGCTGCTCTAACTTTAGTCTTCCAGAGTTTTATTCTCTTTTTGCAACTGAGTTAATCTGGTAGTTACATGGAGCCAAAAAATGCATCATACATCTCAAAAAAACTACTGCTAAATCCTATGTGATAGCATCAATTAAGTGATGGTATTTTAGGTCTTAAAGATATTTAAAAAAAAAAACCTCCAATAACTTGAAGGCAATAGTCAAACTCTCTTGTCTGGGTCTGCAGAAGTGTCCTTTCAGGTTCAGAACTGCTCAGAAATAATTGTGACTTCATATAGTAACATATTCTGTGTTGTTAGTAGGGATGGTGATTACAATAGAAAAGAAACTGAAGTATGAGAGAAGTCTAAATACTGTACACTTACATAGAAATGTAATTAAATATACCTTTAAGTCTTGAAGTGTTTAAGAACTGAAAAAAATTGTGTATCTGGGGCATCTTGAAGTAAGAAACCTTTCTTTCAGAGGCAGGGATTTCTTAAAGTTGTTTGAATATTAAAAGCTTTTGTTTCTGAAGTGGTTGCCTGGGAAGCAATGCTGTAGTTCAGTTCTTTTGTTCGTGAGTAAAAACAGCTTAACATTGCTACAGTTTTGACACATTCATACAATTAAGTACAGTTTATAGTGGCCTGTTACTTACAGACCTACAGGTAAAACGGTATATAAACTGGTGGTCAGAATTGAAGTTATTGACAAACATGTATAATTTGACCTATATGCTTGTGTTATATATAATATTAATAGGTTTTCTCAATTAAATAGCATTATAGATTGGTATTTGTCCTTACGTGAGTTTTTTGGTGAAAAATAAAATAGCAGTTCAAATTATGCAATATTGTTAGAAGATTATCCTAATACCTTTCTGGTTGTTATTGTAGGTATAACTAGCTTTGAAGCTTTCCGTCTGTGAGTGTTGCCAGAAGAAGAGATGAAGAAAGCTAGCTGGAGTAGAAAGAACTTTCTGCTTGTGGCAGGACTGTCACTTATAGGTGTCCATTTTGGAAGCATGCTTGTAAACTTTGTTGCAAAAAAATCTGTTCAATCACATTCAGAAGCTAAAAAAGGAGATAGTCATGAATGAAATAGCTTACTGCTGTCATTATGTATCAATTTCATGATAGGATTTAAGCCTCATTGTAAGAGGTAGATCATGAGCAGTCATAGGAATGTTGTTACTGTACTGTATATACTGTTTCACATTTAAAATCATAATCCTTAGCTGCAAAGAATTAAAATGTACTGCTTTAAATTTTAAAAGTGTTATGAATTATAGATCCAAGTAAAAATAAAATCTGTTTTGTTAGCAAGAATTAAAATCTTACTTTGAAAATGTCTCGTCTTGAAGCTAAAAAGCCTCCATTATTTATTAGTGAACCTTTAACGAGAGATACGCTGAGTCAGTCACTGTCTCTGCTAAGTGGAATATTAAAATCTTGCTATGGTCCTGCTGGTAGGCTCAAACATCTCCACAATGGTGTTGGAGGCTATGTTTGTACAACTTCACAATCTTCAGCTATACTCGGTCATCTTTCTGTGAGCCATCCTGTATTAAGGGTTTTGATGGCCTCTGTACAGAACCATATATCCCGCTTCAGTGACTGTGGCTTATTTACTGCCATTCTTTGCTGTAGTTTGATTGAAAATTTTAAAAGCCTAAATGTTGCATCTTGCACTGTCATTAAAATAAGCAAGCATCTTTTGAGTTTATGTATGGACTACCTCAAATCTGAGGCCTGTGGTTGCCGAGTATCTGTGGATTTTAGCAGTGTTGAGACACTTCTTTGTTTGGTGCGTAGCGTATTAACAAGCAAACCTGCTTGCATGCTTAATAATCCAGAAGTTGATCATCTCACCATGCTGATTTTAAAGGCTTTTATGTTTACTATTCCATGTTGTGTTGAGACTAACGCTGTTTTAGGGAAGTGTGTAATAGTACCTGTGAAAGGTAGAAGAGTTGTGGATTCTACAGTTCTTCCTGGACTACTGATAGAAACACCAGAAATTCAATTGGCAGAACCACTTACCATCAAAAGAACTTGTTCAAACATGATCAAGATAGCACTTTTCTCTGTGTCCATGTCAGGAGACCTCTTCAACCCTGAAGAAGGAACTATAACAGTCCATCATGGAATTTCTCTTGAAATGTCAGAGCTGAATCAGTTGCTTAATGTAGGAAAGCAGCTGATCAATGATGAGGTTGGCCTTGTAGTGTGCCAGAAAGTTATCCATCCATCCTTAAAACAGTATCTGAAAGAGAACCATGTCATCACTGTGGACAGAGTCGGGCTATCTCTGATGGAACCCATGAGTCGGATGACAGGTAACAAGAAAGTTTTCTGTACTAAACAGTTGCCCTTAATGTTCATATCATAATGAAAACCTATCTAGGTTGCTGTCATTGCAGAGTAAGGATTCTCTTATTTCTGTCTGTATCCTACCTTAGCAGCTGAGCAAGAGTTGTTCTTTTCTAGTCTGAAAACCATTTTTTTAAGGTGAAACTGGTCTTTTGCAGGCTCTAATGATGGCATATTGCATGTGATTACTAACTGATGCATGAGGAATATCTGATTATAATAACTGCAAATGTAGATTCTTTTTAAATTCTTGTCTAATAAGAATAAAACAATTACTTTTTTTTAATCTTAAACTATCACTAAGTCTTGTACTTCAAAAACTTGTTGGTTTCTGTTTGTGATTTCCTGAGTAGATTGAAATGTTAGGTATTGAATAAATATAATTTAAAAAGCCAAGAGGAAAAAAGTGCATGCATTATGAAACACAACAGATAGCTGTTCTGATGGCAGCAATATGTATGTTCTCTGCTTTTCTTAATTGGACAGGTTCAAAGCCTATAGCTTCCATACATTCATTGACTCCTGGTTGTTATGGCAGTTTGAAAGATGTGTGCATTGAGAGTTTTGCTTCAAAACATTTTGTGCATCTAATTCCTAATGACACAGTTGTCTGCAGCTTGATACTCTGTAACAGAAATGAAACAGCATGGGATGAATTGAAGGTAGGCAAGTTTCCTTGAAATCTTTTTTGAAAAATTATGTTTCTAATAGAAAAATAAAGTTGTGAGAAATGATGAGTTTAGGAAAGTCATTTTTCAGTACATAAATGAAGTTTAGTTAGAGTGTAGATGTACAATTTCAAGAAAACAATTCAGAAATGCCCTTGTTTCCAGAATTTCAAATTCCTTGAAGTGGTCATGTTGATTTAATGCCTCTATTTTAATACTTGCTTAAAGGCAGAAACATTTTTCACCTGTTCTTGGGGCCAGTGCTGGATAAACTTTTTTATTCTCATTACTTGGTCTATGAGAGCATAAAATAAAAATTGCCCAGCAAAAGGCCAGCAGCAATACTTGCAATGGTAGTCAAGCATAGTTTTGCGTTGAATAATTGCCCTAGAAATGTCATTGATACTGATTGACTTTTTATATATAACCCTGTTTTGCAAAAAGAAGGAATAAAATACAGCTGCTTTTTATTTCTGCTTTTCCATACTGAGTGTGGACAAATAAAGACAATCTCTCATTAAGTGAACATGGTTTTGGAAGTCACTCAGCAGCTTTATATCCACACGTAATTCAAGTTTTTGAAGTCTGTACCAGAAACTACTGAAAATTTTATTCCAGTAGTTTTTTCAATGGGGCAAGTCCTATTAATCATGGTATGTCTAAACGACAAATCCATATGGTTTTCAGCGCATCTGTGAAACTGCAGAACATGTGTTACAGTTAACAATCAAGGAACCTTTGGCATTATTAGGAGGTGGCTGTACAGAAACTCACCTGGCTTCATACATAAGACACAAGGTATGTAAGACAAGGTTTTTTAAAGCTGCTTAATATACTTAGGAAACAAGAATTTATGTAGAATCACTCCTAAAGTTAAAACACTTGTCTTTTCTAGATTAAGGTTGCATTTTTGTTGTCTGACTACTAGTATAAAACAAAGGGGGTTGTTTGAAGCAGTCAGTGCTAATTACATCTTTCAGACTTGTTAATACTGTATTTGTACTTGTTAATATTTCTTTAGGTATGTAGTAGAGTAAGTGCTTGTTTTTTACGTCTTAAAATAAAAATGTGTAGAATTTTTATATTGAAAGATAGTCATGCAGAACTCAGCTTTGACTTGCCTAGAAATCTTTCCTGTTGTGGAATAATCACATGAACAATTTTTTTTAATTAGGACTGAACCATCTGTTTGGGGAAAAAACAAAAACACAACAGTACAATATATGTTTGATTAGAATTATTTCTGTAATGCTGTTCTAATTTTCTGTTTTCCTGGTTTTGTTTTGTTTTGTTTTAGAGTTATAGTCTGTCCACCAGCAGTTTTAAAGAAATAGTTTGTTCTCAGACACAATACCAATTGGTTGCTGATGGTTTTTGCCGTTCCCTGGAGTCTGTAGCTTGCTCTCTGAATCACGATGATGGAGAAATTCTTACGGACATGTTTTATGGACACTGTTGGTTTGTTCCATCAGGATTTTCCTCTGTGTCTAATTGGTCAGATGTAGTTTCAAAATGTGGCTGTGGGATTAATGGTAACACTGAGAACCTCAACTGGAGGCTTTTGCAAGGCCAGTTTGGCTGTCCTATTGCACAGGGCTGCCCTAAAGAGCCGTCAGTAAAGTTTGCTGACTTTCTCACATTGGACTGTTTTGCTGCAAAGTGTAACGGCCTACAAGTAGCTCTGGAGACAGCCAATCTTATTTTGGATCTCTCATATGTAATTGAAGATCAAAATTAGTTCTGATCTTATGTGAATTGTGTTGCACAGCAAGATACTTAATTGAAAGCAGAGTTACATATAACATGTTAAGATACTTTAAATGGTTAGAATATGGACAACAGACAGAAATTTAAAATCAAACAGTTGGCCATTAAGTACTCTTCTGATTGTTAATCTACTGTGCCCTCAAGCATTTTCAAATGTTTAACATTTTGCTAGGAACTGTTAAATGATTAGCTGAATATATGATGAATCATAATAACATATGACTTAGGAGTATTCAAATTAGTGTATTCAAAAGAATGAATGACACTTTGATATTCCCTTTGGATTAAGCAAAGTTTTGGATGTTTGTTAGCTCTGTGGCATCTTCAAAGGAAAGGGAAAAATGGGTTCATTTGCTGAGAAAACATATGTTATGGATTAGAATTTATGTAGTCTCAGCAAAAGCTTTACACATTCAAACAGGCTTTCATATTGCAGCAGAACTTTATCACTGGTATTTTTAATTTTGTAGATAAAAAAGAAGGCTTTCCATAGCAAATATCATAAGCCACTTGTTTTCAAAATTTTGTTCTGAAGCTCTTGTCACCATATACTATAAGCAGTTGCTGTTTCTAAATGGCTGGAAGATTTTAATTCATATATGTAATTTATTTAGCAAGGTATTAATACTTAGTCTGGAGATCTCAAGGTAGCAGGTAGGTAAAAGAAAATTTGAAAAGAATGTGCGTGGAAAAAAACTTTCGTAAAGTGGACCTTCATTGTCTTCTGTGGAATACAGGAGAGTTTATAAATAATGATGTTTCTATCATTTAAGCAAAGCTGCAAGAAAGAATGTCTCACCATTCAATTAACTCTTTGACTGTGCATAGCTTCTTTTAATGAAGTAAGGCTTTAAGCTGCTCAGGCTTGTTTTGATCTTTAAATAAAATTGTGGACTGAATGATCAAAACTTTTTCTCATTTTCAGCTTGCATGCAAGATCAAAAGGGGTGTTACAGTTTCTTGCTTAAACTCATTTTCTTTTCCCTCTCTGTTTTCAGTCACAAGGGACAAATTGCTCATGACATGCTTTTCCAGAAAACATCCGAGTTGGTTATAGACTAGTCTGCTTATTTGTTTCGTGGTCTCTTAAGTTTTTAATATACTTACTGACTATAAGCAGTAGAATTGTTTTGTATAACTCAGTTTTGAAATATGTAATTAAAACCAGATCTTTCCAGACCTTTTGTACAAAGTCCTTTTTATTTTAAGAGCATAAATAATCATTTTCTCGCTGGAAAAAAAAATGAAAAGTTAAAGTTCTTTATCTTTTTATGACCTGAAATGATTGCTTCAGTGCTTTAAGGCATCCTTTGGGAATTTGTGGAAGAATGTTACAAGGGTTGAGATGGAGGCTGTTCAAAGTTGGTTACTAAAAAGGCTGCTTTCATATCTTGATCCTCCCATGTACCATAAACCATATGAAAACGTCAGCAATAATGAATCCAAATGATGGTGTATATCTTAAGGCACAGAAGAATCTTGGTAATACTTCATCTAATTATGAGTCTCTAAGAGTGTTGAATTAGAGTATTTTACTTCCTATAATAGCAGCTTGTTATGCAGTGCAAAAATGTTGAGTTTAGTGACTACAGCTGTGAAGTGAAAATTAAAACAATATAAGTAGAAGTAGTTGCTAGTGTTCTTTTGTCTTGGTATCTGAAGGTTGGTTCACAGCTGCTATAAAATGGTTATTAGTTCTGATCATATTCCCCCCCCTCCCCCCCAAGTTTTAAGAAAATTGCACATTAGAAAATTGTGGAAAAAAAAATTTGATTTTTGGTGAGTAGGTAAAAATTCATTTATACCTGAACCAAAGATTGTTTCATATATAGATAGTTTTAATAACAATGAATTTTTGTCTCCCAGTGTGACTGAAAAGTATAAATAAGCAGCTGGTGCTGCTGCTTATGGGCAGTTCAGGTTCAGTTCTCAGTTGTGCTACAGTCTGCCTGAACCTTTAGTGGTTAGTGTTACCCTGTTGTTAATGGGTAACATAGGAGGAATATAACTTTGGATACCATTTAAAATGCATGTAAATAGAATTTTGACTCTCAATCCAAGAGCAGCTTAAAAATAACTTTGCTGAGCTCCCATGTTTCCTCATAAAACTTAGGTGCAAAAATGGTAGGTTTTCCCCCATGTCTTGAAATTGGCAAAATGAAATATCCCCATTTAAGTCCTCTGAGAAGCCACTATGTTTTTATTCCTGGTCCCCTTGGAATTTAAAGTTTGTTCAGTGGGAAAAATTAGTATTACATAAGTATTATTAAGAGACAGGTGTTTTCTGATCATGACCTCAGTCATGTCTGTTGACTTCCACAGATTGCTCAGAGGCTATTAATTTCAATTTTAATAATTCTATTGGTAATGCACAAGAAGTAAGACCATTCATATCCAGCCTTTTCAGCTGTGTTAGTGCTCCAGGCCTAGCAGGAGTGAAAAGAAGTGCTGATATTATAATCACTCAGTCAGCATATTTAAGTAAGATGGTATTTTAATAGAGTTGCTCCTCAGTTCAGTATTTCAGTTTTCGTTCGGTATTTCAGTTCCCATTTGGTGTTTAAAACTTAAAGTGAAGAAGACCTGAAAACGCTGATTAATTTAGGGATCTTCAGTATCTCTATTACTGCGTCCTATTTCAAGTAGACATACCATTAAACATTACTGTTTTGGCATTGACAAAGACTGCAGAATGCTTGCTTTTCACTGATTCTGCTACTGATCTGTGAATTTGTTGAGTTACTCTGAGCCATATCTGAAGTATTTTTCTGTCTATTTTCCTATCTATAAAATGGGAACAAAGATAAGTTGTCTTAAGGCATGGAAATCTGTGGGTGAAGAGTTCTAAGTAAGATCCGTATGTAAAGTGAAAAACTACTTGCTGCACAGGATCAAAGAAATAGCTAATTCAAAGCAAACTCAAATCCTTGCTAAAATATTGTAGTCACTTCATTGAGGGAACTTCGGCTAGGATTTATGTAGACTCCCTAAACTAGCCTGCAAGGTAAAACTTCCCTATTCTCCCTGTATATTGAACCTGGATGCATTTTCTTTTTCTCTGAAATTTCGGCAACAGGATATTACTGTTGCTAACAGGAACCTAATTTTATTGCCTTACATCTTCAGTACACGCACCCAGAGAAATGTGACTTTAAAGCCCTGTGCAGAAATGTTTGAACTTCAAGACAAGCGTTGTCAGACACCTCAGCAATCCTTACTGTGTCATGTATGTCTTCAGAGTCTGTGCTCTGCATGTATTTCAGACCAGGTGTTCATATGATGCTAATCCTTGAAGACAGGGTAGAAACAGATTTAGGAGTTTGGGAAACCTAACCTTACTATATTGGTAGCGTAACACTGGTGGGTTTTGGGGGGTTGGTTTTTGGTTGGGGTTTTTTTTTTCCATAAGTGTTTGGGCCATTTTTAGGCTAATCAGCTGTTATAGTGTTACATCTGTCCCAGTAAGGGAAGAGAGTATTTATTGTTGTCAAAGCTTCTAAGAAAAACACTGCCTGGAATATTGTAAGCACAGTAGAGCATGTACAAAACAATTCACCTTACCCAAAACCTGAACTTTTGAATTTTACTTGTGCCCTTATTTTGCTGTACTGAGTAGTAAAATGTAGTATTTGTCACATTTTCAGCAGTGCCATGTGAACTGAGTCATGTAAGCACTACACTCTTCAATCTCAGAAAAATCAATATCCATGAGCCAGTCAATGTCATAGGAAGAACTTAACAAGATTTGCATTTACTACTGCTCTGCAGATGCAGAAACAGTCTGTTCTTATTGCAGAGACTGCCTCCAGCATGCTCGTAATCTGTGCAGACAGGCTCTTTGAGAAGTCAGTTGCTAGTCACATTACAATGTTTACTTCAAGAATTTTAGTAGCTTTCATCCAGTAATGTAAATACACGTTATTTCTACCTGCTTCTCAGCAGAGACAAGTTGCACAGTACTAGTAAATAACTTTTTGGCCAGTAACACTGTGATCTTAAATTCTCAGTTAAGAAATACTTTTACTATTTGTCTATATACATTGCACTGTATAAATTAGTCATGCACATTATAAGCTCAAAAGTATATACAGATTTATTCTTTATGCTGGAAGCAGAAATGTAGTCACAGCATATGTAGATAGAGCCACCATGTCATTAGTCCAGACACCAATAAAATTAATTGCAGAATAGGTTCCAGGATTGGGCTTGGCACTTTGTATCTTTAACTGTGCTGACTTTATTCTTGACCTAGATTTACATTAAGCATATATAAATGTCTTGTAGACATATCTCCTGCAAAATTTTATTTTCATACCTTACTACAGACCTGAACTTTCAAATCTGCTTGCACGTGAAAACCTTTTAATTCAAGCTTTCATCATGTGCCTTGAAGGCCCTAGCTATATACTGTCTGGCTTCTGCAAACTGATTACTGGTGTCTTTTGTTATTTTCTGTCCTGACAACATCAGCTCTCTTCACGTACACATTAAATGCTACCTGCTTATTATTGTAACACTACTACATGTTGTCTGCTAAGCATTTGTGTGGCAGCATACCACAACATCAACAGCTATTCCTTATCAATACCTGTATAAATTGTTAAGTCTTTTTACAAGTCGAGAAGCTGAATCACCTCTCTATAATCTTTAAAAGCTATCCTTTGTATCTTTTCCTTTAAGGCTTATGATATTGTTAGTCTGATCTGTTACACCTGCTGAGTATTGGGTAAAAAAAAATGGGAGGCTGATTTAAAAATGAGTTCCCTAGTCTGTAGCAGTGACTTGGAAAGACTCACTTGGGGGGGGGGCCATGCAGGATCCTCTGCTGATGGATGGTGATGACTGATTTTCAGGGAATTGTAGGGACTGTGGTAGTTCCAGTTCTTGAAAGACTTTGTGACTTTAAGAGGCAGATGGAAAGCTATTACATCCTCATTTATTACTCCTTGTTCTTGTGCTAGCAGACCCTAAGCTCTAGCAGGGCTTGTCTTAGGGTTTCTGGTATGTTTGATTGGATTACGACTGTGCTTTTGCAGGCAAATCTCTGTGGGTTGTCCATGGCCAGCTGCCAGGCACCTACCCAGCTGCTCGCTCTGTCCCCACCTCAACAGAACAGAGGGAGAAAACAGGATGAAAAACCTCCTGGGTTGAGATAAACCTGCTCCCCCTGAGTTTCTCACTGCCAAGTGGTGGCTTGCCCTTTCTTAAATCTGTTTATGCAGAGGTGCTGCTGGCATGGCTGAGGGGCTGGGCTGGGCTGTGCCCTGTGGTGCAGCTGCCGGAACCAGCCTCTCTCCACAGAGGCTGCACAGCCCCTCCTGCTGACACCTCTGAAATACCTCACAGGAGGTCATTTTGTGAGCACTCTCTGTCGAAGGATGTGGAAAAATTGCTGATTTTAAAGAAGCTTGGAGAGGGAGAAGAGCCAAGGAAGAGCACTAGAGATGTTAGCAAAGCCTAATCCTGGAGAAGGTGCTGGGACAAAGAGATTTTGCTTGTGTGGTGAGTGCTTCAGGAGGGACACGTGCCACCCCTGGAGATCAACCAGCCAAAAGGGTTGACCTCAAAAAACAGGCAGGAGCAAAGAAAAACCCAATTTCTGTTGGATGTGGATGGTGTAAAGGTGTGGTTGCTGATGGCTGTTATTTAGGGCAGGTGTGACAGGGTGCCATCCTCCCCGAAGAGGCAGGTCACTAGGACCTACCTGTGGAGAAGCAAGGGTTCAGAGGTGTGCTTAAGGACTGAGAAGCTTCCTGAAATGAGTGCTTTCTGGAAGGCTGAGATGACTTCCCAGTATCTTTGAGAAGGGGAATGGCCCAAGAGCCACTTCGTGTGGGGCTCCCTGGCTGGAGTTCAGATGGGAAGACCACCTACCCGCACCCATAAAAGCCTCCTTAAGCGTGGTCTGAGGATATGAGCATGTGATACAGACAGAGGATCAACTTGTGGCCTGTTCCAATCCATAAGGTGACTCCAAAAAGTGAGTTTTTCTATATTTACTTTGCACCAGCACAGTCCCTACTAAAGAGGAGTGTGTGTTGCATGGCTGTGTGTTTATGCCAGCCTTTTTTGTTGTTTTTGCTTTCTATTGCTTCATTTTTAAGGAAGCAAGTAAATATTTCTTCTGTAACTAACAAAGGTAGGACAAATTCTTCACTTGGTTTTACATGCCTTAACAGTGGCCTCCTGTTTTTCTTTGTTGGGGTTAGCAAATGGAGTTGAGAAAAGGAAAATTAGAATTTTTTTTAAATTTTTTTTTAGTTTGTACCTGAGTTCGTTTTGGGTATTTAAAATCACGACCCTAGAAAGCATCTCCTGAAATTGTGCCTGTATTTCTGAAGTGTCATGTAATTCTGTGATCAGTGTTGCAATGACTTCCGTGCTCTGTGTTTGTCCCAGATATCTTCACTGAATCAGGCCTTGAACTGTCCCGTCATGATGCTTTACTTATAAACATTAATTTGTCTATAAATCATGCTTTTTCAGTATTATTCACAGGCACTGAAGTTTTTGGTCTGGCCACTCAAATGTGTTAATGTTCCCCAGCCGGGAACATTTCTAATTGAAAGTTGCTCTCAGCTGAAACATGATTAATCAGGCAGTAGCTAAGACAGTTGAAGATGTCCCTGCTGTCTCTTACCTTTGAAATAAACTTTTTTATATGTGTTGGTAATTAGAGGAATTAGAAGAATGTAATACCAAGTGCTAAGAAGCTGCAATACTTGAACCCTGCATTGAATAATCCAGTTGTCTTTTTTTTTTTTATTGGTATGGTGCAGGCCGTTCCAAATAAAGTATTCATCACCAAAGCAAAGCATCAAAGAAATAAGTTTAGATTTTTAAGAATGAAAATTGCTCTGTAAAATCCTCCTTTGGCTACTGAAATATTATAGTGTCAACTAAGAAAAGCTGTATGCGCTTGATGTCTTTGTGAATGTAAAATCTCTTCAAGGACTTCTTCATATCAGTGTTCAACAGAATAGCAGCATTATGAGATGAGTGTCAGTGTATATGCATCCTTGTTTTAGGTGTTAAGATGATCCATTGCATCTGCTTAATCAAAATGGTTGCTAAATGAAAAATATTGTTCCTAAAACTGCATGTGAAACAGCAGATGTCACTCCAGTCTTCCTCTATGTGGGCCAGAGAAGAATTTGCTCCTGTACAAGAATAACTCGTGCGTGACATTATTGCTTATGTTTAATATAGTGTGTGTAAAGGAATAGATACAATACACTACAGAATTTCTGAGGTTAACCATGGATTGCTGTTTTAAATACTAGAGAAACACTGTTTCTTGACTGTCTCCATTGGATCTGTTAATGTTGGCATGGGGTGGAACCAATTTATGAAGAGATGTGGGCAATGAGTAGCAACACATACCTTTCTCTAATGCATGGCTTATGTTTAAGACAGTGGGATTATTTATTAACTGAGAAAAATATACAGTTGCATGGCTGAATTGTTCTAAGCAATTGCTTTAAGATTGCATTACAATTCTTAAGTTCAGGATAAAGTTAATACTTTAAGCAAACTGCAGCAAATAGTTTGAGCAGTTCACTTCAGTGTTCATAGCTTGGTCATAATTGCTAAATTTATTATAAATTTGTATGTATAGGAGCCCAGAATGAAAGTCTTAAGGTTCTTATAGTAGTGCTGATTTAAGTATGCACATCTTGTATGACTTTATATGCAGTGCATGCTGCAAAATATAGGCCAAAAATCTCATGGCAAGGTGGCAAAATTAGGTTCCTGCATCACAAAGAGAATCATAAGCATCCACAAACTCCGTAGTAGATGCTGTGAGTACTCGGTGTAATCTTGAGAATGTGGTTTTCAGTGTGTGGGTGGTTTTGGTTGGTTTTGCACACTGGTAGGGATCTAAAGCTTACCTTGCTATTGGCTCTAAAGACACAAGAGGAGAAGGCAAGCTATTTGTTTCTTATAGGTTACTTTTAGTTGCTTAACACTCTTATGGGCATAAAGTCACCTAGGACTACATCTGTCTAAATCTAGTGCCTGTAGGGGAAGGAAGATGGAGTTGTTCCTGCATTGGGGGAAGAAAAGAAAAAAAGTTTTACAATATCAAAATGCACTTTATAGGAAAAGAACTGTGGTGGTTTTGATTTTTTTTTTTTTTAAATTAAAATAACAGTATAGCCCACATCATTCTGTTTTAAGAAAATTAGACTTAATGAGCCTGTGTTGTTACAGAAGACAGAAGCTTAGGAGTTGTAGATGTCTTTGGCACTGCACAAAAGTGCAAATTTTTTGTTTGCCTGTAAGTTCAATCCTCAGTTATTAGTTTCTCTCCTGAGACATGGATTTTAGTAATATTAAAAGTTCTGCTGTTTTAAAAGCTTTGCAAGCACATACAACCTCTGTTCCAGTATGTGAACAATCTGAATTTTGTTACTAGGTCTTGGTATTTTAAATAACTGATTTTTCCCTTCCACCTTTAAACCCTGATGTTTTTGAATCTTGTGATATTTTGAGAGGGATGGGAACAGAAGAACTTGGTTGTCTTTTCCCTTTTTTGTTTCCTCTTTTAAATCCACAACTCCATTAAGTGATTGAAAAGACCTGAGCTTAATTGTAAGAATTACTTTTGGGCATTAGACAAGATTGGGGAGGGGGGGAATTCCTTGAGTGGTTCTTGACAGTTCCTTAAAGTGCCTATGAGCAGTGTCTGAAAATTTTGGGGACGTAATTGTTGACTATGAAATGCCTGGTCTTCAAGAGAGGTGTCCATGTGAACTGAACAAAAAAAACGAGGCTTAACATTTCATCTAGATTTGCTAGTAATAGTTATACCTCTGAGATAAAACAGAGGTGATTTTGCATTTTGCTGACAGACATTTTGCCTGAAGCATTGCATAGTGAAAGGTGTTGCAGATAGTTACCTTTTTAACAGGTTAATATTAACCTCTCTTGAATATGCCTACCAGCCTTAGAAGGACTACCTGTATTATTGGGAAATAGGAGTTTATTTGCCGCGACGCTTTGGTCATACATAGCAGTTGTTGCAAGGTGCCAGGCAGGTGATATTAAAGGATTCAAAATAAACGTGCAAATCTGCTTTGGAAATCATATATTTCTTTTTTCTGCTGCAAGGCCTTGTGGCAAGGCTGCCTGGCTTACTATGAGTTTTGCCTTCAATCCATCGCTGGCTTGCTGTTGCTAGAATTACGAGTCTGTCTTACTTATCTGTATTTATATTTATAGCTCCAGATAGAGAATATTTGCCAGCCTAAATGATGACTAGGCGTAGTGAGTGGCAAACCCAGCAGTAATTGTAAGGCATAAAATCAATTCCATAGCTGTAATAAATACAATTTTAAAAACAGCCAAGAAATGCAGAGGAGCAAGTAGATTAGGAGCCACGGGCCAAAAGATTATTTTCATGGGGGGGGGTGGAGAAAATGCTCAATTTTGTCATAATTGTGTAGAAAGGCTCCCTGAACAGAGAATTAGATTGATATTTCCAGGTAATAAAAACATAGAATAGTTTGTGTAGCAAGTACACTATGGTCTTTACTGTGCTTTTAGTGAAAAGAATATCTGAAAAAAAAATTAGTGCATCGTGTATATAAGCTTGAACTTTATTTGGTAAAGGTGGGTAAACTATGTCCAATATGCTCGTCACTTGCATTCAGTAATGTTTAATCAAGAATTGGTCGAAATTCCTACACAGACATACTCTCTGCAGCTGTCACAGTTAGGAAGAAAGGATTGGTCCTACCTGGGGATCTGGCTATCAGTAGAAGTCCAGCTGAACGTGATGCTTATCTTTGTTGTGGGCAAGTCACTTAAATATTAACTTTTTGCCATAAGGAGACATCCAGATGCAGAAGCGCTGTGCTTCAGCCTCTTCCTGGCAGAATCCTCAGGGACAGGATGATAATAAATTGAGTTGAAGAAAATTACCTCAACAGAAGGTTCTTAGTGTGATGAATTTGAAGACAGTCGTAGGTCTGTGTGGTTCTGGTAACCATTGGAGTATGGCAGGCTGTGCTTTGTGTGTAGACCTTGGAGAACCTGGAGATTTTGTGTGAGAAGTGTCTTCCAAAGAGATTCTTACCTTCAGCCAGACGGTAGGTGCAGGAACTGCTGCGTTCCCAGAGCTCGTACAAACACTGGTTTCTTTTGGCCTTAAACAGTACACCAGGAGGATGTTGTTGTAGTGCTGTGCACTCAGCTTAGCTTGCAAGAGCTGCAGTTCAGATTTTTGCCTTTTCAAAAGCTAGCGCTTTTATTTTTATTTTGTCTGATGTGTTAAGCTTTTTTTTTTTTCCTCCCTTTTTAATGGGAGGATTACAGTGACTTGTATGGTAAGAAAAACTAAATCTTATTTTATTCCAGTTTTTTAAAAGGGAAATATTCAAAATTTGGGCTAGAACTCAAGAATGTCAAGGAGACTTTTGTCTCCTCATTGTCCTAGGAGCGTGGAAAAGTGTCATTTCCCTACCACCATGTTGAGAATTTGGTCTGTTCCTTGACACTGTTTGAGTACAGAAGGCACAAAACAAGGTACAGGCCAAAAAGATGGTCCCTGTCCTCAAAAAAGATGACTGATGATGAGACAATGTAAGCACAGTCTCAGATGAGATACAGTTATCCTTATTCGCTACAGTGGCATTTAAGTGCTGAGGGAAGAACAGCAAGAATTCTCCTGGACTGTTCTTTTAGCTTCTAGCAATCCGCAGCTTAAGGACTTTCTGGGTGAGGCTGCATCTAGATTGTCCGGTTTAACAGGCACTGTTAGGACTATTTCTCAGTTATGCCTAAATGCGTGTTTCTTTAGGTATGTCTGTATTTGGAGCAACTGTTTAAAAATCTGGCTCAAAAGAAAATAAGGGGACAACGCAAGCAGATGCTCAATTGCTATTTCAGATCTGCAAAGGAGTATGTCTAGGGATGAGCCTTGCTTGGGCTAGTTCTGACTAACACCAGTACCTAAAATTCATGGTGAAAACACCGAAATGGCAGGGTGAGATACAAAAGTGTTTATATGGATTGTCTCTGAGGCCCTGGGTCATGCTTTAGGGAGAGATTTTTAGGCTCTGCTGTGCTCATAAGAATCATGAGATCATGGAGGTCACTTTTATCTGCTTTGGGGACAGAGCAGGAGGGCTGAGCTTAAGATCAAAACAGATTTATTGTGAGAGAGCAGGGAAAGAAATCTGAAAGATGGGCATTCCTATTCTTGAATTCTCTAGGTGTCCGTGTTCTTCTGCCCACCCATACTGAATGCCATCTCTTCTATAGCTCACGGAATCAGATGGTAACAGTCATAATAAAAAGATTTAAGAATACAAAAGATTTACGGGTGAAGTTGCCTAGGGAACTTACTTAATAGTAAATGTACTCCAGACTGGTTAGCTATTCTGTAATAGCAAGTATTTAAAATGGTTTAGGTTCCTCATGTCCAAGTGGTCACATTGCTCTGAGTAAACCAATGCACTAAGTTGTTACAGGCATGCAAAACAGATTAAAAAATACAACTGCAAAGTACAGTGTGGGCTGGACAAACCACCCATGATGGAGTACCGTCCTCTGCGGCAGGAGCATCCTTGAATTATTCATAAAGTAAGTGCTAGTAGTAAGAGACCACAAAGTGAATTTAACAGATCTTTTAACATACATTGGGGACTTAGCTTTGGACTTGTTTCCTGTTGTGATAACAAATAGAGTAAAATAAGCCCTATTTGTCTTTTTTTTTTTTTTTTTTTTAAAATGGGGATGAAGGAAGTTAGGAGACACCCACTTGAGTGTAGTTGATATTCTACTGGTTAGGGCATTCACCTGAGAATCTTGTTAAAATCCTTGTGCTGTGTGGCAGCATCCCACAGTCCATGGGAGTGCCCTAACTACCAGGCTGAGTCTTCTGAGAGGAAAAAAACCCATGTGTGTTTCCTGTTTTTATTTAAAAAAGCAAACAAAAAAACCTGTTCTTCAGTCAGAACTGTCTGCATATAAAATAAAGAGCAGAGTCAGGCTCACTTTGTTAGATAATCCTTAAAACAGAGCAGGTGTAGAGAGATGCGGCTTCCAGATAGATGAGAAGAGGAGGCCTAATTTAAGATGCTGTAGGTCACACCTTAGGTGAGAAGAGGTGGTATTTGATCTTTTGTCTCATGAGTCCTAAACTCATGTCTTGTCTACAGAGGGCCTGAGATTTTCTGCTTTACATCCTCATCCTTATAAATTAAAGAGTAAGTGTTCATTTGATCTGGACATTGGGATTTTGCAGCTCTATATGTGTCAGTTCTCCTATACCTATGTGTGAAGTTAATACTGAAGTTCATGTTGCAGTAAAGGTTGAAACCTTTGAGATGTCCTTGATATCAAGGATGAGAAGCCCCAGTCTTCTAGAAGTAGCTTTTTGGCAAATTGTTGGACTAGGGAAACAAGCATAAGAGAGAGGAAATCTGTGCCTTTTGGTGAATTTTTGTCTGGAGTAACTATGCAAATTAAAGATCTGCTTCTCTGCTTTTGCTGCTCTTCTTCCCTCTGCTATTTGTATACTTTAACACTTTTGTCGGCTGCAGATGGGCAATAAGTGAAGGACAGAAAGTGGCAGGTGTCCAATTCTTCCAAACCCAATCCCATTTTAGCAAAGTAAAAAAAAAAAAAAAAAAAAAAAATTGGTTGCTATGATAAGATTAAGTCATCAATTACTCTGTCTTGCTGCAACACTCTCATGGGACTGCAGTCAGGCTGCTGTGGTAAGGCAGACACACCTTACTCCCAATCCTGTGGTTTAATTTGCACAAAACGCGTATGAAATTTGGAATGGTGATAAAGTTAGGTTGCAAATGTACATTTTACGTTTCTCTTGGTATTGGACATATCTATTTCCAGAGCAGCTCAGGCCTTAGCAGCGTTTGTCCCCCACCCCCAATACACCAGTGAAACACTGCAGTGTTGCTTATGTTGGTTCACAAAACTGGCAAGTGAAATATGCAAGACTCATGGCAAATCTTTTAAAGAACAAGCTGTTGAACTTGGATTCTCTATATTTGGTTCTGGCTGATGGGAGGGAATAGCAAGACCAAAGAGGGGTCAAACCCTGCAGCAATCTTGCCAGCCCCTGTGCTTTTGTTGCTGAACTACAACAGTTTAATGCACTGCCTTTTAATGCAAATAAGTGATGACTGACACTAAAACAATGCTGTGCTATAAATTGAGGATTTCAGCAGCTAATTCCTAGATGTTTCAGTCCATTGTATAGTAGGTGTGGGTCAACCAGTTGGGGTTGTTAACCTTGACCACTGTGCCATGTCTGCTCATTGAAGAGAGCTCTTCAGGCCATTGCCCATGTCAGCAGTCAGTCTATCCTTTCTCTTTCTCGTTATCCCCTTTGAAATAAACAGTGGTTTGGATTCCTGGGTTCTTTGGTGATTTTCGGGGGGGTTGCTTTTTTTTTTTTTAACAAGTGAAATGGATTAAGTTAGAGAAGACTAGCCAGCATGCTAAAAGTGACACTGGGGGCATGACATGATGGGCAAGAATTGTTCTTGAGAAAGGGAGCCAAGGCAGATAACCTTAGGGGAAAATGTGAAGTCAGTTTTAAGCTAACAATAATGGTGCTCTGTAATGATCTGTATTTAGCTATTAGCTATCTGTGTGGTATACAGTGTTCTAAGGAAGAGCTAGTCTGGATAAACAAAGGAGCTAAAGCTGGAGTCTTACATTGAAAGTGTTTATTTGGATCTATATTTATAACCTCTTTCTTTAATAAACACCTCTGTTTAGAAGGTACTGTTATGCCATATGTTTCAACAAATCTAGTATCCTAGATGTCCTGATGGCTTAAAAGCATTTTATGAAATGTCTAGTCTTTTTTTTTTTTGCCTTTTCAGTGGGTAAAAGCAATATATGTAGTCATGCACAATGTGTCCAGATGCTACTGTTCTTCCGAGATCTATGTAAAAAAACCATTCTTCTTCTGTGGTTTTAAAAGCAGAAAAGCTAGAGATCCAGGTTGATTTGAATTTTCCACTTTACCAGTGTGTCCAGGATGAATGGAAATAGTTCTTTCCATAATGGCTGAGTGGGGTATGAATACTATTTTTTTTTTTTTTTTTCATAAGGTCGAGCTAGTGTATTGTTTTGGGGTGCCAGGCACTATATTGGTCTGTATGGTAAGTTTTATATTTAAAATCAGTAAACACATCACTTTCCCCTCCATATCTGGCCATGACTGTGTCTCAGGATTTCTGTTTTTAAGACAAAATTTTAAACTTTCTTTCCTTATACAAACAAATGTGTCCTGGACTATGTCTGAAAATATTCTGATCCCATTATTTTATTTTCTAATATATTTGCTAGATTCACCTATTGGTCTGTCCTAATATTGATAGGGCATGGAGAGTGTGGGGAATGACTTTCTTTTCCGTGAGATCAGCAGGAGTCATCTCCAGCAGCAAAAAGCCAGGGATGTGGTTTGTGTACTTAGAGAAATTGAGAAACTTCTTTCTTTAATGCTTGTCTGTTGGTACTTATTTGAATTGCATAGCCAGAAGTGTCATGACATTCAGAAGACTGAGTTACATGAGTGTTCAATGCTTCTGTCATGTTAAGGATAATCATATAGTCTTGGAGCAGTGCCATATAATGCGCAGCATCTCACTACATAGCATTGTCATGGCTCAAGCAAACCCCTTCCATGTAACCCATCATTTGTTCTCTGTTTTAAAATGGATCTTTGCATACTATAAAAAGTTTGGGATCACTTCAATAGGTACTCGTTACTGTGGTTCAGCACTTAAATTTGCATATTTATTACAAAGGAAATAGCTGGTCATGAGCTGTAAGTCCTGTTAAGACATCTCACATTTGAGTCATCTTGAGCACCTGTATTTCACAGGTAAAGTGACACTGACTTTATAGTCACCTGCCATAGCCAAAGGGACCTTATCTCCAAAAGGTGCCAAGCATTATCTTTTTTAAAAAAATGGCAGCGTTCAGATTTTTGCACTAGTCAAACTGGTTTATAGCAAAAAATCATGAGTCATCTCTGACAATCATCATCCTGTGGTAGGTTTGTGGTTTTCTAACTGCTTCACACCTACTCACAACTCCCTGTTGTTGTGACTCAACAGCAGGAGTGCTTCTGCACCTCTGTGGCTGGCCTAGAGCTATGCTAGTCATTGTATTTTTGTCAATTCACATCTAGGCAGTCCTCTTGGTTCTGATGTATTTTGATTACTTGATGTAAGCTCTGGGTGGGACGAGCTAGTGAAGCTCTCTGCACAGGCTAGTGGGTGTCCTAAGCTTACTGTGAATAGGAAGGTGTTGGCTGTTAAGTGGTTAGTGGGCTTCCTATGTACTCCCATCCTCTTTGCTTGCTGACAGGCTGTCCCTGCTGATCTTTCTCACTTCTCTTGGAGCTAGCCAGGCCAGACAACAGACAGTTTCCTCTGAAAAAATAAGCACTCTTACTCTCCAATTTCTTGCATGTTTTCTCTGTGGGTGCATCTCCTTTGCCAGTGGTCCTAGGGTGTCTTATGACTGTAGCTGGTCCCGTGCTTGGATGTCTTCTGTATTGGTGTATTGTGTCAGCAGTGTCTTTGCACTTTACCTGGGCATCTCATTCCACCAGCTTGGTTAATTAATATGGGAATCTTAAGGGCGGAATTGACAGAGATAAACTATTCAACCAGCTTTCAGAATTGAACACTATAATCTGCTTGCTAAAAGAAAGCATTCTGGGGAATAAAATGTATTTTAGTTACTGAAGTGTTCTTGTAATGAAAATATGGGAGTTTTGGACAAAGAAGAAAAGCAAAACAAAATACCAAAGTCCTTTTGTTGTTGTTTTAGTAGCACAGAGCAAATGAGTGCTCAATGTGAAAGAATTATAGATAAGATTAATCATTACCTAAACTAGTTTCACTGCAGGAACTTGATTGAATCCATTTGAGGCTATTGCTTTATGATAGCTTCCTTTTCAGAGTGTGTTTTAGGTTAAAATACAATGAAACATTACTTGATCTCCCAAGGATATGATGAAAATAGGATTACTGCAGGGTTTTTGAGGAAAAGAACTGGTGCTATGTAATTTGAGTGTTTAGACACTTCAGATGGGCTCATTAAATTAAAGGTTACTCAATAAGAGTATTAAGTGTCTGCCTTAAGTTATTATATAGCAATTACAAGGATTTTTTTTTAAAGATATTTCATAGGTATATTTGAAGTTAATGGAAAGTCTTGGTATAATTCTGTTTAAAAGTCAAGCAAGAAATTTGTGGAGAACAGAATTGTACAGGAATAGAAGGAATAGTCAGAGATTGCAGGACAGAATTGTCTTAGTTTTGCTGTTCACAGGACTCCTTAGTGTGCTTAGGTCCAGTAGTTGATCAAGAGATTTCTAGGTTTAGCCAGCCAAAGCAAGGATGGTTTTGTTAGCTGGAGACGCTTTAACAAAATAATTTGTGCCACAGCCTATGCTATTAACTTCCATTCTGTTCTTCCATCTCAAAACAGCGAAGAAGAGCAAGCACACTGTCCTAGTTTCAGCTGGGATAGAGTTAACTGTCTTCCTAGTAGCTGGTACAGTGCTGTGTTTTGAGTTCAGTATGTGAAGAATGTTGATAACACTGATGTTTTCAGTTGTTGCTCAGTAGTGTTTAGACTAAAGTCAAGGATTTTTCAGCTTCTCATGCCCAGCCAGCGAGAAAGCTGGAGGAGGCACAAGAAGTTGGCACAGGACACAGCCAGGGCAACTGACCCAAAGTGGCCAACGGTGTATTCCATACCATGGGACGTCCCATCTAGTTTAGGAACTGGGAAGTGGGGGCGGGGAATCGCCGCTCAGGGACTGGCTGGGTGTCGGTCGGCAGGTGGTGAGCAATTGCCCTGCGCATCATTTGTACATTCCAATCCTTTTATTATTGCTGTTGTCATTTTATTAGTGTTATCATTATCGTTATTAGTTTCTTCTTTTCTGTTCTATTAAACCGTTCTTATCTCAACCCAGGAGTTTTGCTTCTTTTTCCCGATTTTCTCCCCCATCCCACTGGATGGGGGGGGAGTGAGTGAGCGGCTGCGTGGTGCTTAGTTGCTGGCTGGGGTTAAACCATGACACACACTTACAAACACAGAGGGAATTCTTTTTTCAGGCTGCTATGCACAAAGACCCCCAAAATTCCTTGGCTTGCATCCCCAAGAACACAAAAACTCCTGGGCAATCACAGAATAAATTACCAGGATTTCTGGCCCATTGATTTATTGGAGAAATGGCTGTTGAGTATGCTTCAGTCTTTATTTCTTACAGCTGGTTACCTATGTTGCTTCTGCTTTCTATCCAGATCAATCTAAGCTTTTCAAGTAAAATTTTCCAAAATAATCCTCTGTCAGTGACCTTATGAATTTAGACACATATTTTTAAATCCTACAGTTCCTTCTCTAAAGTGACTAAGGTGTTTTGTCTGTATTTCAGGACTTTGGTGCTTCCTATCTTGAATCCAGAGTCAGTGTCCTCCTTTTCCTCTTTGCGTTATTCTGACTTTGTGAAGACATTCAGCAGTATAGAAAGCCTGAAAAAATTGTTAGAGCTTCTCTGAAGATCTGATTCTCTTCATCCCAGTAGTGGATTGACTATTATTAGTCCAAGCCCTGTTGTACTGATCTTTATGTCCCTTGATCTTTTTAGGGAACTGCTTCAAGTGATGTTCAGGATTCTGAACGATCTGGATTCTCAGATCTGGATTCTCAGACGCCCATCGTGCATGTATATTGTTGCTCCTAGGAAGGCTGCCTCTTAACCATTATAGTGGCAAATGCAGTAGAAAGTTGCTGGAAGAGCCTGATAGGGAAATATCATGCGGGCGGTTTTAATTTTATTCATAGCAACATTTGAGGCAGTAAGCAACTTGTCACAACTGTGACTGTAGGGTGTGGACCACCAGAAGGCCTCTGAACATAAGACTGCTCTGAGAGTTAGGATAGAGGATGAACACTGAGTCTGAGATTTGTATTAGGAAATTGGGGAATTTGTGAGTTTGGATGAGGTATTTTACTAGTCTTTAAGAAAGAAATTCTTTAAGAAACTTCCCTTTGTAATCAATCAAACAAAAAAAAAATCATAGTTGCTGAACTCTGAGGTAAAAAAAAAAAAAGCCTGGCTGCTTAGGATAGGAACTAATGGTAAAGATCCAAATCAACCTCCAAGAAGAAATAAGTGAATTAATTCAGATTCTTTTCAGTTTAGGAGGGTTCCCTCAGTTTCAGTTGGACTGTTTTACTTTAGCCTCGTTTCATCTTGTCCTGTCAGTTTTCACAACATCAGCCAAATGCATTCCTGAGAAGTCATACACTGCAATGGCCTTCCTAATTTTTACATTTTAATATGCTTTTGTATATATGAATGTATATGTATGTATATAAATGTTTTTTACTTGGAGCTCTACTCAAGAGAAGCAGCCATCATGAAGTGTTAATCGCGAGTCCAAATAATCTCTACAGAAGTATAGTGGAAAATCAAATAAGTACTCTTTTGTTAATCTGCTCAAAAATGTGACGTTATATTTGACATATTTGGATCATAAATAAGGCCTAGCTGTTCCTTTACATGTGTGCTTGTGCAGCTAATAGAATTACAGTGAGGATATTATATGTGCAAGAGAGGACAAATGCAGGCATCATACAGCAAGAAACCTGTCCCAAATCCCTAGCTTTGGGATAATCTGTAACCTTAAATTCTGCAAAGATACTCTTACATTCATGCCCATTTACTGATCTTGAGCGTCCTCTGGGGTTTTAGAGCGTGCATAAACAGCCGCAAGCAGTTCTGCCCTTTGGCAGCAGCAGTTTTAATGTGCGTCTGGTTAATTCCTTGTAAATCATGGTGCAAGTGTCCACTGTTCTTGTCTAGGGTGACTGGAGTACTCCTCTACTGCAGTGCTAAATAATCAGATATAATGATTTAACTTGGAAGATACACAAAATTTAACTCTTGAGATTTCTGTCTTGAAGCAGTGGAAATAAGCTTACCTGCACTAGTGATTGAGGTACAGAGAAACTTGAAAATATGAATCTGACAGTTTCCAAGCAGATGAAAAACTGTAACCACAAAAACAATCTTTTGGTCTACTTTATTATAAATGGGGGAGGGGAGCATTGGAGGGGGTTTAAAGGTTTGACATGACTAGTATTGGTTTAAAAAGTGTAGGTTAGATTAGTGTGTATGCTAGGGGACTCAGCTGGGGAGTCATGATTAATTTTGTCCCAGAAAAGCATAAGGAGTACATTTGCTTTCCCCACTGATGTGTGTAGTGAGACTTACATTCCCATAGCGCAGTTGGTCGTGTCTATTAGCTCTGTAGTTGCTGTGGGGGTTTTAATTTTTTTTTTTTTTCCCCACCCCCAGCCCTCACACTTTCCAACTTTTCCATGTCCATCCCAGCTTGAGAAATTGGACAAGCCACTTTTCTTCTTTCCCGTGGGCAGTGAGTGCAATTCTTCCTGGAAGTGTGAGCCACAGGAAGCCTAAGGAACAGCCTGTTCTTCACTGTAGTGTTATATAAATAATGGGCTCCTGAGACCTCTGCCATCTCTGCGGTAAGAGAACCAGCTGACTGACATGCAGCCAAAGCAATAACTGGGAGGTACGGGGGTAGAAAAGGACCCTGCTGTTTTGGAGGGGATTGCGAACGCCATTGTTATCCTGATGCTGTCAGATAAGATCTGGTTTTGTTAGGGCTTTGTCAAATAATAGGCACATGCTAATTTATTTGGCAGTTAACAAACTAGATTCTCTCATAGTCTTTCACTTTTTCTTCTGGACACAAGGAGATTAAAAACAGCAGAACGAAGAAGGAAAACAGCCAGATCTCAGTAGCTGTCTGCTATCAATCCTTGCTGCTTTTCCACATCATCTGTGTGGCAAGGGTAGAAAGCAAAACACAGGACAGGTACTCAGATCTGCACTGGTGGGGTTTTTGTTTGTTTGTTTGTTTTTCCTCTTTTAAGGGAGTTGCTAGTTGTTGAAGGCATAAATGGGTCACGTAGCTGCTTGTATCTTAAAAATAAAATCATTGGCAGGCTTCCCTGCCTGCAGTGTAGTGTGCTGAATTTCAGTGAAAATCACCCAAATGTACAGAGCTCATAGGCAGCTCAGAATGCTCCAATATAAAATGTTGCAGCATACATTTCTAGGTGACTTCTGTGCCATTTGATTTGCTTGTTCATAAATCTTTTCTCAATCAAAGTACTATTATTTTTTTTCAGGCAAATATCTAGATTCTGAACTGAGCAGCATTAATAATACTCTCTATTTCCTCTTCCATACCCATACAGGGGATGAAGGTTACTTTGAAAATATAAAATACATTCTTCTGAAAACAGTTAATTTAAAAGGGAAAAAACAAATCCAAAACCTATGGTTTTGAAGGAGCGGAAAAAATAGTTCATTGTCACAATTTATTTTAATAGACAGATATGAAGGCTTTGTCTTGCTCAGATTGTTGAACATTCTCTTTTCTCTTTGAGATATATATATGGTTGGGGTTTTTTTGGTAGTGCTTTGCATGTGCTAAAACTATCGCAGATGTGGGATAGCAATATAGGATTATTGCTGTTTAACCAGCTTCCTGGCTGGTTAACAGCTGCCATGTTGATGCTGGCATTGTTCCCCATGCTAGTTAGCCATTAGTTCGTTTCTACCACATTATGCTTTTATCGTAGTACGGTGCCAGGTAATATGTATAAACATACTGCAGAGTATGTGTGATCAAGCCTAAATTGTCAGCTGGGCTGGGATGAAATCTCTAGAGCCTCTCTTGGATTCTCCTCTGATATCTCCCATTAGCACGAAGCGCAGACTGAACAAAGCAAGCACTAAGTCTTTTTATTTCTGTATTCTTCCCACCAGCCTCACATTTTTTCGTTGTTCTTCATCTACAAACTGACCTTATCTAAATGACTAGCATTAGTAGTAAATTGTATAACGCAAGGGAATAGAAGAATGATATGTGCATATGGCTGGCAGTGGAGTCTCAGTCTGTGTATCTCATCTAGTGGCTGAACGTAGTGCTGAAAGAGCAGGAAGAGGTTTGATTCTGGTGTGATCAGTAGGTGAATTTCCTAGTGGAGGGTGTGCATCCTTTTCACAGTGAGGAATCTCTCTCCAGAAGGGCTAGAACCACTTCAGTACACTCCCCTAAAGCCCTGCCACTTATATCTGGCAAACACGCAGCAAGTTCTCACTTTTCCTGCTGCTGGGTAGTGCAGCAGCATCACAGAAGGTAAAGATGGGTGTCTATCTTTTCTCCTTTGACAACACATCATGCATGAGTGATATTAATGTATTTTCAGTTCTGTGCCTCAGCTTAAACCCAGACAGTGGTGGACCTAAAGTATAAGCTTTAGAGGGCCTGGTGACTGTGGTTTGGCAAGGTCATTTATGAGGTTGCTCAGGAATGGAAATCTTGGTAGTGGTCAGCAGCTGGGGAGGTCTCTGAGTGGTCCATCCACCAAAACTGTCAGTAGAAGGGAAGGGCTCTTCTCTGAATGCTTAAGTCACATGATTTTACATTCACTGACTCTACAGAGTATCTAGCTGCCTTTGCCATTTTATCTAGTCAGTGCAGACAAACTATTCATCGTATATTTTTACATCAGTTAGCACTTGCTCTTGTGAAGTTTGCCTGTGGTAAGAAATGTCTGATGTCACTGGACTGTGGGGTCATATTCTCCAAATATTAGTGTTTTCATGTGTAATATCTAAAGGGGACGTTGGCTACATTTCAATCTAAATTAATGTCATTTATGTTTGTTTTGAAAACATTAGCTGTCCTGTCTTCCCTTCTTCCTGGTGGTTAATTTTCCCATATTTATTCTTGCTGGCTGATGAATGTCTCTGTGCTGTTTTTTTTAATTGGAAGTTGGGTTCATTTAAGTTGATAGAAGGCTTAATTCTGAAGGGAAGCATGTTATCAAAATTCATAGACTAATCTTATTAGGCGAAAGCATTTTTGTTTAAATGGAAAATGATTAGACTGTATCTTCAGCATCTCTTCAAGAGTGGCTATAGTTGATTGCTGTTCCTGGAGGCTCATTTGGTGTTTCCTGAGTCATGTAACTGTGAGGAGAGAGGCAAAGGAAAACGGCTTCCCCTAATTGTAAGTGGTGAACTCTTTCTTGCTTTCCATGCTGAAATCGTTGTATTGTTGTTTTCAAATATCATTGGAATAAGCAATATGATACAGTGCATGTTGGGAAGTATATAGAATCTGTTTTGTTGTTTTTTTTGTTTTTTTTTTTAATCCTCCCCCTAACTGAATCCACTCTGTTTTATTCCTGGCTGTGCCTGCAGCTGAAGTCATGTGGTAGTACATCTGCTTTACACCAACAGGACCATTTTACATAATTCATTACGTGCAATCACAATGTCAGATGCTAATCTGGGCTAATCCAGCACTTCCCTGAAGAGCGGCATTAACAATCTTGCTTCAGCACTTCCAGCTCAGCCCTTAATGGCTAGCAGTCCACTGGATGGCATGTGGTGCACAGAGCTCGGAGGAGGTCAAGCCAGGGTGTGCAGAGCCACCGGTCTCCGTTCATCCCTGAGGGCTGCAGCCCTCCAGGGCAAGGCTGCAGCAGAAAGCCGTGGGGTGCACTGCCGGACTTGCTCCTCAGCCCTCTGTCTCCAGAGGCTACAACGACACAAGTATACGTGGTGTCTGGGAGAGCCAGCACTGAAAGCAAAGAGCTGATGTGCCAAGATGGGCAGAGCCCTTAGTCTGCATCAGAGACTTCTAAAACAAATCCTGACAAGCACATCTCTGGGGGAGTGCAGATTGTGGTGCATGGTGTGTCCTTGCATCCCTGCACGGCCAAATCTAATGCCTATCCAGAGATCCTATTTGTTTCCCTGAGAGTGAGTGGGGGGGGTCACAGAAATTTCTGCAAATTGGAAGAGTATGGGGGCGAGGGGGGTGTATGTTGAGGGGATTTTTGCTGGCTTTTTTTTTTACCTATGCTGTCAGGAGGTGCCTCCTGGCATTCGGAGAATGGGAGCTCTCCTAAATGGCAGTGAAAACCTGAATGAACATAAGTTCCTCAGGTGGAGCCAGCAAGAGCTAAGAGCTCAGGCTGTACTCCCACAGAAATTGTTGAATTTCAGTCTGCTGCTTCAGAGCCCCTTCTTTGAGTATTACAGATCTTGCACCTCTTTGTTGAAAATTACAGCCTTGAAGCTGTTTTCTTTCTTGATTTACCCATAAGTCCTTATTTCTGACTGAATTTTCCTTTTCTACCTATGTATTTATATGGCCCCACTTTCCTGGTATAGGCTCTGTATATCTTGGCCCTGCCTGAAAAGAAAAATGGACCTTATTACTTTTAATTTTTCTTTCTGGGCAAATATAGATGTTTAGGTCTGATTTTTGTCCTGAGACTGCTCTGATGGAGATGATGGCACAACCTTATGTCTTCAGGGTCAAGAGAGCACAGCCTGGCATACAGCTGTGCCACAGGTATGGATGTGCAGAAGCAATCGCTACCCTACACTATCTGCCATCAGGAGCAACTCCAGGTCATTTTGGTGCATTTTTGAATAGTATTTGGCCCGGAGGCATAGGGATCTCCTGAAGGTGTCCCCTGTCCAGGCACCTAAGTCCCTTGGAGCAAAACTAGATGGAATATCCTTAAGTGTTTTCTCAGTGTTGCTGTTAGCTATCCTTACATCCATATGGTTGTGACATGCTGTAACACATGGGGGTCAACATCAGAAACCCATTGGCAGCCAGAGAGTATGTGCTCTGTTTTAACACTTAATACTGCTTGTACAGCCATGCTGATTTTAGTGGGATTGCTTGAGATTGGGAGAAATGTTCTCTTCTCTTCTGAAGTATTTGTTCAAAAACCAGCAACAACAAACAACCCAAACCACAAGCCGTGGAAGCATGACTTCATCTTCTCTGTTTTCTCCGTGCTGTGCTGGGCAGAAGAGCAGCTAAGGCATTTGCAGATGCAAAAATACACTTCTGGGACTTCTCCCTGTGGGAAACCATTGCTTCACAGAGGAATGATTTAAACAGCTGTAGTTTGTCTTGACAGCATATTTTCTTTACTCTGATCTGCAAAATAACCTTTTTGCCAAAGTTATTCTCAGCTGTGAAAATCAGATGCTGCAGTATATGCCTTTGCAGCTGTTGGGTGTTTCTTGAAAGAGACAGAAATGGTTGGAAAATGGAGGGACACTTTGAAAAAAATACTTTTTTCCCGCCAAAAATTTGAATTTAAAGGGGGGAGGAGGGGAAGTGTAGTTCACCTAGAAACCAAGATAAAATTTAGGGGGGGGGGAGGAACCCACAACAGTATTTGATCCAGAAATGCTGCCATTTTGTTCCACAGAAGTTGCTGTCCAGGGTCCAGCAGCACTTTCTGCTTTGGGGGGGGGGGGGGGGGGTTGGGGTTTTTTTATTCCTCACACCACCACCTCTTTCCCACACCCACCCTGCCCCTGTCCCCTGGGATAATCTTCCTTGTCCCACAATACTTCCTGTTACTTATGATTGCACCAACACCGTGTTATATCCCCTGTCAGCACTGAAATTCAGCTCAGACAAAAGAGCAAGAACCAGTGGTGGTACTTCTAAGTTTTGAAACAACTAGACTTTGTTTTAGGCTTGCCTAAACAAAGTGTTGGGTTTTCATTTTGTGGGTTTTTTTTTTAATAGAACAATGAAAATTCTTCATGGGGAAACACTTCTTACAAGAAAAAGAATCGCTCAAAAGACTTCATTTCTTTAGTGTAAAAAGAGATTTGATGTGGCTGGGGTTTTCAGTAAATAGAAAA
>NW_010972886.1:13344567-13348204 GCF_000737465.1 Haliaeetus leucocephalus
GCCTCTGTTATTAACATTATCTATGTTTGTGTGACTCGCTGGCAGCAAGTCAGTGTCCTTTTGTATCATGCAACCATTTACTTGTACATTTTCATCATATTTAATTCTTGTAACTTCCATGATACATTGATTTTGGGTGCTTTGTGAATCACTAACTTCATAAAGCTGATTGTATCACAATGTCGTACAATACATAAAGTGATTCTTAATCCTAGAGAATTTTCACAGGACAATGATAGTTGTTCAGAGTATTTTTGTTTGAGGAAATGTGTATGTTACTGAGCTGGTATGGACCTGCACCTTCTTTGTTTTTCAGATTGATTTTACTCTTACCTGTGTCACTTCATTGACTGAAGTCACTCGTCCTGGTTAGTCTCCCTTTAAGTAAAATAGGATTGAAGAATCCAATTTCAGACTTAATCTTGAAACTAGCTAGTTTGCTGTGCTGGCTCAGGATTGAATACTTGACTAGCAGTCACTGTCAGAAGACTTGGGAAATAAAGGAGAACAAATGTTTTGCTTAGCACTCTGTTACAATTTCATAAAAACCGTAAAGTGTCTAGTCTCATCACCCTCATCTTACACTTTTTCTACATTCAGAAGATTTTCTGTATTTCAAAGGATTTTCAGAAATAATTTTGGAATGATATTAAAATGTTTCCTACCCCTCATGGTATTCAGAGCGTCAGGAGTTTGTCTTAGGCAAGACCTATTGAACTGAGCATTTCCAGGCAGTACTGTACAGGGGCTGGCAAGACGTAAAGTACACCTTAAAGATTTCTGTGGTGGCTGCAACCCCACTCATCATTTCCCAGTTTTTCCTTAGCATTTTGTTGGAATGGAACTCTAAATGACTAATAATGTGCTTAGGTTTTTTTGACAGTTAAATAAGGGGTTAAAAATCAAAGCTGGTACATAGCAATGATGGGTTTTATGTATGTTCCTCCTTTAATAATGAGCTCATTTCTCAGCAGCCATTTTCACTTTTAAAGCTCTGCAGAACCATACTCTCTGTGTTGAACCATGAATAGCAGGTGGATTTTGATTAGCGTAGGATGACTTGCATCATTGCAGAGTCTCTAGATAGCCATGAAAAAAAGAACTGCGTTCACTCCAACTTCTACACTGTCAACACATTTGCCAGCCAGATTGAACTAAGATGAACCTTTATTGGAAGAGATGACTGAAAGAAGAAAGCCCCGTGCCAGTTCAGTTTCTCCCTCCGACTTATGGTTATTGACTTGTGAGCAAACTGCCTACATGTAGTTTCTTTTCTATAACTACACCTTGCCTGTCTTGTCTGCTTAGGCTGCAAGCTTGTTGGGGCAGCAGTGGGCTGTGTGTGCCTGTACCAGAGGGATGCTGATCTCAGTAGGAGCCTTGAGGTGCTGCTGTGACACAAGTACTGTTGGTGCAGAGGATTTGATGGACAGGGAGAACATCTGGCTGACACCTAATGCGTAACAAGTCAGACCCTTTCCTGCAATAAACTGCAACTGACTTAAGATGAACTAAGGTTTTCTTAGTTCTCCTGATTGGCTTTAAACAGAAGTGTTTTAAGGGAGTTATAAGCAAATATTTTGAGTAAGTTACCAAGATAATTCAGTAGAGTTTTATCCCTCCCCCAGATTTCTTTTCTTGGTCTAACTTTTACTATCAAGCATACTCAGAACTATTCTAGAGCAATTTCATAATACAGTAATCTGCAGTCTATAGTTTTCCAACTTGGTATCAACTGAGCCCCTGATCTTACTCAAGTCTTTGCTCACTCAAGTAACCGTCCATGTTTACAGGGGTCTCTACTATCAAGTCCTCACTGTCTGTTTTCTGTGTCCTTAAATGAGGTCACTGCAGAGCAGAATGCTATTGCTGGGCTGTGGCTTGAGTTCCCACTGTGTCCCGTCATCCACCGCAGCAGCTCTGCTTCGCAGCATGTGTTTTATTGTGTCCATTTTCAGCTTTGATTTCTTGTTCTCTGCACCCTCCTCTGGCCTCAGCCCTTTCCCCTTCTCCAGCTGTGTGACTTACTAGTGCTTCTGGTATGTGTTTAGGGGTTTAAAACCTAATTATACTTTGGTGTGAGGGCAAATAAGCTTTCTCTTTTTTTCACCTCAAGGCCCAGCAAAAGTCAGTGAATGTGGGTTGACTTCTGAGGGTAAGGCTGTAAGGATCGCCCGAAAGAAGCAGCAGTTCATTAAATTTTATGTTTCTGGTTAGTTTCCCCTCATATTCTAATTTAATCCAAGAAACAGAAATGTGCAGTGGGCACTGAAAATATGTTTTAACATAAGGGCTTAAGGCTGAATGTCAGAATTATAGCTGCTGTTTCTTCAAAATTAACTTTTCAGCATGTGTTTTCATGGAGTTTATAAACTGATTCAAGAGCCACCTAGGCTTTTAGGGGTCCTGCAGAGCATCAAAAGTAGTTAATAAAATAGTCATCAGCTGGATTTATTATTGTTGATACAGTAAAGTCTGGGAGTACTGTACAGTAAAGTCAAAATAGGTAAGGTTTCTTAAAGATATTTTGCTCAGGTTTGCATACTGTTGGTTTTGATACCCAAGAATACCCTTAGTGCAGTGAGGTTTATGCATATTCATGCTTTGGAGGTCTAATCAACCCCCAATGAATGTGGAAAGGAACCATTTTGTTCCTTTTAATGAACTTTTGATCAGAACTTAGATGGAGAACCTACTGTGCTGTAAGTGGAACTTAGAGCTGCCTGTATTTAAGTTAACACTTAGCAAATAAACGTCAGACTGCCTACAGCAAAGTTTACTAAACCATTTCTAATATAGTATTTCATTTTAACTTTCTTATGCCAAATTGAGCTGTTCTGGATTTTTGATTAAATAACCCAGTACCAGATAATTATCCTAGCTGGAGTGAGGAAAACTTACCTCCCCTACCTGCTTTTTGAAAGCACAGGTTTTAAAAGCTTCAGGGGAAAAAAAAAAAAAAAAATCTTGGTAGTTTTAATGAATGAAATTTGGGGAAGAAGGGAAGGAGAGTTGTTTTGCCTGTTAGAAAAGATTTTCCAGCTGTGTCGTGGAGAAGCATTACTATCCACTAGTGCTGTGGACCAGAGCCATAAAATTTAGCAGGCTGGAGGGCCTCTCAGTTATAGCCTTCCTGTGAAATACCTGCCTAGTGCTTGCCTGTCTGTCCTCAGCTGTCCAAACATCTTTGTTTGTGTCAGCCTATGGAGACTTTTTAGATCCTTTTGGATAGACTATCTGGAAAATTCCCCTGGCAACACGCATGCTGCCTTCTGGGACTGTCAGGGCTGAGCAAGGCTTTCTTGCAGGTGTCCCTCCTGGCAACAGTGGCATGGTGCTCAGCTGTGGAGTGGAAAGCAGGAGGCTGTTCATTTCTTCAGTGCTGCTCCTGCTGAAATTGTGGAGGAGAGAGCCTGACTGAAAGCCCAGGGGTGAAAAACATGCGGGTGGAGGGATGCGAAGCAAAGATGAGGGACGGGACTGAAGGCAGGCTAATTCAGCCCGAGAACAAGCAATGGGGTGCATACCGGGGGCTGTAGGAGGGAGAGAGGAGAGCTGAGAGAAGCCAGGGCAGAAGGCGACAGAGGTGCTGGGTGCGCTGGAGTAGGAGCTAGTGGTCTGGTAGGTGGGGAGAAAA
>NW_010972886.1:13348214-13350179 GCF_000737465.1 Haliaeetus leucocephalus
GGGGAGAAAAGACAGTTCAAGGCTGGGACTGTCCAGTGAAAGATCCCCGCAGTACTGAGTTTAAGCAAGGCAGTAAGTGAATCCTGACACCCCAGTTGCTACTTTTCATTTTCAGCAAGCAGCTGTGAAGCCTACCAAGCAAATGAGCACCCCCTCCATCTGCTACCCACTGCTTGACCAAATCCTTTACCCTATTATATGCAGTTTTTGCATGGGCAGTAGTGATCTTGGAATAGATCCCAAATCTGTGGGAATCAGCAAGGTCCCACATAATGATTTATTTTGATTTCCCTCACCACCATCTTGTGTGGGGTTTTTTGGTTTTGGGAGGGGGGGGGTGTTCTAAAATTACAAAACAATGTTTGACACTAAATGCATTAAAACTGCTTGGTATTTTACAACACAAACATAATCTCGCTGAATACTGTTACAGAGAGGATCCAACACTATTTGGCAAGTGCTTTGCAAAATAAATCAGCTAGAACCTGCCCCCTTGACCCCCATTGAACCAGCCCAACGCCCTAACTTCTCAGCAGGGTTTATCTCCCATGTCTGCATTTCTTGTAGCTATTTGCAGGTTTAAAAATACTCTATTTATGTTCTACCAACTTCCAAACAAACTGTCCTTATCTCTCTAGAAAGGCAACAAAATGGCTCAGAAGACAGCAGTCACATCCTGCGCACCTACGCCCACGGGCACACACAGCAGCAGTGCATATACCTAAGCTGTCTCTAACACACATAATTTTCCTTATTACTACGTACTTGTCTCCTCCCTTTTCAATGCCTTTAAAATAAAAGATTTATATGTGCATATGTACATACAGAAGGAGAGGGAAAAAAGTGTGGGAATTGATTTGTCTGCCTCTAGATCACTCAATTAAAAGTCTTAAGTGATCTCTCTGGATTCAGGTCCAAATCCAAAGCCTGTGGAGGTTATCAGTTACTACTGTAGCACACAGAATGTTTTGGAGCATAATTGTAATCTATATTTCTAGATTTAAAGTATATCTGTAATAAGCATGTCACATGGTATAGGCATCTCTCTAAGGGGATGCTTTACAGTTTGCCATGCAAACTCTGGCATATTTAGTTTTCTTCAGAAATGAAGTCAGCTAATAAAATTTACATTTCTTAAAAAAAAAATACTCATAACTTTTTTAGAGTTATCATTTTCTTTTATAGACAGTAATATCACCAAATCTTCAAGGAATATTAATCAATTATTTTTCACTCTGTACCTTTACATCAAGTCTATCCGCTTTTCATAAGATATGTTCTATCAAACCACAAGGTGCTGTGTATGATCCGTCGTTTCTTTTCTTGCATTTGTGTCAATCTGGAAAGCACTTACAGTCTCTTTTGGGTTTAGAAGCTGTGTGTTTATGCTAAGGTTGGGAATCATTAACATCCTAAAAGTTTTAAGGTTTCTTTGAGATAAGCCCTTTTTTTTTTTTTTTTTTTTTTTTTTTTTTTTTACTTAGCTTTCCCAATTTTCTCTCTGTTTCTCACTGTTGAAATCAGGCCAGGTATTTAATGAAGGTGGGGGTTTTTTTGCATGATATTACACTACTTATGAATTTTGTTCTGCTGAGGAATAACATTCAAATATCCTTCCTTGGGATTATTTTGATATTTCCATTTCCAGCCTAGACTGGGAAAGGAGGAGAATGCATGATATGAAAGAAGTCATTAATTGTGGATTTGTAGAGCTCAACAGAAGTTTGTCTTTTAATTGGACTTCAGTTTTTAAGCAAAACTTTAAGTAATCCAGCTGGGTAGTTCATTCAGCTAGGCACTTGAGAATATGAAAAAACCTTTTCCCTATGACTGCCTCAAACCAACATCAATGTGAGGATCTTACTATGTTGCAAACTGTTGATGAAATTGCATTGAAAGTCTAGAAATAAGTGATATTTCATAAAGCTTTGAGGATCTCCCCCCCCCCCCCCACAAGGTGGTGCT
>NW_010972886.1:13350189-13390103 GCF_000737465.1 Haliaeetus leucocephalus
TAAAATTTTTGAGACCCCCCCCCCCCCCCCCCCCAAATGTGGATTTCCAGATCGCACTGGTACAGAGACACAAGAAATTACTGATTGGAAAATATAACATGGTCAAAGGGAAATTTCTTACCAGGAAAAGCAGACTTTGCCTTCAGAAAAACCTAAGTGTTTTTTGTTTCCACAATCAATGTGACCATTTTATTTTATGGGCGTTTTAATTCTAGCTCCTTGCTGTGTCCCTTTCCTTCTAGTGAGCCTTGCCCCTGGAGCAGGTAACTGTGCACTGTGCTTGTTTGGCCGCTGGGAAAGCCTGCAGCGTATCATGGGAAACAGGGGCCCACCAGAGGGGGAAAGTAGGGGGAAAAAAAAAAGGAAATGCCACATTTGAGGCAATGTTATGTTTAAAACATCCTTTTTTTTTCTATTGAGTCAGCTGCTACATCAGGGATTTGGTGTGCGCAAAACTTAATGAACAGAAGTGGATTGTTCTAATAACAAACTGCATGACATCAAGTCTTTCTTTGAATTTTTTCAAGATTAATTAATCCTAGAAAAGTCAATTTTCAAAAACATCAGAGAAACACAATACATTACACTTATTTACTTAAGTAAATTTCAGCCAGCTCCTAAGAGACCCTGCATACAATGGAGAAGGATACAAAGACAAATGCAATGAAACATTTCAGTATTTCTATCCTTTAAATTTTCCATTTGGCAAAAAGTTCCAATAGTTTGGGTTTTGATCTTTGTTCAAGACAAACAGATATCAAAACAGTGATTTCCTTCACAGCAACGGCTTATATTTTTGATCAGCTATAATGAATTTTGCAAGTATGATCATTTTCAGATAGGGTGCATTCTTGTCAAACAGATGAGAATAATACCTCCATTAATATGTTTGTTACTTTCTTACATATTTCTTGCCTTTCTCAAATATCCTCGTATTTGTATGTTCCCATGTTAATGCATTTTCCAGTACTATTATTGCCCTCCTTTGTCAAAGTAGGCTTTGACATTGCAGAATGATAGTGCTGTCATAAACACTAGAATCCCTCAGTGAACAGGATTGGAAATGGTCAGCAGATTAAAAATGTTTGCTTGAAGTTTACTCTTTGGTTTGAAGTGGTGGGGGAAAATATTTGCATAAATGAGTTCTTAAGAGATACTAAAAATAAAAAGCTGCTAAAGAAAATATAGCTTGTCTACATTATCATGCGATTTTAATTATGCAAGCATTTATGTTCTTTGTGTATTTTGACTTAGGGCCATGTGAGACACATGAGTGAACTGTCACTCATGCAGAGTTAATTATAATTTATTCATATAGGGAAAAAAACCCTGGGAAAATTTGATAACACTTTTCATTGGCAGTAAACACTAGTTGTTATTAGTCCTTTGAGAAGATTATTCTTAGCAGTCTATATAAACTCTGTATTTCAAAGTGTTCCCTGAAAAGAGGTGTATTAGCACGTGGCTAGAAACACTACAGGAATAAATTTTATTGACTAAGAAACTATATCCTTCTGTACCATAACATTTATTTCATTTTTTTTCTTTCCCTTGAACAAGAGAATATGTTTTGATTCAGTGTTTGGCAATCCAAGCCAGGTTATTTAAAATAATATTCACTTGGAATGTGCTGAGTATAAAATGCTATTTTTAGAGTAGTAACTTTTACACAGTGTTGCAAACAGAAATCTTTAGTTTCCCATGTGTAATACAGAACTAGTTTGTAAAGAATCTTTAGACTTTGCACTTCTCCTTTTCCCAGGTAAGTGGCAAATAACTAGATGTCGCTGTCACGTAGGGCAACAAATGGATAAAGCAAGCATGGATTCTGAGATCTATAATTTTTAATAAGTTTTAAACTAGCTACAAAATGTCAATCACTTCACAAACTGACAGGAGACATAAGGAATTTCATATTACATGCTGTAAGTTATATTTATCTCACAGTTTATCTAGAGTTCATTCATTTAGGTTTTTTTATTATTTTTTAATTAAGTCAGCTACTAAACATCTTAGCGATTTGGTGTGCATAGCTCTAGGTAAGCAACAGAGAACTGTACCGATAACAAACCACGTGGGGATAGCGACTAGTAAGAGAGCCTTATAAAAATTACATTTCTTTGCACCATTTCATATGGTAGTCATTACCTCCAAAAGATAGTC
The DNA here is from genome assembly GCF_000737465.1 of Haliaeetus leucocephalus. Taxonomy (NCBI): domain Eukaryota; kingdom Metazoa; phylum Chordata; class Aves; order Accipitriformes; family Accipitridae; genus Haliaeetus; species Haliaeetus leucocephalus. The sequence goes on from NW_010972886.1 coordinate 13,352,353, forward strand.
TTCAAAAGCAGCAGACAAACCCAATATATTACACTTATTTCTTTTTGTCTTTGACATATTTTCAGCCAAGCTTTTATTTTGCTGGCAATGGCTAAATGGTGAGTGCCAAATCCCTCTTTTTTCATAATTAAAAAAAATGATCATGATTAATAACTATATATATATCAACAAGAAAAAAGTGGCACAACTGCAAACTTGCTGGTATAACATAGTCCCAAAAGAGTCCGAATACTGAGCATGCTTTTGTTGTCATTGTTGGTGTGCTACTGCCATGGGAAAATTCTTGTTTAAGTAGGAGTCTAAAAGTCTATTTATTCCTCATGCATAAATGCATAAATCACATCACTTTTTAGTGCAATGCTTGTTATAGTAACATAATTCCACGTTGTCTAATCATGAAATCATAACAACAGATAATGGCAATGAAGAACTGAAGACAGCAGGTTTAAGTGCTTAAACATCATGATACCCAAAGACAGGAGCATGGCAGTAGCTCTGTGGAATGTCACAGTTTTACAAGAACAATACTGTATATTTAAAGGTTAACAGCACGTTTAGCATTCCAACAGTGTTGTCATTCAGCAAACATCATTTAAAAAAAAAAATGAGGAGAGGGGAAAAAGGAATGGAATCCAAAACAGAAACAAGGAAAGGAAAAATCCAAAAAAAACATCATAGTGAGCTATAGCCATCAAATCAGCACTATGTACAACCTTTGGAAAGAAAGATATCTAGAAAAAAATAATTACAAGTATCATTTTTGGAAAGCTGACAAACTACACAGGACAACATTTACAATGGGGCTGATATGTGCATGTGTGCAAACCTAGTAGGTAAATACCATGATAAAAGCATGAAGGTACTGCCCTGTTGGACAGCATCAAAAGGAAATGCACTTCACTGCATTTAACCGCTGCCCAGCATCTTTGTTGCACGCTGGTTGGCTTCATCAATCCTGGTTTTGTTGGAATCAGCCTAGGGAAACACAAAGGAAAGAAACAGATGAATACAGAGCAGAAGGAGAACATCTACAATGCTTAGTGGACACTTCTGTAGTCTTGGCTAGGTCAGGAAAAAAGAGAAGCTTGAAAATACCGGAGAGCTGTTTTTTGTAGTGGTATTAGGGACCCAAAAGGAAATTACAGATTTGCTGGTTTTGTAACACTTCAGGTAGCCTTTGAGTAGAGCTTTTATGTTTGTATTCAGCTTCACTAAGCTCTTTTAAATGCTGTGCTAGATCTGTAGCTGGTGCTGTTGATGTATTGATGGTAATGGATGACAGAATGAGAACCAATGGTGTGCATATGGATTTCACTGGTGAAAAGCTTCAGTGCTCTCTAAGATTCAGTGGGCCTGGATTCTGTTCTAATTTAGATCACCAGGCATGCAGTCAAAACTAAAATTTTGTTAGTGTAGAGAGTCACTGGAGCAGGGAAGCTAGATCATCTGATACAGGGAAAGCTGGCAAAGATAAATTTTTTTGAAAATACATCAGTCTGGATTTCTTTGCTCTACATGTGAAAGGAAGGGAAATAGGTAGGAGTGATGCCATTATTCCTTTCTCTCAACAAAGTTCACAAGTGTAGTTGCAAGACAGAGTAACCTTTCTCATTGGGAGCAGCATAAACAGGAATTGAGAAAAGGCAGGGATTCTACCGTTATTTGAAGCAACCAAACTGGAATTTAGTCCAGCTTAGACTGAACCGTTACCTTCACTGTATTCCATGGGGTAACACTTGTCACGATTATAAAATGCTGTTAATAAAACGGCACTACTTGGGAGGTTTAGGAGTTCTCTTTGAGTGGGAAGACACTGACCATGGCTTTCTGTAGCTCTACAGAAGTTAGCTTTGGAGACTAAAGACATTGTTTTAGCTGACAAAAATTGGTAAAGCTCCCTTCAAACCCATGTTTCTATGCTGACTTATGCTAGCAGAGGGACTAGATAGAAAATATTTTCAATTTTTCCAGATCAGACGTGTGGGAAAGGTAAGAATTGTGTTACTGCTTTAAAAGCATGAACTCAAATAGCAAACTCTTTTCTGTGGTTTGATGGCTGTGTTTTGTTAGCTTTGATTGTTCCCACATCTCTGGGGTGTATTCAAATTGTACACGTTTATTTTAAATCTCCGATTTGCAAAGACAGAATGGTGAAGCAAATTTCCCATATACATTTAAAAATCCTTTAAAAATGGTTATACTGATCTGCAATAAATTATTCTTAAATATCTTGGGCTTTTCTCCATAATTGTTTTGGCAAATGCTATGTAGGGTTTTTTTGTTGCTATGCACTGTATTTTTAGTACAGTAGCACGTGCCAGATCCTCAACAAGCGTAAATCAGCATAACTACTCATTATGAGCCACACTCCTTTATTTTAGCCATGAGTTTGACCTTGTCTACCACAATAGTTTTGTGTGCTTTTGCCAAAAGACTACCTAAAAAATAAGTTAATGGTTTTGGAAGCAGTTATGTTTGTCATGAAATCCATGGATATTGATTGAACATTGAGGAAACATAATGGTCCTAAACAGGAATACTAAGGTCTAACCCTGGTGGATGATGTTGCATCAAAGTCAGTGGGAGTCTTTGTACAGACCTTCCCACCTAGGTCAAGACAGAATGCTTTGAGACCTTCCTACTTCCCTCCCAGCCTTCTATTTATGGCTCATCTTAGGGCCAGGGTCTTCTGGTGATGATGTCTGAGCTATTTGACCTACTTATCACGTTGTCATTTTAGTTTTTGTCCCTTTCTTTCTGATCTGAGGGAAGGATAAAGGCTTTTATTCATTGCTATCCTGATTACTCTGGGTAGATCAGATTACATCTCTGCATTATGAGATTGCTTGGGTTTGGATGCATGCATCCAGTTTAACAAGAACGCTTTAGAAGCATTTGGGTTAGCTTTGTGACACACCCCAGCTTTTGCAAAATGTGCCAGCCAAGGGTCTTTCTAATGATCATAATTGATCAAAAGCACAGGGCTCCAGCTGGTCAGGAAAAGAAAACAACTCCAGCAATGCTGCATGCCCACCGCCAGCTAGGGATGATGGTCTATTGACATATTTCATTGCAAAATGGATATGTGTGCATTTGCAGTTTCAGTATTATCTGGCTAACCGCCATTTCTGTCTATAAATTTATAGAGGGTTTTCCTAATATATTGTGTTTCTTTTTCTAGTATCTCATTACTGTGTGTCCTTATTCTGAGAAATTTAGCAGATTTTCACTAAGACTGAAGATTGTCTTGGTTCTGTGCTGTTTTCATGATGACTACTCTGTGTACTCTACAAGTCAATCTTTCAGAAATGTGTCACTGTTCTTTAGCCTCGTCTGCCTGACGAGGCCTGCCTGTGAGGCTGGATTTAATGAATCACATTAGCTTGCAATGTTGTTTTTCTACTGCTCTATGAAATGCCTAGCTCTGTAAGAAGACCACATAGATATGGAAGGCCAGTCCCTCAGTTAGCCAACTGCTCTCAGCATGCACTGCCTAGAGATTTGGCCCACGTGCTTCACGGGCGCAAAGGGCCTGGTCAATGTTTTCAAAATCCAGATGTTTGCAAGCCTGAACTGATAGGAGAACAGTGACTTGTAAGGCTTGCTGTAGTTTGCGAGAGTATCCTGCAGGCACGGATAGGACGCAGCAGATTTCCATCCACAGGCCATGTCTCCTGCCACTATGATATGTCATGAGTAGGGTAGCTGGTAACATGTAATAGTGCATGTCCTCATACTTGCTCTGAGAAAATAACGTATGTCCAAACTTCTTATTTAAAGGTAGTTATGATGTAGGCTGTATAATCTTCCAGTCTCTTCTCACAATGTAGATAGATGTGCTGCTCTATAGTGCTTTTCATATGAGTCACAGCGGTAAATCCTTCCCCTCCATGCTCCTATTTTTTCCAGAAGTATGAAATGCTGCAGAATGGCATCACAGTAATCCTGTGCATTTGCCAATACAGTCAAACTAACAGATGCAGCTTTATAAAACAAAACTTTTGAGTGACGCAAAGCCATGTGCTCTGCTGTGTTATGTGACTGTCTGTCAGAGATGAACTTCCCACCTTTAAGACAATGTATACTTTACCCAGTTCTCTCTGGAATCAAACTTCAATAAGCAAAAATATCTGAGTGATTCCCTCAGTGCAGTATTTTCTTTAATTTTTTTCACTAGGCTCCGATGTAGTTAATTGACGTGAAAAATCGTCATGGGCATCCTGCTCGTGTGAGAAGGCTTGCACGTGTGAAAAGGCTCAAGAGTACAAGCTCTACCATTTAAGGTCAGCATTAACTCTAAGCAGCACATATAAGTCCTTGGGTTAGATCCTCAGGTTGTGTAAACCTCAGCTGAAGTCAACTGTTGTATTGATTTTACACCAGATGAAGATCTAGCCTCTTACGTCACTTCAGCCTGGCTATGCCTGTGCCTGGAGCTCTGCCAGTATGAATGCAGATGGCTTGCAGATCTTGGGATCTGAAGACGGCAGTGAGTTCCCAGCCGGGTTTGGAGGGTACTGCTATCTGCTTCAGAAATCTGCAATGCAGGTCTGGCACTGGAATGGTGCGATGGTGATTTTGCAACAGTAATGCTGAGCCTCAGTTATTTTTACATACATATATACCACCACCACACCACTGAGAGAGCTGGTAGATCTCTGTCCTAATGTGGTTATAAGCAGGCAGCACAAGACTGGCTGCACTGTTACCATACAGCAAAGCCTTGCTTAATAAATCCCTATCCCCTTTTTGGGACTAGCCCTCCAAGCAGGTGATCCAATTCTCAATTGCTCATGGCATTTCCAAGGGAAGTCCAGGAAAGCTTAAAGCTTGCCAGGAAGTGCCAGGGCATTCAGACCCAAACCTCACGGTGCTGCACAGTTCAGGGCACTTCACCTTTCTCAAAGCTGTTGCAGAAGGAGACTTGATTTGTGCTAAGGGGTCCCTTTGCCAGCTGTTGTCTTGCAAACCCAACACTGTGGGTTCAGCGCAATGTGCACTGAAGGTTACTGAAGATCCACAGCAGCAAGCGCTTCTGTGGCCCAATGATTTAGAGGGAGAAGAGAGAGGAGCCCTAGCAGCTATTTCTGTCCCTTGTCCTTCTCCAAGCTGAAGAAAAACTGCAGTATGCACATCCTGTGCTTGCAGAAGGGAAAACAGCCTCTTTTGGGGTCCTCTTAGAAATGTCATCTCTTACCTTCTCCATGATCCTGTCAATCTGGCGATTCTGTGTGTCGATCTCGTTGCCCATGTCCAGGGCCATGTGACGTAAGTTGCCAATGATGCCGCTGACCTGCTCGAGGTTCTCATCCATTTCATTTTCCCGGGCATCGTTTGTTACCCTGGGAGCAAAAAACCCAATTATTCAAAGCGGAGACAGAGGAGGTTTACCCTGAAACTCTGATTCACCTGCAATCTCCCCTGCATCCTCCTTCGCTTGTCACCTGAGGAGCATGCTGCTGTGCTCAGCTTTGAAGAAAAGGGATTAATAAGTAGCTAGCCTGAAAAACATTACGTGCTTATTTTTTGGTTGTGGGGATTAATTGTCTGGGTTCATCACTGCTCTGTTTATACTGCTCATGTCTGCTGTTCCTAGAAGTATTGCTGTCTGAGCTTGTCTGTACTACATACTGCACCTCTCTGCTAGTGATGGTCCTCCTCAAAAGACAAATGGAAGGGTGCTCTGTTTGGACTTGTGTGTTGTTAGAGTACATGGGAAATGCTGGAGGGTGGTGGAATTGAAGCTATACGTGTTCCCCTCCTTGAACTACACATAACTAATGGATACTGTCCAGTTCTCATACCCTTGGGGCTCACTGAAATATTGGGGAAGAGCTGCTTCAGCTGTGCAAATCCTGACCTAACATCCTATTTAATTAAATGTGTTTCTGGTAAATGACAGAAGCAGCTTCTCTCAGATTTACTGGCTTCAGTAAAGATCCTTTGTCCCTCATTCTTAGCACAGTCTTTTTCACTTGCTTGGTTTTTAGAAGAAAAAACTCACACTTGAGCTAAGGCCCAGTTCAATGCTCCAGTGACTGGAGAGGCATGTAGTGACTGACACTGGGAAAGGTAAGGTCTATGGGTCCCACTCAGAAAATCACTACTCTGAGCCTTTTGTGCAATTTGTGTTCATGTAAGTGCCAAAAGGGTGCTACAGGCTGTTTGCAGAATGATTATGGTGTAGCGTAACTTCCGTCACTGCTATTCTGTTATCGTGCCCCAGCCTTCATTTTGGTGGGGCTGCCATCCAGAAATAAAAAAAAAAAAAGTGAATGGCAGACCCAGCAAACTTAAATGGCAACTCCATCCCACGCTCCAGATTGCATGACAGCATTGTTTCCATCACACTGATTTCCCTTTATCACAGCAGCCAAAAAAATAAATGGATAATAGTTTTTGGAAAGATAATTACTTATTAATCCAGTGTCCTTAATCTTCAGAGATCAAAGCTTTGCCTACTGGTATGCCTTTATCCATTCAGCTGATAGCATTGTCATTTAAATACATGCTCTATAAGCACTGTAATCAGTATGTACTTATTGCTGGATCCCTATGTATTGCTGAAAGTTTGCAGTTTGGTTGCCATTAGTATAGCTGTGTGTTTCAAACTGGCTTTCATTTGAGTGCACAGGGGTTGCCACTAAACCATCAATGTTTCTCCACAGTTGTGGCTTTACGGCAGCTGAGGAGTGGGGCATCATTCCCCGTTCAGTGAGGTTTTCTGCATAGACACAAGCAGGGAAGCAGTATACCTCTAGATAAGTGTGCTTCAAGTTCTGCGCTTAGCTCAGTGCTTTGGCAGGGAGCCTGAGGCTTTTTTCTTTTTGAAAAGAGAAGAAGGGGTGCTGGATGCTTTGGTACATCTTCTGGCAAGGATGGATAATGAGCACTACATATCTTGAGACATTATGATGATTAACTAGTATTTATCTGACACTTCATTTCTGAGGCATTTGACAAACATCATTAATGAGACCCATAATAAGGCCCCCAGGAAAAGTGCATTGTTCACGCTGGGGAGCTGGAGTGCAGAGGACAGTGCTGACTGGCCGTGACAGTCTGCAACCTCATGTTGGTGCTGTGAAGTAAATACATAGATATTATTTCTATTTTGTTATTGCCCAAATCTGGGCCAAGGGAAGTTAGTGGACACAGTAAGCCTTTACTACCTGTCTTCATTGTCGTCAACCTAAATCTGAGCACCTACCACTTGGTGGAAAACACTGGCTCCATCGCATTTCGCAGCACCACTGAAGGAGTTAATGAGCGTCACAGAACTCATGACCATATGGAAGAAATCTAAATATATCAGTGACAAGGAGAATAGAGAGAAAACAGCGGATAAAAAGGCTCACCTGCGGATAAAGCCACCACTGATGGCCATCTGCTCCCGTTCATCTACGACACGTGCAGGCTGGCTGGCTACAACGCCATCCTGATTATTGCCCCAGGCTTTTTTGTAAGCATCACTTGATTTAAGCCTAGGCAAAAAAGATGTTGAGTAACAAAGCATCAAGTGGACAAGGACAAATGCAAAACTCTTCTCCAAGCTAAAAGCTGCATCAAGCAAATGAGTTTTCAGATAGAGGGTCATTGTATACCGATATATCATAACCCTGAATAAAAGGAGGGTTTGGGGGTTTGGTTTTTTTTTTACTTTACTGCCACAACAACTGTGATGGTCAGAGGTTTTGTTTCCAATAGGGTGGATTGCAATTGTCAAGTCTACAACACTGCACACAGGTGTTTGGATGTTGACTTAGTTTCCAGAAACAAGGAAAAAAAAAAGAAAAGAAAAAAGGAAGAGGAGAAGAAATACAGATAAGTAGAAAACATTGTTTCATTTCAGTGACACATATGTTTTGACATCAAACACAGAGAACGTACTGGCAGACAAACATAAAAACAGAACTGCCAAGTATAGTGTGTACATCACATCACAGCAACACACCCTCTTAGAGAAAAAAGGATTTGGCTAGATTTTAACATTTTAGCATGCAGAAGATTGGACTTCTGTTGATATTTTTTAACATGTATGTGGCATAATAGGCATTTAAAGCCACTAACCTTTCCCGAGGTGATTTGGGGATGCTTTTATCATAAAATTCATAGGGTTCATTGGATTTTTCAAATAATATATCGGTACTTGAAAACAGTAATCATACATCGACAGTTGATGTACAAACCTTTGTCCACAGAGACAAAAAGTAAAAGGCAGAAGTGAAATGAGTGCAGGAGAAAAGAAAAGATACAAGCAATCTAGCATCAGAAAGGGAAATTTTTCTACATTTTTCTTCATGCACCAGCTACAGGCATGAATAAGAAGTGAAGCATTCTCACTAAGCACAGTTGCCCCAATAGTTCATCATACTCTTAATGCATCAGCAGTAACAGCCTTCACAATAAGCAAGACACAGGCAAAAATGGATCATCACTTCCTTCAGGAGCTTTAAACCACAGGACTTTAAAATAGCCTAGCAACTTGTTATATTTGTTGTTTACGACAGTTACATTAACTTTCAGAGAGCCATTTTTGACTGAGCTGCCATGGATAGAAAATTAAAATCCAGGCATACGTTCAGTGGCATGTGCAGCGTATTTAGGGTTGCTGTCATTGGAGTCGTTAGATGAGAGTGAACACTTTAACAGGAGAATGTGAGTGCTTGGGGTCTATAGGTGTAAGTTCTTGATATTGTTCCGGAAACAGAGCAGTTTCCAACAAAGCTGATGGGAACTGCAAATCTCTGTGGTTTCCCTGTTCTTCGGTCAGCTCCAATCAGTCATATAAACAGCCCTGTGGCTTGGATTTTGTGGGAGAAACTGAACATGCTTCTGGGGGACTTGGGAGAGGACACAACAAACCTGTCTCTGGCGTTATGTTCTCTCCATGCCTCCTGAAGCAGCTCAGCTTCTATTGAGCCTGAAGAGATGTTGCATGCTCCAATATAGAATTAAAATGTTGATGAAAAGAGGATCTTTCCTATTCATCTGTTTTGTTGCTTATTTCCTATTAAAGTTTGTGAAGACTTGAAAACATGGTAGTTGGCTTTTTTGTTCTTAGTTCTCTGAAACTATAAATCAGCTTTGGCTTTTGTAGGAATGAGTGAAAGTAGTTCTCTTGCTGCACATACATTTACAGGTTTTTGCCTGTTCTTTAGACCTATGCAACTTTGAGAGTGAGACAGTCTCTGTGTTTGAGGTGAATGATTTTATACACCCAGAACTTGATCTCTGTTTTCTTGTGGACTTCCCATTAAAGTCAACAGGTGGAGTCTGGCTCTGCTCATGGTCAATAGCAGTTGTCCTTTTGAATGCAGTCTGGTCAAAGTTTCATGCCATGGACATTTTGGGTCTCCTCAGAATGTAGGATCAAGCCTTACATTTTGGTAAGGCTCACAGAATTGTATTTACTCTGTATATCAGAGTATAGTTATGCATGAAATGGTTAATCTTTTTAAAATATATGCCATTAATCTACCACCAGCCAGAAGTATGCATTAGGAGATCATGGTGATACTGATGCCTAGAACTGTATGGATTTCTCTTCCTCCTACACTCCACTTCTCAGAATATCATCTTATTCCTACCTGTTGAGTCCTGGGATAGTGATTCAGGGAACAGTCTCTAAAAGCACTGTTCATCCATACCCTGTTTCTGAACACAGTGGCAGATTAGCAATGCCAGTTTATGAAATCTGGCTGCAGACTGCAAAGGTCAGAATACTGTCTTAAAGCAGGGAGGAGGCAAGTTTAAAAATGAATGTCCTCCACATCAAATGCAGTATCTTTCTGTTCTTGCATCTGTTGGTTTCATCATACTGCGATCATAGTGAAGTGGTAAATGTTATAAGGCCACATGTCAGGTGCTAACCCAATCCATGCCACAGGCTTGGCTGTCAGTTCTGAGCAGCCTTTCCTACAGTACAGCATATCAAAGCTGCTCTAAAAACTGACTATTCCTGCAAAATACATTGGAATTTTTTGTACTTCAAGGGTGAGCTTTTGATGCAGGCATCATGCCATGTTTCTCCAGCAGGAGCAAGACAGGACAGTGTTCCTCTTTAAGTTGCAACAGCTTTTAGAGTGCGGGAGATGTAAAGTTTCTGCTCCGTACTCTTATACCTGCAGCTTTTCTGCACTGGGTCCTCTGGTGCAGACAGCAGGGCTAAAGCCTGTATCAGAGCTGATACCAATTGCATGCAGTCCCACTGACAAAGGCTGTATGTGTGTGTAGCTCTTTCCATTCCTCCTTGCCTCTCTCCCATTGTGCACACCAAGGCAATAATACACATATTCTGGGAAAAATGTTTACCCCTGCAAAGTATTTGTGTCTTGGTGCACAGGAGCAAAATTGATTTTTTTTTAAAGCTGAGGTGGTATCTGCATTGTGTCCCAAGGGAATTAACTTCAAAATAAATGGTGACTGATAAGGCAGAAACCCAGTCCTACTGGGTGGATTTCTGGCAACATACCCATTGAATTCTATGACAGCTCTCCTTCCTTTGGTCTTGATAATCATGGTAGGATCAGGCCCTGGCTGCGAAGAAAGTATCTGTGCCACGCAGAAAGGGAGTATAATACTACAGAACCACAGCACTCTGCTTTGTTTCCTGCACAATCTCTGGCCAACCATTTATGACTGTTTTCACTGTAACCTGGTTGCATGCCTACTCACTGCATGCTGGATTTGCCATTCCTCAAGGGCTTCTGGTTGGTGCACTTTGTCCCCAATTTCCTACACCCGCATAACCACACATCACGTTTTCATTTGGCATTTAAAACAAGCTTTGCATTACTTGGAGGACGGTTTCGTTCAAGTGTGATGGCATGCAAGCAAATTTGATGCATTTCAACATTTCTGCTTAGTGTACGTGCTACCCAAATGGGAGAAATTTGGTGTGTTCAGCTTTTCTCAAATTTGTTGCCTATGGCAGGATGAAAACCATTTCAAGCTGGGTTCCAATTGTGAACATCATGTCTCTTTCAAGATCTCATCAAAGACTATTTCTGTTGTACAATGAAAAAACTGATTTTCATCCATAATTTTAAGCAATGTTTATTATGATCTCTTCTGCATTTTTTCAGCTGTTTTGTTTTGTTTATTAAACTTGTTGTGAAAATATGTTTCAAAATTTAGGGTCTCTAGGAATAAGGTAGCCCCAGTGTTTTAGTTCGCTGGAAAATGGAACCACTCGGTACACTTTGTGTAAAATGTTGAAACTTTTACCATTAAAAGGTGTCAACAGTGAAGCTTTCACTGCAGTATGCCTGATTTTAATGCATCTACAGTAATTCCCAGTCAGTTGTCTGTGCTATGAGATGAATGCATTTGAACCAGAATCGTTCTTTCTGCATGCCACATGCTCATCCTGTCCATGTGCCTAGCAAGGATGAGCTTCACAAGGCCTTTGGGATCAGCCTTAAGTGCTCAAAGAGATGAGGCAGGCAGCACCTACTTGTTACATGGACAGACACAAAGACCACAGAATTTTCCTAGGTCCGTCAAATTCTTTTCTGCTTCTTTCATGTCCTTATTGATTTGGTCCATTCCCTCTTCGATGCGTTCCAGTTGTTCTGATTAAACACAAGTATTTTATCCCCACAGAATGAAGCAGATGGAAAAGGACAAAGAAAAAAAAGACAAAAACTTCAGACATTCACTGTGACAAAAAACTGGACACCACATAGCAGAGCCGGTACCCAGTACCTACTTGTTACAAGGACATATGAAAAGGCCACAGCATTTCCCTAAATCTTTTAAATTTTTCTCAGCCTCCTTCATGTCTTGGTTGATATGGTTCATGCCTTCTTCAACACGATCGAGTTGTTCTGGTCAGGACAAAGGGATGACAGTGTGGAATGAATTGTATTTTTGTTTGTTTGCTTTTGTCTTCAACAGAACATGAAAAATGACCATGTAGAACTGAATTAATAATGACATTACAATGCATTAATCTGAGCTGATGCATTGTTGGAAGGATGTATGCCGCACTGCATGCCGAAGATCTTTTTTACTAATATGGGAAGAACAAAACAAAGGAGGAAGATGTTTGAAATATATTCATTTAAACAAGATGTAATGATGTAGAAAGGAAGGGTTATAAAGTTCAAGGTCCAGAAACATAATACAATACATCCACTTACTAAGACACCAATGATATCCAAGAGAAAGAAAGATAGTGTTATTATTTTGCATTTATATACATTAATACAAAAGAAAAGTTGTCCTTCCATGGAAAATACTTCAGTTACTTACGCTTAAAAATGCCTTGGAATTAGGTGATTTTGGACAGCATAATTGCTTTGACTAGTGAGTGAGAGCCATGGTAGTAACTGTACCAGAGATGGAGCGAGCTGTTAAGAGCTGTATCCAAGCACTCCTTTTTCCAGAGGCTGAGGAAACTGAGACCTGCCACTTTGATTGGCATTGGATATTAATCTCTAATTTGAGTATGGCTTCAGGGCTGGTTTTCTTTCTGGTATGGGTGCCGCAAATTAGGAGTAACCCCAGTGAACACAGAGTGATTGCAGCCACTCCAGGAGCCTGATGCTCACTGAAAGAGGACCACTGGTTGTGTCATTCATTGTCTCTGTCCCCAAGGGATCTTATGAAAACAAACATTGGGTGAAGACTCATGTTTTCAGTGGGGTCACTTCTGCTTTGCTCCAGGGCAAGTTATGAAGCACCAAGCCCAGTAACCAACCATATGTAGACACCGTCTCTCCACTGGTGTCAAAGAGAATTTGGCTTGTTTCCACCTAAGGCTGACAACAATGTAGGGTTTTCTTAGTGACTTGGTAGCTCAGAATAATTTGGTGTGTTAATTTCTTCACTATTAAAGCTGGGGAAAATGGCCTAGAGAAACAGAATGCCACAATGTAAAATTGTAAGAAGGGATACTCTGCTGATGGAAACAGATATGGATCCAGTGGGATCAGGGGTCTTGTGTGGACTCTGTGGTAGCAACAGCATTTTACATGGGTGGAAAGCCTCACCATTTGTTTCATGAAGGATAAACCCAAATAAGTATTACATGGAATGAGAAAGTTACTTGGAGTGGCATTTCAATCCATTAAAAATTGTAACTGTACCTAAAGAGGCAAAGTAAAGCAATCCCAGTAAAACACAAATACATCCCTATTCCCTGTATTGAATAGAAAAAAATATAAACACAGAATTAGACCTGGGAGGAAAGGAACTAAGAGAGCACTGGTTATAGGAAGAATTTAATGTCATCCCTGATGTTAACTGAGTCGTATCCAGAAGAAAAAAAAAAAAAGGCATTTTAGAAAAAAATCATGTGCGTATTGACATCAATACAAAACTCCTCTTGACTTCTTTGGGAACATGAATAGCCCTAATTTCTTACTTGGGTTTCTAATAACAATTGAGGTTTAGATTTTTAAAGCTTTCTGGGGGATTTGGATACCCAATTCCCATTAAAATTAATTTTATTTAATTTATTTTAATGGGAAATAGGCATCTCACCCCAGAGGGCCTTGAAAATGCTGGCCTAAATTATTCAAGCTGAAATAATTTGAATATTGAACTTGTGCTCTTTGTTTAATTCTTGCATGAGGCTGGGCTTTGAGAAGGAGAGGGGCCATGTCAGCATTGTGAGTTGCATCTGCTTTTCAGCTGTCAGTTCTCATTCTCCTCAGCTGGATATGCCTGTCTCCAGATACCACAGGAGTTATTGATCCTAAATCCAAAGATACATTTAGAAGATTAGAGTTACCTGGCACCGTCCTCTAAAAGGGGCACATATAATGTGAGCAAAGGATTGAGAAACTAATAAGGAAACGCGAGAGATACACTGCACAAGTTCTGCTAGATAAACTGCTGAGCCAAGAACTAGAAATACAAGTTTGGATTGTTTTAATGCACCTTGTAATTTTACATTTTGGTTGGGAGACTTTAGCAGAAGCTTTGGTTCATGTTTGTAGCCACAGATTGTCAATCTCATCAGAAATGTGAGTATGTGGTAGAAGGTGATATTCCTCTAAGTGCTCCTGCTTCTCACTAACTCAGAGTCCTGCCTGCCCCTGCGTAACTGGGCAACTCTTGCTCTGGGAAGCAGCTGTAAGAGTGTGAGCTGGCTTTTATGCTGGTTCATGCAGCGTGATGGGAATTGCTAAATTTCTGTTGCAGATTCCCACCTCTTGCTTGTGAGAGCTGTGTTTGCAGAGCCCCGATGGTTTTCAGGGCTCTCAGTTAAGAAGGCTATTTCCACATAGGTATTTTGACACTGGGAGGGACAACAGATACTGACCTTTCTTCCACTAATTTTGCTGCTAGTATTTCTCTAACCTTGACTGGCCAGTAGAAAACGCCAGGTAGGACTGCAGAGATCAGTCCTAGATCTGGTACCACTGGTGGCTTTCAGTCTAAGCATGTTTCCTTGCTCAGATGCACATTCTCTGAAGTCAGGTGTTATGTACTAGGGCCTTTTGAACTTTCTTTCCCTGGTTCCTATTCTGCCTGAATAGATGAGTGCTAATTGAAGAGTATATTTGTCATGACTCAAAGACTTTCATTTAAATTCTAGCTCTCTCCAGGAACCTGATTTAATTTATCCTGCTTCAGGATTTGTGTGTGATGCCTATACTATTTCTGAATAGAAAAGGGACCCACAACTAATTTATCTTCTATTAAAGGAAACATCATCATTGTAAAAAGCCCATGTCATATTTGTAGCCCAGAAGTCTAGACAGCTGGCTGCTGGTCCTAAAACCATTTGCTAGTTGTTAATGTCGTGGGCTGGATTGTTAACTGGTTTAAATCGGCGTAGTTATGCTGGCTTCATGGAGCAACACCAATTTATACCTGTCAAAGATCTGGTCCCACAGGCAAGGAAATAGATTCATGAGTCTAACCACAATTATTGAGGCATAAATATTATAGAGGAATTAACTTAATGGGGTCACTCTGGATTTGTTTTGGTATAACTGATATTAAAATCTGTCCCAGAATGAATCACTGCTGGTAAGAAATCATATGGCTATCAAAAGGTTAATTTAATGTATGTTTTCATAGATCTTCCCTATTCCAACTTTGCACATTGTATTAAAGGTTTTAGGGAAGACAGTCTGCTGACACATACTGCCATGAGCCTACGCAAATTCATGCCTACAAAAGATCATGTCCTTTATCTCCCATTTAGAGAAGCACTTCGAGGTCAGAGTTTAAATATCTTTTGATAGTTTGTTGCAGTATTCTTTGAATATACTACGTCTATATATAAGTTTATATATCGTATGTGATATATAAGAGAATTGGCATTGTCTGGAAGCAGAATACACATCACAGGTATGTTTCATTGAGATTTCCTTCATTTTTTTTCTAGGAAGCTCTGCTAATTATTATCCCTTTGTGCATATTGATTGTCTTTTATGTCTGAGAATGTCACTTTGATTCAAACATAGTGCCATATACCTTCTTCCAGATCTTACAGCAAACTAATGGCACATCGCAGGATATAAACAAGGATATTTTTTTACCTGTATTGTTATACTTACAAATTACTTCTGTATTAAAACCATAGGCAACTTTCTGTATTAAAACCACAGGCAACTGAGGGACCGTAAGTTAGTCCTGTTAGTTTTACCAGTGCAGTGTGGCCTTTTGCCAGTGGGTCTTTGCCAGGATCTTCCATAACAGTGTGGTGAATCCCCACTCTGTGACTGATCTGGGGAAGTGGCTGGGAGAGGAAAGCTGTAGCAAGGGCATCCCTCAGCTGTTCCTGTGGTCTCTTGAGCAAACACAGCTGCAAAAACATCTTAACACAGTGTTGGATGCAGGACCAGGACAGGGCAAGTGTAGTGTTGCTCCACCTTTGCATCCCCATCTGTAATTTATAACAAATGTTCCTTGACTAGTGTCCAGGACCTGGGGCCTGTGCTTGAATGTCAGTTAAATGCCTGCGGAGAAGGGAACTTGCTCCTTTGCCTGGAGTATTGTGCAATGAAGCAATTTCCACCAAGGACAGTTTTAATTAGAGAAAAAGAAAAAAAAAAGGACATCTAAGAACAAATTGTGATCATAATTGCATACAAGAGGCTGAATTTGAAAGAGAGTCAGCAGATTAACTACTTCCAACTATACTCAGTGATCACATTTTCCATAAAGGAGAATCATATTGGAGCGCAGTACATTTCTAGGACAGCCTTTTCAGAAATCCTGAGTCTTGACCTAGCTCCGCTCTGAAGGGCATTGCTGGGCACAGGTATGAACAGAAAAAGCTGGCAGGGAGTGCTTGTGAGCCCACGTGTAGCTGTGCTAAAAGTAATAGTAGACAAGGCACAACCTGCTTTGGGGGGGGGTTTGTTTGTCTTTTGTCCTGCACTACACTTTCAACATAATTAATACCATTTTTCCTGTATAATCTGGAATAGTTGATAGTTACCATATTTTTTCACTATTTAGCAAACCATTTCTGACTGAACAGCTCAGCTCAAAGGTGGTGTTGGAGTGCCTCTTGCAACTCTGCTTTTGGCATCTCACTGTCTATCAATTTTCGTGGTAGCTGTTGAATAGGAAATAAGCAGGTGAAGGGGTCTGTGCAAGGGGCCATAATTTTGCTCTCTGATGGAAAGGAATGGTAATTATCTTTGGAGAAACAACTGCAGTAAATACAGTGCCATAGAAGCAGGTCAGCCATAACTCATACAAAACTGTAAAACTCGCAACTTCTGCAAAAACAATAGAGGTCAGCTAGCATGGGTACCATCCCATGGTGCCAACACTTTTGCTTGTGGGGTTGCCCAGTTATTCCAAAGTTTTATCTCCATACTTCAACTTGATCTGGAGTACAGATCTGCTGGGTAGATTAAGCTGCTCCCTGTGTTCACTGGCATTGCTTGTTGTGCATTTGCTGTTGCTGTGGTGCCGGGAGAAAATTTCAATTGCATTGACATTTTCCTTGTGACTTATTAAAGTTGTAGCTATTCCTCTGTCTTGTCTTGGATGAAAAATGGCTGTGTTACTACTGTTATTGGAAAAGTTTCTCCCCTCCACCCTGTTTTGAATACAAGAACAAAATTCTTCTGTAATAAACTGCATGAGGACATCATCCGACAAAAAAAAAAAGTCCTAGAAGGTCCAAATCTCTCTGCCTGCTGATACTCCCAGGTGATGGGAGTTTCCTCTGGAGGAAGAGAGCTACCACTCTGGGACCCCTCCTGTGTCAGCAATTCAGATTTATCTTCATATCCCCACTTTGTACTATCAGTTTCATTTCTACAGTCTGCTGTTAACCAACATGCATCCAAATATTAACATTTTTCTACGTTAGTATGTTTCAAAGACACATTTAATGAAGCAGAGCAATTGCCACTGCTCAATAATCCTCTGCAGCATGACATTTTTTGTGTAAAATGTAAATATTTTCATTTAAAGCATTATGTACATATTTCTATTTAAATAATTAATTAAGGGAACTTGACTCAAGGCCAGGTTTAAAAAAATGTAAGCATTATGGATGCACATAGGGAAAGATTTTCTCACTGATAAAGAAAATGCCAACAAGGAGAATCTAACCTCAGCTCCTTCCTGTGGGCTCCCCAGGGGAAGAACTGTGTTGAACTGGTTTGGGTGACAATGTCTTGCTCAAAAAATGATAACTCTTGGTATTGCAGAGGGACTACTCCAAAAGCCCACTCAGATTCCCAGTGACTTCAGAGGGCACTGGAGGAGGTTTCTAGTTCTTATGGCAGTCCCATTCTCTGTGAAACAGGAGAAGTAAAAGCTCTTGTGCAGCTCCACATCTCTGTAGGGTCATAACAGACTCTGTGGTCTGCTGTACAGCCAGCTGTGCTAAACAGTTAGGCAACAGGAGCTAGCCAGACTGGCTTTATTTTATAAATGCCTAGTATTGTAAAATTACGTTGACTTATTTCCTTTTATGATCCCAAAGACTTCTGCTTATTGATGTCAGAAAATGAGTTCTGCTTTGCGTTATTTAGATTGAGATCGGCTCAAAGAAGTTTTCTTTGTAAGGTCTGTTTAAATTCAAAGCAAGCAATTTTGTAGGGAAACCTAGAAATAGAGCTTCAAGCAACTGCAGAGATTAGATATTCTGCTTGCCGCCCACTGGAAAGATCAATGTCATGGTTTTTGTATATTTAACACCTAATAATCTTAAATGACTTGTGCAGTCAGCTGAAAAGAGATCACATGGCAGTGTTAGCAAATTATTTCCTTAATCTGATAATCTGTAGAGACATCCATGAGTTGCACACATTGCGCTAATTACGGAGGGTTCAAAGTCATCATTAGCGTATTTTGCCTAATACTATAATAAGTTCTTTATCACTAAAATAAAATAAAAAATCAGGAATTATTACAGCTATGTGTGGCTAAAATGGACAAAACTTAATTAAACATTTAGCATAGTACAGCGGTTACAATATTGTTAGGCTGTTTTCCTTGAGAAACCCGTACTGTATAGTCACAAGCTAAATTTACTGAACCACCTAAGGCATGACCGTAACTGATTTAAAGAGGCTTTTAAATTGTCTGATTCTTTCCTGTAAGTATCGACTAACTGCATCTCTGGCCATACAATATACATTTCAGGTTTTACTCTCAACAAGAGTTTAACACTGAGTTCCCTGGACTCCAAAGAGGTCAGTGAGTCCAGTCTCAGCTCCTTGGCTCACACAGACTGTCCTTCTCAGCATGACTAGAGAGATGGTCAGACAACTTTTGTGTACAAGGGTTTAGCAATAGTAGAATTCCGAAGTAAAAAAAAACAAAATTCAGGATTAAAAACAATGTACACCCCCCCACCCCCCAGCAATCTGTGGAAAAATAACAGTTAAAGAACAGAAACATACTTTCCCAAAGCTAAACAAAAGGGAAGTTATAGGAACCACTAAATTTTCTGCTGATCTCTCTGTGAATTACATTGCAAGACACACCTGGGTATTTACAGACTTTCTTTGACAATATTTGTGATTTATTTTAACTGTATAATTCACTTCTGAAACAAAACACATTATTTAGACAGGTGCCATATCTGTTTCAATATAAGTAATTTCTGGTTTTCTGTATTCAGTGGTAGTTCTCTTACTGCCATTATTCAGAAAAAAATTTTTGAAGACAACAAAATATTCTATGTAATTTTTTTCTTGTCAAGACAAATAGATTTGACAAAATTTGGTTAGCTTAAATTCTTTCCCCTAAAGGGGGAGGTTGGGGGGAAGCAATAAGATATACATAAAAAAAGCAAATAGGAAAAAATACTTTCTGTTTAGGTCCTGTTATTACTTTTCATTCATTTTAGTGCCAGAGAGGCAGGGCATTACAGCTAAAAAGGGCCTGTCAGGTTCTGCAGTCCATTTCTCAACAATGCCATACCATTGCTTATAATAATTGTCTGCACTTGATAAGTAATACAGCATTACCTCTGCAGAAAATATTTCCTAATACAGTTTTGTATCATGCCACATAGTAAATAACAACAAGGGCTTTGGGGGGGCTAATTTGATATAGAGTAGCAGAAATTTATACTCTGTTGATTTAACTTCTCTTTGGAGACACCATTTTGCTGGTGCTGTGGGTCTACAGCAAATGAAGACTTACTAGTATTGTTGGGGGGCGAAGCTACCCACTTCTTTGTAATATTATGAAAGGCAAAAATGTAATTTCCTGGAATGTATTGAATACGTCTAGCTCTGTCTTTGTCACTGTTGTCCACAGGCAGGGGCTCGTCTAAGCTTGAAAGCTCCTATACGGTCAATTGTAATGAGCTGATGGTGTCATAGCTTTTAATGTTAAATTCCTGTTATCCTCACTGACATTTCTATAGAAAAAGCAACTGAATTTTACACAAACTAAATCTGTTTTATCTTCTCTTGGGATGCATTTATTGCATGCCTTTCACTTGTGGCTAAAACAAGTGAAAAAATTACATAGCACCTGCATAAATAATGTTGGAGGCAAATCTTCTCATTGTGTATCTAGATCTTGACCGAAAGATTGTGGGGGAAAAAAAAAAGATTATTTGGATGAGTTCAGCCTGCAGGTCTCTGACATTAGTGGGAAACAGATCAAAAGAAGTACAGACTCTTTTGCAGTTACTGAGTTACTGTACATTCTTCCTCTGTCAGGCAATGAAGCTAAAGGCAAAGAGGTTTGGGGGTTCTCATGCACAACCACATTTATTTTATGGCCCTCATTTTCAGGATTGCACATAGTTAGTACAGTACTTTGAGAATGGTTATACTTCCTTACTGAAGCAATCTCAACTTACCTCCTTGCTCATCCAACATAACCAAAGTCCTGATACCAGCATCTTTACTCTACATCCCAATAGTGGTAGCAAGGTAAGGAGAGAGAGGGGGAGAAGAAAGAGAGAGAGAAAGAGAGATCAGTGAGGGAACACTCAGCCCTAGATACGGAACATAGGAAGACAAAAGAAAAACAGTGAAAGGAATGACAAAGTCATAAGGGGCTGGTGGCACAGTCCAAAGACCTTATGTACCTGGACACTGTATAAGGAACCAGGTACTCTCGATTGTACCATCAATCCTTCAGGGTTCACTGGAATACTGAACTGCTGCAGAAAACACAAAGTCCTGGGCCTTGAGATTAAAATAAGCACTTTAGACAAGAGTAATCTCTAAAAAGAGAGGGTTCATCTCCAAATTCTCTGAAGCAGGAGAAGGGAAGAATGCGGTATTGACATTGCAGGTGTATGTTCGTCCCACAGGAGAAATTCCCAAGGAAAATAGATATGACACAAACATGTTTTGGAAGGAGGCATAGTGTTTTGTACACAGCCCTTGCAACACGGAAGTCAGACAGCTTACCTACTCAGGAAATCCATTTTAAAGCAGGCTAATATTTAATAGGATTAAGCCATACTTTTTGGCTCAGAGATCTAACAGATATGGGTTTGAGTCAAGTTTTAATTCAACCAACAGACACCTTTAGCATCAATGGACTTTGGATTGAGCTTGAAGGTAGGATTTTTAAAACACCTACATGCTGAATCTGCCCCTGCTCCCACAAGTTAGTGGGAGTCTTATCATCGCCTTTGCTGGATACAGGGTTTGAGCAAAGCTGAGCAATTCAGAGCTCCCACCTGCCTAAGCCAGCAGCAAGGCACCTTTTACAAGTACAATTTCTGCATGCATTATCATCATTCTGGGATGTGATCAGGTGTCTCGTGTTTCTGGGTGCTGTGATACTGAGCTATATCACAGATCAGATTAGCTCCTTTTTAATTACGAAGGGGAAACTAGCTCCATTCTGCTTGGAGCAGTGATAACATCTGTGAATAATTAATGGCCTGAACGATCTCCTGACTGTTGCATTTCAATAACAGATCAAGTAAGTCCTCTGTGGCCTGACAGCTTGCCAGCAGAGTTACCTGGACATGTGCAGCAGTAATTTAGCTGCTTCTGTGAACATAAAGCCAGCTATAGCCCTGCGAAGCAGATAAAGTTGGTGCTGTCAATTTTGCAGAGGACAGGGGAGATGCCCAGAGTTGCATAGGAACATGAGGAACAGAAACCTGGCATCCTGACTGTCCCTCTTGCTTTTCAGGCCATCTTCCCCCACCTTGAGGCAAATTAAAGACTTCATATTATCCTTCCTCCCAACTGCCCTGCTCACTCCCGTTGCTCATCTCTTTTTCTGGGAGCAGTGAAGTCTCTCTGGCCGTTGGCTGCCCGGTCCATGCTTGCAGGGTGCTCCCAGGCAGGCCGACAGCAGACTAGCCACATTGGCTCAGCTACAAGCCTGACTCTCTGCCACACTCGAGGGCTGTCTGGCTGGTGCTTCTCTGCTTTGCTTCAAGAGGATCCGGCTCAGTTCAAGAGGGATGCGAGATGCCTCTTGTTGTGCTCTTGTCTGCCTCCCTGCACTCCCATTCTTGTCTTTAATGTCTACGTCACTGTAGAAACTGGGAAAAACATCTGATGTGTGCAGGCTTGTTCGCTCCCTCTTTTTTAAATATCCCTGTGTGAGTTGCCAGATGGAGAGAAAAAGCCTCCTGCCTCTCCCCATGTTCTGTTGCGCCCTACTGCCCTTGGGTCAGCTATCCAGCAGGTACCCACTGCTGCTCTCTCTCTCCCTTCAAGCTCATACTGCCATTACTTGAATCCCAGCCAGCTTTTATTTTTGCAACCTTTAGAAATGTAGGGTCCAAGGGTTATCTTAGATTTGCCTATTTAGAGTAAGGAAACCATCTTTAATTATCTTACATTTTCTGTGTGGTAGGTGTCAGATCTGCTAAGCACAGGATGTGCGGTAGCTTTTTATTGTGCTCTTTCTATGCTTTTGGTACCCAGGTATGTCTTACCCCAAAAGATTTATAAGTATTTTAAAAAACATACCTCATGGAAACACAAGAAGGCTGCTTGGGTCCTGAGTCATCCTGTGTTTGGGTAAGTATGGTGCAGTCTGACATGGGACCCTTCTAAATATTGGACTTGGAAACCTGCAGTTGGTGGTGTGATAGTTGTTGGCTTTCAGTGAGTCAGACATAGTCAGGCTGAGAAATGTTTACTGCTCCTTAACCCTCTGACCTTATTTTCTTGCTAGTTTTAACATCCGAGCAAACTGCCTTTATGCAGCTAAGATGTCCGGTGACCTGAATAAGATCTATGCTGAGAGACGAACTCAAGAATTAGTCCTTATGGTTTGTATTTCATATTAAATCCTTGCACAGAGTGAAAGAGGTGCAATTTTCTTTTACTTACCTGACCATCAGTGCCATTTAGTTTTATCAGGCAATACTGTATCTCTTAAGAGCAGCCTGCAACAGCATTAATACTAATGTGAAAATATTAAAGGGTGTGCATTGAATATACTTGTCTGCATCCGAGGTCTAATCCAAAGCATATTGAAGCTAATAAAAAGATGCTCACTGACAAAGATGAGAGGTGATTCAGACATCAAGTGACAATCTCCTCCTGTTCCAAGTTTCTATTAAGCATTAATTTTCAGCTTTTTCACAAAAAAAATTAACTGTGTAAAGCCAATTAAAAAAGAAAAAATCACATTTGTGCATTTAAAATGGATGCAGGAATTCCTAAAAGTTCAGTATTTCCATTGTGACTGATCTTTTAGATAGCTCAAAACCAAACATGTCTGTAAGACAAAACTATTCTAAAAATGTCCTCATCATCCAGATGTCTGAGCAGGAGAGAAACACTCAGTAACTGACCCTCAGTGACAACAGGCTGAGGCATCTCTGGAAACTACAAAACCTCTTCATTTAAAGGAATATAGAGGAAGAGATGTGCCAAACAAGTGTGTTTGGGGCCCAAGCACAGACAATGTTGGCATTTTCTGCACTAAAAGTACCACAGAAACTCCCCTTGGTCTCAGTGGGAGCAGGAGTCAGCAGACACACTTGAGCTGGTTGCTTAGAGAGTAACAGGAGGGGAGAAAAGCTGAGTTTGCGAAATGCCACCCCAGAAGAATATGTTTTACAACAACCGATCATAAAACCTTGATAACAGGCTCCCAGAAGAGCCAGGGTCACAGCAGGGGCTCGGTGACCATGCTTTGATTTGTCTGGTCCTGAGAGCTCAGGAGGGGTTCCCACCCACATCCAGTCCTCACCAACATCAATGACATCCTAAGTGGGAAGCCATGAATGGGTAGAACTAGTGAGGTGTGTCTTGGTAGGAAAATGGGTGCTAATGGTACACCTTCCCCGGGATTAGAGCCTTTCTTTCTTCCTGTGCAATGGAGGTGTTTCTTAAGACCCTCCAGTCCTTGCACAAGCAATCCTCTGTTTAGTTTGTGGCAAAATAAGGATTCTCAAAAAATGGGATGCTTTGGGTAATTCAAGCTGGAGAGGAGAAAAAAGCATCTTTCATAGGACCCTACAGAGTTCATGGAGCACATGCCATTTTAATCCAGCTCTTAAATCTGTAACAGCCTCCTCTCTCCAGAGTTCCTTCTGACTCTCCTTGTCTTCTTGTTGCACTTGAGAGGAGAATTTGGACTGCTGGATTTTGCCATGGTACAGCAAACATCTCACACTCTTGTCTTTTAGAAGAAAATGGCACAGCATGAATTGCTTTTGTTGAGGCATTAAACTGACAGCTCTGGAGTTCCTCTGTTTATCCAAAAAGCAGGTATACCGCAGATGGTAAAATATATAATCTTTCCCATGCAGCCCTTGAGCATACTAAGTCCTGACTCTAGGAACAAGCAGGTCAACCGGCATGTCCTCCCAGACTTTGATTTCCATGGAGACTGCTGTGGGTTGCCAACCATTTTTCTGCAAAGACCTGGCCAATTTTGCACACAAGATGACCCCTCAGAGCAGGAGGCCATCACTTTCAACTTAAAAATTAATCACATAAAGTGAAACAGCACCATGAATATAGACCACAAAGTTTATGAAAGTCGATGTCCTTCAATCTTTCAGTAGCACTAAGCTCTAGTGTTTAGATAAAAGCAAACCAACAAGGAGTACTAGTTTGGGTTCAACATGCATTCTATGAAGCATGTGCCCAGGCTCTCCACTGGACCACTGGCTAAGCTAGTGATCAGAAAGCCAGAATATATGATTTTAAAACTCTGGGCTTAATTCAGCTCATAGATACCTAAGTGTGTCAATGCTTCAGTGAAGCCAGTTTAACAGCATAACTGGGAACCCTTTTGGAGGCTTTAGTATAATTATCCTAAGTCTTCTGTAACAGCTTTTTAAAACTTTTTTTTTTATGAGGGTCTCACTCAGAGCAAGTCAGCAACAAAAGGTTCACTGAAATATGCGCAGTACTTTGTGGGGAAAATGCATTGCTGTATCATTTTTTATTATTGCTGTTATGTCATTTAATTTCCCAAGGTGGGAATAAAACTAGGAAGAGAATTGGGATGACTTCTCAAAAGGCCCATCAGTCCCTCCAGGAACACAGTGTGTTGCATCCTATCCATGCCTGCTACAAAAGGCAGCTAATCCAACTTTGGTTTACCCTGAGGGTTGATTTTCATAACAGTACAAGGGAACGATGTATCAGATAGAGAATCCAAAGTTTAGAAATCACTTTCTCCACATTTCAGGACATACCCTGAAAAACAGATATACACTCTCAGTTATGTAAAGAGCACATCAGCTTCCCTTTCTATGAAGAATTTTGCTTTAATCAATATGGATTATAGAGTTTGTTTTGAATAAATTAATAGAGACAATTATGTACCAGGACAGGCTGACATTGCTAGCAGTTCCCAGAGACACTAAAGAGAAGTGTCAACACCCTAAAGACAAAAATGTGGTCAAAGAAATATTTTTTAGTCATCCGTAGTAACGCATTTCCTCAGCTCCTGCTCCAAGCTCACTGTCACCCTGTTAATGCTTCAATGTCTCTCTGTGCCTGATTTAAGAACCTTGTTACTTCTCAGCCTGTTAATTCACCCTGTGGTTCAGATCCTCAGCCAATACAAATCTGTGACCCTGCCCTTGAATCCTGTGTGCCTGGTTTTCATCTAGTGCAATGACCCTGACACCAGTGCTACTCCACTGGTTTACAGAGACAAAGGGGTCTAATCCTGCATAGGAAAAACTGAGATCAAAATTATGAATCACATTCCCATGTGCCAGAAATGTATTTCTGGAATTACACAGATTAAAACACTTTTCTGAGTAGAACTATTCCAATAGCTAATGATGTCAAAGGGATTTTTCAAATTAGCTTTGACTAGATTTGGACCAAACAATAATTAATAGAATATTTTTTCTTTTATTCTTCAGACTAAGGAACATTTGACTATGATAATAACGTCAGGGAAAACTCACTTCCCTATCACGAATGAAGTTAGTACTACTGTGTTCAGTGTCCTGCACAGAGCAGCATCATGAGGTTATCAAACATTTACAGCTTGCCATTTCAGCTTTGATATGTTAGTAAACTTGACTCTAACCCCCCAACATACGAGAGGAGAAGATAGCCATATCTGGATTTAAATGTACAAAACAGCCCTTTTGTCTGTATGTGTTGCTAAGTGCTTTCTTGCTGGGCTTTCTGCAGTACTGATCTTGCTGGTATTTTTTCCCTTGCTGCATCATAGCTAGGAACTATCTTTTTTTCCATCCTACAACAACTGATTTTCTTTAAAGGCCATGGTGGTTCCACTGGAAGATGGCAGTAGGCTCATGGCTTTTCCCCTTGGATGTGTTATTCCGCATTTCATAAAGCTGGCTCAGAGGTAAAAAGCTTGAACAAGAAGATAAGAACGTCAGCTACAAACTGTGTATTTAGTCTCACTTCTTCTGCCTCAGTTCATTTTTGTGTTTTGGCCCAAACATTGCACAACATCATCATAAAATACAGGTATTTATAGCAGTGAGTAGCTGAGTGGCTCAAAAGAGTATCGGTCAGTGTAGATGTAACTGTGTTGCATGGGTATGCTGGGCACCACAGAGCAAACTGGGTTTTGTAATCTGCCATCCCAGTATGTAGTTGCCTTGGGACAAAGCAGTGGCTACTTTGCAACAGCCACTCACCACTTCTTTTTGCTTCCCCTGTTGTGCTAGGACTGAAACAATGAGCTTCTTGCAAAACAGCACCAGGGCTTAGTCTCCAAACTCAGCCTAGTCTTCTTGGGCAAGGAAGGCATGGTCCTTTGGGGACATCAGTTTTGTCCCCCAGGCTATGACCTACATTTCAGCATTAAGGATGCCTCGTACTGCTATAGGGCTTCCCTGGATGGACAGCACTCCTCTGTCTCTAGGGTGGAGCCAAGTCAGACTATTTATTCTATATTTTCCTAGTATCTGACAGAGCTGAGCCAACCATGACAGGAATTCATACATATGGATACAGTAATGATGTTTAAACATGGAGGCATCCTTTTCCTGAGTAAGGAATAACAGAATTGCTGTATCAGGAGAATAGAATAAAAAGCATTCTTTCACTGAGAAAGAATGTTTTCTACCTCTACCCACTAGACAGGTTCTGCTAAGCAAGGGAGTCTAACTGGATTTTTGGGGTCTATTAAATCAGAGCAGTGCAAGTTTGATTTCAAAGACACTCACCATTTGTCTTTTCAGTATAAAATCTCTCACTCCCTAAATGCTACAATCTTTCAAAAGTACCTAGGAAATGGGGTCAGAGTAATCAACCAACTGTTTAGACCACAGAATAATTTTAAAGGTCTTTTGTAGTCACATTAGTGAAAATAATATTCAGCTCATTGTAGAAGAATTCCCTTGACTACTCAGTGCTAGTTTTAGAAATTTCTCTATTTGGACAGGAAGATACCGTAGCATCTGAATAAAAGCCAGGTCCGGAGAGATGCCGAGCTCTTCCAAGAAGTGCTAGAGTCCTACATAAATTCATTTGTAAATTCAGCAGTCCCAGTTCTCCTCCCGCTTTGCCATTTGCCGTGATTTAATACTGAAATTCCAGTGGCATTCACAATATGCTGGTTCAATATGTTAGGAAGACTCAAGCAGTGCATAGGTCACACAAATACAGCTCAGGAGAGACAGGGCTGATATTTACTGATGGCTTGGCCCTGAGCAAATCACTTCCCTTTCCTGTGCCTCTCTTTCTTCCCACTCATCATCTGCCTTGCCTATTTAGATCACAGGCTCTTTGGGGCAGCAGGCTCTCCTGCCTTGCGTTTATGGAGGTACCCATATGAGACTCTCTTCCATGTCATTGAATTGATTTCAGTAGAAGCTGTATCCAGCACAGAGTTGACATAAAGTGATGGTTAGAAATGGCATGTCCAGGGAATTGAGCAGCAAAAAGGGACAGATTGCTTGTGAGACAAGAGCATGCTTTGGCTGCAAGGGGCCCAGATCTGAAGTGTTTGTGGAGGAGAAGCGATGCTGACTGTGCTCAATGACCCATCTGTCTGTCTATCTGTGCATAGAAATTTAATTTTGTCTCCCCTGGACTCCATTGATCTCCACAGTCATGACTGATCTCAAGGCCATGGAGCCTATGGCTGAGCTTGTGCTTGTTCCTGAATGTGGGACCTGATGTAATTTTCTTCCCATTGTCTCTGGTGGAGACTCTTCTGGTTGTCAGGAGTACCGTGACTGTCAGTGCTGATGACCCTGATTAAAAATGTCACCAGCTCTAGAATCAAGGCTCACATGGTGTCTGAAAATAATACGTCCTGTCAGGAGGGAGCAAAGTTTTCCACCACCTGATGGCTGAACACTCTAAACTAAACTGTGTTTGGGAATTTCCAACTTTTAAACCCCTTTGTTATGAAGAGGGTGAAATGAAACCTGACTGAATTGGTTTTTTCCCTTCTGGTGGTGACCCCTCCAGGCGGGTATAAGCTATATTAGCCGTAAGGACTGAGCCTTGGTCCCCTTCCTTACCACCGTGGAAAATCAAAGAACTTCCTTTTCAAAAGCTGTCAATCTAGGACATCTCACGAGCCTTGAAATCCTAATAAATGTTTCAGAGGTACATAAAGTGGCATTTAAATGCTGTGGTGACCAATGCTCTATAAATAGCTGCAAATGTTTATGAAGAGGGAGGTATTTAGAGACAACAGGACAAACAGACAGAGGGCCTTTCTCACCTTCCCCACTTTCAGTGTTATGGCAAGGACATCAGAGCGGTGCTGGCACAAGGCTCCAGGAGCTCTGCAGCAAACTCAGCCACTTGTCCCTGACTCCAGGTCACCTTCAGAAGCTGTTTCCTTGGTTTATCTCGAGTAGCCTTTCTCAATGGATGCTCAGGTGTGGGCAAACAGTGCCTCAGCAGCTGGTCTGCAGTGTGACACTTGGCAACTAGGGCACAGTGTCTTGAATGACCCTCGTAAGGGGTAAGGATAAGGAGGGACAGGGCGGCACATAAAGCCATGACCATGCCCTAGCAATGTGAGTCAAAAAAACCCACTGCCAGTGTCAGACTCTCCATCACTTCTGCTCACAACAGAAGTGCAAATAAAATGCATGTCCTTACCTCTTCAACAAGCTGCAGCATTCGACGGGTGCTCTCAAGGGACTGAAAAAAACAAAGGAAAAACCACTTAGATTTAGCAAGTTACAGTTTCCAACGCTAATGTGCAGGCTCATGCTGACAGTATGTTTTTCCTACACTCTTTGCCTTCCCTCAAAATCAGGCCATCAGCAGGGTATTGGTGATCTCTTCATCTTCGGCTCTCTGTTACGGCTTGCTAACGCAGCAGTTCCCACCACATCTTGAGGCAGCTGTAGTCTCTAAGGCTTGTGCTCCCCTTGCTCACATGTTGCGGCGGTAGTGCTTGGAACAGCTGGTGTTCCACTTTAAAAATAAAGTCTGTGGTTTTCAGCTATACTTTTCAGAGAGCTAATTGGTGACTTTTAACATTTAATAGGTTTGGCAAATTGAACGAATCCTCAGAAAATATTAAATTGCTGCTTTTTGCTCTGAGGCCAAATTGATGCAGACTCTAATACCTAAACCAAACTCACAATCAATAAATACCTTAATCTCAACTAAACATGACATTAAATTTTACCTCGGCTCATTTCTTTTCCAATACTGCTTTCAGTGTAAAGCTGACAGAAAACAGAATCAGCCCTAGAAATCCTTTGCTGGATCAGATCCTATTTCTGGATGTGTCTCTCATGTCAACCCCAACCCCAAGTTTCCAGTTTAGCTATTGGTCTCACTTCATCAGCCAGCTGGTCGGCACGCCGCTGCATTTCTTCCAACTCATTGCGCATATCAGCATCTTCCGCCATTTTAGCTGTGGGTGTGTTTGTGGAAGCTGCAGATCAAGGATTTGTGCTTAGCTGCTTGTGAGCCTGGAAGACAGCGAAAAGGGAAAGAAACAGTGTGGTTAGGCTCCCTGACTCACTGAATTGTGCTTAAATGTCAGTTTACGAAAGTGCTTTTGTTACATGAGTGCCCTCACCCAAACTCTTTTGTGCTGGATAGCAATTCCTATAGAGTAGAGAGCACAGAAGATTTTTCAAGGTGGTACTTTATTCCTGCATTATTAATCAATCACTTTCGAAGAACAAGGATGCATCCTTGTCATGTTCTTTGAGGAAAATCCTTCCTTTTTTCTTAACCTTTCAAATGCTATCCATTTCAAAGCTGGAGATTCAGGAGGTGTTATTTGCTACCAGAAACAAGCTTGAGACCCATTCATTCTTCTCTAAAATTAAAAGTCTTAACATGAAGGAGGCCACGGTCAAGCCTATGCCCCTCATGTCCTATATTTCAGCTGCATTGCTTGGAGGCCCAGACACTCAGCTAATATATCTGCAGTGAAATTAAAGACAATGAGACTTTGCAGATTTGTATCGGCTAATGACCTGTCCACCATGCTCTAGTTCGGACTCTGAAATAATATTTACAAGTAGATTGGGTGAAGTTGTCTACCTGGGAGAATCATTCGTTTCAGGAGAAGTAAGGGACCTAACTGGTATTTTCAACTTCTCCCCAAAGTGGGTCAGATTCTGAACTTGGTTATCCCTCTCAATACAGAATGACACCACGGAGCTCATCCTAACCAGAGACCAGGATGCAGCCCATTAATCCTCATTTGGGTAGGGTTTCTTTTTTGTTATAAATTTGAGCTAGCTCTGATTACTAAGCATGACTTGATTAAGAAAGGCTGGTCCTCCTACCATCTGTCAGGTCTTTATTACAACAACACTGGCTTATTTCTTTGCTTGATTCAAGCATGGCACATTGCAAATTACTGCTCACTGAATGTTAGATTTGTTCATTGCAGGAAGACCTAATCCCAGGTGCAGCGGAGGTGGGGAAGTTGTGGGGGACTGCAAATAAACAGCCATAAAGCACATGCCGTCATGCTCAATTACAGAAAGAGGACAAAAGCAGCCCCTTTCAGCAAAGCTGCTCTAAGAAGGCGAAATCCCAGGGGCTATTTTCTGTCCTGTCTTTGCGATGCGTGCAGCTTTTGTGAAACAAGATAAGTCAGGGCAGAGCTTGGCTCTAAAATTTTAACAATAACAACTCTGTTTAAATGGAAGTTATTATCTATTGGAGAGGAATCCATTTCTTCCTTTGACAGTGCTCTCCATCAGGACATCAGGCATATGGCTGAACAGGTACAGCTGGGTAGCAGGGATATTTCCTGGGTCACACCCTGTTTGCTTAGAAATGTATAAGGAAAGCAGACAGCTCCTTGCATTTCCTCTGCAGCTTCAGCAACAGATTTGCTGTTTTTCTTATCTAAGAGGGAATATGTAACCTTCATGCTTTCACATTAGCTGTGCCCTCATTCATGGCTGCTTCTCCTCTTTGAAGCTACAGCAGGAAGAAATCCATCTCAAAGAGTCAGCCCTGCAGCTACTGGCACAGCATCCTACTTTCACCACTGAGCACATTGCCACATCCTTGTCAGAGGGAGACTGAAATTTTGTGATGGGTCACACAATGTTTAGGAGCCCAAAAGTATGATGGAGAAGAAGCCCACCTGGTTCTGCCAGCTGCATGGTCACAGCGGTGCAAAGGACCAACCTTAAGCAACTCATCTGCAGCTCCAGCTGATGCAGACACAGAGCTTAATTTCATGGCTAATATTCAGACTGATATCAGACCCTTCAAGAATGCTCACAAACAGCAGTAAATAAACTTTACAAAAAATGGCGCACTCTGAGGTTTAGGAGGAAAAGATGAACCAGGAATTGGTCTCCTCATGAAGGGCATGTGAAAATGTGGGGATACTCTCAAGGCCTCAACCTTCCCACACTGCTGCTTGCGCTCATGTTGCCCTTTGTGGCACATCACACAGCTCCAGGAAGACACTGCTCCTGATCAGCAAATGGAGCATGCTCAGGTGGGATGAAAAGAAGTTATTTTGGTAAAGAACTGCACTCCAAACTCCTGTCCCACTTGGCACAGGCTGGCACTAGCACTGGTCACTGCTTCACAAATTGCGTTTTTTTCCCATATGGAGGCAAACCTCAGCATTTAAATATTGCTGGCACAGCCTCTGTGACAGAATACCAGGATTAAGTCTGTGGACCTAGTTTTAGAATATTTAGTTAAAATATTCTCCTCTGCCTGGATCCTTCACTACACTTGTGCTGGCAGAATAGCAGCACTTTGAGCTTTAGCAAAAATCAGGACAATTTAGACATGACTTTGGGACTGATCTAATTGGTATATACATATAGCTGTGAGGGGCAGGAAACTGTTCTGTTATGTCTATCTGGTAGCATCTTACTAGCTGTAAAGTGGGAGGTGATGTATCAGTGAGAGGATGGGATGCTAACAGGATTTGGTTCAGTCTCTAAGCATATCCAGTGTGAGCTGAATGATTACAGACCTGTAAGGGAGTGAGGGTGAGACGAGTGCTTCTACTGACAATAACAAATAATAACAGTCTGTTTGTCAGTCACTGCAAATAATAAAAATTGTACAGAAAATTCAGTTTTCAAGTAGATTCCAGCCTGACTTTTGATGTTTTACTTATTCATTTTTGATCATGAGCCAGCGGTGGTGTTGGGTGGTGCAAAAAAGAAACAAAGTGGAGAAACTTTGTCATTTTTCTTTAGAGTTATCCTTCTCGGTTAGTTAGAACCATCAGTTGGCATCGTAGTGACAGATGTATCCTATTTTGCATCAAGCTAAAAAAAATGTCAGAGGTTGTAACCAGAGAGATGTTTTGTAGCAAGTGATCGAACTTGACAGGTTTATTGAGATGGTTTGGTATTTGTAAAGCACTTAGAATGGATTAGGAAACAGCAAAAAGCATTCTTCCAGACAAGTCATTTTACATCAAGTTTTAGTCATAAACAAAAGTGCCCCGCAGCAGTGCTGATTCAACTTTATTTAATAGAAAACCGTGCACAAGAATCAATAAAGGTTACTGATTTGCACACAGTATGATAAACTACATATATTTTGCAGATGGCTGGGAATAGGCTTAAATTTTTCACAGATTTTGCAGTTTAAAATGTGGAATAGGACAGATCAGAGAGAGGATTTTCCTTGAAAAGCCCCATTTAGGCTGAAATTCCATTCCAGTGTCATGAATTTCCAGCAACAAACCCTGTTATCAATAAAATCCTGTAGAGAGCAGATTTATGTTTTAAAGGAAATTATTTCTCTACAGTACAAATTAACAGGTTTCGCCCTATGGTGTTTCTTAGGAACACCTATATATAGTCCTTGATGTATGAAAACATTGAAACTGAGTGGTTACAGGAATGGCCAAGAAAAGGTAAACCATAACGTATTTGCTCTCACTGATTACTGGACAGACTTTCAAAAGCATAAAGTATTAGTCTGTCTTGGGCCCACTGAAACCTGCTCTTGTTTTAGTAGAGCAGGAGCAGGCCAAAGATAATATTGAGGACTTTGGGTAATAAAATCCTTGTGGAATTTACATTTTTTATAACAGCCGATATTTTGCATTCTGTTCTCATTCAAGCTGACTTGAACCAAGTATCAAAATCCTATAATTGCCTTAGGAACCTCTAATATAACTGGAAAGAAACTTTCTGAAAAGTACTCTGTACTTTCAATATAAATTACATTTTTTTTTTTTCTACAGTCACTGCAGAGATGACAGATCAGAAAACCAAAGCTGTGATGTAATGCTCTTTAGATCTAAAAATTTGATCAAAAAAAAAAAGTTGCTACAGAAGTTACGGCCACTTGCACACACTCAGTCAATTTGTGGTTTTACTTGCAGTAATTGTATTTACAAATGCAAGCTCAAAATTTCACGAGGACCTTGATTTTTCCATTTCAGAAAAGGGAAAGGAAGACCTCTGGGTTCACACACTAACATACATGGTGCTCTCTTAGAAGGAGAAAAAAGTCCAAACATTGCTACAAAAAGCTGCGTACATCATGTACCAAGCTGTGCTCTGTGTCTTCTAGACAACACAAACAATTTCAGGGACTTGGGTGACTTACATCAAATTCCCTGTGAGCCAGTCTTATATGTTATGCCAGTGCTCGTACAGAAGCACAACCGACTAAGCGTTAAAGAAAAATACAAAGAGAGACTGGCTAATGGAAAGGCATTGCCTATTATACTTTGAATTCTGCATCTGCTGGTTTAGTAGTGCTCAGATGCAATAAAGAATCTCATAGCGAGAACATTATATATCCATATGGAGTTATACTGAAGTCTAAGAGAGACCTACATATATCCCCAGAGGAAGAGAGATACAATGAGTGACCTTTGAAAGCAAATATTTGCTTCACAGTGATATAAACACTTCAATGCAATAAATACAGGAAAATGAAAATGCTGCAATTTAGTGTGATGACGGCAACACTGCAATAAAATGTTCTTTTTTAAGCACTCTCCCTGTTATTAAAGGACACATCTATTCTTCCTGTGGATATTTGTAGCCAGAGGATGACTGCATTGGCGTATTCTACTAAAAAAAGTCAAGAGTCGGTCAATACCACACTTTATGCTTCTTTCTTATAGGATTGAAAGAGCATTACTGCAGTGGTGTGGCATTGGTAGAGCCACAGAAAACCCAAAGAGAGGCTTTGGATCAAGCATCTCAGGATGGGTGTTGAGCCATTTAATGCTGGCAGTTGGGTTGCAGCTATTCTCCTTTCATTTTTAATCTGGTTGTTGGTAGAAGGAGAAACACACGCTGTCAAAGGGGGAGATGAAGTTCAGCTACGGATGAAGGGGGTCATCCTTGCTCCCCAGTGTTGCCTTGCAGCCATTCAGTTGGCTCCCTGAGTGCTGTGCAAGGCATGTTCAGCCACAACGGGGCCAGGCACAAGGCAGTTCTGGGGTTGTGTAGGATCCTCCTGTCAAGATGCACACCCTTTTCCCTGCTGCATCTCCCCGACAGCTATCATTGCCCAGCAGGGAGCTATCTAGAGCTCAGCTGCCCAGCACATTGGCAGCCTTCCCTAGATGGACTTTTTATGTCTGGGTTATAAAAAATGCAGTGGCATTAACCCCAAAGCTCACTCTAGACCAGAAATACCTACTAACACCAGTAGGGAATGAAGTGACATCAAAAGTGAGAAACTGCTGCAAAAGAATGCTTAGATACCAATATCTGTGTGTGCTGCTGGCACCAGCAGGTTCCCCCCAAAATTATGTTTGAAGGCAGACCCCAACAGAAAGCCAAGAAAGGCGTGTGTGTGCTGCCCACAGTCGGTGTGACAAACAGCTGGTGAGAAATTATTTAAGGGAGTTGGGAGCATAGTTTTTATAGATTGTGGGCCCCTCACAAGCCCTAACTCTTCTGGGTTTCGACTTCTGTCATCTCTGTTTCACACAGAGCTCGCCACAATTAATACCATCTATAACAGAAACATTTCCTGCTTTTACTCTTATTGTATTTTAATTGATCTGAAAGCACTTGGAGAACAAATCAGCTAATTTTGTAATGAAAATCCTATTTAAAGATTTTATGCTATTGCATAAAATGTAACAATGAAAAATTACGCAAATTTGTTATTTAGATTTAAGTTTTAAATAGCTCTGAAATAAAATCTTGAGGAAAGTCTGCTTTTTATATCAACTCTGCAGCACAGCTTATTGCCTGGATGTAATTTATTCACAAGATTTTCAGTAAAGTTCTCATTTCCAGAGAAACACCTTTGTTATGTTTGTGTTACTGATTAAGCCAGAAATCTGCCTCTGTGTTTCCATAGGGTGTGTTAGCATTAACCTGTGGCACAGACATCTCAACTCTGCTCTGTTGCTGTCCCACAGTGTGTTGCTTGCAAGCCTTTGGGCCCAGCTCCACAGCCCAGGCTGACATAGTTCAGTGATAATCGATTTCACTCTGATTTTTGCTTGATATTCAGTAAAGAATAATGACTACTGGTGAGGGCTTGTCAGGGGGTGACTTTGGAAAAGACAGGCAGTGAGATCTTGCAAATCTGAATTCAGGAGAAGCAGGCAGTTCCTAGATTGTCACTGTCTTCCTGCATCGCCTTAGACAATTTATTTTACTCTCAGGGCTTGCTTGCATTGCCTGAAAATAGGTCTCTAGAGCTACGTGAGATGCTGTAGGTATTTGGTTTCCTGCTGCTGGCTGTGTCTGTCAGCGTCGTGCAGATGTCTTGGATATCCTCTGATGGGACCACTTGTCCTTGTTTAACAACTGAATCTGTCTCCCATCTACACAATATGGATAAAATTCTTCTTTTCCTTCTTATCTTGTCCTTTTTTTTTCCTACTTAAATTGCAGGTGTTTCAGGGCATGGACTGGCACCGGTTTGGGGATGTACATGGTACAGGACAACGGAGGCTTTTGGATAAATGCTAGTGAGGGTGACATCATGTTCTCATACTGCATTTCTGTGTCAGAACCCATACCTAGCTGGAACAAGAACTCTCCCGTCAAGGGCCAAAATGAAGATGTTGAAGTATAATTAAACAAAATTATGACTCCTGACTATTTGCTGAATGTGTTGGGAAAAATAGTTCCAAAGCAGTTTTCCTATGGGCTTGCATTGCTATAATGACAAAAAGCTCAATAAAATGATTTCTCAGTGGGAATGCAATTGCGCAACATAAACGTGCTACCAGGGGAATTGCTGCTTCTTGTACACGTGGGCACCTCTACCCCAGGCAAACCCCTGATCATTAGTGGGTAAATGAGTGTGATTGTGTGTACACACAGTTGCAGTGCAGCAGACAAGTTGTGTTGACACAACTGCTCCGTGCATCCCGTTTCTGAAAACAGGGAGGTTATGAGCAATACATCCCACGCTTCCTCCCAGGCGTTGCCGCCAGGGGCGATGGCAGGTGGATAAAGTTGCCGTTGAGATCTCGGAGAATAACAGGCAGTCATAAAAGAAATGCCTGGAGCCACCCCATCCCAGTACAAAGCACGTCATTGTTGTCCTGTCAGTTGTCAGACAACACTGCTGTTTTATGAGGCTCCAACACGTGCATGCTACTTTATCAGGCTCCTGCACCAAAAAAATAAAAGCACAGAGCAGCCATTTTGTAAAAATTTCACTTCAGAGTAATAACAACTTGACTTTCTATCCATTTTACTGCCAACAAAACTGCTTTAGAAAAGAAAAGCTTTCAATGTGTTATCTTTTTGCAGTCATTTCTACAGCTGTGTACCCACAGGTTTTTCCTTTTTTTTTTCCTTTCCAACAGCAACAGAAAACCATTGCAGGCAAAAATGTTTGTTTTGTTCGTCTGGGAGAACAACCATCCAGAGTGGTGGAGGGTGAAGGAAGAAACCCTCTTACCAGGACTGGCCACCTCATCTGGAGGGAGCTGCTGGCAGTGCAGAAGGCACTGAACAGAGACCTGGACAGAATAGGCTGCTGTGAGTCTAATTCCCTGCTCGCACAGGTAGCTGCCTCATACAGCTTCACTTATAATTTAGCAAGCAATGTCCAATGATTCCCTAAGTTTATTGTGTTCCCACTAGTTCTGAGTCCAGACCCTCACTTCTCCAAAACACATTTCACTTCTAGCACAAATTAATTCACAGCCAGAAAATATCAGCTTGTTCCTGTGCTGGTCTTGTCACGTGGCTTAAATAGTTTCTCTCCTTCCCTGCTCTCTCCTTCTCTCTCTCTGAGGTATATAAACAGCAGTCATAACCTTTCTCAGCATTTCTTATGACATGAAAGATCAGAATCTGTTAGCCTTTCTTAGTAGATGGACTGTTTGCTGCTCTGATCTTCCTAGCAGCTCTCAGAGTCTGAATTCCAGTCTGAATTAGTCTTCTCCAGAAAAGGGTGGCTGGCATTTCACAGGGTGTTTTAAATGAGGATATAGGCTTTGCTCAAAGGGCTTAGTGCTTCCCCACCCCTCTAGGAGATACCTGCTCCAAAATATCCTACAACCTCACTTGCCATTTGCATAGCTGGATCTTGCTG